>NC_090326.1:73290808-73910704 GCF_035084215.1 Heptranchias perlo | reverse complement strand
GCATCAGAATTTCATTTTCAGAATTAGTTCAGTTGGTCGAATCCAATTCCAAATTTCTTATCATCAACATTTCAGATTCGGGTACCCAACACAATCGGGAGCTCCAAAGTTCAGAATTGGAATTAAACTCAAGCTCTCCCAATGACTTAGTGACTTGGCTCAATTGGTAGCACATTCATCCCTGGGTCAGATAGTTGTGGGCTTAAGTTCCACTCCAGGAGATAAGCATATAACCGAGGATGACACTCCAGTGCAGCACTAAAAAATTGCTACATTGGTGAAGATGCCATCCATTAGATAAAATGTTAAACCAAGGTCTCGTCTGTCTATTCTAGTGATCCAGGCGGACAATAAAGATCCCACATCGCTATTTGTCAAAAAATAGGGCAGCAGGGAGCTCCAGCCAACATTCTTCACTTATCCAATACTACCTAAATTAGATTAACTGGTCATTCATCTTGTGCTGTTTGTGAGTCATTTCTGGAGCAGAATGGCTGCTCTGCCTACATAACAGCAGTCACTATTTTAAAAGTAATTAATTGTGCGAAGTGCGTTGAGGTGTTTTGATATGATATGACTTTGTTTTCTTTCTTTAAAGGTTTGGTACTAAGTCATACAGACCCGAAGCTTGCAAGTTTGATTCTTGTTCTGTTCTGAGTTAGCTGGTCTTAGCAGCAGTTGGAAGACTACAGTTGGCATCAGTGCCCCTGGATTGAGGATGGGTAAAATCAGCCAGGGTTCCTGCTCCTGATTACTATCCAGTGACTCTTATTAGAAAATGTGAATGTATAGAAAGGTCATGTGGACATTGAGTAAGAAAGGATTGGACTTGGCTCTTCATAGTTGAATAGCTTTCCCATCTCACTGTCTCAGCTCAGTGAGGAATAGCCATTTGGGCAAGTTACCAGAGAAAGCCTATTGATCCATATCCTAGCATCAGCTTCAGAACAAGAGGAAGGAAAGAAAAGGATTTGGATTTAAACTATGAAAAATCACATTAAAACTGCATCCAGACCTAAAGCTCAAATGCTGGCATTCTTCCATAGGAAACACATGTACCATGTTGTGCAGATAGCACTTCCTGGTGTGATCGGACTCTGAAAAGGTCCGAATTGCTCGCTATCATTTTTCTGTCATTACTTTGTGACCATTACTTAAGTAACTCAAAAATCTGAAGAATTCTTACAACAACCATGAAAGCTATTGTCGACAGACATTATTGTTTCAGTAGCTGCATGATTCATGTCTGTATTGTTCCAGAGTTTTGGGAGTGAGCTCAGTCAATTGAAGGATAAGACCACAGGTCCAGTTCATTGACTATCTAGGCAGACCTCAATTCCACGTAATGAAACATATGTTAATCCAAGTTGATAATATCTATGGTTAGCTCAAGTTTTTTTTACTAGAGGCAAGGCAGGACAAATTGAAGGACATTGCTGGTAAGAACATCTTGATCCTAATTCAGCTTTAATGGCGATGGGAGCCAATTTCTTTGAAATAAACTCGGAAAGCTGTTTCTCTCCTCATAGTCCACGACTGGCCTGCTGAGGTCGCTCTCCTAAAATACAACCCGAGAACAGGTACAAAAGTAACAAGTGGCAAATGCAAACCTCTTATTACCAAGCAAGCCACCAAATCATGAAAGATAAATCTCATATCAGGACGAGAAAGGTGTAGGAGAGATTTGCAGGGTGCGTTACAGTCAAATGTCATTGTTAATTGTTAATTAAAGGGTTCCAATCATAAAGAAATGGAGTTTCAAAGAGTCCCATGTCATTATATTTTTCTGTAGGATCAATTTTTTTTTAATAATCCAATTTACTGGATCCCATTTTACAACTAATTTAGCTGCTAAACAGCATGAACAACTTGCAATTACATAACACAGCTCATAGGAAAATGTCTCAATGAGCGTTATAAGAGGATTGGAAGATGCCAAGCGAGAAGTAGGAAAGAAGTTACAAGAGGTATCCATCCGATGCTGCGGGTGAAAGGTAGCTTTTGAGGATGTGTTTGAAGGTGGGGAGAGAGGTGGGAAGAGGGGTATAGGAAAACCATGCCAGTGTGTGGGGGCATGGCAGATGAAGGATCTACCACCGATGGGACAGTGGCCAGAGAGGGGATGAAATCGGTGATAATGAGCTATATTAACCAGGAAAATCATAGGTTTGATTACTGCTGTGTTCGTAGTGTAGTTAATCTTAGCTGAGCCAGTAGTGAGCACAAATAATGCCAATGTCTCTGAGCCAGGAAGGAGAAAAATAACCAATGCCAGAAAATCTGATACAAAAAGAGAAAATGCTGGAAATACATTACAGATCCATAGGGTTCGATTTTCGGACCCCCGAGCCGGTGGGTTCGTGGCAGGGGGGCTCCGAAAATCGGGGATTCCCGGGGCGGGTCCGGAACCCGCCCACTTTGGGGTTCCCCAGTGACGCGCTTACATGCGCGCGCAGCCCCCGCATGCAGGACTCCCGCCAGCAATTAAAGCCGGCGGGATGCCACTTAAGGTAATTATTTAGATACTTCAGGTCGTTAGCAGACCTGATTGACATGATATTTTAGGAGGAGTGGGATTTTCATCTCAACTGAGACTGTTTCCCGTACTGGGGGAAACACTCCCAGTTGAAATGGACGTGTTGCAGCCATCAGCCTGTGGCAGCTGCAAAGGTCCATTTGACAGGTGCGGGGGGGAGACCCTCACTCATTGCAGGAGGCCACTCTGTCACTTTGGACAAAGTTTGGCCTCCACCACCCTCCTCCTAACAATAAAATTCACAAACTTGCACACTTACCCCGGTGTGCAGATACATTTACCTATCTTGCGGACCCCCTGAAACGTATATCTTCCGGATGGGGGCCACTGTAGCTGCAGTCATGACCTCCTCGGAGGGCGAACAGCATCACCAGCCTCGCCGACCACGCCGTCCACCTCTGACACATGGAGCGCCACAACACAGTGCTGTGACACATCCACCTGCACAGCAGGAGGGAGGGCTACTGCAGAGAGAGATGCATCGCAAATGGAACTACCCTCGCCACAGGGTCTACAGACCGAGGCTCAGCTTCCTGGACCTCTCTGAGCAGCAGTGCACACAGAGGCTCAGAGTCATTCGACATGTAGTTGTGGACATCTGCAGCCTCCTTCATGCCGAGCTGCTCCTGGCTGGCCCGAGTACCATCTTCTTACCTGTCGCTGTCAAAGTCACCACTGCCCTCAACAACTTCTCCTCCGCATCCTTCCAGGGTGCCACCGCGGACATTGCTGATGTCTCTCAGTCGTCTGCACAAAAGAGCCCTGCAAATACACCTACACCCACTCTGCAGTGACTCAATGGGTGGCATCAGTTGTGGGTCTTCATTGTGATCCTCAGAAAAGGGCATTATTGCACAAACCAGACAAGATTCGCAAAGACGCGGCAGTAGTGGTGACAATATAATATGTAATGTGAGTTGATCAGAAATCAAATATAAGTAAAAACCATGACAAACCCTCAAACACCCTTGTGCATCCCCTTCATGCTCACAACATGTTTGCCTTACGCTTCCTACTACACATATGTGATGCACGGCCTGTGGCTGCAGCACAGGAAGTGGCAGGTTGAGTGAGGCTGACCGTGAAAGAGATGCATAAGAGGATGAGTATGAGATAGAGCCATGAGATTGTATGAGGATTGGGTTGAGTGGTAGTGGTGGGATGAGTACTGGCGAGGTGAATAAGTGCAGGTAAGATGAGGATGAGCTTTGAGTGATGTGACAGAGTAGTGTTGGCAGTGCAGAAGGAGATGTGGGGTGGGGGCAGTGATGTGGCAGACAGAGTGTGGGGAATGAGTAAGTGTACTCACTTCGCCTGACCTACTTAGGTCATTGAAGCGCCTCCTGCACTGTATGCAGGTGCGCGATATGTTGGTGGTGCAGGTGACTTCCTCTGCCACCTCGGGCCAGCCCTTCTTGGTGGCAGAGGCAGGCCACTTCCTCCCATCTACCGGGGAGAAGATCTCTGTCCTCCCCCTCCTCCTCACCCCATCCAATAAGACCTGGAGTGAGGCATCATTAAACCTGGGAGCAGCCTTCCCCCTGGGCTGCTCCATACTGTAATTTTGCCTATTTTCTGCAGCATCAGTCAGTGGAGGACTGCCCCTTTAAATAGGGCTCCTCCAGCTGACGGCCTATGATGTGCCTGCGCAGTCCGCCCGCTGCGCAGCTTTCCAGCGCAAAACCCAGAAGCAAAGGTAAGTACCTTCAATCAAGCTGCGATTGCGTGCGGAGCACCCCGATTTCACTGGGCGCGTTATCACTGGATTGAGGATGGGTAAAATCAGCCAGGGTTCCTGCTCCTGATTACTATCCAGTGACTCTTATTAGAAAATGTGAATGTATAGAAAGGTCATGTGGACATTGAGTAAGAAAGGATTGGACTTGGCTCTTCATAGTTGAATAGCTTTCCCATCTCACTGTCTCAGCTCAGTGAGGAATAGCCATTTGGGCAAGTTACCAGAGAAAGCCTATTGATCCATATCCTAGCATCAGCTTCAGAACAAGAGGAAGGAAAGAAAAGGATTTGGATTTAAACTATGAAAAATCACATTAAAACTGCATCCAGACCTAAAGCTCAAATGCTGGCATTCTTCCATAGGAAACACATGTACCATGTTGTGCAGATAGCACTTCCTGGTGTGATCGGACTCTGAAAAGGTCCGAATTGCTCGCTATCATTTTTCTGTCATTACTTTGTGACCATTACTTAAGTAACTCAAAAATCTGAAGAATTCTTACAACAACCATGAAAGCTATTGTCGACAGACATTATTGTTTCAGTAGCTGCATGATTCATGTCTGTATTGTTCCAGAGTTTTGGGAGTGAGCTCAGTCAATTGAAGGATAAGACCACAGGTCCAGTTCATTGACTATCTAGGCAGACCTCAATTCCACGTAATGAAACATATGTTAATCCAAGTTGATAATATCTATGGTTAGCTCAAGTTTTTTTTACTAGAGGCAAGGCAGGACAAATTGAAGGACATTGCTGGTAAGAACATCTTGATCCTAATTCAGCTTTAATGGCGATGGGAGCCAATTTCTTTGAAATAAACTCGGAAAGCTGTTTCTCTCCTCATAGTCCACGACTGGCCTGCTGAGGTCGCTCTCCTAAAATACAACCCGAGAACAGGTACAAAAGTAACAAGTGGCAAATGCAAACCTCTTATTACCAAGCAAGCCACCAAATCATGAAAGATAAATCTCATATCAGGACGAGAAAGGTGTAGGAGAGATTTGCAGGGTGCGTTACAGTCAAATGTCATTGTTAATTGTTAATTAAAGGGTTCCAATCATAAAGAAATGGAGTTTCAAAGAGTCCCATGTCATTATATTTTTCTGTAGGATCAATTTTTTTTTAATAATCCAATTTACTGGATCCCATTTTACAACTAATTTAGCTGCTAAACAGCATGAACAACTTGCAATTACATAACACAGCTCATAGGAAAATGTCTCAATGAGCGTTATAAGAGGATTGGAAGATGCCAAGCGAGAAGTAGGAAAGAAGTTACAAGAGGTATCCATCCGATGCTGCGGGTGAAAGGTAGCTTTTGAGGATGTGTTTGAAGGTGGGGAGAGAGGTGGGAAGAGGGGTATAGGAAAACCATGCCAGTGTGTGGGGGCATGGCAGATGAAGGATCTACCACCGATGGGACAGTGGCCAGAGAGGGGATGAAATCGGTGATAATGAGCTATATTAACCAGGAAAATCATAGGTTTGATTACTGCTGTGTTCGTAGTGTAGTTAATCTTAGCTGAGCCAGTAGTGAGCACAAATAATGCCAATGTCTCTGAGCCAGGAAGGAGAAAAATAACCAATGCCAGAAAATCTGATACAAAAAGAGAAAATGCTGGAAATACATTACAGATCCATAGGGTTCGATTTTCGGACCCCCGAGCCGGTGGGTTCGTGGCAGGGGGGCTCCGAAAATCGGGGATTCCCGGGGCGGGTCCGGAACCCGCCCACTTTGGGGTTCCCCAGTGACGCGCTTACATGCGCGCGCAGCCCCCGCATGCAGGACTCCCGCCAGCAATTAAAGCCGGCGGGATGCCACTTAAGGTAATTATTTAGATACTTCAGGTCGTTAGCAGACCTGATTGACATGATATTTTAGGAGGAGTGGGATTTTCATCTCAACTGAGACTGTTTCCCGTACTGGGGGAAACACTCCCAGTTGAAATGGACGTGTTGCAGCCATCAGCCTGTGGCAGCTGCAAAGGTCCATTTGACAGGTGCGGGGGGGAGACCCTCACTCATTGCAGGAGGCCACTCTGTCACTTTGGACAAAGTTTGGCCTCCACCACCCTCCTCCTAACAATAAAATTCACAAACTTGCACACTTACCCCGGTGTGCAGATACATTTACCTATCTTGCGGACCCCCTGAAACGTATATCTTCCGGATGGGGGCCACTGTAGCTGCAGTCATGACCTCCTCGGAGGGCGAACAGCATCACCAGCCTCGCCGACCACGCCGTCCACCTCTGACACATGGAGCGCCACAACACAGTGCTGTGACACATCCACCTGCACAGCAGGAGGGAGGGCTACTGCAGAGAGAGATGCATCGCAAATGGAACTACCCTCGCCACAGGGTCTACAGACCGAGGCTCAGCTTCCTGGACCTCTCTGAGCAGCAGTGCACACAGAGGCTCAGAGTCATTCGACATGTAGTTGTGGACATCTGCAGCCTCCTTCATGCCGAGCTGCTCCTGGCTGGCCCGAGTACCATCTTCTTACCTGTCGCTGTCAAAGTCACCACTGCCCTCAACAACTTCTCCTCCGCATCCTTCCAGGGTGCCACCGCGGACATTGCTGATGTCTCTCAGTCGTCTGCACAAAAGAGCCCTGCAAATACACCTACACCCACTCTGCAGTGACTCAATGGGTGGCATCAGTTGTGGGTCTTCATTGTGATCCTCAGAAAAGGGCATTATTGCACAAACCAGACAAGATTCGCAAAGACGCGGCAGTAGTGGTGACAATATAATATGTAATGTGAGTTGATCAGAAATCAAATATAAGTAAAAACCATGACAAACCCTCAAACACCCTTGTGCATCCCCTTCATGCTCACAACATGTTTGCCTTACGCTTCCTACTACACATATGTGATGCACGGCCTGTGGCTGCAGCACAGGAAGTGGCAGGTTGAGTGAGGCTGACCGTGAAAGAGATGCATAAGAGGATGAGTATGAGATAGAGCCATGAGATTGTATGAGGATTGGGTTGAGTGGTAGTGGTGGGATGAGTACTGGCGAGGTGAATAAGTGCAGGTAAGATGAGGATGAGCTTTGAGTGATGTGACAGAGTAGTGTTGGCAGTGCAGAAGGAGATGTGGGGTGGGGGCAGTGATGTGGCAGACAGAGTGTGGGGAATGAGTAAGTGTACTCACTTCGCCTGACCTACTTAGGTCATTGAAGCGCCTCCTGCACTGTATGCAGGTGCGCGATATGTTGGTGGTGCAGGTGACTTCCTCTGCCACCTCGGGCCAGCCCTTCTTGGTGGCAGAGGCAGGCCACTTCCTCCCATCTACCGGGGAGAAGATCTCTGTCCTCCCCCTCCTCCTCACCCCATCCAATAAGACCTGGAGTGAGGCATCATTAAACCTGGGAGCAGCCTTCCCCCTGGGCTGCTCCATACTGTAATTTTGCCTATTTTCTGCAGCATCAGTCAGTGGAGGACTGCCCCTTTAAATAGGGCTCCTCCAGCTGACGGCCTATGATGTGCCTGCGCAGTCCGCCCGCTGCGCAGCTTTCCAGCGCAAAACCCAGAAGCAAAGGTAAGTACCTTCAATCAAGCTGCGATTGCGTGCGGAGCACCCCGATTTCACTGGGCGCGTTATCCACGCGCCCAGTCGACCCCCCCCCCCCCCGCTGCCAACCCGCCTCCCTCCTAATATCGGGCCCATAGTCTCTGAAAAAGGAAAGAGTGGTTACTGTTTCAAGTGTAGCCCCATTATCAGAATTCACAAAGGGTTCTGATAAATAATGTGTACCTGAAACGTAAACCTGTCTTTTCTCTTTTCAATTACTGGAGGACCTGCTCTGTATTTGCAGCATTTTCTGTTTTTATTACCACTTTTGATTGCTACTTTCCTACATTACAACAATGAATACATTTCAAAAGTATTTCATTGGCTGTAAAGCGTTTTGGGATGCCCTGAGGTTGTGAAAGGTGCTATATAAATGCAAGATCATTCCTTTCTTTCCTACTTAATGATCTCTGCTCAAAGGTTACATGGCATGGGGTGGGAAGTGTACATATTGTGATACACAAGGTATCACGTTTATCAGGCTGGATGGACCAGAGGGTCTTTTCCTGTCCGTCATTGTACGTATATGTAGATGTCAGGTGAGGACAAAGTCGGGTTCAACTCTGATAGCCTTCATGCTCAAATAGCCCAGCTCAACATCAGCTGCTTTTATTCTGCTGTTGTTTTCATTCTGGTATCAGGAGACCAGCATCCATGAGCACTCATGAAGGACCTGAAATTCCAACTGGGACGTAGCACTTCTCCAATAAACTTTTGCCACCAAAGGTAATTAATACTGGAGGGAAATCAATGACATTAAACAAAAGTCAGATAACTTCATTGGGAGCAGAAGATTAAAAAAGAAATTGCTCTTTTGTCAGTCCCTTCTCAGGCCTCCATCCTCCCTTCGAAGTGGCATGGGGCTGCTGTGACTTTGTTGCTGCTGGCATAATGGGACACATGTCACTGGTGCATTTAAGGCGCACCTCACCACACTTCCACCAGCAAAGTGATCTGATCAGAATTTTGGGCACTGGTTATCCAAGCCTGTGCCAGAATAATGGAGATGGATTTCGTAGTGTTTGGTACTGGGAGCTGGCTCACTGTTATTACTCTCCTAGAATAATGGAGATGGATTTCGTAGTGTTTGGTACTGGGAGCTGGCTCACTGTTATTACTCTCCTAGAATAATGGAGATGGATTTCGTAGTGTTTGGTACTGGGAGCTGGCTCACTGTTATTACTCTCCCAGAATTTGAATTAAAGTGCCAGTAAAAAGCAGATTTTCACTACTTGAAAGGATGGCCACCAGGGTGAGATACCAGAGTGCTGATTGGTCTAACCAAACAATTTAAAAGCTGTACTAAAAACAAAAGTGCTGAAAATGCACAGCAGGTCAACCAGCATCTGAAAGAAAAAGGTCAACATTTTGGGTGGAACCTTCCTTCAGTACCAAAATGTTAAGGCGCTGACTGGCTTGTGTATTTTCTGTTTTCAATATTCTAAATTTGCTTTTGTTCTTTTTAAGTCTAATAAAACAGCTGTGATTTATCTAGGATAAGTATTACCATTCCTGGTATTTACCCTGACACTAAAGTGCACCATTAATGACTGGAATCGTAACTGCAGCTGCATCTGTGACTCCAGCTCCTCAATTATCTTTTCTCACTGAGTGAAATTGATTGAGGTTGCTTTCTGTAGAAGTCATACTTTGTGAAACTGTGTGATTAGTTCCTCTCAATATTAACAGAAGGAGATCAGCTTAATTTGAACTGCTCTTCAACAGTCTATACTGTTGCAAAGCAACATGTTAACTTTGCTAGAGATTGGTCTGAACCAATTTTATCCTCAAGGGAGTGGAATACACCTAAATTGAATTGATTTGAAGTTGGTTTAAATCCATTGTGTGCACATAGCTGAACAAACACATTCCTTATCTTGAAGGATGGAATCATTACCTCCTAATTACCAACTCATTTGCAGATGTATACAATTACCTTTCAAATTAAACACTGGCTTAAAGCACAAAATGCAGACCCCGAGGGGGAACGCACAAGTGATTTATTTCTGCTTCTTTTATCAATCGACCTTATGATTTGACATAAATTCCACAATAACTACTTTTAGTCAGTGCCTTATTGTGACACACATATAGTTGAAAAGCCACCTGTTTTCAATTTTACTTTATTTTTGAGAGTATGAAATCCCTTTATTTTCTCCCCAGTGATCCAGCCCACATTGTAACTGAGGACAAGGACATGATCTGCTTGCAAATTGCTCAGAGTTGGATGTTGGGATTAAGAGAGACCCATGTTAAATTCCCCACTCATTTTCTATCTGCTGTGTCTGGCCTGTCCTTATCAGTACAACTGATATGGGGAACACAGTGAGTCAGAGGTTGGGAGCTGCAACCTACCACTCAGTGACATAACTTTACCATTCTTTGCAAACTAATGATTTTAATGTGGTATTGGATATGTAATAGAAGAATATGCAGATAGGGTTAGAAGAAGTGGGGTGGGAGGAGGCTCATGTGGAGCATAAACACTGACATAGATCAGATGGGATGAATGGCCTGTTGCTGTGTTGCTAATTCTATGTAACAGAAGAAATATAAAGCAAGGGATAAAAAAACACCTAACATAGATGGGTTTGGCTTTATGTTAGAAAAGCAAACAGGTTAGACAACATTTTGCCTGTTAAGCTATTTCTCACTGATGAATATCTGATGAAACATCACCTGATTGGTTTCTATTTTTTTGGAATGTTGCTCAGCCGCACCTGTGTTACTATTTTAATCATTCCGAATCCTACAAAACATCATATGTTGTCCCATAGACCAGGAGCAGCCAATCAATATTATGAAGTAATCATTTTAACCTGTTAACAAATCAGTGCCTTCAGCAATAAAACTACATCAGTGAATTCTTTGGTTTATATGTAGGGTTACACATAGAATACAATGAATTCTTCTGCAGCATGTCAAAGAACTTGAAGAAAATGTTCTACTCTGGAATCAGATATTAAGTGCTATCTGTATGTGATAGTGACACACCTCTAGATTGGAAAAATATTTCAACTACTATCAACAGGCAACTGTGTTAAAAACACTGCTGACGAGGGCGGCGCAGTTGTTGTTTGGCGAATAGACTCTACCTTGCGGCTGCTGAATGCCAACTCTCCGACACCTCCTCCTACTTTCCCCTGGACCATGACCCCACCGCCAAACATCAAGCCATAGTTTCCCAGACCGTCACTGACCTCATTTCCTCTGGAGATCTTCCCCCCCCCCCCCCCCCCCCACGGCCTCCAACGTCATAGTCCCCCAACCCCGCACAGCCCGCTTCTACCTCCTTCCCAAGATCCACAAACGGGACTGCCCCCGTAGACCCATCGTTTCAGCCTCTTCTTGCCCCACAGAACTTATCTCTTCCCAACTCGACTCTTTTTTTCTCCCCTTGTCCAGTTTCTCCTGACCTACATACATGACTCTTCTGATGCCCTCCGTCAGTTTCCAGTTCCCCGGCCCTAACCGTCTCCTTTTCACTGTGGATGTCCAGTCCCACTACACCTCCATCCCCCACCAGGACGGCCTGTGGGCCTTCTGCTTCTTCCTTGAATAGCAACATAGAAACATAGAAAATAGGAGCAAGAGTAGGCCATTCGGCCCCTCGGGCCTGCTCCGCCATTCAAAATGATCATGGCTGATCGTCTAACTCAGTACCCTGTTCCCGCTTTTTCCCCATATCTCTTGATCCCTTTAGCATTAAGAAATGCCTCCTCTTGAATACATCTAATGACTTGGCCTCCACTGCCTTCTGTGGTAGAGAATTCCACAGGTTCACCACCCTCTGAGTGAAGAAATTTCTCCTCATCTCGGTTCTAAATGGCATACCCTGTATCCTGAGACTGTGACCCCTGGTTCTGGACACCCCAGCCATTGGGAACATCCTCCCTGCATCTAGTCTGTCTAGTTGGATGGAGGCCCAACCAGTCCCCATTCACCACCACCCCCCTCTGCCCGATTGAACTTGTTCTAACATTGAACAACTTCTCCTTTGACTCCCCTCACTTCCTACAAATAAAAGGTATCGCTATGGGAACCTGTATGGGTCATAGCTATGCCTGCCCTCTTGTGGGATACGTGGAATATTCCTTGTTCCAGTCCTATTCAGGTCCACTCCCTCACCTCTTTTTCCGGTACATTGATGACTGTATCGGTGCCCTTTCCTGCTTTTGCCCCGAACTGGAAAATTTCATCAACTTTGTTTCCAATTTCCACCTTTCCCTCGCCTTCACGTGGTCCATCTCCGACTCTTCACAACCCTTCCTCAACTTCTCTTTCTCCATTTCTGGGGATAGGCTGTCAACCAATATCTATTATAAGTCCACCGACTCCCACAGCAACTTTGATTACACTTTCTCCCACCCCACTTCCTGTAAGGGCTCTATTCCCTTCTCCCAGTTTTTCCTTCTGCGTCGCATCTGTTCTGACGATACCACCTTCCGCTCCAGTGCTTCCGATATGTCTTCCTTTTTCCTCAACAAAGGATTCCCCTCCACTATAATTGACAGGGCCCTTGACTGTGTCTATCCCATTTCCCGCATTTCTGTCCTCATTCCTTCCCCTCCCTCCCAGAACCATGATAGGGTCCCCCTTCCACCCCACCAGCCTCCACATTAAACGGATCATCCTCCGCCATTTCCACCAACTCCAGCATGATCCCACCACCAAACACATCTTCCCCTCCCCTCCCCTTTCAGCATTCCGGAGGGACCATTCCCTCTACGACACGCTGGTTCACTCTTCCATCACCCCCAACACCCACTCTCCTTCCCACGGCAGCTTCTCTTGCGAGCAGAGGAGATGCAACACCTGCCCCTTCACCTCCTCCCTTCCCACCGTCCAGGGTCCCAAATACTCCTTCTAAGTGATACAGTGGTTTACTTGTACTTCTTTCAATTTAGTATACTGTATTCGCTGCTCATAATGCAGTCTCCTCTACATTGGGGAGACCAAACGCAGATTGGGTGATCGCTTTGCCGAACACCTCTGCTCAATCTGCAAGCATGACCTTGACCTGCCGGTCGTTTGCCATTTTGATTCCCCGTCCCACTCCCACTCTGACCTCTCTGTTCTCGGCCTCTTAAACTGTTTCAATGAAGCTCAACGGAAGCTCGAGGAACAGCACCTTATCTTTCATTTAGGCACTTTACAACCTTCCGGACTCAACATTGATGCTGGTTATGGTTCTGATTTTACCATTTATAGCTCCTCTAGATCTATTTTTTGTTTCTTTACTTGTCCCATTATCCTTGCCTTGCACCATCATCCCTTTTGCCATTTATTCACTCCTGCCCTCTATTCTATCACAGACCTTCCCTTCTGTTCTTTCCTCCTCCCCCTTCCTTCCCCCACCACCCCCCCCACCCTTTCCCTGGCTCTGTACTTGCCTGTTAAATCTTTAATTTCTTCTAGTTTTGACGAAAGGTCATTGACACAAACTCTGTTCCTTTCTCCACAGATGCTGCCTCACTTGCTGAGTATTTCCAGCATTTTCTGTTTTTATTTCAGATTTCCAGCATCCGCAGTATTTTGTTTTTGATTAGTGTTATAAACACTTTGGACTAACTCCTTTAGGGTTTACAGTAATGTTTTCAGCAAGCAGTTCTGTACCCTGACTGAGCCTTTTCTGTAAGGCTGCCATTTTGATACACAGGATGGTTGTGAAGAAAGCTTGACCGTATCACGAGTACAGTTAAGAAGAAAGAAAGAACTTGCATTTATATAGTGTCGTTCACGACCTCAGGATGTCCCAAAGCACTTCACAGCCAATTAAGTACCTTTGAAGTGTAGTCACTGTTGTAATGTAGGAAAAATGGCAGCAAATTTGCACATAGCCAGGTCCCACAAACAGCAATGAGATAAATAAGCAGATCATTTGTTTTAGTGGTGTTGTTGAGGGATAAATGTTGACCAAGACACCAAAAGAACTCCTTTGCTCCAATTTGAATAATGCTGTGGTTTTTTTTACATCCAGCTGAGAGGGCAGACAGAGTCTCGGTTTAACGTCTCATCCGAAGGACAGCACCTCCGACAATGCAGCACTCCCTCAGTACTGCACTGGAGTGTCAGCCTAGTTTATGGGCCAGAAATTGCTCCAAGCGGCGAACCAGCAGTGATCATCGCTCATTAGATTTAAATTCACCCATTAAGTTACCACATTCTTTTTGGCGGCAACTTCCTTGAACTGCGAGTTGAAATAACATTAGCGTTCTTTCCCGGGCTGTGAGTGGTGAAAGGATCACTAAGGCCTCTCAACCAATCAGCTTGAAGCAAGCCACGCTGTGAGAACCAGGAAGTGCAGTTCAGAGACAAACCGTACAAACTAAAAATCCAGATGTGCCCAGTAACGTATTATAAAGTGGCATAGAGAAAGCAAAATAAAGAGGGTTTTTAAAAATTTGTTCATGGTATGTGGGCATTGCTGGCAAGGCCAGCATTTATTGCCCATCCCTAATTGCCCTTGAGATGTTGGTGGTGAGCCGCCTTCTTGAACCACTGCAGTCCGTGTGGTGACGGTTCTCCCACAATGCTGTTAGGTAGTGAGTTCCAGGATTTTGACCCAGCGACGATGAAGGAACGGTGATATATTTCCGTAAGATTAAAAGACTTAGATAAAAGAGATAGAAAGTACTGTTAGGCTCATCGCTATTTTAAAAGCAATTTCCGGCCCGTTGCATTCAAGTCTCTGGATTGGGGCTTGACCCTATGACCTTCTGACTCAGTGGCGAGAGTGCTACCACAGGGCCAAAGATAACACCTGCAGTTGTCTCACTATATTCAAAAATGTTGTGAGAAATAGTACTGAGACAGGCTGCCATGCCAAATGGAGGCTGCAGGAGAGTGGAAAATAGGAGTGGGAAAAGAGTCATGCCTGGGTAGCCCCTACAGGGGGCATTGTTAGTTGTCTAGGAGCAGCCAATCTTTGCCCTTTTAGCAGCAGAAATGACAAAAATGTTGGATGATTTCCAAAAGAAAAAACTGCATTCAAAGAAATTGGAACTTGGCATTCAGATATTATCTGAATTTACACTTAAGTTGGCACCAAGCCCAACTTTAGCTGTTTATCCACTGTTGAACACTAGGCAATATTTGCAGGTGTATAAATCTACATACTATGGTGGAACAATCCTTGGATCAAATAATGGATAGTGCGCCCTAAGAATTCACTACAGTCTAAGCTATTCACTGTTTGTAAATTATCTATACACCACTACCAGTATGAAAAGTGTTCACCTGGACATCACAGAGGAATGCATCTCTGCTCCAGTAATGGATGAAGAGGAGCTTCAACAACTCTGAGTTTGGGTGAAAATGGGATGGGGAGGAATGTACTTGCATTAACAAAATTCCTCTGATTTTCACTTAATTTTGAATTAAATTTTCAAACACATACTCAAAATGGAGATTACAACTTTGTTTACTCGGAGACAAAGGGCCTGAAATTCAGAACGGAGCCAAGCATAAACTGGGTGGATCTCCGGTCGGGGGACTGGAAATGGGGTAGAACCCAATTCTGGCAGAATTCCACCCTGTTTGCTCTACCAGGAAAGGCCCAAAGACTATCACAGCAAGAGATAATCTATCTCAAAGGGATCAATTAACCTTAAAAATTATCCCGCTGGCTTCATTCGGAGCTGAAGATGCACTTACTGTAAATACTACTGACCCTTCCCGGCCTCCTCTTCTCGATCAGAGTGACATGGCACCACTCTAACATTTTGGCCAGCAGTTTGGGTTGGGAACTGCCGAAGTGCTCTTTAACTTCTTTACCCAGAGAGTGGGTAGAATGTGGAACATGCTACCACATGGAGCAGTTGAGGCGAATAGCATAGATGCCTTCAAGGGGAAGCTAAATAAGTATATGAGGGAGAAAGGAATAGAAGGATATGCTGATAGGGTTAAATGAAGTAGGGTGGGAGGAGGTTCGTGTGGAACATAAACACCAGCAGAGACCAGTTGAGACGAATGGCCTGATTCTGTGCTGTAAATTCTATGTAATAGCATGATGCGCCTGCCCAGACCCCATTCCCACAATTCAGGGTCTGGACCTCCCCACTTGGACACACTTATGGCCCACTCCACTGCTCCTCCATTGGTGGACCAGGCTGATTGGAATTCAACCCTAAGGTGTCTAGTTTACTGTCACAATACCCATTTGAAGGGGACAAAGTATTTTGACATGCTAATGTCTTGATTGCAAAGTTTCTTTTTATTGATTCTCGGGATGTGTGTCACTGCCAAAGTCAGCATCAGTTGCCCATCCCTAGTTGCCCTTGAGAAGGTGGTGGTGGGCTGCCTTCATTAACCGCAGCTGCCCATGTGATGAAGTTATTCTTTGTTGCAATTTGATACAACTGAGTGGCTTGCTACACCACTTCAGAGGGCAGTTAAGAGTCAACCATGTTGGTGTGGGACCGGAGTCATATATAGGCCAGACTGGGTAAGAACAGCAGGTTTCCTTCCCTAAGGGACATTAATGAACCGGTTAGGTTTTTACAACAATCCAACAGCTGCGTGGTCGCTTTTACTGATACCAGCTTTTTATTCAAACTGAATTCAAATTCACAAATTGCCATGATGGGATTTAAACTTACATTCTTTGGAGTATCAGTGCAGGCCTCTGGATTACTTGTCAAGTTACATAACCACTATGCTACCGTACCCTCTAGTTAAGAGATGATGTACCACAAGAACAGATTGTGTAATCCCACCAGGACAGATGTTTAAGAAGATGGTTGCTTGTTTCTGATTAGCAGAATCAATTCGGTTAAAAGTGCCTTGAATTAAATATCCATGTCCATTGTGGGTTGAAATTGTGCGATATTGCCTAGATGATGCATATATGAGGTTCTGATCAACAAACCCTGGGTGGTCATCTTCGTGCCTTTGTGTCAATCGATTGTAAACGTTGTTGGTGTTTTCATCCAATCGCCATTATCTGACAGACCAGCCTTCAAAGAAAGTCCCTGTTATTAAAAGAAATTCTGAGTATAAAGAAAGTACATTTCATATTTTAGCAATGGAACATGGAAATAAATTAAGCTCTCTAAGCATATGCTTACGTTTTTCTTATAGAAACTGTATACTGTTTTTACTGAGAAACAAGATTATTTATTTCATCTCAAGTTCTGTAAGGAGAATTCAAACAGACATGTCTAACTGGTTTGTTTGATTAA
Organism: Heptranchias perlo; assembly: GCF_035084215.1. Lineage (NCBI taxonomy): Eukaryota > Metazoa > Chordata > Chondrichthyes > Hexanchiformes > Hexanchidae > Heptranchias > Heptranchias perlo. Next base: position 73,893,667 of record NC_090326.1, on the reverse strand, counting down.
ACCCCTTGTGAACTGATTCACTTTATGTATTGCATTGGACTGCTCTATCTCACCTACACTGCTTGCTTTTGTAAATAATTCTCTTTTGGATACATTTTCTTGCACTAGCTTTTGGGTAACTTGTCCATAAAGTTAGAAAAAGTTTACTATTTGCTATTGTAGGATTCTGGACTGAGAAGGGGCTTGTGCATGTCTTCATGGAGGCACTTTTAGGAATTCCATCCTAGGCAAAGGAGGAGGAGTAAACACAGCTGCAGCTGAAAGCAGAGCGAGTAGAAAGATGCATGTTCAGAGAGGTGCTTACCCTCCAAACAGAGATTATAGGCCCAGGAGAACATCCCTGCAGTTTTTTAAGGAACAATGTATAAGAAGGATTTGTTTCTCCGGAGAGACGTGTCAGATCTTGCAAGAAAACCTGTAGCCGAATGCCAAAGCTAGCACAGCACTGTCTGTTGTAGTCAAGGTCACTGCTGCCCTTAACTATTTGCCTCCGGCTCCTGCTAAGCTGCCACATGTGATTACAACAACGTCAGCCAATCTGCAGTCCATGCTTGTATTAAACAGGTGACTAATGCCCTATTTGCTAGAGCAAAAAGATTCAGCACTTTCTGCATGGACATCTGAAAACAGTACAACAGGGCTCTGGGGTTCGCACAGATTACAGCATTCCCCTAAGTTCAGGGCATCATTGATCGCACCCATGTCATACTGTAGGCTCCTTCACACAATAAATCATAAAGGTACCACTCCATTAATGTGCAACTAGTGTGTGATAACCAGCAGCACATCCATCAGGTAGCTGTTAAGCTCATTATGCAAGGTCAAAAGGTAGAGGAATGGTCAATTGACACAATATGAAAATACCTGCTTTCCTGACAGTTACCATGTTGCCTTTTCATATTCTGGCAATTGACTATTCCTCTACTGTTTGACTTTGCACAATGAGCTTAACAGCTGGCTGCTTGGAAGACAAGAGCTATCCCTTGCATACTTGGCTTATGACGTCTCTTAGGAACCCACGCCAGGCAGTGGAACTCCACTACAATCAGATCCATAGTTTGACTAGAGCACTCATTGAACAGACCATTGGAGTCCTGAAACAATGATTCAGATACCTGGGCCAGTCTGGTGCCTTCCTCCAATACAGCTCACAGACAATGTCCTGTGCTCCATGATGCATAACTTTGCTCTGCATTAAGAAGTCACCCCTGAAGGAGGGCCTTCAGCATGATGAGGGAGAGGACACCAATGACATGGAGGATGGTGAAGAAGTGGAAGGTTTCCAGCAGTTACCTGCCACCAGAGTTGTTCAGCAGCTAATTGAAGGAAACTTCAGCTGAACAATCCATGCTCCACTGTATTAACAGTCATGTCCACATCTGTTCCAGCCTTCCCACCTTACAGTCAATAGCATGTACCCAACTACCAAAACTGCTGTCTATGTTACCTCCATTGCAAGATTACCAGCCACCAAAGGAACACTCTCTGCACACAAAGGGGGTCATTTTGACTTTGGGTGATAGAGTGAAACGGGCGATATCGATTCAGCCGCCCGTTATACATTTCTCCTGATTTTCATTTCCATTGACCTGTATGTTAATTAAATGGAACCCTTCTTACCTAGAAATACTGTAGCATTCTTGTCGGGAATCCTTACGGTCACATGGGTTCCATTGATGAGGCCCTGAACTCTGGGGAATCCAGTCACGCTGCTGCTGGTTGCTTTCCTTTGGAAAAGTGATAAAATCACTTGTCCTGGCAAACAAGGTATCAGTGACCAGATGTGTCCAGACTGGCTGATCTGACAGTTGTCGCCTGGGGCAGTTTGAAAGGAGCCAGTCACATAAAGGTTCAAACCAGTAGTTACTTAAACTACCACTGGTAAAGCCATCGCTAGTCATGGATGAAGCTTGCAGATCTGACAGCAAAGTACTGAGACTGCAATGATATAGTGCTGCTGGACCAAACCACAGAAAATGCACAGAAAGGACATCCTGCCATAATTTCCATAATTTTTGCATCCTTAATGAGGTCTGCAGGCGCCAGCTGAAAAATAAAAAGGCAGCTTGATCCCAGTGCATTTTTGGGGAAATGACTCCCCTTCAATTTTCTTATGTGCACCACTGGTAAAAACCACTGGAAAATTTTCCAGAATCCCTGAATCCATATTCATTGAACTGCCATAAAAAATGCCTGTCACTCCTGTCAACATGAGAAATCAATAGAAAAATATGGCAATACATTGACTTTTTGTGGTATGGGGCTAGATTTTCATTCTGCCACCTGGGTGTAAAATGCATTGCGGATTGGCCGCCCGTTGTAGAGACCGCCCGATTGTCATTTCCATTGATGCCAGTTTTACATTCAGGCGGCAAGTTGAAAATCCATCCCTGTGTGTGCACAGGATGAAAGCAGCAAAATAGTAACACATGGTTAAAGGGAAAAACTATCCAAGTCATCCAAATTGGGACAGAGGTTTTCTGAGTGTGTAAATTGGCTAAGTTCTCATTTTAAATTGGATTCAGATCTCAACTTTGTCAGGATCACGGGTCTTCTGTTTTTTTAAAATAATCAAGAGAGTTTCTCAAATGCAATCTCTGTGGAAAAACCCACATAACTGTTCTATGGATTGTTAGCAGTAATTTCTGTCTTGTAGGCCAAAAATTTCTAACAACATTTGTTAGTAATATTTATATACAGTTCTATAGGATTAAAATCATTACAACAGGGACATTGGGTAGGACGGTGGGTTAGACACTGGCTTTTCACTTATGGGACTTGGATTCAAATCGAGCCCAGGTTGATGGGATGAAAGTAATTCTGTCTATTGACCATAAGGATCCTATGTTAAATGATTTGACAGTCTGAATCCAATTCCTAGTGGGCTTAGGCCTACAACACAAAACTCTCCCTAAATTAGCACTAATGACAATCTTTCAGGATGGCTCGTGTGTGAAATGGAGGAAATGTCACACTGGTGCAGTAGGGAGTACTCTTTCAAGGTTGGAGCTGAGGTACAGTGGTGGGCAATGTAGAATAAGCTTAATCTACACCTCACTATGCTATACGTGCCCTGGCAGTGTTTGGCACTGAAACTGGGTGCTTGAAATGGGAAGGATTTAATTTGCCAACTCTAACATCTGTCCCCTTCATAAGAACAATATTTTTTTTTAAAAATCTATGGTTGGGAATTTCCTTAAAACTCCTCCCACTCCGCTATAATTTCAACGGAAGCATGGTGGAAACTCCACTTACGCACATAAACGGGTTTTCCTCCTCGCTTCCAGTGAAGTTATGGCGAGTCAGCCGGAGCAGCTCCGAGGAAATTTTTTTACGACATGTTTCAATCAGTATCCTAGGCATAAATTTTAACTCTGAGTGGAGAAGATGACGAGGGTGGGAGGAACTCCTGACATGAAACCGGATGTAAGGGTTTCCCGGACATCCTTATGATTTTGATGTAAGGGCATCTTTTATTTTTTTTGATGGTTTCCCGCCCGACAGGCTGGCCTGATTGAAAGGCTGGCCTCAGTCAGACGGGGGAAGAGGAACGAAGAGGATGCGAGAAGGTAGGTCTTAGATGGGGGGCGTGTTGGTCACAGGGGGAGGGGTTGGGGACGGGGTCATTGAGGGTCGGTGTCAGGAGTCATCGGGGGAGTCGGGGATCATCAGGAGTCGGGGTTGGGAGTCATCAAGGTTGGTAGTCATCAGGGGGTCAGGGGTCATCGGGGTTGGGATTAACCGGGGTTCGGGATTGGGGTTGGGAATCATTGGGGATCGGGGTCATCGGGGTTGGGTCACGAGTCATCGGGGGATCGGGGGTCATTGGAAGGCCAGGTTCAGGAGTCATCAGGGGTCAGGGTCGGGAGTCGTCAGGAGTCAGAATTGGGAGTTATCGGGGGTCATCGGTGTCGGTGTCGGGTCATCGGGGGTCGGATCGGCAGTCAATGGGGGCTCAGGGGGCCATCGGGGGGCCAGGATTGAGAGTCATCGAGGGGTCGGGGATCAGAGTCAGGAGTCATCGGGGGTCATCAGGGTCGGTGTCAGTAGTGATCGGGGGGCCGGGGATCTTTGGGGGTCAGGGGTCATCAGAGGGATCGCAGGTCGGAGTCAGAGATCATAGGGGGTCAGAAATCGAAGGGGAAGTCGGAGATCATGGGAGGGGGCTGTGATCGTGGGAGGGGGCTGAGATCGTGGGAGGGGGCTGAGATCGTGGGAGGGGGCGGAGATCGTGGGAGGGGGCGGAGATCATGGGGGGGTGGAGATCGTGGGGAGGTGGAGATCGTGGGGGGGGGTGGAGATCGTGGGGGGGGGGTGGAGATCGTTGGGGGGCGGAGATCGTGGGGGGGTGCTGAGATCGTGGGGTGGTGCTGAGATCGTGGGGGGGTGGTGAGATCGTGGGGGGGTGCTGAGATCGTGGGGGGGGTTGAGATCGTGGGGGGTGCTGAGATCATGGGGGACGTCGAAGATAGTGGAGGGGGTTGGGGATCGTGGCGGGGGGGGAGACCCAAGATCATGGGGGTGGGGTTCACAGCAGGTAGACTCGTTGGGCCTGGGGGAAGCACTCCTGCTCCTCCGGGCCCACAAGCTGTGCTATAAAGGTACTTACCTGCAGTGTCGGAACTTCTCGCCTCTTCTCACATGGTGTGAAGTAGAAGGCCTGGGAATCCCAGCCCCCAGGGGTTAAAAACAAAAAATCTGTTAAAATGGAGGCCTGCAGCCTCATTAAAAAGTTTTAGTGACGGACCCGCTTCCTGAGAGCGGGTTGGTCGCCCGGCCCTCGTCCCGCCTCCGTGAAATGGGCGGGTTAGGGGCAGGTTTTAGATTTTTTAAATTTTTACTGCACCCCCGCCCCCAACCCAACCGTTTTTCCGAGTTAAAATCATGCCCCTCATTTCAGCTGCAGTAATTGAACTGCCCGGAACTGAACCACCTGGGCCTATTGAAGAAACTGTCACACTTCTTCTCTACAGCAACGCTGATTTTTTTGTGTAGATGATTAATAGGCCTGTTTCAAAGTACTTTCTGAAAATCTGTGAGGTAGCCGTTTAGACAAATGTGATATTATGGCGAGCACTGACACTGTTGAGACATGTTGAGTAAGAACTAACTTGTCAACAGCATAGTGTCAGTATTCCTGGGCTTTGTCCTGTCTTGTTCATTTGTAAATTTTTTAACTGAAGTTGCTTAAAGGCAACCCTAAGTCCTGGTCAGGAAATCTTCTAACTGGATTCAAAATGATATTAAAAAATTAACATAATTTTAAGGTTTAGAAGGAATAAAAAGCTCATTTGTTTTAATGATAGGAAATGAAGACTTTTAAAATGAAAAAAAAATTGGTCAGTTAGCAAAAATGGTTAAATTAAGAAAAAAAAATCTATATTAAAACATTTGTACATATTATGAAAAAGATATGTATCCCATTAATTTATAAGTGGATTCAAATTGTTTGGTCATTTGTATTCCTATTATGCAAAATAATGTTACTTTGATTTAATATCTTATTACAGGAAGTCAGCATACTTTCTTAGGCATGCTGGATGCACACCAGCTAGATATCAGCCCTACCGTATGCGATGACAGACTAAATGATGATCGGTTTAAAGTCCTTTTTTTTATTTGTTCTTGAGATCTTGGGCGACACTGGCAAGGCAGCATGTATTGCCGATCTCTAGTTGCCCTGAAGGCATTAAGAGTCAACCACCGTAGCCCACAAATTACCAGATTTGAATTCAATTTCATAACTTGCCATGGGGGATTATACCTTATGACCTCTGGGTTGCTGGTCCAGCATCACACTGTAGCCCCTCGTATTGTTAAATTTACTATGCATCATTGCCGGGAATTCCCTCATGGGTTCTTCTAATCAGCCACCCTAATTTTGGCGGAAAATCGGTAGAAACCCTGGATACACTACGTAAACGGGGTTTCTGCCGAAGTTATGATGGCCAATCAGTAGAACCCTCAAGGAAATTTCCAGCAAATATATTTTGATGCCAGTCTTTTTAAAAAAATTACTTCCTTAAGCATTTGCTCCTACTTTTCCTATCTCCTTGAAAAGTGAAATGTAATTTAAGTATTTTATTTAAAGTGACTTAATGATTCAACAGTGTTGGTGGAATGACTGAACAGTAACTGAACACATGATTGTGCAATGTCATGGAGTGACTGGGCACATCTTAAAGCAGAGATCAGGACCTCCCCGCAGGGAGGGAGGACAAATTGAAGGAATAGTCACTGGACTGTGCGGATACACTTACCAGTGACTAGTAAGTTGGAGTGGAGGGGAAAACATAAGAACATAAAAAATAGGAGTAGGAGTAGGAGTAGGCCATACGGCCCCTCGAGCCTGCTCCGCAATTCAATCAGATCATGGCTAATCTTGAACCTCAACTTCACTTTCCCGGCTGATCCCCACACCCCTTGATTCCCTTAGAGTCAAAAAATCTATCTATCTCAGCCTTGAATATATTCAATGACTTAGCATCCACAGCCCTCTGGGGTAAAGAATTCCAAGGATTCACAACCCTCTGAGTGAAGAAATTCCTCCTCATCTCAGTCTTAAATAGCCGACCCCGTATCTTGCGACTATGCCCTTTGGTTCTAGACTCTCCAGCCAGGGGAAACAACCTCTTAGTGTCTACCCTGTCAAGCTCCCTCAGAATCTTATATATTTCAATGAGATCATCTCTCATTCTTCTAAACTCTAGCGAGGTATAGGCCCATTCTACTCAACCTCTCCTCATAGGACAACCCTCTCATCCCAGGAATTAATCTAGTGAACCTTTGTTGCACCATCTCTAAAGCAAGTATATCCTTCCTTAGATAAGGAGACCAAAACTGTATACAGTACTCCAGGTGTGGTCTCACTAAAGCCCTGTACAATTGTTGTAAGACTTCCTTACATTTGTACCCCAACCCCCTTGCTATAAAGGCCAACATGCCATTTGCTTTCCTAATTGCTTGCTGTACCTGCATGCTAACTTTTTGTGTTTCTTGTACCAGGATACCCAAGTCTCTCTGGACAACAACATTTAATAGTTTCTCACCATTTAAAAAATATTCTGTTTTTCTATTCTTCCTACCAAAGTGAATAACCTCACATTTCCCCACATTATACTCCATCTGCCATCTTTTTGCCCTTTCACTTAACCTGTCTATATCCCTTTGTAGACTCTTTGTGTACTCCTTACAGCTTACTTTCCCACCTAGCTTTGTATCGTCAGCAAACTTGGATACATTACACTCGGTCCCTTCATCTAAGTCATCAATATAGATTGTAAATAGCTGAGGCCCAAGCACCAATCCCTGGGGTACCCCACTAGTAACAGCCTGCCAACTTGTAAATGACCCGTTTATCCCGACTCTCTGTTTTCTGTCCATTAACCAATCCTCTATGTATGCTAATAAGTTACCCCCAACCCCATGAGCCCTTATCTTGCGTAACAACCTTTTATGTGGCACCTTATCGAATGACTTTGGAAAATCCAAGTATATTGCATCCACTGGTTGCCCTTTATCTACCCTGCTAGTTACACCCTCAAAAAACTCTAATAAATTTGTCAAACGCGATTTCTCTTTTTATAAAACCATGTTGACTCTGCCTCTGACATATTATGATGTTCTAAGTGCCCTGTTACCACTTCCTTAATAATGGATTCTTTCTTAGTAATAAAACAAATAAGCCCCGATATTTACGGGAAGGCGCGGAGGAAACGGGGTGCGCCCATCAGCGGCCGGGATATCCGGGAATATGGGAAAGGCGGATGTCCTGTCAAATTTAACGGCAGGACCTCATTAGAATTTTTTTTCTCAGTTTCCCACCGGCAGCCGGCCAGATTGCGAGGGCGGATGGCTGCCAGGCAGGAAAGCCTGTTGTACGAGGCGGCAGCCAGGGACCGGAGAGGAAGGAGGGAAGGGAGAGATCATGGCGGGAGGGAAGGGAGGGAAGAGGCCGGGCGGGGGGGGGGGGGAGAGATTTCTGGGGGAGAGATCAGGGGGAGGAGATCCAAGGGGGAGAGGTTGTGGGGGAGGGGGAGAGATCACGGGGGGAGAGATCGTGGGGGAGAGATCACGGGGGGAGAGATCGTGGGGGAGAGGGAGAGATTTGGGGGGAGGGAGAGATCGCGGGGTGGTGGGAGGAGCGATTGGATCGTGAGGGGGTCTGAAATGGTAAGTGAAATTGGAAGGCAGCGGAAACAAAGGGCAGCAGCAATAAGGTCAAAATAGGAAAAATGTTAAAAAGGCAAAATTTATCTGAATGCATGCAGCATTCGCAACAAGGTAGATGAATTGACGGCACAAATAGAAGTAAATGGGTATGATCTAATTGCCATTACGGAGACCAAGGCTGGGAACTGAATATTCAAGGATATTCGACATTTAGGAAGGAAAAGGAGGTGGGATAGTGCTGTTAATAAAGGATGAGATCAGTACAATAATGATAAAGGATCTTGGCTCAGAAGATCAAGATGTAGAATCAGTTTGGGTGGAGCTAAGAAACAGCAAGGGGCAGAAAACATTGGTGGGTGTTGTTTATAGGCCACCGAACAGTAGTGGTAATGTAGGGCATGGTATGAAGCAGGAAATTATAAGTACATGTAACAAGGGTAATACAGTAATCATGGCAGACTTTATTCTACATATAGATTGGGCAAACCAAATTAGCACTAATACTGTGGAGGACGAATTCCTGGCATGTATACGAGATGGTTTTCTAGATCAGTATGTTGAGGAACCAACTAGGGAACAAGCTAATGTAGATCTAGTATTGTGTAATGAGAAAGGGTTAATTAATAATCTTGTTGTAAAGGAGCCCTTAGGGAAGAGTGACCATAATATGATAGCATTCTTCATTAAGTTTGAAAGTGATGTAGTTCAATCCGAAACTAGGGTCTTAAATCTAAACAAAGGAAATTACGAAGGTATGAGGCGCAAGTTGTCAGTGGTTGATTGGGGAACTACATTAAAAAGTATGACTGTAGACAGGCAGTGGCTATCATTTAAAGAATTAATGCATAATTTGCAACAATATATATATTCCTTTAAGGCACAAAAACCCAACAGGAAAAGTGGTCCAACCGTGGCTAAAAAGAGAAATTAAAGATAGTATTAAATCAAAGGAAGAGGCATATAAAGTTGCCAGAAAAAGCAGCAAGCCTGAGGATTGGGAGCATTTTAGAATTCAGCAAAGGAGGACCAAGAAATTGATAAAGAAAGGGAAAATAGAATATGAGAGTAAACTAGCGAGAAACATAAAAACAGACTGTAAAAGCTTCTATAGGTATGTGAAAAGGAAAAGACTGGTGAAGACAAATACTTTATGTCTGTCTTCATGGAAGAAGACACAAAAAACCTCCCAGAAATATTAGAGAACCAAGGGTCCGACGAGAATGAGGAACTGAAAGAAATTAGTATTAGTAAAAACATAGTACTAGAGAAATTAATGGGACTGAAAGTCGATAAATCCCACGGACCAGATGATCTACATCCCAGGATTTTGAAAGAGGTGGCTATAGAGATAGAGGATGCATTGGTTGTCATCTTCCAAAATTCTATAGATTCTGGAACGGTTCCTGCAGATTGGAGGGTAGCAAATGTAACCCCACTATTTAAGAAAGGAGGGGGAGAGAAAACAGGGAACTACAGACCCATTAGCCTGACATCAGTAGTGGGGAAAATGCTAGAACTTATTGTAGCGAATGTGATAACAGGACACTTAGAAAATAATAATAGGATTTGGCAGTGTCAACATGGACTTATAAAAGGGAAATCATGTTTGACAAACCTATTGGAGTTCTTTGAAGATGTAACTAGTAGAATAGATAAGGGGGAACCAGTGGATGTGGTGTATTTGGATTTTCAGAAGGCTTTTGATAAGGTCCCACGCAGGAGGTTGGTGAAAAAAGTTGGAGCACATGGAATTGGGGGTAATATACTGGCATGGATTGAGAATTGGTTAACAGACAGAAAACAGAGAGTAGGAATAAATGGGTCTTTTTCAGTTTGGCAGACTGTGACTAGTGGGGTACCGCAGGGATCGGTGTTTGGGCCCCAGCTATTCACAATCTATATCAATGATTTGGATGAGGGGACCAAATGTAATATTTCCAAGTTTGCTGATGAAACAAAACTAGGTGGGAATGTGAGTTGTGGGGAGGATGCAAAGAGGCTTCAAGGGGATATAGACGGGCTAAGTGAGTGGGCAAGAACATGGCAGATGGAATATAATGTGGAAAAATGTGAAGTTATCCACTTTGGTAGGAAAAACAGAAATGCAGAGTATTTTTTAAATGGTGAGAGATTGGGAAATGTTGATGTTCAAAGGGACCTGGGTGTCCTTGCACATGAGCCACTGAAAGCTAACATGCAGATGAAGCAATTAATTAGGAAGGCAAATGATAATGCCTTTATTACAAGAAGATTTGAGTACAGGAGTAAAGATGTCTTACTGCAATTATATAGGGCCTTGGTGAGACCGCACCTGGAGTATTGCATACAATTTTAGTCTCCTTACCTAAGAAACTTGCCATAGAGGGAGTGCAACGAAGGTTCACCAGATTCATTCCTGGGATGGCGGGATTGTCGTATGAGGAGAGATTGAATGGACTAGGCCTGTATTCTCTAGAGTTTAGAAGAATGAGAGATGATCTCATTGAAACATACAAAATTCTTACATGGCTCAACAGGGTAGATTTAGGGAGGATGTTTCCTCTGGCAGGGGAGTCTAGAACCAGGGGTCACAGTCTCAGAATAAAGGGTAGGCCATTTAGGACTGCGATGAGGAGAAATTTCTTCACTCAGAGGGTGGTGAATCTTTGGAATTCTCTACCCCAGAGGGCTGTGGAGGCTCAGTCATTGAGTACGTTCAAAACAGAGATCGATAGATTTCTAGATATTAAAGGCATCAAGGCATATGGGGATAATACAGGAAAATGGCGTTGAGGTAGAAAATCAGCCATGATCTTGTTGAATGGTGGAGCAGGCTCGAGGGGCCGGATGGCCTACTGCTGCTTCTATTTCTTATGTTCTTATTAAGGCCGCAGCAGGTTTGCTTGAGGGGCCAGGGGGAAGCACCCTTCCTCATCCTGGTCCATAAGCCGAGCTGGAAAAGTACTTAACCTGTTGCATTTGTGTGCTTATCGACAAATTAGTAGAGTAGATTGACAAAATCAGCCAGTTACTCAATTTATGGGATCCATTTGGATTCCCTTTTATACAGACTAGCGGCCAAGATGAAAGGGAATCCAAAAGTCTTCTACAGACATGTTAACAGTAAACAGGTAGTAAGAGGAGGGGCGGGGCCGATTAGGGTCCATAAAGGAGATCTACTCATGGAGGCAATGGGCATGGCTGAGGTACTAAATGAGAACTTTGCATCGGTCTTTACCAAGGAAGAAGATGCTGCCAGAGTCTCGGTAAATCAAGATATAGTTAACATACGGGTTGGACTAAAAATTGAGAAAGAAGAGGTACTAGAAAAGTTAGCTGTACTTAAAGTAGATAAGTCACCTGGTCCGGATGGGGTGTACCCTAGGATGCTGAGGGAAGTAGGGGCGAAATTGTGGAGATACTGGCCATAATCTTCCAGATATCCTTAGATATGGGGGTGGTGCCAGAGGAATGGAGAATTACAAATGTTACACCCTTGTTCAAAAAAGGGTGTAAAGATAAACCCAACAACTACAGGCCGGTCAGTTTAACCTCGGTGGTGGGGAAAACTTTTGGAAACGATAATCCGGGACAGAATTAACAGTCACTTGGACGAGTGTAGCTTGATTAGGGAAAGCCAGCATGGATTTGTTAAAAGCAAATCGTGTTTAACCAACTTGAGTTTTTTGATGAGGTAGCAGAGTGGGTAGATGAGGGCAATGCAGTTGATGTGGTGTATTTGGATTTTCAAAAGGTATTTGATAAAGTGCCGCATGTTAGGCTTATTATTAAGATTGTGGCCCATGGAATAAAGGAGGCAATAACAACATGGATACAGAATTGGCTAAATAACAGGAAACAGAGAGTAGTGGTGAACGGTTGTTTTTCGGACTGGAGGGAGGTTTGCAGTGGTGTTCCCCAGGGGTCGGTGCTGGGACCACTGCTTTTTTTGATATATATTAATGACTTGGACTTGGGAGTACAGGGCACAATTTCAAAATTTGCAGATGACACAAGACTTGGAAGGGTAGTGAACAGTGAGAAGGATATTGATAGACTTCAAGAGGAAATAGACACTCTGGTGGCATGGGTGGATACATGGCAGATGAAGTTTAACGTGGAAAAATGTGAGGTGATGCATTTTGGTAGGAAAAATGAAGAGAGGCAATATTAATAGAGGGCACAATTCTAAAAGGGATGGAGGAACAGAGGGATCTGGGGGTATATGTGCACAAATTGTTGAAGGTGGCAGGGCAGGTTGAGAAAGCAGTTAAAAAAGCATACGAGATCCTGGGCTTTATAAATAGTGGCATAGAGTACAAAAGCAAGAAAGTCATGATGAACCTTTATAAAACACTGGTTCGGCCAAAACTGGAGTATTGTGTCCAGTTCTGGGCACCGCACTTTAGGAAGGCTGTGAAGGCCTTAGAAAGGGTGCAGAGGAGATTTACTAGAATGATTCCAGGGATGAAGGACTTAAATTACGTGGATAGACTGGAGAAGCTGTGGTTGTTCTCCTTCGAACAGAGAAGGTTGAGAGGAGATTTGATAGAGGTATTCAAAATCACGAAGGGTCTAGACAGAGTAGATAGAGAGAAACTGTTCCCATTGGCGGAACGGTCAAGAACCAGAGGGCATAGATTTAAGGTGATTGGCAAAAGAACCAAAGGTGACATGAGGAAAAATTTTTTTACACAGCGAGTGGTTAGGATCTGGAATGCACTGCCCGAGGGGGTGGTAGAGGCAGATTCAATCATGGTCTTCAAATGGGAACTGGATAAGTACTTGAAATGAGAAAATGTGCAGGGCTACGGGCAGGGCAGTGGGACTAGCTGGATTGCTCATGCATAGAGCCGGCGCGGACTCGATGGGCCGAATGACCTCCTTCCGTACTGTAACCATCTATGATTCTATGATTTTAACTCCCCTGTGGGAACGCAACAAAGCAAGCTGCGTGCCCATCCGGGCATGCCAGCAGGCAGGCTCAGTCAATTTTAACGACCGGGCATCTTTAGCATGCTGCTTGCCGACTTCCCAACCAAAAGAGTGTTAAAATTGGATGGCAGGAGGCCACTGCTAGAGACCCAGGGAAATGGTCCCTGGTCCGAGTTAAGTTCTTTGGGACAGGAATCCCAGTCGGGGGGTGGGGAGCTCGGGGAAAGGGAGGCCCAATGTTTCCTTGTGGATCCTGGAGCAGCAAACCTGCTCCTTCTGGTCCACAAGGAAACCTCCAAAAAAAATGTAAACTCCACCTCTTCTGACCTAGGCTGCTGTTCCCGGCAGGTTTGGTCTGGCGGGGAAGTCATTGCTGCTTCCTTGCTCAGGCCTCAGGTTAAAATGGCAGATCAGGCCCGATGATGTCATTGGAGCCCGATCTGCATATTTTGAGAGGACCCCGCCAGCTTGGGGCAGGTGTCTTTGCTGCCTGCAATTTAAGATTGCTGTCGGCCAGATCAGGGCAAGAAAGGTGTGGGTCGGGTACAGGCGATGGGAATTAAAATTGACCCCAATGACTCAGTATCTTTTAATTCACTAGTCCTTCATAGATATGTTCACAAACATATGGTTAGCCAATGTTTTCGTTTCTGGCAATATCACATAAATTCTGTTTGACACATTGTTTTGCCGTATGATGCACTTATTGTTACACAGTTACTGATCACCAGATCATTTTGTATATATGCAAAATAGCATTTGCATTGAAATGTATTGGAAGGCTATAAAATTATCAGGGGTCCTGATAAGATCTCAAAGTACAGCGGCAAATAGAGAGCAGTTTGTATAGTCATCAGAAGACAAATGTGTGCTACCGTCTCTAACTCACTACAACACAACTGTTATTCCACAGATTACCAATGGTTTATTTCATTTCTTAATTTGCCAACGGTTTCCTGGGATTAGAGTGGAGCCCACCATTGTTTACTGGTGTGGTGCAAACTGCTGTAACAGCCCTTTGAGCATTATGCAAGTACAGTATTTACATTACAGGACAGGAAGAAAGAATTTCTAATGCTATCAGATCAAATATATATTTTGCATAAGCAACATCTCTGTGTAACCTATGCAATTATCTGTCATAATAATGCCTGTTTGTTGCAATACATTTTTCCATGTTAAAACATAAAACAGTCATATGTAATCTGAATTTTAACATGCTAACACATTGAACATTACAGCCTATATGCAAATGATTCTATAATAACCTTTGTGGACATTAACCCTTGGGTTAATTATTTCACATCTGACGCTTCTACCCCTCCCCTTTAAGGTGCTGCTGTCGGCCTATGACGATCGGCCTCCTAAACTGCGAGTTGCCTATAAGCAGCGCGATTAGCGCCGGCAGCTCACCTGTTGCGTTTAAATGAGGCCTAACTCCTAACATCAATCAGGCCTCCCTCCGATATCATCGGATAGGCGGGCAGAGTGGTTGCCCTGCCCAATATGTGCCAGAGATGAAAACCCCTCCACCCTGCAAAATGTTCTAGCAGTGTAGCTACTAGCACTCTTCACCATTCTTTGGCTTACATCCTTACAACAGGTTCACCTTTCATTATTCCCTTTTATCTAGTTCAACTCAACATTTTTTGATTTTATATATGCCCACTTAAGGAAAATTCTTTCCCAGCTGCACAAAACAAAGTATCATCAAATGCACAATATTCTTTCTGAGAAGATCTTTATGTTTATATATTCAATAAGAAATATTATAATTCACCCTGACTCTTCAATAATTAAAGAATCACCATTTTATGATTTTTTTTCCTATCGCCTGGGAAAACCCAGATATGATATAGTGACATATGATTGCTATCAGTGAATTATTTGTTAGTGCAACAGAAGTGTTGCTGTCGTACCAATCCATTCAATATAACCAAAATGTTGATGCAAGTTTGGGGCAGGTGATTTCCATCTTGAATGTAACACTAGCCATTTTAAGAGTAATACAATTAAACTATGCTCGAAACTTGCTTCCAAATGGCTATATAGTTTTAGGAACCTTAGTGTCTGGGAGCTAAATTATATTGGAATACACCTTTAATGTAATAAGTATGGCTAACTGATTGAGAATGCTACAAAGAGGCCTCTCATGTGCAGGATTGTGGATGATGAAATAAAACATCTTGCCTTTCCTCATTGCTCCTGGGTAAAGCCGAGATTGCCCAACGAGGAAACACAATCAGGCAGAAACGCAGTACATGTTGCAGACCTGCATTCCAAACAGAAATCCTTTCAATCTCTCTTAAAACAGATCATTACGATGTCTCATCAATCTGGCCCATTTATTTACTTCAATTGCAGTTTCTGGAACTAAAGAGGCAATTTATTTTCAGTTTTGGAGTGCTTTTCTATGTCGGTTGTGGAGTTTTATGATGCGAATCACATTAGAAAATAACAACAACTTGCTTTTATGTAGCACCTTTAATGTAGTGAAACATCCCAAAGTACTTCACAAAAATGAAAATGGCCATTAGAGGAAAAGTAAAGGGAGGTGAACGATTGCCTGGTCAAAGAGGAAGGTTTTGAGGCTTTTGAAGCAGGGCGAGTGATAGTGTGCATCTCTCCCTGCATCTTCCCTATCACGTGGGGCTGGAGGAGGTCGCAAAGGTAGGGAGGAGGTGAGCTGTGGGTGGATTTATAAACGAGGATAAGCATTCTGAATTCAATGTGTGGGGGATGGAGAACCAATGGACGGTGATGAGGATAGGGATGATAACGGAATGGGACATATTGCAGAATAGGATGTGGGTAGTGAAATTTTGGACAAGCTGCAGTTTATGTAGTCTGGAACTCAGGAAGCTAGCGAGAAGAGCATTGAAAAGATTATGGTTGGATGTGACAATGGTGTGTATCAGCATTTCAGTGGCAGTGAGGATGAGGTAAGGGCATTGGGAGGAACAATGCTGCAGTCTTAGTGATGGACAGGATATAGGGTTTGAAGCTAAGCTCAGGTTAAAAGTATAACAAGTTTGCTTACAACATCAACAACTTGCATTTATGAAGCGCCTTTAACATAGTAAAACACCCCAAGGAGCTTCACAGGTGCGTTATCTGACAAAAAAATTGACACCAAGCCAAAGAAAGAAACATTAGAACAGGTGACCAAATGCTTGGCCAAAGAGGTAGGAGCGTTAAGGAGCGTCTTAAAGGAGAGGGAGAGAGGTGGAGAAGTGGAGAGATTTAGGGAGGGAATTTCAGTGCTTTGGACCTAGATGGCCAAAGGCAAGGCCACCAATGCTGGGGCGAAGGAAGTCAGAAATGCACAGGAGGCCAGAGTTGGAGGAACACAGAGATCTCGGAGGGTTGTAGGGTTGGAGGAGGTTACAGAGATAGGGAGGGGTGAGACCATGGAGGGATCTGAACACTTCCTGTTGGATTCAGCCTGAACAAAGGAACAAACAGAGAGGGAGAAGGTGGAATCAGAAATTAGGGTGCCCTGTTTTTGGTGGGAGCCAAATAGGCTGGCTTTGGTCTTACTAATTTTAAGTTGGAGAATTAAGATAAAGCAAAATGCTTAACTTTTATTGTATTCCTCAACTTATAAACACTTAACATCAATTTACACTGCTGTGTATAGAACTCAAGTACTTTTAAAGTACCACCAAAAACCTAAACATGTGTACATTTAATGAAAGAATTAAAGAAAGCAGGTGGCACATTTCCATATGGTTAATTCTGTTTGTAAAATGACTTAATACTGTAATATAAGTATTAATCTTTATCTTCTCCAATGTTTCTCCATTATTCCTCTTCCTTTCTTAGAGACAGTGACTCATACTAGGTCACTTCACCCAAGTGGCTATTTTGCATGTGTGTGAGGATAGACAGTGTCATCCAACTATTTGGCCATGGAGTGAATCACAGCAAAGCCAGATCCTGTCCTCACCAAACATCCATATGCACACTTTCCAGGAGAGGTCATGGAAAACCAACCAGACATAAGAACCTGGCAGATTTTCTTTTTCCTTTCTCAGTTAGGCAGTAGCCACTTTTTGTCCCAAATGAAACCAGCTAACACAGCACATCATAAGGTTCAAACCTAGGACCTTTCTGGTCCATATGCGAAAATGCCACACCACATTTATCCACTGAACCATCAGGGGAGCTCAGTGTTACTCTGTGTGACTGACACAAACAAGTGCACATGTGTATCTAACCTCCTTCCTCCCTCCCTCATACACGTTATCACATCATATTATTATTGCCTGCATCTCCAATTGGGAGCACTAATGGATTTGTTTTATTGGTTTGTTGTAGTCATGGTTCATTGACTCCCCCTTTGTTGGTATTTGATCCTGTGCATCTCAGGAAAATACAATGCTGCATGTCATGTTGATGTTTCTGTAACCCTAAAGGGTATGTCCTGCACTCCCAGCGGGAAGCTGGGCTCAATGGACGCATGGGTGAGAAAATCGGGGCTGCAGTGCTGTAGCCGTATCTCCAGCACGTACTCTGTTCGAGCTTGGCTCCCTGCATGTAGCGTGGAATTGATGAATTTACCCAGAAATGCTTAAGCCAAAAAGAAAAAAAGAAAAGGCTGAAAAAAATCAAATTCAACAGAGATAAGCATTTGGAGGGGGGAAATACAATATTTATTTTCTGCATTTATCAGCTCACAAGCATCTTTAATTACATTTTTTTCTGATGAATTTTGTAAGATACCATCTAAGTCTAACTCAATGCCTTTTAATTTAGAAGGAAAAGAGTCAAGGTTATGGTGTCTCAATGGGAAGGAGACTGCAGTGATTTGCAGATGGTGAAGGGTGCCGAACTGTAGGTACTGAGTGCTGAAACATTCCCATCCAGAAACAAGCTTGATGCATGGGATCAGATCCTTCAGGGTTTTTAATTTTGAGAAATGGGATCTTGTTAATCTGTAGCATCTGATTGAATCAAATGTGAATTCACAATTGGCCAGAAACTCTCCACCCCCCCAAAGTATGCAGACATTTCAATTTAACTTGTATGCATGGTACAGGTGATTTTTTTTTTACTTCTTATGTTTTGGGAGGCTAAATTTCCCCCTTTTCTTATTTTTGTTCTTCCGGCTTGAATCCAGGGCAGTTGAGAGGGCTGTGTACGCCATGCTCCCAGGATATTGTGAATGTCCTCTGTTGCCAGCTGCCTGCTCAGCCTGAGATTGAAATGTGCACCCATCCCAGCTCTACAGCACTGAGTTTAAGCTTGCTGAAGCTACTTGTCACCGTATCACCTTGGTGCTGCAGTTTTTATAATGATAATATTTAGAAAATATTGGGGAAAAGCTTCTGAGGTGATGTCAACAAAATTTAGCATGATGCTTTACTACTCCAATTGGGACTGATAAGTCGTCTGCTAATCTCGCCTTTTGAAATAAAGTTCTTTCACAGGGAGAGGCTTAGCTCATTGGAAGGAAAATAGAAGTTTAAGGAACCAAACAGGACATTTAATTTCTAAATCTCAAATTATATTACTTTCTCACCTGTGCAGGCAGGTTGCCATTAGCCCCAGGAACCCTTATGAGGAAAACCCTTAAAGTAACTGATTGATTATAGCCTGCAGATAGATGGACTCTGCTTGACTGTTTCCCCATATGGAGCTCATACCCACTGTTAACATAATTGGAGGGAACTCTGTTTGGTATAGGAAATAAGTGGATTCAGTGGGAGAAGATCCTTCAGGGTTTTTTTATTTTGAGTAATGGGATCTTGTTAATCTGTAGCATCTGCGCCAGCTGTAAGAAAATCGTAAAACCTTTCGTAAAGAATGCACTTACGATTTTGCTATAGCTACCACGCAGTGGGAATCTTCCTCTTGTGTGTCAAGATGAAGCTGAATTTTAGTCAGAGTGCATTGATTTACTCATCTATGAGATACCATCTTGACATTAGTTCATATTAAAATGTGCCAGATAACTTTTCAATCATGTTGTGTGCCAGTGGCCCTGGAGGAAACCATCTCAGTATCATGGCACATGACGTCACAAAAACATTTGCGAAAATGGCAATAATACAAAAGACTTAAAACGAACATATAAGGAATGTCTTAGTATCAAAAAATATATTTCACACAATTAGTCTAATGTAAAATAAAGTATTTTGACAGCTGTAAGATATATAGAATTTGCATATGTTACTGTAGAGCTTTTTGGAATTGGTAATGTTAAATGGTGTGCAGTAGATTATCTGACAGTAGCAGGATTGTTTGGCCAAGTGGAAGGGTGATGGGGATAGCTGATGTTACTCATTTTTTTACTATAGAAAAATATGCAGTATTGCTGGATCTTTTTAATATGCTATTAGTTCACCTAGACTGGAATACAATTAGGTGATATACATTGGATTTACTGAAACAATAAATGGCACTCATATCAACATAAGAGCTGTTTTTCCAAAGGTATACAGATTTCATACATCATAAATTTTTATTGGGGTTGAAGTTAATCAAAATTGAAGCATAAAGCAAACAGATGTACAAATTTATTCCTGCCATGGTGATGCTAAAATTTACCCTGTGTATAATGTGGCAGTTGCTGGTTGATGGGACCGGTAGTGAAAAACTCACAACACTAACAGGTGAACAAAGTACATAGACCCAGACTCATGTTTGTTTTGGAAACAATGTTATTTAATTGCATTTTTGAATCAAAAAATACAAAAGGAATTGCTCCTTTGACAGATAAGTAATTGTGTCGGTTTCCTGACATATGACAGATTATTTCATTGGTTTGGTTGGCTAATATGAATCAGATGAAAAGGTGTTTTGAATTTGGATTGCTCAGTTCAAGTCTAGGCAAGCATGTTTTATTAGGATGCAAAATCACTTATTTTGGTTCAAAAATGTGATGTATTTGTATGTCCTTCTTAAAAATAAACACAGCTACGTGGGACTGGCAGGTGTTTAGGCCCTTCAAACAGTTTTCTGGTCGTGGTGTATACACTTATGCCCAGTGGTTAACACTGCATATTCCAATACACAGCAATGAGTTAAAATTCCCAATCATTGCACAGCTGCACTAATTACACTTAAGCACTTAAACAAACAGGAAATCAGGCACTTGACCCCTATAAGTCACCACATGGTAATTATGTTGGCAGAGTTGTTTGGAATATGGCAACTGTGTCTCAAAAAAGCAACGACCCAATTTTTTGAGCATGGGGAGAAATGATTGTGATGGAGACCACAGCCAGGAAGTCCTTAATATTGAGAAATGCCATCAATCTCCAGAACGCAAGCTCCTGGAGGAATGGCTAGGAATGGTTTGTATGGTAGTTGAATTCAATCTCTGTGAATAAAAAAAACTGGTAAGAGGTCAAAAAATTGCTTCAATGATGTGAAGAAACCTACCAAGGAGAAGACTGTGTAATCACCAAGCCAGGACACTGATGGAGGAGAGGAGTGGCTGAAAGAACTCTTTAAATCTGAGGGGAGGGTGACACAGTTCTTTACCTGAGAATATTAGGAAGAGGTGTCAAAAGTTGATGAGGAGCCTCTACCATAGATTCTGCTAAAGATCTCCCCTATGGTAAACCATTGCTTTCTCAGGTCGAGGTACATTACAGAATGTATGCTACATTATAAATTGCAGTGTACCTATAGATCCATGCAATAAAGGTCTTGCATAGTCCTGTCCATTTGAGTAATAATTGGCAATGTTGGGGCTCTATTTTGTTAGGGGTCTTCAGTGCTGCAGAAAGAGTCATGGTCCCTACAGGTGCTTAGAAGGACAGAACGATCCTGAGGCCTCCCTAGTTTCTGATTGGTCATGTATTTGGGAAGCAAGATCTAGGAATGTCTAGAGTACGGTAAGGAGTATACCTCAAGTAGGAAACTCTCACCTCCTGATGCCTTCTTATCTCCAGATACAGCTTGCACATCACTTGTTTAGATTGACAAATGTACCACAGGTGCTTTGTCTATGTTTTCAGCAGGGGGGATCAAGCTCTGCTATTGCCAGGGGATTTACCTTCTTTCTGCTAAAGTAAAGATCTGTGCAAAATTGCGGGCAGTGCAGATAACAAGTTCCATTGGCAGCAAGTCGAGCAGATGTAGAATTGGGTTTGGGAAATGGGAAAGTCTATCATAACTCCACTGATGGACAGTATGTCTATCCACAAAGACCAGCTGGACGAAGCACATAAATACTGTGGCTACAAGAGCAGGTCAGAGGCTGGGTATTCTGCAGCGAGTGACTCACCTCCTGACTCCTCAAAGGCTTTCCACCATCTACAAGGCACAAGTCAGGAGTGTGATGGAATACTCTCCACTTTCCTGTATGAGTGCAGCTCCAACAACACTCAAGAAGCTCGACACCATCCAGGACAAAGCAGCCCACTTGATTGGCACCCCATCCTCCACCCTAAACATTCACTCTCTTCACCACCAGCGCACAGTGGCTGCAGTGTGTACCATCCACAGGATGCACTGCAGCAACTCGCCAAGATTTCTTCGACAGCACCTCCCAAACCCGCGACCTCTACCACCTAGAAGGACAAGGGCAGCAGGCGCATGGGAACATCACCATCTGCATGTTCCCCTCCAAGTCACACACCATCCTGACTTGGAAATATATCGCCGTTCCTTCATCGTCGCTGGGTCAAAATCGTGGAACTCCCTTCCTAACAGCACTGTGGGAGTACCTTCACCACAGGGACTGCAGCGGTTCAAAAAGGCAGCTCACCACCGCCTTCTCAAGGGCAATTAGGGATGGGCAATAAATGCCGGCCTCGCCAGCGTGCCCACATCCCATGAATGAATTTTAAAAAAAGGTTGGAGGCAGGGCCATGACCAGAACATGTGCAGGAACATGCCCTTTTGGTTATAGTTCCGACAGCAATCATCTGTCGGGTCACCTGGAATTAGTGGAGCTTCTGTGAGTAGGAGTATACATATTGTGCAAGATTTTGAGCTGGCCTTCTCTGATTCTGATGCAGGTGGAAGTTATAAGGGTCAGCTTCAATGTCTCCCTCCAGTCTTCCCTGTTAGTGGGTGGCCCAAATCTCACTCCCATTAACTATGTAGGGCTTCTGTGTTTTCTGTTGTGGAAGTTAAATTAAGGTAGGAGTAGGAGGTGTGTCTGCTGGGGGGCAGTGTGCTCTGGAGAAAGAATTCTAATCCCTGATCAGTTTTAACAGTGCTCATTGGCTAAGGCTTTGTTCACGTGGTGCAAAGTAACATTGTTGTAAATATATTTCAGCTAGGAAACTATTAATAGCTCTCTGGTTAAAACAAAATAATTATGGCAGATTTATTTTAGTTACAGAGGGCGCTAAATTGGGCTGTGTAGCGCCCGTTGTTTCGGCGCTACACGACCTCTCCGACATCCAAGATGGCATCTTGGATGCGCAGGCACATTTTCTGCGTGACATGCGCCAGACGCCATCTTGGTGTAGGAGTTTGTGCAGGCGCAGATAACGAGCGCTGGAATCATGTAAAGTGGGGAGAAAATGGCTTCAATCAGTGTGCAGCGCTGATTTAAAGTGATAGACACCATTTTGGGACTTAATGCTCAACTCAACGCACAGTCTTAACCTCAACCATCTGAACGTGTCTTAGAGTGCCTAGAGGATCAGCCACCGGTGCTATTTAAAGGGACCATGCAGGATTTACAGGTTAGTGGCTGGATTATTGCTTCTGGCTGCCGAGACATTTGTAACTGTTTTTGGAGGTCTCCTAGACTTCAATACTAGGACGCGTGGACATAGCCTAACATTTAGAGCCAGGATGTGCAGGAGTGAAGTTAGGAAATGCTTCTACACACAAAGGGTGGGAGACGTTTGGTACGCTTTTCTACAGACGCCAGTTGAAGCTAGCTCACTTGTGAATGTTAAATCTGAGATTGATAGATTTCTGTGAACCAAGGGTGTTAAGGGATATGGGGCTAAGATGGGTATATGGAGTTAGGTCACAGGTCCACCATGATCTCATTGAATGGTGGAACAGGCTCGAGGGGCTAAATTCCACGGCCACTTGCTGCCTCTTGATATGCGGCACCTTCTCCTGCAAGAAAGTGGGACTTGTGCCTGGGTGATGTGCCTGTCATGGTTGAATAGCTGCCAGTGTGTGAAGCCTGTGAGTTGTGGGTGGGCAGCTTGAAATAGTGGTAATGTGTAAGAGTGAGAGGAAGCATCTGATTGGAAGAATTGAGTACTGATGGAAAGAGTTTATTGGTATGTGGGGGATGGGGGGTGTAGGTCAACTGTCAAGCAGTTGGTAGGAGATGCCCACTCATGTCAAAGCATTGAACTTCTTCCTGCATTGCATCCATGTTCATGATGCTGTGCGCCTGGCATTGACTTCATCCCCCGCTGCCTCCCACTGCCTTTTGAGTATATGTCTGGAGGGCCTCTTGTACCCCCCCCCCCCCCCCCCCGCGGATATAGAATGTCTCTCCTTCTGTCCACCTCTTGCCCCCAACGTCTCTAGTACATCAGCAGAGAACCTTGCTGCACGCACTCTCACAGGCCTGGTACCAACTCAGATCGGCAGATTGGTGAGGTCTGGCGTGCAGATTGGAGGATGTGGGATTTAGTAGTGCGCAACCTTTATTCAATGTTTTAACATAACTCATCAGTGTGTGAACATAGGGATGGGCTCTGCATCTGTGTTTTACGTGTGCGATGTCTGATCTCTCTTCAGACTCCATGCAGACAGTAGACTGTTATTTTCAGCAAATAACAGGTACCAGCTACCTTTAAGAGATTTCTAAGAAACATCCTCCCTTTAAGAGATTGAGCTCCCTCTGGTGGTGGAAAGTGCAAATTCCACATGCAAGGCCTGGAAAAGAACGCCGACTGCAGGTAAGTGCTCCCTTGGGTCCAAACTTGCGTCTTGCCTGCCTGGGATCCGTCGGGCGCAGGATGTAGCTCATCGCGCTACCATCGCCCAGAACGGACCCTTATCCAATTTTTCCCCCAAAGTGTTGTAGTTAATTATAGCTCTGAGTTCTAATAGTCCAGCCAAACAATGAAGGGCTTCCTGAGTATAATTGCTTGTGACAGATGGTGAGCAGCCAAAGACTCCATGAATATAATAATTATTTGTATGGTACTTGGGTATTTTATACATGCAACTTAATTCTGGAAAGTCCCTACTCCAAAGACTAGCGTAGTCAGCATAGGCCAAGTGTGGACAAGGAGGAAAATTTGCTTAAAGTCTTGAGGCTCTGAAATCACTGTCAATCTGAATTGTACAATAATGTAATTCTGGGTTTTGTTAAGTCTTATAGTATAGGCCTGGTTCTTTCCTTTCCTAGACCTCCCGAATAGAACTTACATTGTTACAGTATATAGTATCTAATGAGAGCACTATGCAATCCTAGGTCAGAGGCCAACAGAAATAGTACTTGCAGTGTTTCATTATGTCCATAATGCACCTATTATCTCAACCTTACTTAAGACGTTTCCAATTTCAACACGCTCAGCTATGACCATTAAAATCAGAGATAATTTGCACTGTGAATATATGTCAATTGGGTTGAGGAATAAATTGCTAGCAACTTAATTTTATTGGTACCCTTGGCAACCCTCAGTTAATGGTAGCTTTTATTAGGAACAGTAATTCCTAGATTTGGTTTAAACTCAGGTCTCCAAAAGGTGAAAGCAATTGATTTAGATCATGTTACTATTTATTTTACTTCCACTTACAAATTGATTTTTCCAATTAGAAATTTTTAAAAAGCCTTGTGCTTTATTTTCAAAGAATCTCAAAGTATCTTAAGTGTACATTTCTTGTAAACATTTATAACTGCACATTACATGTGCTGAGAATTGTCACATCAAAAATGTTTGTTTGCGCACCAAAGATGTGGACATTCTTGCTGGTCACTGGAGGGTGGAATTTTCAGCACTATCACTGTTTGCCAACACTGGTAAGGGAGGCATTGTTTGAGGATGTATCGATGTCTCATCTTCCCGACTGTAAAATTCACACATTTTAAGCTGCTTGTCTCCTTTTCTATCCCAACCTCTGTCCCACGAACATTCAGGAAGAAGGGGAATCTCCCCCATTGATCAAATTTATTTTTTAAACAAGCTTTACTTTGTAACATCAGTTTTGTCCTGCACCAGAGAAGGTTGTCACAATCCCACAGTTTGCAAGTCTGAAGTGAAAATAATAGTGTAGTGATTTTGGTGCTGGACTAGCAACCCAGAGAACTCTGTATAAACCCACCTGGTTTGTTAATGCCCTTCAGAGAAGGGGACGTGCCACCCAAACCTAGTCTGCCCTACATGTGACTCCAGTCCCACACTATTGGGGTGAATTTGCTCAGAGTTTCCACCGCTGTGTACACCCTATGTAAACGGAGTTTCCACAGAATTTCCATCAAAATTACGGCAGTGGAGTGGGGGAAGCCCTGAGGAAATTCCTGGTATGTCTTGATGTGCTTAGGTATAAAAACAATTGCACTTAAGAAGGCCCATCACCACCTTGTCAGGGCAACTTGGGATGGGCAATAAAAGAGACCTTGCCAGCCTTGCCCACCTCTCGAGAGCATTTTAAAAATAGGGGATTGGATCACCACCCCTACATGCAATTTTCACCATCCCCTTTGCAACCTTGCAAATTATAGTTTTCCACAGTAAAAATGCCTGAGACAATTAATGATACAAATGTGTATTGTAAATGGATTTTCAACATTAAGTGCTTTGAAAATTGATTACTTAGTTTTCCGGTATTGTGTTATCCCATTTGTTGAAATTATTCCAGAAGAATATTAAAAAATACAAAATAAATTACATTGTTTTCTTTTAAATTTTTTATATTTGTGCATTTTCATCAATTTGCTGGCTAAATTATGTGCGCATTTACATACCTGATCATTCACTGGGTTAATGGTTAACAATTCAATATAAAAAGGATTTCTCTGGGACTTTAAAAAATGGAATCCAAAAAAACCTATTGGTTTAATTAAGAGCTGTTTTGGTAGATGCTGTTTTACAGGAAGATATTGTCATGCTCCAGTGCGATATCAACAACAGTAACAATTTGCATTTAAATACCTTTAATGGAGAAACACATCTCAAAGTGCTTCACAGAGGCATAAGGAAAAGAATGGACGTCAAGCCAAAGAAGGAGAAATTAGGAGGAGGGTAATCAAACAATTGGTCAAAGTGGTGGGTTTTAAGGAGGCTCTTAAAGGAGGAGTGGGAGGTGGAGACGTGGAGGGGTTTAGTGAGAGAATTCCAGAGCATGAGGCCTGGGTCGCTGAAGGCACAGCTGTCAATGGTGGGGTGAATGAAAGGATGCACAAGAGACTGGAGTCAGAGGAACAGAGAGTTTGGGGGGATGGGATTGTATTATTAGAGAAGGTTACAGACATAGGGAAAGGCAACGCCATGAGGAGATTTAAGCACAAGGATGAGAACTGAAGTCTTTGGGGGACTTGGTGCTGGTGTAGGTCAAGAAGGACAGGGGTGATTGGTGAGTAGAATTTGATGCGGGATAGGAACAGGCAGCAGAGTGTTGGATGAGCTCAAGTTTATGGAGGGTGGCGAATGAGAGGCCGACAATAAGAGCATTGTAATAGTCAAGTCTGGAGGTGACAAAGGCATGGATGAGGGTTTCAGTAGCAGATGGACTGAGATAAAGGCAGACATGGGTGATGTTAAGGAGTTGAAAGTAGGCAGTCTTTGGGATAGAGAGGATATAGGGTCAGAAATTCAGCTCTGAGTTTAATAGGGCACTGAGTTTGCAAGCAGTCTAGTTCAGCTTGAGACATTGGCCAGAGAAGGGGATAAGTCAGTGGTAAGGGTATGGGGTTTGTGACAAAGATTGGAAGAACATGCAGCTCATCTAATACTGAATGTTGGATAAGCAGTCTTACAGCCCAGAGACAGTGGAGGGGTTGAGAGAGGAGATGGAGAGGTAGGGTAGGTGTCATCATCAAACTCATCACATGGTATGGTAACATTTGGACCAGAATTACTGCCAAATTTAATGATTTTATGGCATTAGTATTGTACTTATTATGTAGAATTGAAATGACAAGAGTGTTATTTCTTGCCAAACAGTATTTGACAGGAATTGTGGCGGCACATTCTCATTTTATATCCTTATATTCGGTCATACAGCTAACAGTTCACATTAGCTCTGTTGCTTAATCATGAAGGAAGTTGTATATGAAGCAGCGACAGATCTTTACATTTAATACTCTTGTCACTTTCAAGAAGATTTTCAAGGTGCTTTCATCACAAAACTAGTAATTTTAGGCACAAATTTTTATTGTGTCACGTATTTACAATAATATGAACAGCAACTGCACGTACACACCACCTGCACCGTAACAGAGTTCTCAGGAACCAAGCATTTTGTTCATTATAACATGGTATGAGGTATAGGGAATATCGTATTGTATAGTATAAAATGTAAGGTGAAAAGTTTGGAAACCAAAGTCCGATAGTCCTATTACAAGGGCACTACGCTGTCTCAACCAATTGTCTTGGGCTGTGGTGTATTGCAGTCATAGAAATAATACAAAAATAATGTTATTTTGTGATCAGCAGTGACACATGATAAATATCTCCATGAGTGCATCTGGCCAGATAACTCATGAGAGAAAAAGTCATGAGGGAATTATGGTGAGCCTCACAGTTGAGATAGTTATCACATCCCATTGCTAGCTATGATGTGCTCGATTTATACAACACATTTCAAATATGATATTTAAACATGGTTATGTTTTTATGACAATGCAAGGGCAGAAATATGAAAAAATATCTCCATTGTTTTCAGACCACACAAGCAGTATGAGATAAATAAATACCGGCAAATCTGTTAAATGATCTGTTGCGCATTCATTCTGCTGCCACTTATTGTTAGCTTGTCAAGTACCTGTGAGAAACAAAGCTGTCTGAGCAATGAGATGAAGTAACTTAAAAGTAATAATTGTTGGTTATGAAATATATCTTCATTATTTTCTGTTCTGTTTCACCAGGCTACTCCTGTTATGCTACTGCCACTCCCATGGGGCTGCAGCTCAGCACTCCCACTACTCTGCAGGGGAGCAGACTGTAGGAGATCTGTGATGCAATTGAAGCCCCAATCAAAGTGTTCCCCCAGCCTTTCGAGGGCAATGGTGATGGTGGAGCCCAAAGCCCGAATAGCACCAATTTCAGCTTTGATCAAAGCTGCAAGAGTTGGTGATACAGATTCCTGTACAGAGGGCCTGGCTGCAGTGTCCATAGAGGTGACCACACATGCCATGGTACACTGCAATGTGCTGGTGTCTTGTGCCAGAATGCCATGTAGGCTGGAAGCAGACTCCTCCGAACTCCCAGGTATGGTGCGGCAGCTCCTAGTTGTGCCTCAAGCAATTGCTAGTGCACAGAAAGCAGTTTTCTTATGAAGGCTGTTCCCCTAAAGTCATGATGTGGAGATGCCTAAAGTCGGCATCTCTGTCCTATTCAGCAGAGCTAGGATCCTTTAGAGCTTGTCCTCTAGTGTCACATCTCCTACTCACTTGTGCTGTGTGATTCCCCATATGCAGACCCCTCTAACTCACCATCTGTCTTACCCAGGATGCCCAATTTCTGTGCTGGTGCTTTGGAGGAATCGAGTGAGTGCCGGTGCTTCTACTGGAGGGTTGTCCTCCTCTGAGTCTTCTTCTGCAGGGTCCGAATCATTCGGTGGAACTAGAAAAAGGGGAGAAGACCAAGGGAAAGGTTAAGCAGTAGCAGATGATTAGCAGCCATATGCTGCACCGGGTTGCCACACTGCCTGTATGTGTGATTGCTTGAGGCCCCAGCTTCGCGAACCTTGACACTCCTCATGATGACTGCTTCAATAATCTCCAGCGTTGCCTCCTCCATCTAGGTGAGGGCCTGGGTAGAGGCTGCCCCTTCCCTGGTTCTGGTCCTCTCCCGTTTTTTGTGGGCCAGCTTCTCTTGCAGAAAGAGTGGGAATTTGGGAGTGTGGTTCGTGTAAAAGGTTGTGCAGATGTGTGAGGCAGTTTCATATAATTTGTATGCAGAGAAGGAGAAGCGGCAAGTTATGAGCAGGTAATGGAGGTGGTCATGTTTAAGAAACTGTCTCCATTGTGAAATGTGAAATCAGTAAGCAGAAGAGTGAAACAGTTAAAGCTGAATGCTGCTTGTGCCTGTTCTGAGGGTAACAGCGGCAGGTGAATGTATGATTATAATGAGAAGGAGAGGTAGTGCATTGTCTCCTTGTGATTGAAGGAGAAGCAAATGGAGCGGGGGAGGGAAGTGCCTGGAGTGCTGGGGAGTGGGGGGGAAAGTCCCGTGACCAGGTCTAATGCAGAGATAAAGAGATAACAAGACATCATTCTCACCCTTGCTTTCTGGGTCAAGTTGTTCAACCTCTTGCGACACTGAGATCATGTCCTGGGGACGATGGTACGGGCATTTACATTTTTTGCTAACTTCCTCCAGGCCTGTTGCAGTGTCTGTCTGGGCAACCTCCTGCCATCCAAAGGGAAGACAACCTGCCTGTGTGCCCTCACCTGCTCCACAAGGACCTTCAATGCAGAGTTACTTAACATTGGTGCTCTTGCTTGGGACAAGTTTTAGGCCAAAGTTTTGAATAGCAGCAACAATTTGAGGACAGTGAAATGACACTTTGCTTCATGAGGTGCATTCACTCTTTAAATGAGCACCGGACCCACCAGAAATCCCATTCTCCACTTCGGCGGGCTGCCTGACACCGCTGGAAAAGCACAAGCAGCCAACAAAATGAAATTCAAGTGAGGCTCAATCATTGGAATGGTTCAGGCCTCTTGCTGAATACATCAGGCCCGATCGTCCTGCTCACCACTCACTTGAAGTCTGCCGGTTCTGAAAATCGACCCCAATGAATGTCGTGACAGTAATTGTTTGCTTTTGAAGAGTTGAGGGTTTTTTTTAAGGTAAATTTTCCCCTTCCATTTCTTTGGGTGCACCTGTGCCATACTCCATCTACATTTGAGTGGACTGGAGTACAATCCACTCCTAGGCCACGATCAAAGTTGTTTTTGAATTGGCCACTTGGAGTTGTGCAAGAGTGGTGTGGGGTGGTATTCCCTCCTATTCTCCCTCCTTCCTGAGGAGAACTGACTGGCCTCCACGCACAGCATGTGTTCTACTATTCTGTGTTCTGTGCGTTTAGACTCCAACCTGATGAATCACTGCACTACCCAAGTGGGCATATGAAGGGTTTTAAATAATATAATACAGTGAGCTTTATTCAGATTCCATTGATCGTGCCTATTTCAGCTTCATGTAAGAAAGCCTGGCATTACATTAGATACGTGGAAAGGACAGCTTATTGAAGAAAGAAATATCCATTTTGAAAGCTGATTTCTGACCCAACACGTTGGCAATTCATTTCCTCAATCAGCTTTCTTATCCATGCACCCATTCTAATGCTAGCTTTCCTTGCGTGTGGCATGATCAAAATTGAAATAAATGAAATGTCATTGTACTCTATTACTCCAAAGTCCTCTGTTCTTCTTTCAAAATGCTACCAGATTTTTTCATAAATCTTTTGTACTTCTGAAATAATCGATAGAACTTTGGTTCCACGATGGCCAAGTGAGGAAAAGTACTGTGCTGTGTGGTAACCATGGAGGTTCCTGGTTTGAGCCCTGGTCTGCAGTAAGTCAACTCATCTCAGCCAGGGCATTGACATGAGTGGTGCAATTAGTCCATTTGGCCTAGACTTTCTAATCTAGTGCATATCTTGCTGGATAGATTTCGCTGCAGCCTTTGTACCCACGAGTCTGACCTTGGTGGACCTTCTGGGGTCAGGTTAATTTCAATTTTTTTTGGCAGGTTCCCACCGCTGTTTCTGCTGCCACTGAGTTACTCGTCATGTTTGGGGGGAGGGAAATGGCTGTGGCACCTGCTGCTACTTAGTTTGGTCTGTGGCTCCCGGGACTGGAGGAAAAAAAGATCGATTGCACGAAGCAAAGTGGCCTTTAATTTTTAAATCCCCCCCCCCCCGACCAACTATTGCTTTAGCAAAGCTACATGTCAAGAATGCAATGGGATTAATGATGGAAAATATGTTGGATGATGTATTTCCTTAGCTTATCATTTGAGTATACTTGCCCAAGCATTGGCGAATGTATTCAAAATCCCCCATCACTTCTGGCAGAAAATCCTGGAACTGGCAGCAGACAACAGGGAGCTAGTGGAAGAGCACTGTACCATATAGTGTGCTGCTGACCATCCTACCACCATCCGAAATTGGCAGGTGGCAATTTCCTGGAAAGGGAAGGATTCACAATCCAGTCACTCTTGGTGGAAGGTGTGCATGTGTAAACTTCTGGTGATGGCAGGGTGAGGCTCTGCTGTGATCCTCCGCCTCCTGATGTTCACATTTTAGGCTCACACATGAAGAATAACTTTTTGGGTGAGATACTTAAGAGTTTCTGCTACCTGTGGAATTGTACCCCAGCACCTCACTGACTTCAGAGAAGAGTAGAAAATTTGTGGAGATGGATGGAAATCAATAAAAATTGCTGGTGAGTTCATGTTTCAGCATTAAAATTAAGTTTGTTCTGCCAAACAGCTTGATATATCTAATAGATATGCTGTGTGTACAACCCACACACTGCAGATATAATACCCGCCTACATAAACTTCAAAAACTTATCTTGACAGAAAAGGCTCAAAATGTTGACTGCTGATCTTTTTCTTGTGTTATTCATTCAGAATAAAACTTTGATAGTATCAGTAATAGATAAAGGCAAACACGTTTTAAAGGATTTTTTTGAGGAATTGAAGAGGTAATCGGTCATTTTAACAGGGTTTGGACAATTCAGTCTAATTGTTTTTCTTAAGAATTCTTTGTTTAAAAAAAGCCTTTTGTATTCAGTGAACTGTTTATTTTTTCCTACAAACACTTACATTGACTTTTTTCGAAATTAGGTTTCCTTATGCTTTTATACTGAATGGAATATCTGACTTAAAAACATTGGCATGTAATGGTTTCATATTGCAGTAGTATTTCTTCAATAGTTACCTTCATTTCCCTCTAAAGTCACAGCAGCATATCTATAAGAGTGGAAGATGCTGTTAAATTCCACAATTATCTCAGCATTTCAGGAGCTCCATGCGTAGAAGCCCCTATATGAATATAAAGGGAAAATGCATGTGAGTGCTTTCATCTGCAGATCATATCAGTGAGATGTGCTGTAACTCACCTTCTGTGGCATGCAGGTAATAAAAGGCTGCTGCTTTACCTGATTCAGACCCTGCATTCAGAGAGATGTTTTGGCTCAGAGTTGAAACAGTGGGAGTTTCTCTTTTACTGGAAGCCACAGGAGGAACTCTGCAGGTACCATAAAATGATGGTCTGAAATGAAAGCCTTTGAGTGACAGGCAGTTTTTTTGTTCCTGCTTTTAATTCTCCCAGCAACTGACATGAAGGCATTTCTGCCCTTGCAGCAGGCAGCCCAGGCGGCAGGGTCTCAGAGACACTACTGTCCTGGCTGTAAAATGCTGGGCTGGCATTGTCCCCACTTTAACAACAAATGCACATCACTCATCAATTACCATTTGGCTCTGCTTTAATGGTTGCTCAAGGGAAATGGGTGGGGAATAATAGGATTGAATTTGTCCATTCACTGTTTGGTTATGATGTATGTACTATGTTTGCATGTAGGTGGGAAAAATTCACATATAATCCATCTATTTTCTCAAAAGTGAAGTCACTTGTACATCATTTTTCCTCATAGTCAATGAAACATCCAAGCAAATGTCAAAAGAAGCTTTCCTTTGAACAGAGATGCTCCCTGTTAGTGACACTGACTGATTTGTTCTTGTGAACAGTGATAGTTAGTTGCCAATGACTGCACAATTTTGCCAAGCATTATACAGCTCCTGCTTATCTTCTGCTAGCTAACATTCAGCAAAAGCTTGAATTTGCATAGAAGTCCCACTGCATTAGAATCTAGTGACATGCATATCAAATGTAAAATTCAAATTGACCTGCCAGAAAATATTAAAATTAGTGTGTGGTCCAAGCTGATATGTCAGATTTGGGTAAAATGATTTATTTCAATTCCAGAAACTGGGTTTTAAACTGTTGTAATTTTATTTTTGATGGCAATTTATTGTAATTAGTAATTGCTGTAATTTACCCACACTTATTGTAAAATAAAATGTCTAACTCACGAATACAAAACTGGAGTTCAAGTGAAAAAGTGTCATTAAGTAATATTAATAGGCCTCGTTTTTTAAAAATTCGGTTTCAGTGGACTGCCTTTAATTCCCCCAGTCATTGGGGTAAAAATCCAGTGCTGCCAATAATAATTTCAGCAAGTTTTGTACGCATGATTTTGTGGGGTATATTGTGAATCATCTGTGGCCATTGCATTCTCGTTCAATATCTTTATGCACCAGGTTTCCCCCCCCCCCCCTGCTCAATAGTTATTTTTTCCTTTAGATGCAGCTTGTATCTGCTTTGCTTGGGCTTCTGGAAATATTAAGTGCTGTGGGAATCCTGGGAGTTGGTGATGTCAGGCTGGTTGGGTCATTTGAAGGTTAGCAGCCTGGGTAGGGTTCAGAGAAAGTTCACTTGCATATATTAGGCAATTCAATCTTTTACTGTGGTTGTGTGACACAAGGAGTAGGAAGTAAGCTGGTCAAAAGCAGGACGAGCCATTTTGGAAAACAAGAGGGGTGATCGCAGATATTTTGCGGCAGCAGATTTGTTTACAGTCGTGTGGCCGTTCGTTAAAATTGTGACAGAAATCAGGACATTTCCGCGCATCAAACGGACCGAAGAGCGACAAACATTATCACCGAAACCGCTGGTGCAAAACCTGAACATTTGGCAGGTTTACGTTTCCTCTCCTCCCCTTCACCCTTCCTTTTTGAATTGAGCGCCGTATCTGCCTTGGAAAAAAATGGTAAATGATCATTTGGATCAATTACAGGCTTTTAGCTGTGTTGTCTGTCATAATTCATGATTCTGGTCTGGGAAAAAGACCAACAGTTTTACGTGCCAAGAAAAGAGGGGAGGAAAAAAAATAAAAGGGCAGAGTTTTGATGGAGTTCGAACAACTTTTTCTTTGCAAATTTGCCCACACCTAGAGAGAGAGGATAAACACTTTTATTCGCAGGTTGTGGACAGACTCTCGTCATGTTTGACTGTATGGATGTTCTCGCAGTCAGCCCTGGGCAAATGCTGGATTTCTACACTCCGAGCCCGTCTTCTTGCATGCTTCAAGAGAAAGCTCTGACTGCATGCTTCAATGGACTGACACACAGGGACTGGCAACAGAGGCACAGCACTCAATGTAGGTCTCTTTATCATTATTATTCATAATGCATATGATAGAAAATATTGTGTTTTCTCTCTCTCTCTTATATATAACCCCCCACCCCCCCCAACTAATATTATCTGAAATGTGTTTAGTTTTAAGCGGTATTAATGTCCATCATTGCTCTGCCATGGATGGGAGGCAGGAGCTCTGTGTGACAGTAATGAAAAGTAATCGGATACTTTTGTCACTTCAACTCTGCGTGCGTATCTTTGCACAATGTGCTGAGGAATGCAGTTGGTAAACAGTGGCACAAGCGCTAAAAGTAGGGAAAGACACTATCGTTTAAAATAACACACTCACTCTCTATGTCCCCATTTTGGAGACTGCAGGCAGGTCGGGAGCCGAGAGGTGCCTCAGTCTCTGGCTGGACAGTGATTTCAATAAATCACCATCAGTTCCTCCTCAGCTGTCTGTCTGCAGCAGACGGAACATTTACAACGTTTCTTTTCCAAGTGTCACTTTTGTTAATTCATTTCCACCGGTTATTATTTCGATGTTTTATTTCAATTGCTTAAGTGGTATTGACGCAGAATTAGGTGCAGGTTTTGCTCTCCAGTTAGTTCGGGGGGTGTGCGTTTTATTTTTATTATTTCCAATGACGTTAAGTACCTTTCATGATCGTGTTTCCGCTCTTGTAAAATCAAACATTGGTTTTTAAAACAAATAAAACATTAACTGCGTTTGAAGAGGAAAACAAATAAGGACTTTACCTTATCAGAAATAAAATTGTCTGTTTCTGGTCTTGTAACCCGAGAATTACAATAACAGATTAGCACCAAACAATTAAAGAAACGGCCAGACCTTTAACATCACTTCAATTCTAAACATG
Organism: Heptranchias perlo; assembly: GCF_035084215.1. Taxonomy (NCBI): domain Eukaryota; kingdom Metazoa; phylum Chordata; class Chondrichthyes; order Hexanchiformes; family Hexanchidae; genus Heptranchias; species Heptranchias perlo. The sequence continues at coordinate 73,858,439 of NC_090326.1, read as the reverse complement.
CAAAAACCGTATTTTTTTGCTATTTTTATTATTTGGCTTCGAACATCTTTGCTCGAAAGTTTTTTTCGTTAGATTAGGCAGTTGGACACTTCCTGCATTTGTCGAATAATAATTTCAGTGTGTAGATTCCTTCCTTTATTCACATCAAAATATTTAAACTCCATCATTCGATTCTTCTTTGACATCCTATTCCAATAATCTCCAAATTGCTATTGTGATTTCTCCGGCACCCCACAATAAACCCTCTGCTTTCAACAACTTTGTCTTAAGTATTCTGGGTTCCCCTTTGAGGAAATTTGATGTGGTTCTTTCATGTAAATTGAGAAAACAAAATTTGATGCTTTTATGCTGCAATTTATAGATAGCATTCAAAGAAATGCAAACCAAGACAAGGCTGGGCTGTGGAATAATGATTTTATTGTAACTTAATGCATAAGGAGCACCTACAGTACAAATTTCAAATTCTGTAGGGTAAATCTGGACGTAATAGTGCCTCTTGAGAACCAGTGACCACAGACCCTAGTATTTCCTGGTCTTCTGTTCCTCATTAAGCACTTTGTGGCTCTGTGTTTATTAATGGCTAGCAGAGACTGCAGATTGATTGCGTTGACCTGCCACATATCTGAAAAACCTTTTTTTGATTGTGCCAGTGTAATGAAAAGGAGATTGAGGGAGCTGACAATACTAAGGTTTTAGTAATGTAATAATGTTGTAAGAGACACTTAAATTACCTGTTTGATGTACATTCAGCAATTTCGGCTGTTAGAGGAAAAAAAATCAATCCTTGGTACAGTAACTTGTCCCCTGTGTGCTGATACCAGCTGTACATTGCTTTTCTTAAGCACTTTTCACTTCAAAGTTTTATGGGCAAATCTCAGTGTCTTCAGGGTTTAATTAAGTTATTACAATGAAAATTGATGCAAATATAGCTTAATTCCATTATGGTTTTCATGCGGAAACAGCCCTTGCTTACTGTGAGGTTCCTCTAGGCCAAATTATTAATTCATTGTGCTGTTGTAACTATTTAAGCATGATCATTCAATCTGGACTAAATATTGAATATAACTAAGATGCCACAGGTATCTTGTGTAAATGGGAAACAATATGTTCAGAGTTAAAGCAAATTTAAAATGTAGGAGCGGTATCAAAACCAGAGGACAATAGAGCCTTGGACAAAGTCTGTCGAATTCTCATCTGCAACTGAGGTACATCTTTCCTCACCAGTGTTGGGCTTTAATCGTTAATTGCTAACAACTACATAGAGTTAAAAAATCTGGCCAAGAAGGGAGGTAAACAATCTGGTTCCAGAACTCAATGCTGCTCAGAAACCATCCACTAGGAGGTGTGTGATGCAGCCCAGGTGACTGTCCCTTGGATGCTCCTTCCCTATCTGTGGGTAATCATGATGTGGAGATGCCGGTGATGGACTGGGGTTGACAATTGTAAACAATTTTACAACACCAAGTTATAGTCCAGCTTGTGAATTTAAAATAAAATTGCTGGACTATAACTTGGTGTTGTAAAATTGTTTACAAATCTGTGGGTAAGTGTTTGGTTTCTGCCTGGTAACTCCCCATGGTGGCAATGCTGAGATCAAATAGTCAGTCAGCGTTTGGGGATCACAGATGCTTGAAAGCTTATGTCCTATCATACTCCGATATCAGTATTTTGGAGCTTCAAAATGATGAGCTGCTGCAATATAAAGTGCTTAAAAACTAGAGTGTAACGTAAAACTTATTTGTGTGGCAGAACATTTAAACTTTTTCCTGTGACGCCATACTTATTCATGTGAGAGGACACAGTGGCTTGTATTGTAACTCCGACTATGGGTGAAGATGGGTAACAGTTGTTAAAGTGGTCATCCATAGATGAGCAATCAGTTTGACTGAATGAGCCAGCATGAAAATGTTACAAAATTGTGGTTCCTAAATTGATGGCTATCTATCGGTGATAATAATGAGCATATTTTATGTTGGAATGGGAGAACTGGAGCTGATTTCAGCTCTCAAATCCCTGTTCTGGCATAAATCATGCCGGACATTCATTATTACTGTTATGTGAAATGAGCGGCAATAATATTTCTATTCATTATTGTTAGAATTTCCAAATCCTGATTTTTATTAAAGGAGCTGCCCTACGAAGATTGAATTATTAAAGAAATCCTACCACTAATTATTTATGAAAAATTTAGTTGATTTTTATGTTGCAGCCTGAAATGAAAAATAACAAAATACTGCTTGTTTCTGCATCAGACCTCTCACTGTGAAACTGAATAAGCTCAAGGTGCTGCATTTGTAACTTCTTATCCCCTCTTCCTAGTCCCACATCTCGATCACCCCCATTTCCTTACTTCGATTACCATGGCAGCATATTGTACGGAAACGATGGTCTCATTTCCTTAGTTGACCCCATAGGTGACCTAGACAGAGTCCAGGTAGCGACCTTAAATAAGTGGAATCCAATGGGACTAACGATTTGAGTGCACCATGTGAAAGAGGTTTCAAAAGGTAGTCTTGAAATGTGCGAGGATTTAGTTTCAGTCTTTCAGGTTGTATTTGAAGTTTATAGGACAGCTTTAACACTCCTTTTCAAGCCCTTCAATTCATCTTTGTCCGATAGCCAGCAATTGACAAATTGTTAGTTGTATGATTATATTAGCCTCAAAATGGAATGAGGATGTAATTTCCAATGTTGTGTAATTTTAATAACAACATGGTGTTCATCAATGTCACACCCCACTGTATTTCGTTCAAGTTGTACAATATCTTGTAATAGCACCTTGGGAGAAAGGCTTCATTCAAAATTAAGGACTATTGCACCAGTTTTGCTGCAACTTTAGTTTATGAGTAGCTACAATGGATTAAGAACTGATCTGTTTCTCTGTTTAATTTGTTAACATCCAGTACAGAAATGTGCAGAAAACAGCTTTTGTGCTTGTACGCCAGAAAGCATATGCATTAGATGATTGATGTTTAAAGGGTTATTGTTTCTCTAATACAAATATGTTTCACATTATAAAAGTGCAGGCTAGAAATAGATATGAATGGAAAACAGTGAAAGAGGACTGTGTATTGCATCACGTATCAGAATATGGCTTTAGATAACCAGACTACTGGGATGGGAGGGGATTACCGTCAGAGGCGATTGTCATGATTTAATCAGTTTGAAGGCTTTCTGTTCTGGGGTGCATATGCTATAATCATTAGTAGATATTTTGAACAGCCATGACACAGTTTTTGTAAGATTTCAGGGTACTGATTTGACATTGATATTTAATTATAAAAATGCTGGACTTTGCTGAGAACTAGTGTCTGTTAGCCAGACAGTCAGAGCACTCCTTTACAACTAACCAAATGCTCTTTATCCAGATAATATACTAGAATGTGATATTATTTATGTTTCTGACCAGATATATCAATGGCAGAAGTATGTGCTGCAATGGACTGGTTGTCAGTCACGCCAGTTAACAAATAGAAATTGCGACTAAGTTAAATTAAAAGAAAGCAAATAAAATACAAGATGCTTATTTTGCATCTTCTATTAAAGTGTTATCACCTCCAAGTTGCTGACAAGTATTGTGGAGCATACGTTTAACTACTTATTCAAGAACAGCTCCAGCACATTACTAATTACAAAACCATTGTGCACTGATGCTAAAGTTGGAGTGGAAATTGAGTGTGAAGGCCTCGAATGATTCCAAAACAAAGCGGGGTGAGATTCCCTCCTCCACATTTACACAATCACTGCAGCGTTGGTGTGCAGCAAAAGAGCTTTGCACCAATGCTATAGTTATAGTCTAAATGCCTCAATTGTCTGCTACTTTTAATTCACCACCTCAAATTACTCCAATCACCACCACCCACCAAAAGTGGCAGACATGCAATCGCCAGTATTTCATTCTAGCGTTAAATAGTGCAAAGATGTAACCCGAATTTGGGAGGACAAAGTCTATTATTACACTGCTCAGTGTTTTTCAAGCTGAAGTGGATCTAGCATGAAAATGTGGTGCACCCACCATTACGCTTTACTGAAATGCTAATGACAATACTGGTATTGTATTGTAATTATGGAATTACACTGGGAAGCATCTACTTCTACCATGAGTGTATCTTTTGTGAGAATCTTGCTTATAGTCCGGAATTTCAAAGAACTGGCCATGTCAGAAGAAGTCACGTGGAAGCACTCTCAACACAGATGGAGGCTGCTGATGTAATATCGTTTAGAATTGGCTCAGAGCGAAAGGAGCAAGGCCATGGGAGCTGGATGCACTCAGAGCACATGTTGCACTCATTGAGTGTGTCTTTTGAGGTCTGAAACAGGTGCTTCTGGTTATTTATGGCTGCTACAACAATTTATAAATTATAAGTAGTACTTAAGAATGAACCAAAAGAAAAGGCACAAATACTGTTGGGGACAAGTGTCTTTTGCTCTATTTTGTAAGTGAACTCTTGCTGTATATCAAAAGCCCTTTGGAGTTGTGGGGTCTGCTACAGTTAAAGTTTGCAGGGGCAGTACTCTGCACTGGGGTTTGATGGATTGAGAGATTACTGGACAAACGGAATAATCAAATATGGCAATTATATTAGTGGTAGGTTTATTGTTCAGAATTACAATAGTCATACTGATCTCTCTGAAGTGCTTGTAATCCTTAATATTACTCACTATTTGTACCTTATGCAGTCCAATAATGGAGATCTGGTGACTTGGGTAGAAGTGATACATAAGGTAATTTCTTGAACAAAATGGCTACTGCGTTACTTGCCATGTTAATTCAGCTTTTGCATTTAAACCACAAAAAAAGTGTATTGAATATAGTTTTTCCAAAAAAAATCATGTTGCATTAAAAAATAGAATTCTGATTTGTATCTTTAGACTAAATAGACTGCACATAGTTCAGATGTGATCACATGTTGGGATCACTCCATCAGTACAGCACATTGTATACATCCAAACGCTGACAATATACTTTTCCATTTTTAAGTCCCAAATCTCAGCTAAAACCTCATAATCAAGATGGAAAGTTAAACATACACACATTATTTTTCAGTTGAATGAATGGTAATCTGGATTGCTGAACCCCAATAGTAATTTCTTTTATGCTTGTATAAACTGTTTACGGTTGTACGATGAACAGATAGATCGACTTTTTAACTTCTCTTATGCTCGTTTACAGATGGATTAAAAGAGAAAGCATGGAAGAGGGCAATGAGTTCTACACATTATGAATTTTTAATTTTCTTTTTTTTTTACAATGCTTGTCTTTTGATGTTTATCAATTCAAGCTGCAGACCATGCCTGTTTGGAATTAGCCTTACTCGCAGGGTAACAAGTGTGATCAAACAGAGCTCCTTACAGGGCTGACAGATTGACACTGCCAATTGAATCAGTGCAAAGCAAGCAATGCCAGCATCAGCACTGCATTGACCTATGGACATCTGATTTATTGAATAATACCTACTGTACTGAAACCTACAGCCTCCAGTCTGACACTTGAGTTCTTTACAAGGGCAGACAGACAATTTCATCTTCTCTTCACAATTTTCCAGAAAAGCTCCTTTCATTAACAATATTTTTTTTTCTTTTGATTTGTGATCTTTCACTGTTTTCTTTCTCTAAGTCAGCCATCCACATCAATACTTTCCTCTAGCCCATAGACACTTTCACAGACGTCACTATACATACGTTGCCTGACACCCTCACCTGGAGAAGGTGACTTTAACAATGTGGATAGGGTCTCTTTACAGCCAATTTTCTCTTGTTTGTTCCCCCCCCCATCCACCTGCCAGATATCTTATCAGAGACTGGAAAGTGTACACCCAAGGAAGTCTGAGCGCCAGTGTTATTCAAGACTGCATCTCAAGCTCTGTCTCCTAGTGAAAGTTCAGCACTGTCATTGTAGCCACCTGGGAGCCTCTGCTAACTGATATTCCCGGTGATGTGATCCTGTGCAACCTTCTTTTTGGATAATATAATCTCCCCATCATCCTAAAGCGTGGTCCATTCTGTGCACGTTTGCCGAATCTTGCTTACTTGTGTCGTTACTGTATCAGTTTAATAACCTAAATTTACAGATTAAATGATTAAAACAATTTCCTTCAGCAAGGGAGGTGTCAATATAGTGTCAGTTTAGCTAAAGTAACTTTGTTTCATTCACATCTAGCTGTATTACATTGTAAACATTTATCTGAGCAATGTGCAATTGGAGACCTGCAGAGGTTTGTGACCCTTATTCCTATTCGCTCTGTCAGTTAACTAAGGGTCTCCCCGTTTGATCAAAATTTTGAGAACTACCAATAAAGCTAATCTTGGAGTCATATTGTTTGCACCTGTTTCATAAACAGTTCCGATCCATGTATCACACGGAGCCAGATCGCAGCAGCACTGCACAGCCGGACCTGTGTGCATGCCTGGGTCAAACACACTGACTAAAGGGTCATTGGCAGTTCACGGAGTCAGGTCTGGCAAATTGTAAATACCTACTTCTTTAGAGAGTTTTAGCTACTTGACTGCCTGCTCATAACAAAATTGACATTCTCCCAAGAAAAATGTAACTTGAACAGTTCTTGAAACTACAAGCATGGTTTACAGCATCAGAATTAAACATGGTTCTCTATAAAGGCACATACACATTAAGTTTATAGTGAATGAACTAATAGGATTTATGCTGGGATAGGGGATAGTAAATGAAAGTGTTGAGAGCTGACTGCTTTAATTAGTCTGAGATTCCTTCTTTATTTTAGGTTAAACATTTTTCATTTTGTGTCACTTTGGCTCAATTGATAGCATTCTCACCTCTGAGTCAGAAGGTTATGGGTTCAAGTATCTCTCCTTGACTTGAGCACTAATGATGCAGCACTGAAAGAGTGCTTGCTGCATTGTCAGGTGCTGTCCTTTGAATTAGACATTAAACTGAGGCCCTGACTGCATGTTCAAGTGGATATTAAAGATTCCACTGGCACTATTTGAAGAAGAGCAGGGCGTTCTTTTGATGTCCTCCCTCAAGACAACATTACTAAGAGCAGACTATCTGGTTATTTATCTCGATGTTTGCAGGATCTTCCTATATGCAAAATGGATATTTCCCTATATAACAGTGACTGAACTTCAAAAGTAATGCATTAACTATAAAAATAATTATCTGTACATTAAACAACCACTGCACCATCTCCATCCAACGCCAACAAATTTCTTTAATACAGAACACCTCTGCACCTTTCTCTGCATTTCCTGACTCCACCTCCATCCAACGACAATGCAAAAACATCGGAACACCCCACACTGCACCCGCCAAACACTGCACCCATTCAACAGCTCTCAGGGTGACACCGTACAACAGACACAACCATGCAGAACAAGCAAGTGCAATGCATGCACGAAATGCCATCTGGACACCACAGTCGGTGTGCTAGAAAACTTCCCATAAAGATGATATTTGCCAGTTGTTCGTATTCTAGGACAAAGTCTGAAATTCTTTAAAGAAAGAACTTATTTTCTGGTATAACTTGAGCTTGCTTTTATGTTCTAATCATCTTAGGTGCTCTTTGGAAAAATTTCTGAGAGATGTGAGAATAAGTCCCTTTTTTCTGTAGGCAATTTGAAATTGATCCTCAGAATGTCACTTTGATTTTAACTGTTCAAAAGGATGTCATTGCATCTATAAAGTTATTCAGAAAGCCTTTTACATCAGTTGGTAAACACATGACATGATGACATCATTCACGGCATGATTTTTGTGTTAGGATGAAGTTTTTATTATGAAAATGTCTTTTGAATGACATCATTGTGTCATGTAGCTCTTCAAGGATTTTTCATTCCCCAAAATGACAACAACCTCCCTTTTAAGAATTTTGATTTGCACTGAATAATATAATACTGAGTCATATAGACCAGTAAGGTCCCAGGTTTGATCCCTGGTCTGTATTGAATTAGCTGATTTCATGCTGAGCAGTAGTGGGGTCTACAACTGGCTTTAGTGTAGTGGAAGCACTCCTGCCTCTTAGTCAGAAGGTCATGGGTTCAAGTCCCACTGCAGAGATTTGAGCACATAATCTAGAATGACACTTCAGTGCAGTACTGAAGGTGTGCTGCACTGTCAGAGGTGTCATCTTTCGGATGAGACATTAAACTGAGTCTTTGTCTGCCTTCTCAGGTGGATGTAAATTATCCATGGCACTACTCGAAGAAAAGTAGAGGAGTTCTCCCCAGTATCCTGGCCAACATTTATTCCTCAACCAACATTACTAAAAAGTAGATTATCTGGTCATTTATGTATGCCAAATATGCGTGCAAATTAGCTGCCATATTTCCTTACATTACAATAGTTACTACACTTCAAAACTACTTTGTTGGTTGTAAAGCACTTTGGGATATCCTGAGGTCATAAAAGGTACTAAAAAGTGCAAGTTCTTCCTTAGAAAGGAGAAAAATCAGCCAGGTTTCTGGTGATGCCTTATGGAAAGTGGATACTAGCTGAAGGCAGAGTTAGGCTGTGTCGTAATACCGCCACAATCAGATAATGCATTGTTGCTCATAGCCCAGGCTTATAGATGAAGGTTGCCATTTTAGTGGGGCACTAGACTGCGCAGCTGCACTGTGTCAAGAGTCAGTGGTGTAGATTTTCAACTTCCCGTCTGGGCATAACACCGGCATTGCAAGTCAGCCTGTTACAGAAACTGACTGAATTTTAATTTCATTGATTTCAATGGAAATGAAAATCGGGTGCTTTCTATTATGGCTGGCCGATCTGTAATACTAGTTTGATGCCTGAGCAGCAAGTTAATAAAGCTACCCCACTATCTTCAAGAAACGAGGGATAACTGGAGAGAGAAAGAGCACAACTGAAACCTACTTTTCAACCTAAGTGTCAGAAATCAGGTGCATCACTTTTGGCAGCCTTGATTAATAGGACTTTGTGATGGCAGTGTAATTGTTTGCTTTTTTTTACTGTTAAATAAAGGAGAACATCTGGGTGTGATCTTCGCTGCCAGTGGTGATTGCAAGCAATGTTTCTGCTGATGAAAGCTTGAATTGGCAGCTGTTGTAAATGTACGTTGCTGTTAGGCTTACACTTTTTCCCAGTCTCGAAGCACTGCCAAGAAGAGAGCTACTGCTGGGGCTTAGGGAAGATTCAGATCATAGTCACTGCCAACCTGCAGTCTAACTTTCCATTGTATTGGATCAGTGCCACTGATGACAAAGATAAGACTAGTGAGCTACTAGTCTTATTTTTACTGACACTAAAAATGTTACCTGTAGAAGCCTAGGAATCCATACACCACTGACATCCTAAATCAAATGTTTGATACCTATAAAGGTAATTTACCTTGCGGGTTTTAATACTGTCTATCATATTACTCAATCATTGATCTTAATTATGGGGGCTTATTAATGTCACACATTTTATTACTGTAATCAAACCGCAAACCTCAAGATGCAATTAGAAACCACAATAACCATGAACCTCTCTGGAATAGATTGGTAGCCTCTATGCAGTTTATTATATTTTTTTGCAACATTTGACTTGTTACATAGGTGACATCACCACCTACTGCACCCTTCATTCCTCCTATTGGTAATCAAAAAAGAAAATAGCCTCCCTAGTGCATGAAGTTGATTCCCACAGATGCCAGAATATATTTAAACAAAAGATTACATTTTTTTTGTCATAGCAGATTTACTGGTATCATTAAAAATAACATGCACATATTCTAATGGCTGACAAGCAAGTAGAGTGGTTCTTCTATGTTAAATTCACTGTTACTTATCGAGAAATAATTGATTCCAATCTCACTTATTTGATTTCTATCATTGTCCAGAGAAATGTACAAGAAGGGTAAGGGTGAAGTTACTCAATACACAGCCAGTGCTCTGAATGGGAGTTAAATTCTCGCCTTTGTTTTTAAATGCGCTCACAGGAACATGCAACTTTGTGTGCTTTCTAGAAGTTCAGTAGCACTAAGGTAACACACAACTGAGTGGAAGGCAGATTTAAATTTCTGCTCAACTCACTAAATAGTGCACAGCGGGCTGAGCTAGCTGTGGAGGCCACAATTTCTGGAAGAAATGAGCACTATGATGTAAACCAAGATTTACACATCAAGATCTCTAGATCATTTTAGAAGGCCTAAGGTCACACACACTACAGACCAGAGGACCAAGCCACCAATACATAGAGGGTGAAGGAAGCACAAGAGCCTATCACACAGGAGGTTCATGTACCAGGAGAGTGGAAGGGTATCTGGAAAAAAGGGCTCAATTTTGAAATGGTGGCGGGTTGGCAGTGGGGGTGAAGGTGCGCGTGGTAAACCCGAATTAAAAAAAACTTTTCTGATACGATCGCGATGTAATTGGTGGTGATTAAAGTTATTTCGGGGTTTCGCGCCCAGTAGCCAGCCTGATTGACAGACTGGCTGCCGACAGGAGCTGCAACGCCGGGGGGTGGGGTGGGGGGAGACAGGGAAAGAGAGAGCGAGATGTCATCTGGCGCTGGAACAGAGTGGAGGACGCTGTAGATCTGGGGGGGGTGGGGTGGTAGATCGGGGGGGGGGGAGGACATCGGGGAGGGGAAAGGGGGACATCGGAAAGGGAGACATCGGGGGATGAGAGGGACATCGGAGAGGGAGACATCGGGGGAGAAGGGAACGTCGGAGAGGGTAAAAAGGTAGGTTTATTTTGTTTTTTTCATCTTTGGGCAATGGTTTTTTATTTAATTTATTTCATTCATTTTTGCCTTATCCGGCCCTTTACGTCTGATTTCACCAGGCATGAATCGGAAGCTGTGGGAAAGCCGCCCAGGTAAGTTTAAAATGGATTCAACTATCCACTATGTCCGAAATAAAGTACCGTAAGTACCTCAATGAGGTACATTTGGTTCTTTAAATATCATCCTGCTGGCTTTAATTGCTGGCGGGACTTCCGGATTCGTGACGCGTGCGTCTGTGGGGAAGCTAGAAGTTGGCGGATTGGGGCCGGCTTCCAAACCCGCTCGGGATTTTCGCCATTTTCGCAGCCCCCCGCCCCCAACACACCAGCAAGTTGATTTCAAAATTGAGCCAAAAATTGCAGATTTGAAGGAAAGTGCCAAGATGAGAAATGAGAAAAAGTATGAATAAATGTAACCCTCCATATATGTAGGTGGACACTGATGCCAATAAAAGTAAGTTACAGTTGTCATATGAGTTTGCTTAATGCTAATCTGAACTGATCCAGGAACCTGCTTCAAATACAACACAAAAGAGAATAATGAACATGGTTGAGAAGTAGCACAGCAGAACCAAAAAGTAGAACCTAGAGTGCTGCAGCTGAAAAAGAATGAAGAATGACTACAATTATACACTTAGCAAGTACAATGCACTCAGTCAGCATCTCAATCATTCTCACAAACTTTCTGTAGGCAAAACATTGATGCAATCTATGCATAAGGCCATAAAACAAAAAATGTTCAGTCATTCAATGAATGTTTATCTCTCCATCACAGAAAAAGGAGAGTTTCGTGCACTTTTGTACTTTAAACTGGTTTTGGTCCCAGGAGGAATTTTGGCAACATGTGCAAAAATGCGCTAATGTTACATTAATACTAACACAACAAATTATTACATACTAATACACACTTAGCACATGTGTTACCTCTAATTCATATTGTAACTCACCTGACTAGTGTACTTGCTATTGTAAAATGCCATGCAAGAGCATGGGGATTCAGTCCTTCAAAAGAAAAGAGCTGCCTGAACATCTGTTTAGGAATAGGATTGAAGTATGTGCAGAGATAAGCAACTACTCCGATGAACACGTTATTTCCTGTTTTGCCGTGAATGAAGACATTTCTTCTTTGGAGGGTAGAAGAGGGCAACTAGGCTTGAATAGTGTGATGCAGAATAGGGAACTATTCTAGAGTGTGGGATTTGCCTGATTATTTTTGGGAGATCAAAGAGGATTTTTTGCAGAATTTTCCTTTGGGGAAATTAAAGAAATAAGAGCAATCTTCGAGTAGATTGTGTATGGTCTTTGGAAGGGGAAAGCTTGACGACCTCCTTGCTGGACTTTTGACCACCATCCTCCCTAAAGTCCAATTCGTCCAAAACTGCATCATGTTCTTTACTAAACCCCACTTACCCACCACTGACCTACATCGTCTTTTCGTTCCCCCAGTGGATGGAATTTACAGTCATTGTTTACAAAGGTGATGTTACTCTAACTCTGCAACCTCTATAACCTTCTCCAGCCTTGTATCCTCTCCAAGCCTCTGACTCTAGCATGCTGTACATACGCCCTCCCTTTGCGCTACCTCAGTGGCAAAGCCTTCAGTTGCCGGTGCCCATTCTTTAAATCTCCCTGCCCAAATCCTTCCATCTCTCTGCCTTTGACCCCACCTATCAAAGCCTTCTCAAAACACATCTCTTCAAACAAGCTTATGGTCACCTCTCCTAGCCCTCCTGCAAAGGCTCTTTTTTTTTTCCCTCTGAAGTGCCTTTGGATACTCTTCTACATTAAAGGTGTTATGTAAATTGTTGTTGCTGCCCTAAAGGTCTCATTTATTTTCTAATTTTCTCATGTTATATTTTCTTATATTCTTATGCCACAAGGTGAGTTTGACAACTTAAAATCAAGATTTAGGAGCATTTGTGTTCAAAGTTCAGGCGAGGAAGTTCTAATTTTCCATCTGTTTTCTCCCTCCTCATATAATAGCGCCTGGATCTACACTGCCCTTGTTTGCAATTGCAGAACAGTCCAGCATGTAGACATACCTGTGGTCACGTTAGTGGCACTGCTTGGCTGATTGTTTTGGTTGTACATTTTGGTGTCCCTGTCTGACCGGGTTTGTGTCCCTCTGGATACATTGCTATGGGAATATTGACTGCAAAACCCAGTCCCAACCAAGATTTAAATCTAGTCCACTTACTGGAGAGTTGAACATTGTAGCATTGCACTGTCGCTACTGATCTGGAGTTCAGCTTTAAAGAAACTAAGGAGAACATTCAGAGATCAGTGAGAGGATGGAAATCTTCAAACAAATACTACTATGTACCATCAATTTCATTTCTGATACATTAGCCCATACTTCTGTTATGAAAAGAAAGTCTGTCCACAACATACAAAATGGAATAAATTCCGCAAGAAGCATATTCTGACCTGTACTTACTTAGTATTTAGAACACTTTTAAACTAGTAATTCTGAAGGAGTAAATTTGGAGGTTTCTTGAAAGTGGCTTTAAATTGCTAGCTAGTGAGTCTTGGAGTGAAAAATAAACTCTCGGCATGACACTAACACAGGTTAAATTCAAATTAAAACTGAGAACTGTTAAAGTTCATTTTTTTCTTGGATTGATAAAAAACAAACAGGCCCTGTCCTGATTCTGTGGTCTAGAATTAAAAATAGGGCTGCCTTTGTTTCCCATCTTTAGGTGTCTTATAAATAAATGTAGTATTGAATATACACTGAGGTATGTAGCAAATCTGTTCCTAATTACTTGTACTTTAGTTGAACTTTAGCGTTTCCTTTGACATACTGCCTAATGTATGCAAACTGCATGTCTTTTGCTCCAACAGTGAATTCATAAAAAATCCTGTCTGACTCCTTTCTGTGCCAACAAAAATGAGGAATAACAGAATGTTTTGACCAAATGCAACACTTTGCTATATACCCTAATTAAACAAAATTGTTCCATCCCACATGAGGCTTGCAGCTTAGTACTCAAAACTCCCCCTGGGGCTGTACAGGAAATGCCTTTTGCTTTACAACTTCTTTCTTTTCTGGATGTGGAGATGCCGGTGATGGACTGGGGTTGACAATTGTAAACAATTTTACAACACCAAGTTATAGTCCAGCAATTTTATTTTAAATTCACAAGCTTTCGGAGATTTTCTCCTTCCTCAGGCAAATGTTTCAAGATCTCCTTGAAAGTGTAATCTTTTCTGGAGATTACACTGTTTTCTCCCTCTCCCTCTTTTTTCTCAGTTTTCTCCCCTTTTCACTCCTTCTCTTCTGAAAGTGCTGACTCTTGCTGGGGTGCAGTTCCATGGATACTAGCAGCCCTCCAGAATCTTATATAAGTGTTGGGGAGCTCCAATTGGTCTCAGCACCCATAGGATAGTGAGTTCCAGCCCCTGATCACTATCCAGTAACCACTGTTGAAACTGTGCATACAGATATTGAGTGACAACCACATTGGACTAGGCTGTGATGCCCTCCAAGCAAATAGCCTGACGACAGTTTTGGCTCACACTTGAGGTATGGGTACTTTGGTGAGTTACTGGACAGCTGGCACTTGTGGAACCATATCCCAGAAAGGGGCACTTTCTTCAAGAGAACGGGGTGGGCGTGGGGGGGAAAGTGAAGGAAGAAGTAAATAAAGTCGTGCTTATCATAAGGTTGTCAACAATAATTATCTGTTATCTGACTGGACATCTTACTGTTCCTAAATCTCTTCATCCAGTAAGTTATCTGACCTTTCAAGGAAATCCTGCTCAAGTAGTGGTTTATATACCGAGCTATTGTTTCATTTGATATGAATGTGAAGTGCATTCAGGTGTGTTTTAATTGAACACATTGCATGTTGATACTGCACATTGTCAGAATTACTTAGTGTCAAAAGAATACTGCTTTTAAAAGAGGAATGAATTCAATTTTTTTGATTTATTGGTATAATTGAAGTGCAAAAGGAGCTTTGCAAACAAACTGTTGGATAAACTGGCCCCTTGTTCAAAAACTTAAAGGCACCTTTTGTGCTAGTTTTCTAAGTATTAAGAAACCTGTTTTGGTTGAGAAATTGCATGCAAGCATATAAACTTTTTGGCCACATTATCTGGAACTGCAGCAAGTGGTTCTATGTATCACTTTTACATACAAATACATATATGGCAGTTACAACATGGAAACGGGCCATTCTGCCCAACCAATCCATGTCAGCATTTAACCTTCACGCAAGCAAATAGTCCTAATCACATTTAACCACCATATCCATTCATCTTTTTTTCCTTCATGCACCTATCCAATGTAATCTTGAATGTTGACATAGTTTCTGCCTCAACCACTAATCCGGGAAGTGAATTCCACAGCCTCACAACTCTCCGTGT
Source organism: Heptranchias perlo (assembly GCF_035084215.1). NCBI lineage: Eukaryota > Metazoa > Chordata > Chondrichthyes > Hexanchiformes > Hexanchidae > Heptranchias > Heptranchias perlo. The sequence goes on along the minus strand of NC_090326.1, from coordinate 73,843,367 downwards.
AAAGAAGTCTCTCCTACCTTCTGTTCTAAATCTCTTATAGTTAATCTTGCACAGTACCAGCTTTAGGGGCAAGTGACCATGGCAATTGCCCTGGGGTCACAGGCCATGGCGGGAGGCCCTACTAGGCTAAATAGTAGTAGTGGAAGTCATGTAAAGTGTGGGTAGGAGGGGGAGGGGAAGGGCCCATGCTGTAGACTCTGCCCAGGGCCCCCCACGAGTCTAATGCCAATGCTGATCTTGTATGTATGGCCCCTATCTCTTGACCTCTCAACTACAGGAAACAGTTTGCTTCACTACCCTGTTCCATCCTTTCATAATTTTAAGCATTTCTCTCGTATCGCCCCGTCATCTGCTTTGTTTTAACCAAAAAACCAAATATTTGTATTTGCTCATACCAGGCAGCATCCTTGAAAATCTGTGTTCTACCCTCTCTAAAGCCTTAATATCCTTTCTGTCATGTGGAGCCCAATACTGTATACAATACTCCATCTGAGGTCTTAAGATTTATACAGGCTCATCATTAACTGTTGGTTTTTATATTCTGCACCTCTTGTGATAAAGTCTATAATTCCATTACCTTTTTTACAGCCTTATCAACCTGAGGTGCTGCCTTTAATGGTTTGTGACTTCAATGGAAATAAAAATCGGGAGAGATGTAAAACGGGCTGCCGATTCGCTATCGGGGCGTACGACAGATGTCAGGTTGATAATACAAGTGAGAACCAGGCTGAATATAGAAAGTACAGAGGAGAAGTGAGAAAGGAAATAAAAGGGGCAAAGAGAGAGTATGAGAATAGACTGGCAGCCAACATTAAAAGGGAATCCGAAAGTCTTCTATAGACATATAAATAGTAAATGGGTAGTAAGAGGAGAGGTGGAGCTGATTAGGGACCAAAAAGGAGATTTACGCATGAGGGCAGAGGGGATGGCCAAGGTACTAAATGAGTTTTTTGCATCTGTCTTTACCAAGGAAGAAGATGCTGCCAAAGTCACAGTAAAAGAGAAGTTAGTTGAGATACTGGATGGGCCAAGAATTGATAAAAGAGGAGGTACTAGAATGGGTGGCGGTACTTAAAGTAGATAAGTCACCCGGTTCGGATGGGATGCATCCTAGGTTGCTGAGGGAAGCAAGGGCAGAAATTTTGGAGGCACTGGCCATAATCTTCCAATCCTCCTTACTTACGGTAGTGGTGCCAGAGGACTGAAGAATTGCAAATGTTACACCCTTCTTCAAAAAAAGGTGTAAGGATAACCCTGGCAACTACAGGTCAGTCAGTTTAACCTCGGTGGTGGGGAAGCTTTTGGAAATGATAATCCAGGACAAAATTAATAGTCACTTGGACAATTAATAAAGGAAAGCCAGCACGGATTTGTTAAAGGCAAATCATGTTTAACTAACTTGATTGAGTTTTTTGATGAGGGAACAGAGAAGGTTGATGAGGAAAATACAGTTGATGTTGTGTATATGGACTTTCAAAAGGTTGTTCTCCTTAGAGCAGAAAAGGTTGAGAGGCGATTTAATAGAAGTGTTCAAAATCATGAAGGATTTAGATAAAATAAATGAAGAGAAACTGTACCCATTGGTGGAAGGGTTGAGAAGCAGAGGACACAGATTTAAGGTGATTGGCAAAAGAACCAAAGGCATCATGAGGAAAAACTCTTATGCAGCGAGTAGTTACAATCTGGAATGCACTGCCTGAAAGGGTGGTGGGAGCAGATTCAATCATGACTTTCAAAAAGGAATTGGATAAATACTTCAAGGGAAAAAAAATCTGCAGGGCTACGGGGAAAGAGCGGGGGAATGGGACTAAGTGGATTGCTCTTACAAGGAGCCGGCATGGGCTCGATGGGCCGAATGGATGTGCTGTAACCATTGAATGATTCTATCAACTGTTTTACACTAATCCACAAAGTCAAAATTACCCCCATTGTGTACATTCTTATTACCTTTTCTTTCTGTAATGTTTTCTTTAAAAATGATTTTAAGGAATGAATCATAATCCATCCATAATGGTTTGAATACGGAAGTTTAGTCTGAGAGTTGCTGACAGTTGATTTTTGCATTGAAACCGTTGAGGGTAGATTGTGGGCTGTTACATTTTTTTAATACGTCCAAGATGTGTTTGAGAGTAACTCCAGTTGGATCATTGTTATGCTTCTTGGAAGGAACACTACAGTTACTTTACTCAAATATGTGTATGTAGGTTCAAAACTGTATATTCCTACACTGCATCCTTTTGGCATTTTAATAAGCTACGAAGCAATGGAAATAATTTCCAACTCTTGAAAAAGGCATGGCTTTTTATTCATATATAAAAACAATTCTATAAATGAATATTTTGAAATTGAACATTTCAAACGCGAAAGGTAAAATGTGTAATTGTTTCAAAAACAGAGATCAGTCCTATATTCATAATAGTGTAATATTCATAGAATCATTACAGCACAGAAGGAGGCCATTCTGCCCATTGAAAGAGCTATCCAATTAGTCCCACTCCCCTGCACTTTGTCCATAGCCTGCATATATTTTCTTTTCAAGTATTTATCCAATTCCCTTTTGAAAGTTACTGTTGAATCTGCTTCTACCACCCTTTCAGGTAGTGCATTCTTGCAGCAATAGTCACATTTTTAAGCTAATATAGTCTGCAACATCAGGAGTAAAAAAAACCTAGTTTGGAGATTTAAGCCTGTTAAATGAATATTGTAATATAAAGAAAGAACATACATTTATATAATTTACTGCAATATGTTAACATGATGAAGTAGTAATGTGTTTCATTTCTACAAATTGTGCTGTGATCTGCATTTTACAGAAACACCAGGCAAACAGTTATATTAGTGTTAATAATTTTATAGAAATAAATTACTCAAGAAATAGATGTCAGTGCTAAATGGAGCAATTTTTACCTCTGTGTTACCCTTCTGTTAACAACAAGGATACCCAGGTCAGGCGAACCATAACCAGATACAGAGTGAAGCTCCGTCTACTATGCCATCGTAATATGCCTTATGCCAAAGCTTTTGTGCCAGATTAACACCCAAAATTGTAGCCAAGAGCAGCTAAATTGGAGTACCCAGATGGGTGGCTTATTGCCAGAGTAGTGCTTTCTTAGCTCCAGCATAAGAGCTAAAGTCAACAAGCACACCAAATATAGTGTCCCTTGTGACGGCATGACTGCACTGAAGCTACTCTGTGTGTACTTCCCAGTAAAATCAAAACTCTTAGAGCTGTAGATAGATACTAAATAGATATACTGTAATGTACCACTGCACGTATGCAAACATAAACAAGGAAACCTTACCGGCATTATGTGAAGCCAGTATAACCTGGTAGTGCAATTGAAGCAGTTTTGTTTGTCATGTTTTGCTCATGCTGGCCAAGTGAGTGCAATAAGGAACATAGCAACACGAGTAGACTCAAACCTGTTCCATAATTTAGTTAGATCATGGCTTATCACATTAATCTTGATCTCTGAAAAGCACATTCTCTTATACTAGTGCACATTTTACAGTTCTCACACTTCTCTGAGAATAAAAAAAAGAGCCAGTTTGTAGATATTTTTGTGCTATGGATCCACATCCATCAAAAACTGAGTGAAAGCTCAATTCACGTAGGATTCTTCAATCAGCAGAGACGAGACTTTGATCCCATCCTCTGGGCTGGATTTGAGCCCAAGTTCTAAATTGGGGAAAGGCCAATTTTAGTAAGATGAGAAGTGATTTAGCAAAAGTGGACTGGAAACAGCTACTTGAAGGTAAATAAGTGTCAGAGCAGTAGGAGGCATTCAAGGGGGAGATCCAAGGGGTTCAGAGTAAACATGTTCCCACAAGAAAAAGATAAAGGGTGGGACTGCTAAATCTAGAGCCCCCTGGATGACAAGGAGCATACAAGGTAAGATAAGCCGAGGTATGTCCTGTCCACAAAAAGCAGGACAAATCCAATCTGGCCAATTACAGCCCCATCAGTCCACTCTCAATCATCAGCAAAGTAATGGAAGGTGTCGTCGACAGTGCTGTCAAGCGGCACTTACTCACCAATAACCTGCTCACCGATGCTCAGTTTGGGTTCCGCCAGGACCACTCAGCTCCAGACCTCATTACAGCCTTGGTCCAAACATGGACAAAAGAGCTGAATTCCAGAGGTGAGGTGAGAGTGACTGCCCTTGACATCAAGGCAGCATTTGACCGAGTGTGGCACCAAGGAGCCCTAGAAAAATTGAAGTCAATGGGAATCAGGGGGAAAAGTCTCCAGTGGCTGGAGTCATACCTAGCACAAAGGAAGATGGTAGTGATTGTTGGAGGCCAATCACCTCAGCCCCAGGACATTGCTGTAGGAGTTCCTCAGGGCAGTGTCCAAGGCCCAACCATCTTGAGCTGCTTCATCAATGACCTTCCCTCCAACAAAAGGTCAGGAATGGGAATGTTCACTGATGATTGCACAGTGTTCAGTTCCATTCGCAACGCCTCAGATAATGAAGCAGTCCGTGCCCGCATGCAGCAAGATCTGGACAACATCCAGGCTTGGGCTGATAAGTGGCAAGTAACATTCGTGCCAGACAAGTGCCAGGCAATGACCATCTCCAACAAGAGAGATGCTAACCACCTCCCCTTGACATTCAACGGCATTACCATCGCCGAATCCTCCACCATCAACATCCTGGGATCACCATTGACCAGAAACTTAACAGGACCAGTCACATAATTACTGTGGCTACAAGAGCAGGTCAGAGGCTGGGTATTCTACGGTGAGTGACTCACCTCCTGACTCCCCAAAGCCTTTCCACCATCTACAAGGCACAAGTCAGGAGTGTGATGGAATACTCCCTACTTGCCTGGATGAGTGCAGCTCCAACAACACTCAAGAAGCTCGACACCATATAGGACAAAACAGCCAGCTTGATTGGCACCCCATCCACCACCCTAAACATTCACTCCCTTCACCACCGGCACACTGTGGCTGCAGTGTGTACCATCCACAGGATGCACTGCAGCAACTTGCGAAGGCTTCTTCAACAGCACGTCCCAAACCCACGACGTTTATCACCTAGAAAGACAAGGGCAGCAGGCACGTGGGAACAACACCACCTTCACGTTCCCCTCCAAGTCACACACCATCCTGACTTAGAAATATATCGCCGTTCCTTCATCGTCGCTGGGTCAAAATCCTGGAACTCCCTTCCTAACAGCGCTGTGGGAGAACCTTCACCACACAGACTGCAGCAGTTCAAGAAGGCGGCTCATCACCACCTTCTTGAGCAATTAGGGATGGGCAATAAATGCTGGCCTTGCCAATGACGCCCACATCTCATGAATGAATAAAAAAAAGATAAGGCAAAAAAGGGAAGCTTAAGTCAGACACCAAGAGCTCAATATTGCAGAAAGCCTAGCGGAGTACAGAAAGTGCAGGGGTGAAATTAAAAAGGAAATTAGCAAAGCAAAGAGTGGGCATGAAAAAATACTGGCAAGTAAAATTAAGGAAAACCCCAAAATGTTTTATAAATACAAAGAGCAAGAGGATAACTAAGGAAAGATTAGGGCCTTTTTGAGACCAAAAAGGTAACCTATGTGTGGAGGCGGAAGATGTGGGTATAGTTCTTAATGAATACTTTGCGTCTGTCTTCACAAAACGTTCACTTGAGGAAGGAGGAAGCCTCTGAAAGCTTGTGAAATTAAAATAAAATTGCTGGACTATAACTTGGTGTTGTAAAATTGTTTACAATTCACAAAAGAGGGGGACGATGCAGAGATTGTAGTTAAGGAGGAGGTGTGTGAAATATTGGATGGGATGAACATAGTGAGAGAGGAAGTATTAAAGGGATTAGCATCTTTGAAAGTAGATAAATCGCCAGGCCCGGATGTAATGTATCCCAGGCTGTTAAGAGAAGCAAGGGAGGAAGTAGCGGAGGCTCTGATCATCATTTTCCAATCCTCCCTGGCTACAGGCAAGGTGCTGGAGAATTGGAGGACTGCTGAAGTTGTACCATTGTTTAAAAAGGGAGAATGAGATAGACCGAGTAATTATAGGTCAGTCAGTCTAACCTTGGTGGTCGGCAATCGGTTCTGAGGGACAGCATAAATCGTCATTTGGAAAGACACGGGTTAATCAAGGATGGTCAGCATGGATTTGATAAGGGAAGGTGCTGTCTGACTAATTTGATTGAATTTTTTGAGGAGGTAAGAACATAAGAACATCAGAAATAGGAGCAGGAGCAGGAGTAGGCCAATCGGCCCCTCGAGCCTGCTCCGCCACCCAACAAGATCATGGCCGATCTGATCCTAACCTCAAATCTAAATTCATGTCCAATTTCCTGCCCGCTCCCCGTAACCCCTAATTCCCTTTACTTCTAGGAAACTGTCTGTTTCTGTTTTAAATTGATTTAATGATGTAGCTTCCACAGCTTCCTGGGGCAGCAAATTCCACAGACCTACTACCCTCTGAGTGAAGAAGTTTCTCCTCATCTCAGTTTTGAAAGAGCAGCCCCTTATTCTAAGATTATGCCCCCTAGTTCTAGTTTCACCCATCCTTGGGAACATCCTTACCGCATCCACCCGATCAAGCCCCTTCACAATCTTATGTTTCAATAAGATCGCCTCTCATTCTTCTGAACTCCAATGAGTAGAGTCCCAATCTACTCAACCTCTCCTCAGATGTCCGCCCCCTCATCCCCGGGATTAGCCGAGTGAACCTTCTTTGTACTGCCTCGAGAACAAGTATGTCTTTTCTTAAGTATGGAGACCAAAACTGTATGCAGTATTCCAGGTGCGGTCTCACCAATACCTTATATAACTTCAGCAACACCTCCCTGTTTTTATATTCTATCCCCCTAGCAATAAAAGCCAACATTCCGTTGGCCTTCTTGATCACCTGCTGCACCTGCATACTAACTTTTTGATTTTCTTGCACTAGGACCCCCAGATCCCTTTGTACTGCAGTACTTTCCAGTTTCTCGCCATTAAGATAATAACTTGCTCTCTGATTTTTCCTGCCAAAGTGAATAACCTCACATTTTCCAATATTGTATTGCATCTGCCAAATCTCCACCCACTCACCCAGCCAGTCTATATCCCCTTGTAGGTTTTTTATGTCCTCCTCACTCTCTACTTTCCCTCCCATCTTTGTATCATCTGCAAACTTTGATATGTTACACTCGGTCCCCTCCTCCAAATCGTTAATATAGATTGTAAAGAGTTGGGGACCCAGCACCGACCCCTGCGGAACACCACTGGCTACAGGTTGCCAGTCCGAGAATGAACCATTTATCCCAACTCTCTGCTTCCTGTTAGATAACCAATCCTCCACCCATGCCAGAATATTACCCCCAATCCAGTGATTCTTTATCTTGAGCAATAATCTTTTATGTGGCACCTTGTCGAATGCCTTCTGGAAGTCTAAATACACTACGTCCACTGGTTCCCCTTTATCCACCCTGTACGTTATGTCCTCAAAGAACTCAAGCAAATTTGTCAGACATGACTTCCCCTTCGTAAAGCGATGCTGATTTTGTCCTATTAAATTATGTTTATCCAAATGTTCTGCTACTGTCTCCTTAATAATAGACTCCAAAATTTTACCCACCACAGATGTTAGGCTAACTGGTCTATAATTTCCAGCCTTCTGCCTACTACCCTTTTTAAATAAGGGTGTTACATTAGCAGTTTTCCAATCTGCTTGGACCTTTGCCGAGTCCAGAGAATTTTGGAAAATTATTACCAAAGCATCCACAATCCCTACTGCCACTTCCCTCAACACCCTCGGATGTAAGCCATCAGGTCCAGGGGATTTATCCGCCTTGAGTCCCATTAATTTACTGAGTACCAATTCCTTAGTGATTTTAATCGTATTTAGCTCCTCCCCCCATAGAGCCCCCTGTTTGTCCAGTGTTGGGATATTCTTAGTGTCCTCTACCGTAAAGACTGAAACAAAGTATTTGTTCAGCATTTTTGCCATCTCCATGTTTCCCACCATTAATTTCCCGGTCTCATCCTGTAAGGGACCTACGTTTGCCTTAGCCACCCTTTTTCTTTTTATATAACTGTAGAAACTCTTGCTATCTGTTTTTATATTTTTTGCTAATTTATTTTCATAATCTATCTTCCCTTTCTTAATCAATCCTTTCGTTACTTTTTGCTGTCTTTTGAAGACTTCCCAATCTTGGCTACCTTATCTGTCCTTGTTTTTAGTCGGATACTATCCTTAATTTCTTTACTTAGCCACGGATGGCTGTCATTTCTTTTACACCCTTTTTTCCTCAGTGGAATATATATTTTTTGAAAGTTGTAAAATAACTCCTTAAATGAACACCACTGCTCATGTACCATCTTACCCTTTAATCTATTTTCCCAGTCCACTTTAATCAATTCCACTCTCATACCATCATAGTCTCCTTTATTCAAGCTCAGTACGCTTGTTTGAGAACCAACCTTCTCACCCTCTAATTGGATATGGAATGTAACCATGTTATGGTCACTCATTCCAAGGGGATCCTTCACAAGGACATTATTAATTAATCCTGGCTCATTACACAGGACCAGGTCCAAGGTTGCTTGCCCCCTTGTAGGATCAGTTACATACTGCTCAAGAAATCCATCTCTAATACACTCAATAAACTCTTCCTCAAGGCTGCCCTGCCCAATTTGATTTGTCCAGTTAACATGATAGTTAAAATCCCCCATAATTATAGCTGTTCCCTTATTACATGCCCTGACTATTTCCTGATTAATACTTCTTCCAGCAGAGTTGCAACTATTCGGAGGCCTATATACTACGCCCACTAGTGTTTTTTTCCCCTTATTATTCCTTATCTCTACCCAAACTGTTTCATTATCCTGATCCTTTGTCCCAATATCATTTCTCTGTATTACAGTGATTCCTTCCTTTATTAACATAGCCACCCCACCTCCCCTTCCTTCCTGCCTGTCCTTCCTGATTGTTAAATACCCTGGCATATTTAATTCCCAGTCGTTGTCACCCTGCAGCCATGTTTCTGTAATGGCCACAAGATCATACCCATACGTAGTTATTTGTGCCGTTAACTTGTCCATTTTGTTACGAATGCTACGTGCATTCAGATGAAGAACTTTCAAATATGTTTTGTGACACTTAGTTCCTGCTTTTTCCTTTTTTAACACTTTACCTTTTACTCCATACCTTCTGTCCCTTCCTGACACGCTTTCCTCTGTTTCCCTGCTCAGGTTCCCAACCCCCTGCCACAGCTTTGATGCTGGGTTAATCGCCTTACGCCTTCTAGTTTTTATTTTATCTGTCGTGCCTAAAGTACACTTTCTTTCCGCTGCTCTACGCTTATTCCTTTCACTTGTTCTTGAACAACTGTTTGTACTATTTGTATTGTAGATTTCCCCTGGGTCTTCCCCTCTCGCTGCTCTCAACTTTATTCCCTTCTGACTCCCCGCTCAGGTTCCCACCCCCCTGCCACTCTAGTTTAAACCTTCCCCAACAGCACTAGCAAACACCCCCGCGAGGACATTGGTCCCGGTCCTGCTCGGGTGTAACCCGTCACGCTTGTACAGGTCCCACCTTCCCCAGAACCGGTCCCAATGTCCCAGGAATCTAAATCCCTCCCTTCTGCACCATCCCTGCAGCCACGTATTCATCCTGTCTATTCTCCTGTTCCTATACTCACTAGCACGTGGCACCGGTAGTAATCCTGAGATCACTACCTTTGAAGTCCTGCTTTTTAATTTATCTCCTAACTCCTTAAATTCACCTTGCAGGACCTCATCCCTTTTTTTACCTATGTCGTTGGTACCAATATGGACCACGACTACTGGCTGTTCACCCTCCCCCTCCTGAATGCCCTGTAGCCGCTCCGTGACATCCTTGACCCTAGCACCAGGGAGGCAACATACCATCCTGGAGTCATGTTTGCGGCCACAGAAACGCCTATCTGTTCCCCTTATAATTGAATCCCCTATCACTATAGCCCTGCCACTCTTCTTCATCCCCTCCTGTGCAGCAGAGCCACCCGTGGTAACAAGGAGGGTCGATGAGGGTAAAATGTTTGATGTAGTGTACATGGATTTTAGCACGATCCCACATGGCCGACTGGTCAAAAAAGTAAAAGCCCATGGGATCCAAGGGAAAGTGGCTGGTTGGATCCAAAATTGGCTCTGTGGCAGGAAGCAAAGAGTAATGGTTGACGACTGGAAGGCTGTTTCCAGTGGGCCCCACAAGGCTCAGTACTAGGTCCCTTGCTTTTTGTGGTATATTTTAATGATTTGTACTTGAATGTGGGGGGCTTGATCAAGAAGTTTGCAGATGATACAAAAATTGGCCGTGTGGTTGATAGTGAGGAGGAAAGCTGTAGACTGCAGGAAGATATCAATGGACTGGTCAGGTGGGCAGAAAAGTGGTAAATGGAATTCAATCCAGAGAAGTGTGTGGTAATGCATTCGGGGAGGACAAACAAGGCAAGGGAGTACACAATTAATTGGAGGATATTGATAGGTGTAAAGGAATAAAGGGACCTTGGAGTGCATGTCCACAGATCCCTGAAGGTAGCAGGACAGGTAGATAAGGTGGTTAAAAAGGCATATGGGATACTTTCCTTTATTAGCCAAGGCATAGAATATAAGAGCAGGGAAGTTATGCTAGAACTGTATAAAACACTGATTAGGCCACAGCTAGAGTACTACGTACAGTTCTGGTCACCACATTACAGGAAAGATGTGATTGCACTAGAGAGGGTACAGAGGAGATTTACGAGGATGTTGCCAGGGCTGGAGAATTTTAGCTATAAGAAAAGATTGGATGGGCTGGGGTTGTTTTCTTTGGAACAAAGGAGGCTGAGAGGAGATTTAATTGAAGTGTACAAAATTATGACTGGACTAGATAGAGTGGATAGGGATGATCTATTTCCCTTAGCAGAGGGGTCAGTGACCAGGGGGCATAGATTAAAATAATTGGTAGGAGGATTAGAGGGGAGCTGAGGAGAATTTTTTTCACTCAGAGGGTGGTGGGAGTCTGGAACTCACTGCCTGAAAGGGTGGTAGAGGCAGAAACCCTCAACTCATTTCGAAAGCACTTGGATGTGCACTTGAAGTGCCGTCACCTGCAGGGCTACGGACTAAGTGCTGGAAAGTGGGATTAAGCGCTTAAGCTGAATAGCTCTTTTTCAGCTGGCAAGGACACGATGGGCCGAATGGCCTCCTCCTGTGCCATAACTTTCTATGATTCTATGATGCTATCCGTGGAGAAAGCACTAACTACTGAGGCACTTTTTATGTGTGAGGGGTGATGAGCAAAATTTTGCCAAAATACGTTTTATTCAGATCGAATACTCCTTTTGAAAATTAATTTTTAATCTATTTTGGATCTGCATTAATATTTGTTTTGACCTCCTTACAGTATTAATGCAGTTGTTCCTAGTGATTATTAGAATTTGCCGAAGGTCAGTTCTACAAGAATGCTTTCCATATTTGTTTGTTTGTGCCTCACGGAAATGTCTCAATATTGTCCATTAATGTGCCTATTATTCGTTTTCATATTATCAATATACTTTTCATCAATATGTTACACAATATCCTAATTAATCCTTGGAAGCTGTTATTTCTTTGTTTATCCAAATTTTTAATTCCACTCTTTGCATCTCCCACCTTCTGTGATCAAACCAAGCACCGATTGAGTGATCGCTTTGCCGAATCTCTCAGTTTCTTCTGTAAGCACATCCTGACCTTCCTGTGGCTCCACCATTTCAACTCCCCCTCTCATTCTTACTATTGATTTTTTCGTCTTTACTCTCCTATATTGCTGCAATCAAGCTCAAAGAAAACTTCAGGAAAATCCATCCCCTTCCCATCTTTTGTAACCAGGCTGGCCTAGCTGGATAAATCCAGATTGAGTACTGAACCATTGAATTTAGCAATGAAATTAGGAAGCACACCACATTTCATGGTTTCTGTCTTTTCTTTGATGTACAATTCAATAGATTTTGAAATGTGGTCTAAATTACCAGTGGCCTCCTATAAGGTCTCTTCGTTTGGTGCCAGTAAAACTACATTACCACCAAATTCTAAATCTGTCAAATCCATTGTATACCCTGGATTTTCCTTGCAATCCATTCCTCAGCTCCCATTCCTTTGTAATTATATTTTCTAGAGAACAGTAATTTTTAAATGAAAGTAAAAGTGTTTATCCTCAGGAAATACTGTTTAAAGAGGACATCTGTTTTTCTGTATCAACTACAGGTGGTTTCTAAAATGTGTTGTAAGTGACTGCATATGAAAAAAGGATTTGATGTGATCATTTGAACAAGAGTACCAGAAGTAAAATGCATAAGAATTATTCCACTTTGTTCATGAACTATTTGAAATGTCAAACAGATTATTTTGCCTTTTTTTATCCTATTGTCTTTATTACAAAGTTAAAACAAAATATGTAGTTGTCATAGATACCTTTCTTTGTATTCTGTACTTTTTTGTACAGTATTAGCATTCTTTATTGAATCTGTGAATAGTCAGTATTCTTTTATTTATACTTTAATTGAAAAAAATGGTGTTAGTCATAGTGAGGAATATCAGTATTTAGGCAATGGAACATTTTTCTACTTTGGCACCCAGCACAGAAAATCAAGCACTCCCAGGTCTGGCACACCAGAGCTGAGTGAAGGTTCCTAGACTTTACCCCAACAATGTGCTTTAAAACCAACCTTCTATGCATCAGTGTGAACGTTTGAATTTCCCAAACCAGCCATTGTTATGACTGATACTGCCAATTTATGTGTATTGTGAGCAGTTGTGTGCTGTAGACATCTGCTCGCTGGAAATGCATTGAGATATCGCAAACTTATTTCACAGATGGATCCTGCTATCTTTCGTCATATCCGTCTGAGTTGGATTCAAAATATGAAGTAAAGGTGAATGGAGTGTGCAACTTCCCTGCGCCAACCAGTTCCTGGTTTAACAAGGCCTTTTAATAATTTTTTTTAAAAATGAATAACCAGCAATGTTAGAGTGAGTGCACAAGGCAGAGCTGTTAGGGGCAATAATGGAATGGTTCCCCATGTTATCAGGTCTGGAGGCTTCCAGCAAGCTCCATTGCAGCCAGCCAGAGCATAGTGCACTGGGAGCTTGTGCTCATTCAAGCCCTAAAACCTTTTCAAGTTAGGGTTGTTCCCCATAAAGGTAGTTGAAGTGCCTAAGCAGGATGCTGAAGGGAAGAACCTATTCAACAATTGAATGCTTTTTTGCTGGGTGTGCCAGACATTGTACTACAGCTACCCAGCCTACTGCCTGCCCCCACTAACTCGGTGCACTCTCCGAGTATCATGTGTTAAACGCTGGGAATAACATTTTCAATGTTATAATGAGCTGATCTCACATTATGGAGTTAAATTAGCTCCTTCAGGGGCACAAAGCGCCTCTAAAGCTGCAGCCCCAGTGCTGCGTGGCTAGACTCACATTATCAACCCTATATATTCATTGAATTTAAAGCCCAGAAGGAAGCCAGTTGACTCATTGCATCTGTGCCAATACTGGGGTGGGGGGTGACTGTAAACCCCCAGAATAGGTGGGTTGGGGGCGGGTGGGAGTTGAAAATAGTTGTTTCTTGGGTCGCGACCGCAACCCGGCTTTATTTCCGGTTTAATGTCGGCGTGTAAAAGTACAGGCTTTGCATTGGGAATGCAAAGTCTGAAAATTTTGATGTTGTTTACCAAAAAAACACATTCCAGAGAAAGAAGAGGGAAAAACCAATCCTCTTTACACGTATTTTCATATTGAGTTGTTTAATTGTACACTGCCTTCATAGAACCAAATATTGGTGTACATACATGGAAGCCATTGACGTGGATGGGGTAGTTTATTGGTTGTGGTTTGGTGGACAGTGGCACTTTGGATTAGGGGTGGAATAGTATTTTGACTGCTTACTTCAGTTATGATGGTCACCCTCTCCCTTCCACTTTTACTGTGGGGCTATTAGCGTGTCAATGGGGGAAGGATCTTGAGAAAGGCAGTTTATATATCTAATTTACTGCAGCATTTTCTCTATTCAGCAACATAAATCTTATTTTTTTTAAATGTGTGTACATATATTTTGTTTTATTTTTCAGCAATTGAAACACAGAGTACCAGTTCTGAAGAGATTGTACCAAGTCCACCGTCTCCAATTCCACCCCCACGGGTATACAAACCTTGCTTTGTCTGTCAGGACAAGTCATCAGGCTATCACTATGGAGTCAGTGCCTGTGAAGGATGCAAGGTAGGGGAATTGAAACTATCAATGTGACAACATGTAGGCTTTCCAAGCACACATATTACAGGCTGTTGCTGGAGACAGAGGCTGGCAGTGATACAGGACCCCAGCACTTGAGGCCCTCAAGCTCTTGCACCTGTATACAAATATTTATTTCTTATTTATGGTCAGATCCAGAGCTGACTGGTACCAATTACTTATGAAACCACTGGAGAAAGGGAAAAAAGCCACAGTGGTGAACACTGCTATCCCACCTACCTTCTGCAACTGTCCGAACACAGCCATCACAACTCCTGTCCCCTCACGATTACCTCAAGAGTGCACTAGGGTTCCCTCCTACCCTTCGCCTACATGCTGCGTTCAGTGATATTATCCGTTGACATAGGGTCACTTTCCATCACCACTCATAACTTCCACTGTGCTCTCCAACTGCTTGTCTGATGGACATCCTGGATGAGCCAGAACGTTTTCAAACTTAACATCAGCAAAATCAAAGTTGTCCTATTCAGCTCCTGCCAAAAACTCTGGATCCTAGCCCCCAATTCCATTCTTTCCCTCCTGCCTGCTCAAGCTGAACCCAATGGAGTGCAACCTTGGTATCCTTTTTTACACGGTGTTAAGCTTTAAATCATATACCCTAACCATCACTAAGACCATCTCTGCAACAGTGCCTGTCTCCGTCTTTACCTCACCCTACTGCCACTGAAACCCTCGTCTGTGCCATTGTCATCTTAAGGCTCAACTTCTCCAAAGCCCTTCTTGCTGTCCTCTCAAAATCCACGCTGCATAAACTTCAGCTCACCCAAAACCCTACTGCCCACATCCTGTCCTCATTAAGTCCTACTTCTCTATCACACCTGTTCTTGCCAATCTCTAATGGTTTCCCATTGCCTAATGCACTAAATTTAAAAATGCTTAAAGGGAGTGTGGGAAGTGTATGGTGGACATGTTTTGCTCCTCCGTGATCTAGTAGTTGCAGCCCACCAGTATCAAGTGAAGGGAGTTGCACATTTAGTTTGAATGAATTATTGTTTCTTGGGCTATTTTGGGATGTTTATAGTTAAAGAATCACAGTGTTACAGTACAGAAACAGGCCATTTGGCCCATCAAATCTGCACCAATATTTTCTCAACATAAGCCACCTAGTATCATCCTCCTTTCTTGCCTGCTCCCTAGACATTTATTACTCTTTTGTTTTAACTATCAATATCCTAATTTAATAACATCAACTAATTTTCTACACCCACCTCTGGTCACCGCAATACCAATATCCACCGCCTCTATGAAAACTGAGGCAAAGTATCTACTTATTTCTTTTTGATTTTCTCCCATGCTCCCTCGCCTTTCTAATCTCCCTTTCAGTAACTTTCCTATGTTCTTTATATATTTGGCCTGCCTTTCTTTTTCCGTATCCGCCCTGAAAGCACTAAATGTTTTTTTTTAGTTTCTAATTTAATTTAATTTCCCTATTCCAGCCTTTGATACGCTTTCTGTTTTTTCTTACTAGAATATATTTGATTTACACCATTTACATTTCTTGTTCAAATATTTTCCATTGCTAATCTAATGCTTTATTTACAATAATAAAAATATTTGCCACTTCTGTTAAACATCATGCTTTTAAACAGCATCAAATTATGCTAGCTTCTCTTGGTTCTCTTCTAACTTGGCTGCATACTGATTTGAAAATTTATTGTTGTCCATCAAGACTAACTAGCCAATGGTCCAAATGGCAGGCTAGTACCACCGGAGACTACATGGGCAGTAAGTTGATCCTATTAATCCCAACAGAGAGTTCTGCTCACTGGGAGTGTGGGTCAGAGAATTGGGGCTAGAGTAGTGTAGCCCTATCTTTGACCTGTGCTCCTTCTGGGTGCAACTCCCCGTTGGGAGTGCAGGATTGCTCAATACCCCTTAGATTTGTGTAGACAAGCTAGGTAGCCATTTTGAGATATCTGATAACCATTTCATTCAGTGCATTGGAGTGGGTGACAGCCACTTCCAGAGTGGCAGCGACTATTAACTCTGTAATAACCTGTAAGGGTGGTGCTTTCACTATTTTGAGACGTCACATAAGCCAGGGATACACTATTAGTATTTCCTGAAAAATATGAAAGCATAGTTTGCTTTTGGAATCCAAATGGTAAGTCTGATTTTTTTGTTTAAACATTAATGTTTTCAGGTTTTGTATATAGATAATATAATAAATTTACTTAGAATCTTCAGGAAAACTCTGCCCAGGTTTCCAGTTGGTGGGGATTGGATTTCCTTTTCTCTGGTCACAAAGCTTACAAAGACAAGTACAAATGAAAGAAGTCTTTTGGCCCATCTAGCTCATTCTTCCATAAGAAATATACAAACCCTATCATAACAACATCTAACTGCTTCTTGAACGGCTCCAGAACTTTTCCTCTACTCCTCTACGCAGAAGACCATTCCGGGTATTGATCACTCTTTGCATGAAGAAGTGCTTCCTGTCATCAATCCTGAATTTGCCTTTTATCAATTTGTACCAGTGTCCCCTTGTACGCAGTCATGCTATAACTTGAAATAATGCTTAAGACTAACATTTTCTCCTCCATTTACTATCTTATATACTTCTAAGGTCCTTATTCATTCATCTCCTTTGAAGGCTGAAAAGTTCAAGTTTTTCTAACCTTTCCTTATAACTAAGTCCTCTGATACTAGGAATAATCCTGTGACCCTTCTCTGCACCACTTCCAGGACTCAGATGTATCCTTGATGTCTCGGTGACCAGAACTGAATCAATATTCAAAGTGCAGCATAACCAAAGTACTATCCAACTTCAGCATGACGGCCTCAGACTTACAATCTACTGATCTGCGAATATAGTTCAGTATTCTGTGTTTTGTTAATTGCTGCCCTGCAAGATTGCTGCCCTGGCTAGACATGGCCAGATTTAGTCCACTACTACACCCAGATCTCTTTCAGTCTCTTCCCAGCTAGTTCAAAACCATCCATTAAGTATGTTCTCCATTTTTTAATTCAAATGTCTAAGACCGTGGCCCTATCTGCATTGAATTTTATCTGCCATCATTCTGATTACTTGCAACTATTATCTAGGTCCCTTTGCAGATCCTTGGCTGCTTCATCAACATCTATTGCTCTCCCCCATCCCCAGTTTAGTATTACCTGCAAATTTGACCAATTTACTTTTTGTTTCTCAATCCAGGTTGTTTATGTAGGTCAAGAGTAGTAAGGGCCCTCACACTAATCCATGGGATACTCCATTCAGTACATTTTTCCAGCTAGCTATCTCTCCCCTAACTAGTAGTCCCTGCTTCCTCTCTTTTAGCCAATCCTTATCCACCTCTAAGTTTTACCCAGTGACTAGGCCAGTGTTGCTAGTTGAAGACCAGTTGACATTTTAACAAATTTAAGAGTTTAATAAGGGAGCCTCACCCCTAGTGCCCTTTTTTGAGAATCAAACAATTAAACAATTAAAGAATCACAGTTCTTTTGTTCTTTTCTGCCTGCTTCTGTCAATATATATTTTATTTTAACAATGAATGGTGATGACCTCATGGTGAAATTGGCTTGAAGCACTTCTCAAGCTCGACAGTCTGCAGGACCTGAGTTAACACCAGTAGACATCCAGGATTCCATTTCCACTGGGCAGGCTTGTTTTTAAATGGTTCATCTGTCACTAACAGCAAAGAAGGTGGAATTCTTCAAAAAAAAAAGGTTGGCATGAGCAGAAACCAAAATTGCCAAACTGCACTACATTCTGGGCGATGGAGACAGCATCAGCCCTTCTGAGTCTTGAAATTCTGGTGAGTGATGTATGCAGTTTTTTTATAGAAAAAAATACACAAATAAAATTTTTATTGTCCATAATTGATTAGTGTGGCTGACTTTGGTGTAAATAAATTAATTGTTGTTTCAGTTCCCTTTTGGTGCGTCTTATTGTTAAAACATCTGAAGTTAATAGACATCCAAAGTCACGTTAAATAAAATTCTTTCATATCTTTATAGATGGTACCTCCACACCTATACCCTTGAAGTTCTTTCAAAATTCCCATCAGGGCCTTGGAGGAGGAGAACAATGAGACATCTGGAGTAGGGGAGCATCCCACAACCCGAAGACAAGGGATCTGGAATCCAATCTGTACACTGTGTTGCTGACCCATGGGATGAATTAACACCTCTCTTCCTCTGGAGCTTGATCATAAGCTTGGGTGTCTATTACTACACCAATAGGAACACATCAGCCACAGTGGACCGGTCCTGGCCCTTCACCATACAGCCATAACACACAGAAATAAGGAACTGACCTGAAACCACAGACCATTTAATAAATGTCTGTGGCACTGTGCAATCTGGTTTCATGCAGATGGGCACCAACATTTCATCACATTACACAATTTGGCTGATGCACCTGGTGGATGAGTTGGGCTCAGTAGTGAATCTCTTAACCAAGCTTCCAGTAAGCCTGTTGCTTTCAGCTCTGGAATGTAGGCATCTGGAGCTCTCTAAAGGTCATTCTTCAGTGAGTATTGGCCCAGTATGTATTCTCACTGTGGCCAATGTGCCAGTTTGTTTAGGATGGTGGCCTTATGGAGAATCTAAAGGGCCCTTCCAGAGCTCAGTAGCCAATTTGTCATGAATTGTCTAAATGGAAAATGTATACATAGGTTAGAAATAGCAGGTACATTTTCACTGGTTAGAATGGCCACTAACAATGTCTGAGTATAAGATGGGTTTCCATGCTTTATACTTGCACTGACATTTTCATTGACATTAGTGACCAAAGGAAAAAAAATGTGTATATATTCTAATGTCACTGTGCACACTTACTGTATTTAATTCTTTAAAAAAAACTCCTTTATTTTTTCTTTGTAATTTCGTACTTTTTAGTGGATGGCTTCTATTTCATTTCACAAATTTCCTGGAAATAAAAGTTTGATACATTTATTTTATTTCAATAAGAAGCACAGTGGTGTTTATTGTACTGCATTAAAGAAAAATACACACATGTAGAACTGAAATAAAAAAAGAAAATGCTGGAAATGTGTGCACCTCTGGGAAATAAGAGGGACAAAGAGAGAATATGGGCATGATTTTAAATCGGAAAACCAGATGGGTTGGGAACGGGGTGGGGGAGCAGTAAAAAATTTTAAAATCTAAAACCCGCCTCTAACCTGCCCATTTCCGGGTTTAACGGAGGTGGGATGAAGGGCAGGCAACCAACCCGCTCTCAGGAGGTGGGTCAGTCATTAAAAGCTTTCAAGGAGGCTGCAGGCCACCATTTTATCAGATTTTTTGTTTTTAACTCCTGGGGGCCGGGATTCCCGGGTCTTCTTCTTCACGCCACATGAGAGGAGGCAAGAAGGCCCAAAACTGCAGGTAACTGCTTTTACAGCACAGCTTATGGGCCTGGAGGTGCAGGAGTGTTACCCCAGGCCCAACAAGCCTATCTGCAGTGACCCTACAAACGTGATCGACTCACCAGCTCTCGCCCCCCCCCCCCCCCCACCATGATCTCCGACGTCCCCACGATCTTTGACCCCCCACAACACCTCCCGATGACTGATCCCTGACCCCTCTCAATGACTGACCCCACCCCCCTGATTACCCCCAATGACTGACTCCTCCCCCTGTCAATCAGGCTGGCCTGTCAGGCGGGAAACAGTAAAAAAAAAGACATTCGTACGTCAAAATCGTAAGGACCTCCGGGAAACCTGTATTTCTGGATTCCCCGTCAGGAAGTCCACACCCCGCCCCCTTCCCGGCTCCCCGATACAATCATGCCGCATGAGAATAGACTAGTGGCTAACATAAAAGGGAATCTAAAAGTCTTCTATAGCTATATAAATAGTAAACAGGTAGTAAGAGAAAGGGTGGGGTCGATTAGGGACTGAAAAGAAGATCCAGTCAGGGAGGCAGAGGGCATGGCTGAGCTACTAAATGAGTACTTTTCATCTGTCTTTGCCATGGAAGAAGATGCTGCCAAAGTTACAGTAAAAGAGGAGCTGGTTGAGATACTGGATGGGCTAAAAATTGATAAAGAAAGGCTAGCTGTACTTAAAATAGATAAGTCACCCGGTCCGGATGGGATGCATCCTAAGTTGCTGAGGGAAATAAGAGTGGAAATTGCAGAGGTTCTGGCCATAATCTTCCAAACATCCTTAGATACGGGGGTGGTGCCAGAGGACTGGAGAATTGTAAATGTTACCCTCTTGTTCAAAAAAGGGTGTAAGGATAAACCCGGCAACTACAGGCCAGTCAGTTTAACCTCGGTGGTGGGAAAGCTTTTAGAAACGATAATCCAGGACAGAATTAGCAGTCACTTAGACAAGTGTGGATTAATTAAGGAAAGCCAGCATGGATGTTAAAGGCAAATCGTGTTTAACTAACTTGATTAAGTCTTTTGATGAGGTAACAGAGGGTCGATGAGGGCAATGTGGTTGATGTGTATAGACTTTCAAAAGGTGTTTGATAAAGCGCCACATAATAGGCTTGTCAGCAAAGTTGAAGCCCATGAATAAAAGGGGCAGTGGCAGCATGGATACGGAATTGGCTAACTGACAGGAACCAGAGTGTAGTGGTGAACGGTTGTTTTTCGGACTGGAGGGAGGTGTTCAGTGGTGTTCCCCAGAGGTCGGTACTAGGCCCACTGCTTTTTTTGATCTATATTAATGACTCGGACTTGGGTGTACAGGGCACAATTTCAAATTTGCAGATGACACAAAACTTGGATGTGTAGTGAACAGTGAGGAGGATAGTAATAGACTTCAAGAGGACATAGACGGGCTGGTGGAATGGGCGGACACATGGCGGATGAAATTTAACGCAGAGTAGTGTGAAGTGATATATTTTGGCAGGAAGAACGAGGAGAAGCAATATAAATTAAATGGTACAACTCTAAAAGGGGTGCAAGAACAGAGAGACCTGGGGTTATATGTGCACAAATCTTTGATGGTGGCAGAACAGGTTGAGAAAGCAGATTAAAAAAGCATACAGGAACCTGGGCTTCATAAATAAAGTCATAGAGTACAAAAGGAAACACTGGTTTTATTAAACACTGGTTCGGCCACAACTGGAGTATTGTGTCCAATTCTGGGCACCGCACTTTAGGAAGGATGTGAAGGCCTTGGAGAGGGTGCAGAAGAGATTTACTAGAATGGTTCCAGGGATGAGGAACTTCAGTTATGTGGATAGACTGGAGAAGCTGGGGTTGTTCTCCTTAGAGCTGAAAAGGTTGATAGGAGATTTGATAGAAGTTTTCAAAATCATGAAGGATTTAGATAAAGTAAATAAAGAGAAACTGTTCCCATTAGCGGAAAGTTTGAGAAGAAGAGGACACAGATTTAAGGTGATTGGCAAAAGAACCAAAGACATCATGAGGAAAAACTCT
Organism: Heptranchias perlo; assembly: GCF_035084215.1. Taxonomy (NCBI): domain Eukaryota; kingdom Metazoa; phylum Chordata; class Chondrichthyes; order Hexanchiformes; family Hexanchidae; genus Heptranchias; species Heptranchias perlo. The sequence continues at coordinate 73,821,780 of NC_090326.1, read as the reverse complement.
TTTACGCAGCGAGTAGTTATGATCTAGAATGCACTGCCTGAAAGGATGGTGGAAGCAGATTCAATCATGACTTTCAAAAAGAAATTGGATAAATACTTGAAGGGAAAAAAATTTGCAGAGCTACGGGGGAAAGGGACTAAGTGGATTGCTCTTACAAAGAGCCGGCACGGGCTCGATGGGCCGAATGGCCTCCTTCTGTTCTGTCGCCATTCTGTGATTCTATGATCTGGACCTCTCTCAAGTCATCTGAAGGCCAGTCAGTAACTAAAAGAAAAAGGTAGAGTGTAACCATCAGAAATCTTATTTGTGTATTTTTGAAATGATTTATTTGTCTGTGAAATTTTGTATGGTTATTTCATTATTTTTATCACTGTCTAGTCACTTTGTCTCCTTACTGCAATTTGCCCTCTACTATTTTAAATAGACACGCTGGGCCAGATTTTGTTGGAGTAGGGTATCTCGTGGCGTGCTCCGTTGTTTAGACTTGTTTGTTCACGTTTAGGTTTTAACATGTTTTGCCCACAAAGTTGCTGGAAGTGCGAGCTGATAACAGCACAGCGAGAGCAACAGGGCATCAGGGACCTTGAAGAACGGGATCAACAGTGTATCTCCTTAACCAATGAGATTTAAGGATTGAGAAATAAACAGAGGAAGTACTGAGAAGGAGGGTGAATTAGAGTGGGTGAATTCAATGTCAAATCAGGTACAAATGTAAGGAATCTTACAACACCAGGTTATAGTCCAACTGGAAATAAAACAGTTGGACTATAACCTGGTGTTGTAAGATTCCTTACATTTGTCAACCCCAGTCCATCACCGGCATCTCCACATCCAAATCAGGTACAGAAAGAGAAATAGAGGGAAAGAAAGATTGGATTAAAAGAGAGAGAAAAAGAGACAGAAAGGTAAAGTAAAAAAGGAATTAAAAAAAAATTGGACATTTTTAAAATCTCCTAAAACAATTCACAACCTGAAGGAATGAGACTCCTTATAATTGTTCATTTTCTGGTCAAGAGCGGTTGATCAGCAGTCATTAACAATTATCATGTTGTTAAAAGGGTACTTATGCTGTTAATTACTAGACTTACCTTTCTGTGGTGAGTTTAATGGGCAATTAATGTACAAATGCAGCAACTTCATGAAAATCACAGGGAGGTTAAGGGCGAGATGCAGTTTTCACGAAGCTAACGGCAGAATGGCCAAATTGGCCAGCAAATTTAGCCAATTTGCAATTCACAGGGTATCTCTTCCTCACTACAAGTTGCTGACCATTTTGCACATTAATTATGACGTGTGTCATTCAGAAGCTGTTAGTTTTTCAACAAAATCTGTCCAAATGTAAACCTGCAGCATGTTGCCTTTTCTCCTTCTTTGTTGCAGTTGTTAGTAGAAATTTCTGTCACATGCTCATTTATCTTCTGGGTCCTGCCTTCTATTATTTTATACACAGCGTTGTCAACATTTGTGATTTTGTATAAAATCCATAATATTTGCTCTGCTCACAACATTGCTAGCACTTGTAATATCTTAATGATTTATTGCTTTTGCATCACTTTAATCTGCATAATTCATGGTAATAGAGAGAGGGAGAGAGAAACTCTCATTCGCCCTGCCAACCAAGTGAATTGGGCACATTAAAATAATAGTGCAGAATCAATAAATCATTAAGGTATTGCAAGTGCTATCATCTTCTTGAGCAAAACAAAATCGATAGATCTTGTAACAAATTCCCAAGTCTGGGAAATGCTGTGTACATTTAGAGGGCGATTTGGCTTGTGCACATTGAAACAGAATTTAATTTCTCCACAAAAACATTACAGTTATAAACTTTTGCTAAGTATCCATTGAAAGTACCTGATTAGCATAGTGTAATACTAATTGCTTTTGTCGCTTGTATTGGAGTAAGCAGCAGTGTCAGAAAAATATTATTGGTATTGCTTCATGATAAATCATAATACACTAATTTTACATTACAAATTTTCTCATGCGTTAAAGAGAAAAGAAATGAAATGCATTGACTGTTGGCAAAAATAAAAGCCTGGTTTGAATTTGAATTACAATGTGGTGGCGTAAGGGGTTTAAAATATTGGAAATGGCAGACTTACTTAAGTTAATTGGACTTTCCCATTATAATTGGTTAAATTACTGTTTTTTGTTCAGGATCAATAATTGTTAACTGTTGTGTTAACTCATTATCAGAAAATGGGGCATGGGGTAATATCTCTAAAATAAGCTTGCTGCCAAAATCTATTCATTTGGTAATTCTAGGGCTCCTTGTTTTATAATACAGTAGCGTATACAAAACCTCATGAATTTTCTTTTACAGTATATTAATAATTTGCCTTCAGTTAACATTTTTAATGCTTTCTAGGCTTTGCTAAATTTGTGATAATGTTCCACATAATTCAATGCACCCTCTCTATAGCATTTCATTTAGGAGTTGTCAAATGTGTTCTATAAAGGTTTTCTATTAAGGATGCATAAGCAACACCAGTTATATCAGAGGCTGTTGTGCACCGGACAGCTTTACAATGAGAAGCTGCTGAAATAGGAAAATAATGTGGTATTTGGACAGTATGTAGCAATACCAAAGATGGTAGTAAAAGGTACTTGGAATAAATTATCTGTGATCCACATCAAACATAAAAATATCGGTGCCCCTGATAAAGTGCTTTATGGGAACTTGTGTCTAAAAGATGCCGTATTGGTAGACATCGGTTCTGCCCTGGTTTTCCCTCGTTAAACAAATTTGATAAAGCATTTTTGCATCATTTGCATTGTTTATGTGAACATGTTTGTTTCCTTCTCCACAATGAATGTTAATTGACCTATGTATATTCTTGTGATTCTTCTCCTGCCATCTACACCCCCTCCCCCCCTCCGACATGTGCAGAAGGGGTTCTGCAGTATAAGTTTTCCCATACTGTGTACTGTTTGCAAAGTGAGCAGCTCTCAGTTATGTGGGCAGAGAACAGTTTGTGAAAAGATCCTGGGGATTTTTCAAAAGCAGCAAAGAGAAGTGACTTCATGGTCTTTGTAGCAACTTCTGAAAATCTAGTGTGCCCTGTGCGATGACTCTTGAACAATGCCAGTATTGTGTGTGGTGGAGAGAAACTAGCGCTTTGGCAGATTCTGCTGTCTGTTAAAGTCTTGTTACTTGTACTTGTACTGAAAAGGCGACATTCCATTGCCAGCGGTGTGCTTGGGAGCCTTTTTGGCAAGTGCTGCAATGGGTAGGACAGTTGCCTAGGGCTTTTTATTGGCAAAAACAGCAAGCTGTAGAATGTGAAAAGCATTGGTGGCATTTTAACGGCACTTAAGACAAAACAGTTTATATGGATAATTAAAACTGTAATGGTGCCACTCTGTCTGTCTCTGCTGATGACAAGGATTAAAAACAAAAAAAACCCAAGGAAGTTTAAAAATAAGCAGCAGTGCTGCAAGTCTTCAGCATTGTCATGACTAAATAAGAAATTACAGCAATGTTAATTGTGGAATAATATCATTTCCCTCCTATTTCACAGGTGAAAATCATAATATTCCTTGCAGACTATTAACCCTTTAAATAGTCCCTGTCCTTTGAAGCATTATAATGCTGAATATTACAAAATAGAATTAGAATACTGTAAAACAAAGTGCTTTTAAAGATACAGAACCATAGAAGTTTATAGCACAGAAGGAGGCCGTTCGACCCATTGTGTCTGTGCCGGCTTTTTGCTGGAGCTATCATAAAAAATCCAGCTGCCCTGTTCACACCCCAGAGCCCTGTCTCTTCCTTTGCTTCAAATATTTATCTGTTCTTCCTTTACAAGATGGAATGTTGTCTGCCTCAACCACTCCCTGTGGCAAAACATTCCATGCTCCAACAACTTTCTGCATAAAGAAATTCATCCTCACCTCCTCACTCTCAGTGACAATTTTAAATTGATAACCCCTCTTTATTGACTCTGCAACCAGAGGAAATAGTCTCTCCCTTTTCGCTCTATCAAAATCCTTTATAACTTTAAGAACCTCTATTAAATATCCTCTTAGCATTCTCTGCTCCAGTGGAAATAGCCCCAGTATCTCATGTCTTTCCTCATAAATATAGTTTCTTATTTTTGGTATTATCGTGATGAATTCACACTGTATGTTCTCTATGGCTTTAATGTCCTTTCTATAATGGAATTCCCAAAACTACACACAACGCTCTAACTATGGCCTAACCATTTAGTTACAAAATATATCATAACCTCTTTGCTCTTTTACTCTATGCCCCTATTTATAAAACCCAAAATACTATGAGTCATTTCATGACTTTATTTACCTGCACTTGTACTTTCAAGGATTATGTTTGCACATATAGGTTTCTCTGTTCCTCTACACCCTTCAGCTTCATTCCATTGAGTGTATACTCTGATTCATTGTTTTTCTATCTGAAATGCATCGTCTTGCACTTTTCTGCATTAAATTGCATCTGCCACCTATTTGCCTGTTCCACTAACCTGTCTATGTCCTTTTGACATTTTTTACAGTCCTCCTTGCTGTTTGTCAAACCTTCTACTTATGTGCCGTTTGCAAATTTTGAGATTGTGCTCCCTACGCCCAAGTCCAAATCATCTATAAATAGTGAGAACAAAAGTGGACTCAGCACTGACCCCTGGGGTACACCACTTGCAACCCTTCTCCAACTGAGGAACACCCATTAACCCTAATGTTAATTTCCATCCCCAATCTCTGCAAATGCAGCTCCCCGCTGGGACTGTAGATTTACCTCTCTTACCTTACACTGTATAAAACTACAGTCTAGAAATTACTGTTGCCAATATTAATGGCTGAATGCTTAATATATTCACTTAAAATTCCTCCTCTGCTTCTTTAACACAGGTTTTAACCTATTTATTTTATGCAGGTTACAATAGTAGATAAGGAAATGTGTTAAGTGTTCAAATGATAATGTCCGCCAACAGTGATTTCTAGTTTTATATAATTTTTAAAGTACACAGAAATTTCACAAAAAAATTAGTATTTAGTACCCTCTTTCTCTTGATGCTGAACCTCTGCTGCAATCATCAGAGCATTGACTGGAGTTTTGCTGTAATTTGATAATCTTCATCCTTTGCTGTTCCAGTAAAGGGAGATCTTATCATTGGAATGTCTCTGTACCAGATCCAATGCTATGATGCTATACTTCATCAGATTTTCAGTGTTACAAATTAAATTGCTAGCGTTTTTAAAGTTAGGTGACAGTGAAAAGGCCAAGTACAAAAAAAGTTAATTGTGTGAATTTTATACACATTTGACCCAAATTGGATCACCTCTAATTGAATTTACTAAATACTTCCAGTTCATTAGTGGCTATCAATTGTAAAAAGAAACAATGAGAATGGTGCCAACCATGTACAAGGTGAGGAAGTGTCCACTATCCATGTATAATGTCACTGAGTAGGCTTGCCATCATGGTGGTTGCTCTTGTACATTTTCTCGTGACCAGAGTGTCAGAGATCACAGAACAAGCTGCCTGTTCACTCTCTGGAACTGGATGGTTGTGATATTAGGAGGGCTGAAAATAAAGGGATTGTTTTTCTCAAAAAAAGGAAGATCCACCCCGAACACGGAAAGGCCATTCAACCTAACCAGCTTGTCTCAACAGGCATCCACAGAACTGAACTGAACAGGAGGGAAAGTTGGTTTCAGTAGCTAACGATACCCTAAACAGGTTGCACACTTGCAGCAGCACTAGACTATGCTGTCAGCTTCTTTTAATTCTGTTTTGCAACAAACAGTGATAGATACAGTGGTGTAGGCAGAGGGCAGAAAATCAATCTCTGTGCCCTTCACACCATATCAGAAGTCTTTGTTGTAAATACCTTTTTCCTATTTAGAAAATTTAAGATGCCTGTCAGAGCACATGCAAAACAATAGTTTAGCCACTTTTTCACACGCACTTACATCTCAAGCTGCCATGCTTTGCCTTAAGATAGGAAAGCAATACATAGAATTCTACACAGTTGTCCTGTCTTCATGGAAGGCACACTGAAAAGCACTCTTATCAAGTTGTGATACCTCTTCAAACCAACAAACTGGTTTATATTCATAAAATACGTGAATGAACAGTGTACAGTTTTCACAGTGATTAACAGCCAATTTCCTTTACTCCTTGGTTATGGAAAAATAATAAACATGCAAATTACTAACACCATAAATATAAATTCCCTTTTATAGCTAAGCTATTCAAAGCTAGCTGGTCCAGCCTTCCTGTCGCTGCATGCTAGGACACAGCTCACCTACTGTGTCTGAGAAACAGAAAGTGAGACATTTTTCTATCCACTGCTTTAAGGATGTGAGATGTGGGATTCAACCCACCAAGCTATCAATCAAAGTTACTGTCCTTTGATGTGTGAGCGCAAGTCTTCCAAACATTTACCTCAGCTGAGCCCCCAGCTGTGCGCATAGAATGAAATGATGCCTGGCCTCTTAGGCATTGCACAGTGCTGCACCCACAGTGGTCTGAAATGCTTGATATATTAAAAAAAACAACCTTTGTTTACTAATTAACACTCCAAACCATTATCGTAACCAGTCTGGTTTCAGCTGGCTAGCGTAATGTAGAGAAAAAATGCTGAATTTAAATATAAGAAATTCAGCTTAGGCAACACAGGCAAAAACCCATTTTTTTACAGCCAGCTTTATTTTTAGTCTGGAGTGAAGTTGGTGCAGCTAACGAGCATTCCCCATTGTCATGTGGCGACTTAAATCTGCCTCTTGTTTGAAATAAATAAAGAAAGAGCTTGCATTTATATAGTGCCTTTCATGACCTCAGGACATTCCAAATCACTTCACAGCCAGTGAAGTAACTTTGAAGTGTAGTCACAGTTATAATGTAGGAAACACCACAGCTAATTTACACACAGCAAAGTTCCACAAACAGCAGTGAGATAAATGACCAGATAATCTGTTTTAGGTGTTGGTTGAGGGATAAAAATTGGCCAGAACACTGGAAGAACTCCCCAACTCTTCATCAAATAGGGCCATGGGATCTTTAACGTCCACCTGAGAGAGCAGACAGGGCCTCAGTTTATCGTCTTATCCAAAAGACAGCGCTCCCGCGTAGCGCTGCCTCAGCACTACACTGAAGTGTTAGCCTAGATTATGTGCTCAAGTCTCTGGCGTGGGGCTTGAACCCATAACTATCTGATTCAGAGGCAAGAATGCTACCACTGAGCCAAGGCTGACACAGGGTTAACTGAATTGGTAGCAGGGCTCATGATAAAGCCTTGGCCTACTGCATTCTTCCATCTGTAGCTTTGAGGGGAGAACAAAGACGAAGAACTGTTTTTTTTAACTGCTTAACTAATTGCTGTGACCATCATTCCCTGCCTTCTGCATCTTTTCAATGCAGAATGACATACTTTACACAACATGCTGGACATATGCTGCTCTGTGTTTAAATAATGCAGCCGGTAAATTGCTTTTCTCATACCCTTTGTGCTCATGGCTCTGTGTATCACTTTTCACTTTCTTTACCAAGATAACATTTCAACTAATTAAGAATTAAAAATAAGCTGCCTAATCTTGTCAACGGTGAAAGTATAAGTAACAGGGCCCACATGCAAGCACAGCATTGTGCACTGACTATTAATTGAAAGTTCCACATCCCTGAATCTGAGAACTACTTCTTGCTGGTCAGGACTGATTGATCAAATGTTTAAAAGATAATGGTGCTGTTTGCCAGGCCTCCATTGCCCTGTGCTTCACTGATAGGATTATGGATCTGTGTCAGTGATCCCACTCTCCCCACACAGTGAGCTCACAATCTCAATGGTAGAATATAGGTCCGTGCCAATGACTCCACTCCCCCTACACAGTGAGTTCACAATCTCAGCTATAACTGTTGGAGGAGGTATTAAGTGCCCTCCATAAGGAGGGAGAGTCATACTAGGCTGCTAGTGTAAAGCTTTTACTGGCCGGTTTACTGCTGGTATTGGAAGAAGCCGCTTACGCCACATTTCTGGGGTTTCCATTGATCTTTCGCCAAAGCTACAGCGGGAGATCAACATCAACAACAATTTGCATTCATATCGTGCCTTTAACGTAGTAAAATGTCCCAAGGTGCTTCACAGGAGCGTTATCAAACAAAATTTGACACCGAGCCACATAAGATTATATCCTAATATTAGGATATATTCTTATGTGGCTCGGTGTCAAATTTTGTTTGATAATGCTTGATTGAAGCATCTTGGGATGTTTTACTACGTTAAAGGTACGATATGAATGCAAATTGTTGTTGATGTTGATGTTAGGATATATAATATCCTCATATGGTCTCCAAAGCTTAGTCAAAGAAGTAGGTTTTAAGGAACATCTTAAAGGAAAAGAGAGAGAGGCGGAAAGGTTTAGGGAGGGAATTCCAGAGCTTAGGGCCTAGGCAGCTGAAGGCACTGACCCATATCCTAAGAATGGTGGGGCAAAGAAAATCAGGGATGCACAAGAGGCCAGAATTGAAGGAAGGCAGAGATCTCGGAGGGCTGTAGGGCTAGAGGAGGTTACAGAGATAGAGAGGGGGGCGAGGCCATGGAGGGATTTGAAAGCAAGGATGAGAATTTTAAATTTGAGACGTTGCTGGATCGGCAGCCAATGTAGGTCAATGAGCCCGGGAGTGATGGGTGAATGGGATTTGGTGCGAGTCAGGATATGGGCAGCAAACCCCTGATCGGGAGAACCCCTGCAGAAATTCTGTCCCTATATCTTCTACTCAGCCTCTTGTTTTTCTTATAATACAGTGAAACAGAACAGTCCAATTTTGTTGTACAGCCTTGTGGATGGGACTATTTCTATTTTTGATTAATGGTAGCGCTTTGAACTTTAGGGTCAGGTATGACACATTAAAATGGTTGGTCTGCTTCTTTCCCACTACTATGTCCAGTAATGTACCTTGTGGACTGGAAACAAGAGCTTGTTTTCAGTGGTTTGTTTTTCTGCTGGGACTTGTTTCTCATATTCATGTACCACAGTCAGGCCATCCTGATTATTGAATTTCTCGCAGAAGGGGGGCAGACGTAATCTAGTCCCAAGAATTTTCCACCGCCATTTACAAAATAAACACCCAGCACTAGTGCATTAATCATCATGTATCTTCTTATCTCTTGCACTCCATACCACTCTTAACACAGTTTCTGCCTCCCTCCTGCCGCAGTGTCTCTATGGTTTCTGCCTCTTGTGACATTCCTCTCAGCTGTCGCCAGCTATCCTTCAGTGTAAAGTTCTCCAACTGTGTAGCATGTACCACTTCAAATGGACATACCTGATGCCTCCCACAATGTAATGAAATGCATTCAGTCCACTTCTGCAAATTTATTTCAACATTAAACAAAAATGCTTACCCTAACCCACTTAGAACTCTTCTTTACTACATAAGATGTGTTACAATCAAGATATGTGACAAGTTTCTGGAACAACAAGCCACCATAAGTCACACATAACTCACTCTATGGACCTGAGTCACGTGTTCAGTCTCACTTGTTTATTTTACTGTAGGCCACCGAGAGCCGTTATGTGTCTTCCACGTACCTCCAGCTCCGAATCAGAAAAACCCTCCCTTCCCCACCACTACTATCTGAAATTTCCTGCATACTCTAGCCCTGATAAAAGAAAATTGATTTTTGATTGGATTAATACTGCATTCTAATGAGTCTGGTGTCTTGTATTGAGATCTAGATAAATAACATTTACTGCTTTTCTGCAGTAAAGTCAGTGTAACTACTGCAATCTATTCCCATGTCATTGTAAATGTGTTCATGTTATTTATTGTCATCTTACTGCACAGTTCACAAAGATAAAGACCCAGTTTCAGTACACCATAAGGCGGAGTTTAGATGGGTTTCAGAATGTTTCAGGTGGAATTTGATACCTTTGATTGAACAAGCCATTGTCACTGTAGACACTTCTAAATCTTCGGTTAAACTTGTCCTTGAAGTGCATTGATATTGGGTCTTAGTGATTTCCAGGCCATTAACTTTAGGGAATAGCCCTCAGAGTAAATAAATATCCTGGGCTTTCACTATGACTGACATTTCTCTTCCCTTTATGATCTACACGAATATGACAATGATGTATCATTACCTAGCAACTGCAGGCACTTTTTTTTTAGTTTTGTGGACATAAAAGGCCCCTTCACTGGCCTCCTTGTTGATGTTTGACACGAGTGAAAATAAAAGAATGGTATTGCACATGTATAAATATTAACTACTGCACGAAGCTCATTAGTGGTGATGTAGTATCAATTAGTAACCTATTGAAGCATCAAGTATTAGTCACAGGTCAACTTCCATACATAAAAATTCCAATAACACTAGTATTTTTTGCATTGAACAAATAGAATATTATACGGGATACAAGTGTCCTAAATTTGTACAAAATGTCTGGACTTACAACCAATTATTTATAGTTAAGTATTTGATCATCCAGAAGATGATCCATAACTAAAGCTCAGTGATTTGTCACTATGTGGTATCCCATGACAAAGTTTGTGATTTTTGTAACCTACTGTGACAAGGAAAATTTTGTCCCCAAGTAGCACGATATTTTAAAATTATTGACATTCGATGAGTGTTTTTTTAATTGCTGCTATCAATAAATTTGTTTGTTAAGTTCGACCTTTTAAAATAGCAGAAACTTAAACTTGAGTGCTGTATTTAATTGGAGTACTGTACTGTATCCAGTAATATTGCCTGAGTGCTACAGCTGATACAATAATACTGCTGGTATAGTAATGCTGATACACTACCACTGCTGTTGTGATACAGCAGATACAGTAATAGTGCTACTATGCCACGGTTGATGCAATGATTCTGGCAATGTGTCACCACTGATACAGCAATACTGCTCATATGGTATTACTAATATGATAATATCCCACAGATACCATAATACTACTGCCAGTGTGCTACTGCTAATACATTAATACTGCCAGTGTGCTTCTCTCGATACAGTAATACCGCCAGTGTGCTACCACTAATACAGTACAAATGTGAATATACTATAGTTGATACAGTAATACTGCCAATATGATAGCACTAATATAGTAATATTGCCGGTGCGGTACTGGTGGGAATGGGGCAGACAGGTGACAGATGAAATTCAATGTAGAGAAATGCAGAGTGCTTCACATGAGGCCAAAAAAATTCAGGAAGGGACTGTTACTTAAATGGAAAGAAAATAGTGTATGGAAAATGAAAGCAATCTGAGGGTACTGATTGACAATAAATTGTAACTATTGCAACAATGCTCAGTGGCAATGAGTAATACAAATCAGATTTTGGGATGTATTAAAAGGTCAATATTGAGCCGAAATAGTGAGGTGATCCCGCCAATTTAGAAATCATTGGTGCAACCGCACTTATAATGCCGTGTACAGTTCTGGTTGTCGCAGTACAAAAAGGATATTGTAGCTATTGAAAGGATACAGAAGAGGGCAACCAGAATGATTGAAGGGATTTGATTATGGGGAGTGATTATGCGAAGTGGTCGGGTTCTCACTAGAAAAGAATGGGTTGAGAGTTGATATAACTGCTGCTTTAGGATTCTCAAGGGACCAGATAATATAAACCGTGACAAGCTGTTTCACCTTGTCCAGACAGTTGAATCAGAGGACTTGGGCAGTGCTACAGGGGGGGTAAATTCAAAATGAATCTGTGGGAACATTGGCCCCAATATTCACGGGGACGTGGGGAGGATGCTGGGGAGGCTGAAAATGGCCAAAGAACCCGGCATGATCTCTAACATTTTATAGGTCTATCTCCCACCCGGCAGCCAGCCAAATGGATAACCTGGCCAGCGGGCAGGAGGAAACACCAGCGGCAAGAGGCCGCAGCCAGAGACCCTTGGGGGCAGGTCCCCGGCAAGCAGGAGCGGGGAGAGGCCCAGAATTGGGAAGGGGGAGAGGCCCGCAATAGGGAGGGCTGGGGGAGGTCGACAATCGGGACTGCGGGGAGGTTGGTAATCGGGGCTGGGGCAAGGCTGAAGGGTTCCTTGAGGGGCTGGGGGGAGCACTCCTGCTCCTCCTGGCCCACAAGAAGTTCTGAAAGAGCCACTTAACTTGGGGAGCCGGCACCTCACCTCCCTTTCACTGCCGAATTTCCTGACACCTGGGAGACCAGTGCAGCAGCAGTAAATTTCAAATCGGGCTCCCGATTGCACTGTGGGAGCCCGATTTAAATATGTTAATTAACTGCCCTGCCTCTCCACGGTGTGACACTCGAATGCCATTATATCCGCCGCCATAAAAAAAAGGCGGCGGGCGCATGTGCGGCGGGTTGGGGTCACATTCTGCGTATTTCACTTTTTACCTTTTCCCCTCCCCGCCTCTCTCCCGCCCATCGTTGTTGGGGGGGGGGTGGTGTTTAATATCGAGGCCTTTATTTCAGTGGGCAAGTGGTCAATCTATGGAACAGGCTCCCTTGGGAGACAATGGAAGCAGAAAGTGTTGATTCATTCAAATGCAAATTAGATAGATTTCTTTCAGAAAATAATATTTTGGGATACGGTATATGAGTAATTTGAGACTTGACATATGGTAAGTGTAGTATGCTTGAGAGGAACAGGTACTTTGAATCTGTGGTTCCTGAAGCTCTCCACTATTGGCGGGTTTTCCTCGTCTCATGTCTGGGTCTGTGGCAGACTAATTGATAGAGATTGATTGCTATGATTAGTCAACAACTCCATTATCGTTGTATATTGCAATTACCAGGATGGTAGAAGGCAAACTAGATGGACCTTGGTCTTTTATCGTCTAGCAATTCCTAAGTTTCTAACAAAGGCGACTGCCCCAATCTACCAGTTGATATCAGAGTGGCACCAGCTTCAGCACTAGTGGAATAGGGTATATGGAAAGTGATCTAACACAGGAGATTTATTCGAACGAGAAGACCTCAAGACCCTTCCTGAGTTGGAATGAAGCTCCTGGGAAGCTTTTTTGTTCCTAAGAGAGCAACTTGTAGACATTTTAAAGGCTTGACAGCTCCTGGGGCCTTCTGAGGGCTGAATGGGAAGAATTTTCTGGGCATGCCCAGGAACTCCTCCAGACATGCTCCTTGATGTGCAAGGAGGGGCCCAGTGGAAAATCCTGTGGAATTTAAAGGGCCAGTACAAATGGGCTGAAATCCTGGCATATGACGGATCCACCCCAAATTCCTGGCTCCAAGGAATTTTAGAGCCTGGGTTTCTACTATCTTAAAAGGAACAATTTAATAATTAAATATGTCAATAGTAGCACATTAAAAAAAATCCATTTGAGTCATGCCAGTTTTCTTCTACACGGAAGTATGATTAAAGTGATTGTGCTAGCTTTGTGCCACTGCAAGAGTATATTTCAGTAACAGTCAGCTAGCTGTTCCTACATTCAGCACATTGTTCTTATGATTGTAAAACTGTTCTCCGATATTTGAATAAATCTCCTGTGTTAGGTCACTTTCCATAGAACCTGCCCCACTAGTGCTTATCAGCATCATCTTTTATTTTTAGTTTAAATACAGAGAAAAGTGAGAAAAAGCCAAAATAGTGCAAATGGTACAAAATTTATGAGAAGGATCAGGGATAATGGCTTGAATGCATTTTCTTGTTCTTATTTTATACATTGTTGTGGAATTAGAATTACAGATTCATCAAATTAACTAGAAAATGATCAGTGCTACAGTTCAGAGCCCATTGGTAATCTTCTGATGGGAACAATGCTGTTCATATTTAACAGGAAAAGACAAGAATAGTCCATTTTCAGATGTCAGTATGGGAGTGGGACTGGCTGGTGAAGCAAATTACAGTTCTGTCCTTTCACCTCTTTGAGATCTGGGTTTGGTTAAAGAGGGACTGAAATATCTGTTTAAATGGATGCAGTTCACAGATTAGAATCTCTTTCCCAAACCCATAAAAACTAAATGTGACTGTTTCCTAATCCTTTTCAAGCCTCTGCCAAATATTAGCTAATACTTGGGGGAGACATTAAAAAAACTGGTAAAACACGGCCCAACCATACTTACTATCCTAAATATGGTAAGCTGAGGCCAGGAGACACAACTTTTCTTAAGGCATGTTGGAGAAATTCTGTTCCTGCCCCACTGTCACAGAAATGTAGGACACTACAACCTGAGGCATCCTGTTCAGATACCTTGTTTGTGCCAAAGCCACTTAGAGGAAGGGCTTGATTTGAAGCATCAGCTATACCTTGTACCATACTTTCAAAGATCTAAATGCCAAAAAGGAGTGCAAATGGCACTGGTCTAGGCTGGGCAGTCCATGCAGAACCAAGGTGGAAGTAGCAGAAAGAGAGAGCAAAGCTTTGTCCGTGACATATGAGTATTGAAGAACGAGCATGAAAGCCATGTTAAACAAACAAAGCTTTGAAACACTGAAGCTTTGCTTCAGCCCAGTGAAGAACAGGGGAAATGTATCACACATGTGGCCAGAGGATTCAAGTGTCAGCCAATACCAGGATTGCCCTTTGTCACTGTAGTATTGTGAAACTTCAACTGTTTTTGCTCATACCCATTTAATTCACAAGCCAGAAATCAGATACGCCAGTGTATCTGTATAAAAAACATTAGAGAACCTTAGTCATGAACACACTGAGCCAATGGTAAAAAGTTACTAATTACAGTAAGATCATCTCTTGAGAGTTAAAATAACATCAGAAATCAGCAAGGAAACTAAATGGATTAACAACTGCCTTAAGATTTGCAGTGAAACTTCTACTGTGATGGAATGGATTGTGGACGAGCACAAACTGGATCCAAGCACTAAATTCTCTTTTTCTCTGGGGTGAGATTTAATATTTCTTGGCACATTATGTCTTGATCAGGATTTAACTATTACCATTGCCACTGATACTGAAGAGCAACATTAGATATGGGATTATAATTTACAAATATATTCTGAGGCTGAAAATGCTGTCATTGCTATGCTTAGGGACGGCATCAACCACAACAAAAACTGCCATTTATATATCATCTTTAATGTAGAATGTGTCTCAAGGTGCTTCACAGAGAGTGAGAGAACTGGCACCAAGCCATGGAGGGAGTGATTAGGAAAAGTGATTAAAAGTTTGTTCAAAGAGATGGGTTTTAAGGTTTTTAAAGATGGAGAGGCAGAAGAGTTTAGGGTTCCCGGGTATTGAACGAGGTGGCTGAAGGTTTTGCCACCATCGGTGGGACAAAAGACGAGGAGATGCATAAATGTCTAGAGTCAGAGGACTGTAGGGTGCGGGAGGGGATATAAGGCTGGAAGAAGTTGGAAAGATAGGATGGGATGAGACCATAGAGAAATTTGAAGATGCGGACAAGGATTTCGAATTTGTTGTGTTGGGTAACAGTCAGTCATGTAAGTCAGTGAGGACAGGGGAAATGGGTGAGTGAACTAAATGTGGGACAGGAAGAGGCAGCTGTGTTTTGGACAGGTTGGTCTTTATGGAGGGTGGAAAATGCGAGCCCACCAAGAGGATATTGGAAAAATTGAATCTGGAGGTGACAAAAGCATGGCGAAGGGTTTCAGTGGCAGAGGCAGACATTGCAGAGATGGAAAATAAATTCTTATTTCCACCTCCTTCTATAAACCTGTTTTTTTTAATACAATTTCTGGTATTGCTACATGTAGTGACCAGAGCAGTTTTTCCTGCTTACATGTGGCGTAATCATCCACCGAGAAATGGGGAATCTCATCACTTGATCTTTTAAATAAAATATTCTTTTTTCTCAACACATTGTCAGCTGCTACCTTAAAATTACAAAATAACTGGGCAGAACGCACTGTACGCAGGATAAAGAGCTCCTGTATTTAAAAAGAACTGTGTAATTTTCACATTCATATCTCAGAATGAGCACGGGAATAAACCTGTAATTTTAGTCTTCTGATCTCACTCATCTATTCTGTTTAATTATAAGCGCCGCCAGTCGGCACAACTGGTGCAGCCTGCTTATTACTACAATCAATTCATATGCTGCCGCTCAGTAAAAATCATTGCATTGTATCAAAATAAGCATGCTGTATATATTGTGCAATTGATATCATTCTAATTTCATATTAAAGGGAAAGGGAACCTTTACTGAGGAGTCTGTGCCTTTGCAAGTCTAACTACCAGTTTTGTTTACAGTTTCTCTGCCCTATGTGCATGACTTTAGAGGAAGATTTTAAACGTACATTACCATAATTCCAACCTGAATAAATTAGAAATCATACGTGAAATGGTTTGAGTGGATGTTTCTAAATATGCCTGCAATGATTACTGTTTAGAGTAGTACAGTTTCTACTTGCCTATCCATTTAATTTACATAGCTTAAGCACAGTACACTGATGCACTGACGTTTTCAGGAATTTGTTGTTTTTATTCCTTATGAACTGAGAATCTCTTTATAGTGTAGTTCCCTGCGATGTTTTCTGTTATTTTCTCCCCCTTTTAATTCTCATCCTCCTCATGCCCTTGTTGAATGGGTAGTTTAGTGAATTGTCCAGATCTCCTCTGGTAGATTGAACCGATGCTAGGTTTTTAAGCCTTTGTAGACTTTTTGGTTGCTGATGTCTTCTTTAGCTATTACTTAGATTTTAAATTGTAGGTGTTTGATTATTGTATTTCCTGTTCTGTTTAATTTTTTAATCAGAGTGTGAAATCCTTCTATTTTTCCCCTTTTTCTCTTTCAAGTACAGATCTCAGCAGACCACATGCCTCAGTCCAAAAAATGCCCTGCCCATGGGCCTTTGTCATTGATTGCCTTAAGCCAATTGCTAGGAGGCACATGACAGCAGCCTAGTGACAGCTCTCCATCCCCAACTTTTCTTTACCAATCCCACCCCTCCTGATGAAGAGTACCCGGCCTCCAGTTCCCTTGGGATGAGAAGCTCAGAGGAGTGAACCTACATCTCTCCCTCTGAGATGCTGTGCACTGTTGCTTCAGTCATTTGACTATGTACGTCCTTAATAATAAGAGCTGCACTCAGGAGCTATTTACATGAAGACATTGCACAGTGACAAACTTGACATTGATTAATTTGTCTACATTTCAGTGTTCAGATAGTTGGTACAATGCTAAGGGAGATTTAATTTTTGTCTTATTGACAAAATTGGACAATTTGTTAACAAATTCAGAAAACTAGAGTCTAGAAATTACTGTTAACAATATCACCAGATAAACCATTAATGTATTGGTGTGATGGTCCTCTGTCCACTATTTTAGGGAAAGAGATAGCCCATTTAAAATAAACAAGTTAATGTCTCCATTAAAATGGCAGACAGAGGAATGTCATCCAAGTGTGCCATGTGTGCGTTCACTAATATTGCCAACAGTAATTTAAGACTTAGCTATCTAACTTGTCAGAAACGGCTAGTTCAGTTTACATGATAATTGAAGCAACAAGACTTAATTTGAATCTCAAGCCCATCTGAACCATGATGCTATTTGTGTTTCTTGATTTTTTTTTCCCCCCCATGCTGGTTGTATTCCATCATAATCCTTTTCCTAATGGACACAGCTCTATGATAGACTGGCTTTACCCTCACAAGGTTTGAATGGTGGTGGTTCCTACCTTTACTGTTCAGCGACGGTAAAATCTTTCTGCAAATTTCATAGTTTGAGGATTGAAAACCCAAAAACTTGATGTTGACTTGCTTTTCACAAATTATTCATAACCAATCCATTTCTTCATGTATAAGCATGAAAGCAGAACATTTCCAAATAGGATCCAAGTTTAAAATTGGCAACAACAATCAATTGGTACTTAAACTGTTACATATAAGGTACTTGTAGCATGATTTAGAAATTTCTATACTGGCTATTACAATAAAATAAGTTGGAGCAGAAACACATTAGAGGGGTAACTTTGGTACATATGGGAAATTTGATCGCACACTCTGCATGATTTTCCGACCATTTAACTGAATGATCGGAAGATCGTGTATAGCGCCCACCTACATTTTTAATATGTGTTTCTGGTGGGTATGACTCTGCCAGAAGCCCAGAATTACTCTTTATATGTTCCCAATCTTCAAAGAAAAATAGCAACTGAAATAAGGAATGTGTTGCAGTGCCGCACTGTAGCAAAGGTTGACAGCCCCTTTATTAAAAACATCTGGCTCTTCTGATCAAATCTGTTTTAGATTTAAACTGTTCTGACTTTTTAATTGATTGACAGATTAAAGAGAGAGCCTTATGAGTCGTTTTTAACGGTAATTATTTACAAAGAATTATTTTGCGGTTAGCCATCCCTTTATGTGTTTATTCTTGAAATATTCATTGCTGAGTCCAGTTGATGATAACCTCATTAAGGGACTGGTTTATAAGAATCTGACAGTTTGAGGGAACAGAGTTAACATTAGTAACTATGCTTTAACCTAGGATACTTCAATGATTTTCTAATTACAATTTTATGTGCTAATTCATCATCTGCATCTTGTCTGACTCAGCGGTAAGAATTTTCGCTTAGGGCGGTGAACTGGAAATGAAAATTGGGCAGGTTCTGTAACAGGCGAGCAATTCGTTCCGCCGGTATACAGCCCAAGCAGTGAACGTGAAAATCACCCCCAGTAACTCTTCAACAGAAAAAAAAATCAACAGGACAAGAAGCAAGCAAATCAAAGACAATTAAAATCCTGAGCAACAATTAAATTTTTTTTGTCGCATATATTGATTTCATGATTATCTTTAAACAATTTTATACCTTTTTTAATTGCTGGAAAGCCCCAAACTCTGCTGGTGAGGATGGTGCTTCTCAAACAGAAGTTAATTTAAAAAGTGTTGTCTTTCTCAGCAGAGGAGGAGAACGTCTGGAAAAATCATGTAGTTTTCATTATCATGACATCATGCACAAGTGACTCAATGATATTTTTTGTGACACAGTCATATGTTTTAACACTATGGCATCAATTACAGCAGTTGGCAAATAGAGAAAAAGGGCTTGCCAAATATTTTTCATTAAAGTCAGGGCCTCTTTAATATATTTGTAAAGGAACTGTTTGCGCATTTATAGTGTGGGCCTGTGACATAGCCTCCAGAACTGGTAGGTTCTTAATAGAGAATGAAGCTGACACAACAGTGAGCAGCACTCTTTTGTGGAGTTAATGTTACACAAGGTATATACTGTATGCTACTCTATGTTTAAATAATGCAGCCAGTAAATTGCTTCTCTAATACCTTTTGTGCTCAAGGTTCCACATATCATTTTCCACTTTCTTTACTGAAGATAAGATTTCATGACAATTAAGAATTAAAAATGAGCTGCTCACTTTTGTCAGCACTGAAAGTATTCTGAGCACACACACAAGAGCAGTACTGTCTATTTGCTATTAATAGCTACATTATTTCAATGCAGTGAACTGATTTGTGAGGAAAATGGGCACTAGTGTGTGATTGAAAGCCCAAATTCTTACAGTAAATTTCACAGACGACTTGTGGTATCATAAGAATTCTTAAACAGTCACCATTAGCTCATGCTTGTTTTTGTCTTATCATCTAATGTTTGTAGTGATTGCTCTGGTGTGCCTTATACTAGAAAAGTGGCCTCAAATTAATTAATATCCTTATTGTACTTTAAGATTGGCTGAATCTCACCTCCAATTTGCTGCAGAACCTCCATCAAGACTAACAAAGTAGGTGGTTCAGTGGTGGATACTCTTCCTTGGTTCCAGTATAACAACTAGAGCTGACACAATTCTTCAGAGTATAATGTACATCATGACACATGTTAGAGCCATTCAATGCCTACTAACTGATGTAAGCCTCTTGAATCTAAGCAAGTCACAGCCTCATTTCATACCAAACATTGTCATTGGATGAAATACGTTGCAGGACTGGTCAATGGAGTTAACATTTGAGCAATTGCCCACATTTCCTCCAATATTCAGAATGACACATGTGGGTGACACATGACATAGAAAGCATGCATACATGTGAAGCGATGTTTCAAGTTTTGGAAGATACCAGAACATCATTTTGTGCAGAGAAATCTAGGACTTCAGTGTGGATATACCATTCTTGCTTAATGTGCCTCACTAGGTGCTGGCCAAATAACAGCAATACTATGCATTACACAAAAGTCCCTATTCTACAGCCATTTGCCATAGCCATAATAAACTACCTGTGCCATTTTCTTTTCTTTTTGGAATTAAAGCTGAACACTTCTTTAATGTAGTATTGTTTGATATTTTTGTTCTTATAAAAGAAATGGATTACAAAATTGGGGAATCCACTATTTTCGTTTGTACCCAATGGCAATGTTTGGCACTGCTTGGTATGTGATGAGGCTGTGACTTGGTTTTATATGTTGGCCATGGCCTCTAGTTCACCATGTCAGACAGAATTTGGTTTGAGAAGTGAAAAGACAATGGGGGAAAAATTGGACCTTGTTTTGTGAGGCTAAGTCCTGTGCCCCAAGGAAGCCTGAAATACGTTCCATGCCATATTGTGCTGCGCAAGCCCCAACTAGTTTTTCTGGGTCTACAGCAGCCTAATCAGTGGTCCTTAAAGGGACCGCGGTAATCCGCAAAAGACAAACTTCTCTTCACTTACTTTAATGTGGAGCCAAAACGAGCAGGGGTGCTCCTCCTGGTTCCACAGCAATATGCCAGACCGTTGCCAGCCTGTGCTTGCACCCTTCCTTTTTGCCCCTCCCAGGGACCCACCTGAGGGTCACTGTCTGCATCTGAGATGGCCAATTTAGCATTGGGCCACGCCAACGAGCTGCATCAGGACACCTGATTGCTGCTCGCAGCTCTCTGATTTAATGGTAATTTTAGGCAATCCTCAGGCCAATCTTTTCGGGTGTGCGTGGCAGTCATTTTGCCTGTTTCGCATCCACAGTCGGGCGCTAACCAATTTCTCCCCCAATGATTTAGCCAACTGTACTATACAGCAGCATTATTTTACAAATGTTAACACACATTAGTTATTAATTGCAATACACAGAACACCACATGGACCCCCAGTGGTATATTTATAAAAGCCATGGAGCCACAGAACATAGCAGCATAATACTTCTGATTCTATTGTTGTGTATTGACAGGTTGAGTCTGTACATTGTGTAAATATGTGCCTCTAGGTAGGTAAATGGATTTGAGGTACAGATCAGCCATGATCTATTTGAATGGCAGAACAGGCTTGAGGGGCTGATTGGCCTACTCCTGTTCCTATGTTCTAGGATTAATGTATCCTCAACTTTATATTTCCCTCCATATTATCAAATAATACCTTAATGCTGATGCCAGAAAGCCAGATTCTGAAGACTATCCACTTCTTCCTCTTCTCCTCTGTAGCAGCAGTTTACTGCAAGGATATTTCCGTTTAGATTAATTGGAAAGGATGAGGATTATTTTTCAGTTGGATCATTACTGTCTTAAAATATGATTCCTATTCATTACAGATAATGTATTCTGCCTTGAAAAAGTGTCTGCTGCAGTGTTCCAAGGAGAAACTCATACATTTCTTTTTTGTTGTCTTTTTCAGGGTTTTTTCCGGAGAAGCATCCAGAAAAACATGGTTTACACTTGTCACAGAGAAAAGAACTGTGTCATCAACAAGGTTACTAGAAATCGCTGCCAGTACTGCCGATTGCAGAAATGCTTTGAAGTGGGCATGTCTAAAGAGTGTAAGTTCACGTTTTAGTCTTTATCTTTTTCCATTTTATAGGAATCGCAGTTTACCCCCTTGAATCACCTCGTGGTGAAAAGCCAGCATTAACAACAATGATATTGGGCAACTCTGGTGAAAGATGAGTTTTTAGGCTAAAATAGAGATTCGCTGACTTATTCCAACTCATTTTCAAAATACTTTCATTGCTACAGTGGCTCATAGCGCAGTGGACACTTTGCCTCCCAGAGGAGGCAGCTTTCACCTTATAGTCATGTTGTGAAGTTTGTGCCCAGGAGCTCTCAGTGCCAATTTCAGGTGGTTTCTGAACCATAGCTTGGTGATGCTGGGACACAGAGAGCTTTGAAATATGCCTTGCTAGTAAGTTGTGCCCCTCCTTACCATTTCAAGATTTTTGAGGAAGCGCAGCAGAAGAACCTGCAGAGCCGTTGGTGTAGAACACAAGTAGAAGGATAATGGACATCAAAACTGAGTCAAGTATATCATTGGTCCACCTATAACAACAACTTACATTTATTTAGCACATTGAAGGTCATAAAACTTCCTAAAGCGCTTCACAAATGTCTTATCAGACAAAATTTGACACCGAGCCACATAATGAGAGATTAGGAGAGGTGACCAAAAGCTTGGTCAAAGAGGTAGGTTTTAAGGAGTGTCTTAAAGGAGGAGAGAGGTAGAGAGGCAGAGAGCTTAGGCCCCAGGCAGCTGATGGCACAGTCACCAGTGGTGGGGCAGTGGAAATTGGGGATGCAAAAAGGGCCAGAATTGGTGGAACACAGAGATCTCGGAACGCTGTAGGGCTGGAGGAGGCTACTGAGATAGGGAGGGGCGAGGCCATGGAGGGATTTGAACACAAGTTTGAGAATTTTAAATTGGAGTGTTGCCGGACTGGGAGCCGATGTAGGTCAGCAAGGACAGGGGTGATGGGTGAACGGGACTTGGTGCAATACACCACATAGTCAATAAAACAATGAATGAAATGAATGCCATACATAGATTTTAAAATGAAAGGTAAACAACAACAACAATAAATTGAATTTATATAGCTCGTATAACTTAGAAGAATGTCAGCAGGCATTTCACAGAGGCTTGGGGAAAACGGACATCGAGTCAAAGAAGGTGAGATTAGGAGGGTTGGCTAAAAGCTTGGTCAAAGAGGTGGATTTTAAGGAGGGTCTTAAAGGAGGCAGAGGGACAGAGTGGTTTGAAATGGGAATTCTAGTGGGTGGGACCTAGTCGACTGAAAACATGGTCACCAATGATGGGGCGAGAGGGAGGGATAATGCACAAGAGGTCAGAGTCAGGGGAATGGAGATTTTGGGGGTGGGAGAGGGGTGAGGTTGTAGCACTGGAGGAGATTACTGAGATAGGCAGGGGTGAGCCCATGGAGAGTTTAAACACAAGGATGAGAATTTTAAATTTAAGGTGTTGGGGGATTGGGAACTAAATAGGCCAGTGAGGACGGTAGTACTGAGTGAGCGGGACTTGGTGCAGAATAAGAGATGGGCAGCAGAATTTTGGATGAGCTGAAATTTACAGAGGGTGGAGGATCGGGGCTGCCAGGAGAGCATTGGAGTAATTGAGTCTGGAGGTGATGAAGGCATGAATGAAGGCAGATGGTCTGAGGTAGGGGTGAAAGCAGGTGATATATTGTTGAGATGGAAGTAGGCAACATTTGTGATGAGAGAGGATATGCGGCAGAAACTCAGCTCAGGATCAAACAGAATGCCAAGGTTGTAAACAGTCTGGTTCCGCTTGAGATTATGGAGGGGGATGGAGTTAGTGGCAAGGGACCAGGCTTTGTGGCGGTGATGGAAGACAATGGCTCCTTCTTCCCAATGTTTAGCCGGACTTTAATGTTTTTTTTTCACTATCAGACTCCCCTTTAAAATCAACGTTACAATTAACATCACTGTTCTTTTGCTTTGTTTCACCTACTTCTATCCATCTTTGTTTAAACAGTGAGTGCTGATGACCTTATTGGGTATACTAACATGAAGGAGTCACTGAAGTTGACAGTGTAAAGGAACTGAATTAACATTAGAGGTAGAATCAATTCCCCAATGGTGCTTCATCGTCAACTCAGGCTGTCAGTTCCACTCCTTTACAGTGTCCAGCTCAATAATCTTTTCAAACCAGTACTCCCAATAATGTCATAAGTACTCAGCGTTTAAACAAAATTATATTTTAAAAGCATCAGCTGCAGTGGACAGGACAAAACAAAACAGAAGGATGCTAATGGTAAACAATTATTTTTAGAATTTTAAAAGGTACCACCAACGGTGACAATCGCCTGGAATTTCCATGGTGGTTCTCCCGACCATAACTTCAGCGCAAGATTGGCGGAAACCCCAGAGAAACACGTAAACAGCCGTTTACCCAGGGTTTCTGCCGATGTTCCGCTGAAGTTATAGGAAATAACCAGCAGATTCCCCAAGGAAAAATTTTATCCCAATGTTTTATTTAGCTCAAGTGAGCTCAAATGACATGAACCTCATTTTTTTTGCACTGAGATGCCAAAGTACTGCTGAAAATGAGCAGAAGTTACAATGTGGTATGCACCCTTTATCTATGGACTGGTTTCTTTTCTGATTTACGTATGAATATTTAAAACAGTGTAGTTCATACAGATTAAATATTTATATTTTATAGTACACATTTTCGAGCTTGACTTCTCAGTTTTCAAAACACAAGATAGAAACTTAATGTGTTCACACGGAATTTGCTAAACTCTGATCAACATCATTAAATGATCAAATTAGTGTTCTACAGTAGTTACTGGAATACATGTCAACTTATATGTGATACTTAATATTTCAGACTGCAAAGGTACAAAATTAAAGAAAACACCAGTGAAAGTATAACAAAGAGATGGAGGAACAGTATGATAGAAAAAGAACCAGATAAAAGACAATTGGTAGAGAAAAATATTATAGAAAGGTGGGGAAAGGGTAAGAGGGAAAGAAAAGTTTGAAACCACTACAGTTAAGCGAGAATGTTCATATTCTGAAACTATTACATGCAGTGCCAATGTAAGTGGTGCACTGTGCACCTCAGAAGTTTGACAAGTTGCAAAGTTGGTATACAGGCTTCTAGTTTATTGACTTTGTTTTAAAAATAATTTTGTATGTTTGTGTTTCAAACATTTATTTACTTTGTCGTCCTGGTTCTTCAAATGCCTACTATTACTGTGTTGTAAATATTTTATATGTGCACTCTTAATATTTTATTTCAAATGTAATGAAAAGTCCATTAAACATTTATAAAGCAGTTATACTGAAACTTAGTATCAGAAGTTACATAATCCCTTGAGTATGTCTTTCAATGCACTTACATGCTTCTGGTCATGTAACATCCATGCAACTGATTTTCTGTAAATTTCCTAAATGCTGAAATTTACTCAGAGAAAGGCATATAATTGAGGAAAATTTCCTAATTAATTATCTCTAAAAAAAGGTTAAAATTAATGCTCTGCAGTAATCTTGCAATACTTGAGGTAAAATGTAGACTTAAAGTCCAGTCTGAGAGTGGACAATATTTCTTAATTCAGTTGTGTCAAGATAAACCTGAAATGGTAATCTTATTTTTTTCAGTCATCAATGCTGAACTCAACCATTGGAGCTTCAGAGACTTAGGCCCCGATATTTACAGGGAAGCGGGGAGTGAGCGGGGGGGCCTGTCAGCGGCTGGGAAACCCAGAAATTCCAGGATGGCTGAGGTCCTGCCAAATTCAACGCAGCACTTTGTTAGAATTTTTTTACTCCATTTCCCGCCCGGCAGCTGGCCAGATTGAGAAGCTGGCCTCTGCCAGGTGAGAAAGCCTGCTGTACAAGGTAGCAGCCAGGGATCAGAGAGGAGAGAGGGAGGGAGAAAACTCAGTGAGGGGGAGAGATCGCGGGGGGGGTGGGGGGTTTGGAAATCGCGGGGGGAGTGGGGTGGGGGGTCGACTGATTGCAGTAGGTTTGCTTGGGGGGCCGGGGGAAAGCATTCCTGCTACTCCTGGCCAACAAGCAGTGCTGGCAAAGCACTTCCCTGCTGGATCCGGCAGTTCCCGCCTTGCTTTAGCTGTCAGGTTTCCTGAGCCCTGGGAAACCCATGGTTGGAGGCATTAAATCCAAGTGGCTGACAAAATATGAGGACATTAATATAATATACTTATCGACCCAATCTTATTCAGCAAATAAACTGGACCTAATCTGGAACAGAAGAAATCTCTTCTCCAATCCATGCAGATTGCCTAGCTTGCAAATTATTTTTGGTAGCATCCAGCCTGGTAATGTACTTTAATCACCTTTATTCCTCTCTCCTCTCCTAACCGTGCTGTGGTACATCACCCAAATGGCCGTGCTTCATGTTGGAACTTTACAGAGAGTGTTACCAAGCTGTTCAACTGTGGGAAGCATCACAGCCGAGCTTGATCATAACTTACACAAGCATGCACTTTCCACTGGATAATGATCAAGAGCAGAACCTCTCTGTAGCCCGATGATACTGAAGCCAATTGTCTTGCCCCTACTGGCACCTGCCCCACTCAGCCAGGCATTGAACCTGGGATCTTCCTGGTCCCTATGGATCAGTTCCACCCTCGGCAATTCATTTACGAATCAAACCATCGAGGAGCTCATTTTACATATAATTTTTTTTTGCATTAATCTCTTCAGTTTAAACATACTTGAATAGATTTTGTGGCATTGATTAAAGTCGTCTTCCACCGGATCATCTGATGAAGCTCCTGTGAAATGCCTTGCGACATTTTACTACATTAAAGGCACTATGTATAAAGTTATTATTGTTGACAGCAGCTGGTTTCTAAAGCTGCACATCCTATCTCTGGGTGTTTTCATGCATGCTAACCATCTGCAAACTATTAGCATTTTGAGGACCTAGTCCAGTGTTCTGGGATGAAAATCAGCATTGACTGGGCATTACAAGATTACAAGATATTTTCAGATAAGAAGGCCCATTTTGGTTGTTCTGTCCTGAAAGACCCCAATATCCCCCTGTAGCAGAATCCAATTTCAACACCACTCCTACTCGTGTTGCAAAACAGCAGTACCAGCAAAGCAGCAGCTACTCCCCTCTTCCCTTCCTCACTTCCCTTCACCCACCTCCTTCAGCACTACTCTTACCTGCGTCCTGCTGTTTGAAGTGATTCTGGCTACTGCATACTGTGGACAGGAATTCCCGCAAGAACAGGAATTCCTGCCAACAGTATGCAGTGACCGAGGTGGGGAGGAAGGAGAATTCCACCTTGAACTAGCGAGGGATTTTTCTCTACTGTGTAAATCAAGTCCAAAAAGTTAAGAACTGGTGCTGTTCCCACCGAGATGGTATTTTGCTAATGGCACTCAGATTTTCTGGATATCATTTGCATTATTATTTACATATCCATGTGCACATTTAGGTATGTATAGGAAGCAGAAAATTGTGTGTGAGAAAATTAGAGAGATGAGGACAATTAAAGGGGAGCGTCACAGTGGAGGGACAAAAATGCTGAAAATTTTCCAAAAGACTCAGCTCTTCTTCTACCTCTTTTCTCACCCCTACCCTGTGAAGACAGTTCCCTACAGCCATTTCCAGGTGGCTGTGACAATGCCTGTAAATATGGTCGGTGACATCTTGATGGGTGCAGCCAATCAGGCTCTCTGATGTGCCTTCTTCCACGCAGTACACCACATAATGCATGACATGCTGTGATTGGAGTACTTCTGAACAACCATCCAGCATAATGATGAGTCAGGCATTCACATGTATCTGTTCATTGGGCCTGCTATAATAGCCTGAGAATTGGTGTGTCCATATACATTAATCGTGTGTCAAAGTGAGGTCTAGTGATCTCTGTTTGCAGATGTGGGGAGTGCACAGACCACCTTGTGCAGACCGACCTGCCTGCTATCGCTTAGGTGGTCCTCTTCTTCCTAGCACCATCAGACTCGAAAGTGCCAGGAGGAAAAAAAAAGAAAAATATGAAAAACTGTCCAGAAATGGTCTCAAAAGTTCTAGTTAAGCAAGAGAATCAAACTGCTCCTCCAATGGTTCATCTGGCCAGTGAGTAGCTATTTCATACAGATCAAGACGGTCCCAGGCCTGGTCCTTGGTCTGTGCAAAGTTAGCTGATCTCAGCTGAGGCAGCAGTAAGGACCGAAGAATTGGCTTCAGTGGCCCTGGGTTTGGGAGTGGAAAATCAGTAAGGGCTGCTGCTCCTCATCACTGTCCAGCAACTCATGTGGACATTGGGTGAAAACAGGATCAGACTCAACTACAATGCCTCTGTGCTCAATTAGCCTGTTGACACTCACCGCCTAGGCTCACAATCACAGAACGGCCAAGTGATAGTGGTGGGTCCCTGGAGCTGTGTAACTGTACCCTAACAAGGAGTCAACATCTTCAGGAGAGGAAGAAGAGAGCAGAAAAAAATGATAGTAAAAGAGAAAAAAAGGAGAAGCAAGTCAGGGTTATAGTTTGAACAGTGTTTGAACTATTTCTAAGAACGCACCAAGTGAGTTAGTGTCTTTTTTTGACCCATGGAACTGCTTCCAGCTCCACCAAAATACACTGATCAGTCTCAGATCAAAGTTCTTCTTATCCTTGGGATTATGGACACTGATGAAGGTTCAGTCCTCCAGTAAAGCAGCACTCCTTACTACTACTTTGATGGAGGTGTTAGCTGACAGACTGCTGCATCATCCATGGCCCAGAGAATTTCTTCTTGCCTCAAAAATCCAACCAAAACTTCAGCCTCAAATTAAGCAGCCTCAAAAGTGGAAGTTGTCACTGATATATTGCCATTTTCCTCTCTGGATATATGTGTGTCAGCACCAACCAGCAATGAATTAGCCCCAGTGCAGATTCAGTTCCTTCCAAGGCAATCCATTGGATGACAAATCAGCTACTCTGAAAACCTTTTTATTAGAAGGTTTGAGTTAATGATTGTGGTCATAAAATACTTACAATTCTATATAGCAACACTAGCACTGCCTATTCAATCATTAATTGACAGAAACACAAGGATCAGCCTTGGCTCAGATGTCAGCATTGGTGTTGTTTAATGTGCCACTGTATCAGATATTGATTTAAGGCTTTGGTCCAAACCCTTCCAACTTCAGCCCTGTCTCATTTGCAGCAAGTGACTATTGCAATTCCTAATGGAAAAAAGTGTAATTCCCTGTGGAATAAGCCATTTGTTCCCCTAAATGGATGGAGGAGAAGAAGGACAAAAGTGGAAAAGTATGTGTGTGCACAGATCGTTCTCTAAATGACATTTGTAACTTATGAAACCAACTGGGTCCAGTTCATTCACCAAATGATGCAGATTAATGCTGCCATCGGACAGGCTGGTGCATAATGGTGAATAATAGAGTGTATACTGCCCAAATTGCTGGAGTAATCAATAGTTAATGCCTTTTAGGTGAGCCTGGCTTTACTGATAAAGAAGTTTCCTTTTTTTTATTCATTCATGGGATGTGGGCGTTGCTGGCAAGGCCAGCATTTATTGCCTATCCCTAATTGCCCTTGAGAAGGTGGTGGTGAGCCGCCTTCTTGAACCGCTGCAGTCCGTGTGGTGAAGGTTCTCCCACAGTGCTGTTAGGAAGGGAGTTCCAGGATTTTGACCCAGTGATGATGAAGGAACAGCGATAAATTTTCAAGTAGGGATGGTGTATGACTTGGAGGGGAAAGTGCAGGTGGTGGTGTTCCAATGCTTCTGCTGCTCTTGTCCTTCTAGGTGGTAGAGGTCTCAGGTTTGGGAGGTGCTGTTGAAGAAGCCTTGGCGAGTTACTGCAGTGCATCTTGTAGATGGTACACACTGCAGCCATGGTGGAGGGAGTGAATGTTTAGGGTGGTGGATGGGGTGCCAATCGAGCGGGCTGCTTTGTCCTGGATGGTGTTGAGCTTCCTGAATGTTGTTGGAGCTGCACACATCCAGGCAAGTGGAGAGTATTCCATCACACTCCTGACTTATGCCTTGTAGATGGTGGAAAGGCTTTGTGGAGTCAGGAGGTGAGTCATTTGCCACAGAATACCCAGCCTCTGACCTGCTCTTCGAGCCACAGTATTTATGTGGCTGGTCCAGTTAAGTTTCTGGTCAATGGTAACCCCCAGGATGTTGATGGTTGAGGATTCGGCAATGGAAATGCCGTTGAATGTCAAGCAGAGGTGGTTAGACTTTCTCTTTTTGGAGATGGTCATTGCCTGGCACTTGTCTGGCATGAATGTTACTTGCCACTTATCAGCCCAAGCCTGGATGTTGTCCAGGTCTTGCTGCATGCAGGCACGGACTGCTTCATTATCTGAGGGGTTGCGAATGGAACTGAATACTGTGCAATCATCAGCGAACATCCCCATTTCTGACCTTATGATGGAGGGAAGGTCATTGATGAAGCAGCTGAAGATGGTTGGGCCTAGGACACTGCCCTGAGGAACTCCTGCAGCGAAGTCCTGGGGCTGAGATGATTGACCTCCAACTACCACTACCATCTTCCTTTGTGCTAGGTATGACTCCAGCCACTGGAGAGTTTTCCCTAAACTGTAAAAGGTTTTCCTTATGATTAGAAAGCTGTTGATTCTGCTGTTAATTTGTTGTCCCTAAAAGGACAATTAGTGTTAAATTCAAAATGTCATGCTGCAGTAAAAAGTTCAAGACGATGACTGCTGCACACAATTCAGTTTGTGCATGTAGGAAAATGGTTGACAGCTATCAGCCTCAGGATGCTTACTTTTACATAAAAATAAGATTATTCAATTGAAGGTGCTTGAGATTCATTTTAGAGAGGTTAGAGGTACTTCCATTTGGTATTACATTGGAACTCAGAATGCTAACAAAGTATTTGTCAGTAGTGGCAGCATATCTCCCTAGTTGACTTGTTAGGACAATGGACTGTGTCTCAGGAACTGTTGTGCATGAACGTTTATCTGCAACGTCTTCACAAAAAGTCATACATCTTGCGCCTTATTATAGGAACATAGGAACATAGGAACAGGAGTAGGCCATTCAGCCCCTCGAACCCGTTCCACCATTTGATAAGATCATGGCTGATCTGTGATCTAACTCCATATACCTGTCTTTGGCCCATATCCCTTAATACCTTTGGTTGGCAAAAAGCTATCTATCTCAGATTTAAAATTAGCAATTGACCTCGCATCAATTGCTGTTTGTGGAAGAGAGTTCCAAACTTCTGCCACCCTTTGTGTGTAGAAGTGTTTTCTAATCTCACTCCTGAAAGGTCTGGCTCTAATTTTTAGACTGTGCCCCCTACTCCGAGAATCCCCAACCAGCGGAAATAGTTTCTCTCTATCCACCCTATCTGTTCCCCTTAATATCTTAAAAACTTCGATCAGATCACCCCTTAACCTTCTAAACTCTAGAGAATACAACCCCAATTTGTGTAATCTCTCCTCGTAACTTAACTCTTGAAGTCTGGTGTCATTCTAGTAAACCTACGCTGCACTCCCTCCAAGGCCAATATGTCCTTCTGAAGGTGCGGTGCCCAGAACTGCTCACAGTACTCCAGGTGCGGTCTAACTAGGGTTTTGTATAGCTGCAGCATAACATCTGCCCCCTTGTACTCTAGTCCTCGAGATATAAAGGCCAGCATTTCATTAGCCTTACTGATTATTTTCTGCACCTGTTCATGACACTTCAATGATCTATGTACCTGAACCCCTAAGTCACTTTGGACATTCACTGTTTTTAACTTTTTACCATTTAGAAAGTACCCTGTTCTACCCTTTTTTGGTCCAAAGTGGATGACCTCACATTTGTCTGCATTGAATTCCATTTGCCACAGTTTTGTCCATTCACCTAATCTATCAATATCACTTTGTAATTTTATGTTTTCATCTACACTGCTTACAATGCCACCAATCTTTGTGTTATGGTTGCTTATATCATCTCCAATACCCATGTGTAGTATTGCACTAGAATCCTATATTCCACTGAGATGGATGAGCATTTTAGGTTGAAATATTTGCCTCTTGAGACCATCAGTAACTGCTTCTTCAACAATGCAATGTATATTCGTAACCATTCTGTGAGAATATTTGGCTGTAATAATCTCATAAAGACATGATCAGCCTTGATGGCTTTGTCCCCAGATGATATACAGCATCCAGCTGGAGGAGGCAACAAGAAGAGTAGGAGCTCCTTACTGGCTGAGGACAACCTGATTTTTGTATTCCTTGGGCTGGGCGCTGCGATATCCCACAGTGAGGAATTATTGTCAGGGATGTAGAAATATATATGCCATAACACCTCTCCGAACCTATATTTGATAGCTTGGCTTTTAAGAGGGACAGTAACTTGCTTATAAGTTACCCAGAAATAACTAGCTTACTTATATAGTCTGTCCTGTCTAGGAGTGTGAAAGAGATGGTAGAAAAAGCATTTACATGTATGGAAGCAGATCAAGTTTTGGACAGACTTTCTTTTTCTTATCTTAGTCAGTCAAGTGACTGAAGCAGAAGGAAACTTATCATCAATGTACTGAGAAATCTGTTCCTAACTATAGATTTCCATTTGCCCAGTGTGGAATGCACACCCTCTCCCCATAGGGGCACATCACACTTACCCAAATCTAAAGAGCTCAAGCACAGGCGGGCAGAGCCAAGACTTAAGGACTCTCAGCTTTGCAGTTTTTCTAGCTAAAACTGCAAAGTTTGCCCATTCTACCAATCTGGCCAATTACCGCCCCATCAGTCCACTCTCAAACATCAGCAAAGTGATGGAAGGTGTCGTCGACAGTGCTATCAAGCGGCACTTACTCACCAGTAACGTGCTCACCGATGCTCAGTTTGGATTCCGCCAGGACCACTCGGCCCCAGACCTCATTACAGCCTTGGTCCAAACATGGACAGAAGAGCTGAATTCCAGGGGTGAGATGAGAGTAACTGCCCTTGACATCAAGGCAGCATTTGACCGAGAATGGCACCAAGGAGCCCTAGTAAAATTGAAGTCAATGGGAATCAAGGGGAAAACTCTCCAGTGGCTGGAGTCATACGTAGCACAAAGGAAGATGGTAGTGGCTGTTGGAGGCCAATCTTCTCAGCCCCAGGACATTGCTGCAAGGGTTCCTCAGGGCAGTGTCCTAAGCCCAACCATCTTCAGCTGCTTCATCAATGACCTTCCCTCCATCATAAGGTCAGAAATGGGAATGTTCGCTGATGATTGCACAGCGTTCAGTTCCATTCGCAACCCCTCAGATAATGAAGCAGTCCGAGCCCGCATGCAGCAAGACCTGGACAACATCCAGACTTGGGCTGATAAGTGGCAAGTAACATTTGCACCAGACAAGTGCCAGGCAATGACCATCTCCAACAAGAGAGAGTCTAACCACCTCCCCATGACATTCAATGACATTACCATCGCCGAATCCCCCACCATCAACATCCTAGGGGTCACCATTGACCAGAAACTTAACTGGACCAGCCACATAAATACTGTGGCTCGAAGAACAGGTCAGAGGCTGGGTATTCTGTGGCGAGTGACTCACCTCCTGACTCCCTAAATCCTTTCCATCATCTACAAGGCACAAGTCAGGAGTGTGATGGAATACTCTCCACTTGCCTGGATGAGTGCAGCTCCAACAACACTCAAGAAGCTCGACACCATCCAGGACAAAGCAGCCCACTTGATTGGCACCTCATCCACCACTCTAAACATTCACTCCCTTCACCACCGGCGCACTGTTGCTGCAGTGTGTACCATCCACAGGATGCACTGCAGCAACTCGCCAAGGCTTCTTCAACAGCACCTCTCAAACCCGCAACTTCTACCACCCAGAAGGACAAGGGCAGCAGGCACATGGGAACAGCACCACCTGCACGTTCCCCTCTAAGCCACACACCAGCCCAACTTGGAAATATATCGCTGTTCCTTCATCGTCACTGGGTCAAAATCCTGGAACTCCCTACCGAACAGCACTGGGAGAACCGTCACCACACGGACTGCAGCAGTTCAAGAAGGTAGCTCACCGCCACCTTCTCAAGGGAAATTAGGGATGGGCAATAAATGCTGGCCTTGCCAGCGATGCCCACATCCCATGAACAAATAATAAAAAAAAATTGGCTTGCAGAGTTATTTGTAGCTAAGTGGGACCGTCTTATCCTCCAGTGACAGATCTAACCCTCTAGGTTGCAGGCTGGTATTCATTAACAATGCCCTGGAGTTCTATGGACCTGTATAGTTCAGGTATCTAATCACTGAGTCTATCACAGAGGGTTAAATTGGTTCTGAGCTTCCTTGGCCAAGCATGTCATCTTGGAGCCAACTGGACTCCAACAGATCCTGTTTACCTTCCTTCCAAGGAGGACAGTCACTAGTCAGTCATCAGACAGTTGACAAGCACAGGTTTGAGCTCTTCATAGGTGGATAACAGTTACCAGGAATTTATCATGAGCAGCATGATGAGCAGCACAACTCACCATAAAACCTGGCCGCAGCATGGACACATAGCATAGCCCACTGAACAGAGATGTGGAACTTCAGCAACACCTGCTCGCCACTCTACAACCCAATAATGGTTGACACTGAGTCCTGGATATAAGAGCACATGTTCTCATACCTAGCCCCCAGCTAATATCTTACAACAGCTGTCTTCCAGGTTGGACAGAACTGGGGTTTAGAATTTGGTTAAGAGTTGTTGAAGGGAAAATACATCCTTGGCATGAAAGAGCTTCTTGGAGGCATCTTTAACAGTGGAGGAAATGTCGGAATTCCAATTAAGATCAGAACAGATAGTGAGCCCAAGAATGTTGATAGATGAATAAGGGTGGAGTTATCAAAGTAAGATGTGGCTAATGTTGGTTTGATTTGCAAGAGATGTGTCAAAGCTGTGCTTTGAAGAATTAAAAGAAACAAGATTTTCATTGTCCCATTGAAGATCATGGAGGAAATCAAGATTCAGACATTGCATTGAATAAAGACTAGAAGTTGTGAGACTCAGGACATGTTATCTAAAGGAAAGTCGAATTATCAGACAAAGAGTGGATAGGGTTGGATGATAAGTGGAAGGGATAGTCATTAAGATGAAGAAGGAACAGAGAAAGAACATAAAGTGATCGGGAACCAATAAGTTAATGAGAAAAGTATTAGACGATGAGCTATCAACTAGATAGCTGTTACATAACTTTGGTGGGAGGCCATAGGAGGTTTAAAATTGCACCGCACTAGACTGACACAGGATTTACATATATCCAAGGCAATGTCATATGATTCACCAAATTATTCAAGAGAAAGCTTCAAGTACAATTCAGTGAATCAGTTATGCCAAAAACTATTCTCCCAATCATGGATTAGGTCAGAACCTTCAAGGTAATGGATAATTTAAGAGATACCAACAGCTTCCTTAACTTTGGAAAATAGCAATAATAGACAGCTGGGAGGTTGAACCACATTTAATGGATGGGGGAGGCATACCAGTGGTAAATAATTTAACAATATTAGGTGATATATGGTCCTAAGAGGGATGCAACTTCATTAGAGAGGAGCCAACTCTATGCCATGTATGATTCTATATTTTAACTATGTATGGTTTTTCTATATTGCTTGCACATGGCTTTTTAATGTTGCAAGTGTATAGCTTCTTTATATTGCCTGCACGTGCTCCTTCATTATGTGTATGTGTTTCTTCTGTACTGCCTCTGTATGGCAACTCTATATTTACTGTGTAGGATTAAAAAAAACTGTACTAGGATAAACTGTAACTGCCAGGCAGACAAACTCCTAAATTTGATATGCATCGCTTCAAGCTGATGCAACTCCCAAATCAATTGTAGCCAATAAAATACGTTGTAAACACAGAAAGATTATGGAGAGGATAGAGCCCTTCCCTTGTGTTATTTGGGACCAGTCTTCTTGTGTGGTAAAAGCAGAAGACCAATGGGGAGAGGGGTGGAAGGAAGGTTAGATGTTAACCCTTTGGTACATTGAATTTCCCCATAAGTCAGAATCACATTCTAATGTCTATAAAGTAAAAAAGTTAATAAATAATAATAGGATGATTTACTAGGGAGGAAAGTTATGAATATTTATATACTTATATAGTTATACAATTTAAAAAAGGGATTTGATTTTCACAGTATTATCCAAAGCTTTAATAACCAGCATACATACCTCTGCTTGACTAGGAGTTAAAAATATCCCTTTTTAATAAGAACAATCATTTCCTGGAAACCAGCATCTATACTAATCTATTTTGGTACTAAATCTATTTTGTACTAAATCAGATCGGTGGAAGGGTCTTCTTTGATGAATAGCCAGCTGCTGTTAAAGTACTTATTGTTCAAGGATGGGTGCCAGCGCAGTAGCAGGCAGAAAATGGACAGCAGTGTGAGATTAACACAATACATAACTATCTGCCAGTCATAGTCAGAGCTACAGTACCAGATGCTTTTCAACAGATTTTTGGAATTTGATTAAATACCACACAATCTGCTACTAATGAAGATTATTCCAAATCATTTTTAATGCAAGACTGTAGATTTATTGAAGTTTTAAGGGATACAAATAGAGCACTATAGTAAGATTGCTTATCTAATTCTGGTGAAGTTGATGAAATCACTTTTCCTGTTTAGTACATAGGAAATAATTGGGCACAATTTTATATTTGCTATATGTCTCAGACAAAGCCAGTTTTGAGTCTTAATGTTACAGTGTTAAACTGGTACTTTATTCAGTGACACTAGTGGGAATTGTATTATGTGAGCTAAATATTTAAACATAGTTTTACCCTGCTTGGTTGGCATTGCTGCTGTCGTTGTGTTGAGGGAGGGAGAAAAATGGTCTGCACATGGCAATTGTGTGAAGTAAAGAAACATTTTATATTTAAAGCAGTCATCATACCCCTTTCTAGTTGTAGTCTCCGGTCCATACAATTTTGTGTTTGTATGATTGTGTGTGTATATATATCTTTATATGCCTATAAAATTATTATTGTTGACGCTGATTAAAAGATTTTAAAGGTTTACAAACTATGTCTGCTTAATATATGCCACCAAATATCTCTGATGCTACACATCGTGATGATGATATTATTTAGTAGTTCTTTCAAGTGAACCACATTTTGTTCTGTAAGATCTGGTTCTCTAAGTTGCTTGTCACTAAGTTCAAAGTAAAGTATATACTGTAAAGTCCCATCAACATATTGTGCACCAGTATGGACACCATACTCAGGGGATAAAGCAAAAGTGTTATTCGATGACCATTAAATATATTTCAATGTACTGACATGTTCCATGATTCATATCATATCTTATATAATTCACTTCCATAGTGAAAATTGCCCGATAGTTCATGATATCATAACTGTTCTGTTATCACTTTATGTCTCTAATGGGATCATAAAGCAGCTTAACTGCCTTCAGTATTAAAAGGAAAAGTGTAATTCACTAGAAATAAATCTTTAATATAGAGGTGGCTATAGTGTTTAGTCACTATTATTAATTTGAATTTTACTTTCTCAACCGAATAGTAAAAAGTGTGTTGAGTTCACTTGGAATCACTAGGCCACATCTGTAATTCCTTTCAGAACCTACTTTGCAACAATACTGGTATCATTCTGTTTTTTTTTTAAATGACATTCAATGAAAAGCTTTGCCTAGAGTCTCAATGATCAGAAACTGCAGGCTGGACTTGAACAATTTTATAAGGACTAAAGTTTGAATGGCAGGATGTGAATCAGTAAGTGCTTGAATTTGGAGGAGCAGATCTCTTAGATGTATTGTCGTCTCTAGTTATGTTTTAGTCCACTTGAAAATGTGGGACTGCTCAGGTCTATGATTGTGCTGGTAGTCTAAATCTCATTGTGAATGTAAAATTGAAAGGAAAAGGAAAAGGAAAAGCTGAATGGAGAGCATCCTGATAACATTTTTGAGAAGTTTAAGACGATTGGATGAGTAGAAGTGTATAATTTGTTTCTCAAGCTCCAATTTGAATTTACAAAATTATTTTTTCAGTTTCTTTGCCTTGTGATTTAAAAAGAAAAAAGAAAAGAAAAAGCCCGATAAAGAATTTACATTTATGTACCACCTTATCATGTCCTCAGGATGTTCCAAAATGCTTCATGTGCTAAGGATGTCAAGGCCTTGGAGAGGGTGGAGAGGAGATTTACTAGAATAATACCAGAGATGAGGGACTTCAGTCATATGGAGAGACTGGAGAAGCTGGGAAAAAAACAGAAAACGCTGGAAAACATTCATCAGGTCAGGCAGCATTTGTGGAAAGAGAAACAGAGTTAGCGTTTCAGGTCGATGACCTTTCATCTAGAGAAGCTGGGATTGTTCTCAGAGCAGAGAAAGTTAAGGGGAAATTTAATAGAGGTCTTCAAAATTATATGGGGTTCTAATAGCATAGATAGGGAGAAACTGGCAAGAGGGTCGGTAACCAGAGGACACAGATTTAAGATAATTGGCAAAAGGACCTGAGGGGAGTTGAGGAGAATTTTTTTTACGCAGCAAGTTGTTATGATCTGGAATTTACTGCCGGAAAGAGGTTGGAAGCAGATTCAATAATAACTTTCAAATAGGAATTAGATATATATTTGAAAAGGAAACATTTGTAGGGCTATGGGGTAAGAGTAGGAGACTGGGGCTAATTCGATAGCTCTTTCAAAGAGCCAGCACAGGTACGATGGGCTGAATAGCCTTCTTCGGTGCTGTATGATTCTATGATTCACATTCAGTGAATGATTATTGAAGTGTAGTCACAGTTATGCAGGTGAAAAAGCAATCAATTTGCATGCAGCAAAATCCCACAAGCAGCAAATGAGATGAATGATCGGTTAATCTATTTTTACTGATGTTGGTTCAGGTCGGACTGTTAGCCAGCACATCAAAAGAGCTCCTTGCACTTCTTCAAATAATGCCATGGGATCTTTTACACCTACCTGAATAATCGGATGAGGTTTTGGTTTAACATATCATCTGAAAGATGGCGCCTCCAACAATACAATACTCCCTCAACCTTCTGGTTTGGATGCAGAATAATGAGGAGTGTAGGAGAACTAAATAATCGTATGGAATTTGCAACAAAATGCTGTAGTATTAAATGAGAAGTTCTCCCTGGTTCAGCTAGAAATACACAACAATGTCAATAGACATTGCATAACAGGCACTTTTCCATTTCTGTGCTGCCAGCATGGAGCCATGATCACATATTGGAAAATCAATTGGGCACAGCTCTTGATTTTCCATCCAACACCAGTGCAAAGCAGAAGATTTATCCTAATGTGCTTCACACAGCACTGTGAAGAACCTTGCAAAGTGTACTTTATTTTTTAAGAAACATAGGAATGTATTAGATGAGAAAGGAATCTTGTGGTCCATTTGGCCATTCCCAAAGTTCAAAAATTACCATACAATATCTCATATCCCTCAATAGCTTATTTTGCCAAAAGACTATCCCATTCCCTCCTGAATTTGCCAACACTGTCCGCTTTTACTTCTCTGTGAACATTTTGTTCCACACATCCACATTGTGAAGTGGTGAAATCTAAACTGTGTGTTCTGCTTCCCCCCTCTTAGCTTGAGTTTTTACTTTTGGATATTTATTCTAACTCAATTCCACATCATGAATAATTCACACACCTGCCAATTTACAAGATCTTTTCTAGATTCCCAAATGCAAACTGGAAGGAATACCATGATTAGTACATTATCTGCCTTCTATACCGTGTCAGTAGGTTGGTGTGATAACATCTCACAAGCAGGCATTACACACTGCCTCCCATCCCAGCAGATTGTTGCACTCAGAATATTGGGCCCATTGATATAAATTTTGTTTATATTTTTTACAAAGACCATGCAAGTGTAGCAGTCACTACATCATCAATTTTGGGTGTCTGGCAACTCGTCAATGAAGGAATGTTTCTTTAAAGCAAATGAGTAGAAAGCATGTTAACCTTGAATATTTTTTATAAGTCATCACATGCATACTCTAGGTTTTGGTACCGTTTTTATAAGTAAAATCTCCAGTACTGTATTTCAAAAAGTTCTGTACTTTAAGTATTGATTCCCGCTATTTCAGCAAGCGGACAGCAGGGAGCTGGCGATGTGACGTCACAATGCCGCAAAGGAGGTTCTGAAAGGAGTTTTGGCAGAGGCCTGCTGATTCCAAGTGAGTTGAAACTTCAATTTTGACTCACTTATACACATTCAGAGAATAATTAATAATGGTGATTAAATCTAGTCACAGTAGTCTTTAAATTGCAATTTTATTATTGGGGCACTCTTTTTCTTTAATGACTCCAATACACTGTAACATTGTATAAAACTTAATTTTTTTGTCTTTATGATTTTAATGTTTTTTTGGGGGTATAATTTTCTGCTCATCATTCTGGGCAGTGGAACTTTCTTTTGCCAATTTTACCACCAAATATCAACATCAAAGGTTTCTAGGTTAGTTATAGCATAGCCAGCTGCAGCGCAAAGCTGTACCTACTTTGCCTTTACTCCCAAACCTTAGCAAGAGCTTCACTATTGCACCAGTGCGATTTGTTTCCACTTCCTACACCAACTATCCCTATGGCCTATCTGAGTGATTTTGCCACTTTTGTGCCAATTAGTGCTGTGGGCTTACACACATTTGGGTTGAAATCTGGCAAGCTCCTTTTTTTGAAGGAACTCTTACAGCTAAGGCAGAGGAGATTTTCTACCCATCAACCTGGGGGTAAATTTGAATCCTAGACCCAAAGGTCAGTGTTCAATCCCTCAAGGCCACTGTTGAACCCACCGTGCCATCTAGATTTAAAAACAGAATAAGCAGTAACTCCACAAATGAGTGTGACAGTCATAGCTTACTTGTGACTTTGTGTAGAAAAACTGGACAACTCACTGTACCCTGTTGTGTATTTTGTTTCACATATATAATGTTTTTTTCACTATTTCAATCATTTTGTGTACTACACTAATCTTTTGATTATTCTTTGTAATTAAGTTGTCACAACTGGCACATTCAAAACTTCTTCTCTGCTTGTTGCTCAGACACCTGAGATGTATCCTCCTTGTGTGATATAATATTTACTTCATTGCTGCAGATGAACTGGTGAGCAGGAACTGGTGTTAGGTAGAAGGGTAGCTGCATTTAAATCAAAATATTATTGTTGGTACAAAATATAGTCACAAGATAGGTTCAGATAAAGAAGACCATTAAGCCCCTTGGATCTCATCCTTCCAGAATGCCAACACTACAGTCTTTATATTACAGCTGTAACATTCACATGAACAGGCAAACAGCACCTTGCTTTATTGTTAATCCACGAGAGGCCACCTCCAACAATACAGTGCCAGTTTAGATTTTATACACAAATCCTGGTTTAGGGTTGAAATTCTTAAACCTTTGACTCAGAGGTGAAAGTGCTACCAAGTGAACCAAGCTGACACTAACCAAACTGATTTATAGTTTTTATGTTTTTATGAGTATAAAAGCCTATTTATACTATTGTTCTTTTTACAAACCTCTTAAAGCATTAGAGGTGCCAAGTTTGTTAACTAGAATAGCTCTTGTTAGTAAATGTAGAGAGGGCACTTATCTGCTCCATTCTGCAAGCAATGACTAGTTTATTGCTGAAAATTTTAGTTGGTAATAATTATGTCAATATATATTGTTGACTAAAATTGAGTTTGTGCCTAATTATTGAAGTTTTCTAACAACTAATGTGTGCATGAAGTGGTGACTAATGGAGACAAGATGATGTTATCACCATTTGTAGCCTCAGTGATGTTTGTTGTTGTTTCCATGCATACCTGTAATATGTATACAGCTCAAGTCATTGGATAAACATGCCTTTGCTATCACATTGCAAAATTTAGAGAATGAGACTTTCTAGCATTAATACCAATCAACAACAAATTACTGGTACTTGTTGTCTCAAAATAATAGCTTTGTTACATTTGTTCATTGGCCCTCATTGAAGCTTGGTTGAAGTTGTGAAGAGGAGCTCAAATCTCTCCAAGATGAGTCACTTAGAAAGCACTTCTTTCCCTACTAACTTGTAATAATAACCTTTCGCTGTGTGTACCTATTGAAATAGCTTATCTTTTATTATTTGTTTTGTAAGATGTACAGAGATTTTGGTGGTAAATTTGACTGTGTGATAGTGTAAAATGGGTAATAGCGAATCGGCAGCCTGTTTTACATCTCTCCCG
Organism: Heptranchias perlo; assembly: GCF_035084215.1. Classification (NCBI taxonomy): domain Eukaryota; kingdom Metazoa; phylum Chordata; class Chondrichthyes; order Hexanchiformes; family Hexanchidae; genus Heptranchias; species Heptranchias perlo. The sequence continues at coordinate 73,780,045 of NC_090326.1, read as the reverse complement.
ATTTTTATTTCCATTGAAGTCAAATGGAAATGAAAATCGGGAGAGAGGTATAATGGACGACTGAATCAATATCGCCCGTTTTACACCATCATCCAAAGTCATAACTATCCCCTTTATGTTATTAATTTACATTCTGAAGAAAATTAATTGAAAAGCACAGTTACAGGAGAAAGAGCAGGAAGCACCACCTATATGGAGGATGCAGAAATGGGGCATTTTCCTGAAATCTAGGGTTGCAATTTCATCTATGTGGACCATTGTGTAAGTGGTGATTTGTGTGAGAGTTCAGAGGGACATTCTAGTAACAAGCTATGAATGAAACCTTTGACTTTAACATTTCTTCATGTGATTTGCTTCAGTTGTAATGATTCTCAGGAAAGGCTAGTATATGAAAGAGTTAACACAGCTATAAATCACAAGAGACTTTTAGTATTTGGAGCAAATTTTTTCAGCATAGCTGGAACAGTTGCATGGCTTTTAAACCCTGGAGGCCGAAATTGCTCACCGCTGCAGCAGATGACATTTGAAAAAAGTATGTTGAGCTAAAAAGTCATCATTAAAATATGAGATTGAAAGCACACTGCTTTCCATTGATTGGTATTAGGCACAAACTGTGCCTTTTACTAACAAAAAAATCCATTCCATTTTTGTACGTTTTCATTATAATCTTTTTTCCATTCATGCTTAATGCAGCAGAAGTTGCAAAATAATGGACAGGATTTGGTATAAAATGAGATATTTATTTAATGAATAATCCAGCAATGGCAAATGAGGTTGGGAGGGATTCACCTCAACAGTACATAAAACTGCTTTTTAAAAATTTAATTTTATTAACCTGTATGTAGGTGCATACAAAAGCAGTTTAAATTAATTTTAATGTACTGATTGCATCATTTCCTGAGATAACATTTTAATCAACATTCATGATGAATAGATTGACAGAAAATATGGGGATCTTCCTTGTGTGCAGGAACTTTGCCTTGTACAGCATGAGCTTCTAACAGATGAGAACATCTTGTAGAGCAAAAAAGTATTCTTTGTTAATTTTTTTTCTAACATAAGGTGGTCGTGCCTGTGGAACTCAACAACCTTCAGTTGTGGAGGAGGGAAAAGTGTGGGGGGATGAAATGTTTTAAAGTATTTGAATCTGTGCAGTGTTTTTAAAGTAAGTGAAAAAATTGCTCCTCGTCTAACACTGAATTCTCTGTTACGAGAAATAAAGGAAGACCTGATCTTTAGAAATGGCCTGAAAAGGTTTCATGAGAAAAAAAGAGGAATGCCATACCTATATTTTCAAATGAGGAAGGACGTACAATTCCACTCCATATTCTGCTTCATTGCAAGGCTCTCATTTACAAGATTGTCTCAGTTATAAGACCACCAGACCTTGGTTTGTGTTTCCAGGGTGTTACATTTGATGTTGTTTCATGACATTCCCTGTAGTTCATGCTCACTAAATATTTGGCTGCTGCATACCACCTCTGCAATATCACCCGTCTCCGCTCCTGCCTCAGCCCACCTGATGCTGAAACCCTCATCCATGCTTTTGTTACCTCCAGACTCGACTATTCCAATGCTCTCCTGGCCTGCCTCCCATCTTCCACCTTCCATAAACTTGATCTCATCCAAAACTCTGCCGTATTCTGACTTGTACCAAGTCCTGTTCATCCATCACCACTATGCTCGCTGACCTACGTTGGCTCTTGGCCTAGCAACAGCTCCATTTTAAAATTCTCATCCTTTTGTTCAATTCCCTCCCTGGTCTCGCCCCTCACTATCACTGTAACCTCCTCCAGCCCTACAACCCTCTGAGAACTCTGCGTTTCTCCAATTCTGGTCTCTTGTGCATCCCCGACTTCCTTCATCCCACTATTGTCTAGGCCCTAAGCTCTAAAATTCCCTCCCTGAACCTCTCCACCTCTGTCTCCTCCTTAAAACCAACCTCTCTGACCAAGCTTTTGGTCACCTGTCCTATTGTCTTTTTCTTTGGCTCGGTATCAATTTTTTTGTCCAATTACGCTCCTGTAAAATACCTTGAGATGTTTTACTATGTTAAAGGTGCTACATGAATGCAAGTTGTAGTTGTTGTTACAATGAGCGTGGAGGATGCCTCAGCGAGGTGGGTTTTTAACAGGTTAATCATAGTTGAAACTTAACCTGCCTTTACCACTAAAATGTAAATATAAATTATGAAAATAACCTAGGATAACTCTTGGAATGAATGTGTGAATGCAGAAAATGGAATTAGTATTCCAAGGTAGGCAAACTGGAGCCTTAGAGCCATTTTTAACTTGAAGAGAAATTTATCTTGGCTTCTGAGATGGAGGATTGCTGGATTGGCTCCAGGTCTATAAAATACAACACCTGAAGCCAAGTTTTTTTTTGTTTTTAAATCAAAGCACTCAGTGGGCCTGTGCTGACTTCTCTGACACCTTCAGGTCTGCCAAGTCTCAATCTTTTAGGTTGAAAAAATATAACCTGTTCAGTACTTCCCACTCTTTGAAAATAAACACATTGCTGTATGTTTTGTTGGGCTTGTAATCCTTCTCACTCATTTGCTCCTAAAATCTCACTTCTATTAATGTGCCAAGGTTGACAGCTAAGGACCATTCCCTTTCCTTGGGAGTCAAACAAGTAGTACTAAGAGTATTGTGATTGATAGATCATCAAGCAGTAGATCTGATCATAGTTGGATGACTTCTAATGATTCTAAGCCAAGATTGTACCACTTGTGCAAACAGTACATTTTCTTTAAACAGACACTTTTAAGTGTTATTTTTTGCTATCCCTTGTTGTCTGTTTATGTTTTATCATTAATTTTGCTCAGTTTGTCTCTTCCCGACACTTTAAGCAATGAAAGAGTCAGCAGCAAACAAGAGAAAGAGCAAATAGCTTTTGTTAAAGTACAGAGACTTAAGTTGAGAAAGGGGGCGGAGCCATAAAGGGAAGACAGCTACTGAAAATGTACTGGCACTTTATAAAGCAAAACCTGAAAAAAAGCAAACATGGTGGGAAAAAGAGACTGAAAACCAGCAGACCACATAGAGTGATCAGCTGAAAAACAGCAGAGAGCATGGAGAATAGAGTGACTGAAAATGAGTAGTGGTGCTAGAGGGGAGAGACTGAGAGCAATGAATGTTTACTGTCCATGATGTCTTCTCATTTTCAGATGATCTCCTCAGCATGCTATCTTCTAGTTAGCAGCCTTTTGGGTTGTTTGCTTTCCTAGATGCCATTCTAATCATGTGGCTCCCATATACTTTGCAATAGGAAGGCAAAGTCCTTTTAAATAAAAGTAAGCATAAATGGTTGAAGACCATCCTTTAAGTCCACTCTGAGCAAATAAGTTACTGCTGTTGAAAACCTTATCCATGCTTTTGTTACCTCTCCTTACCAGCCTCTAGAGCTTTTCCCGATACAAACTCCAACTTTTTATTAACCCACAATCTGCACTCTCTTAAGCCTTGCACATCCATCATCCTTGTTCTCGCTGACCTCCAATGGCTCCCTATCTCTCAACTCACCAAATTCAAAATCATTGTCCTCATTTAGAAATCTCTCCATGGCATTGTCTTACCCTCCATCTCTAACCTCCTCCAGCCCGACATCCCAGCCCATCACCTACATTTCTCTGATCGTGGACCCCTGTGTATGCCTGTCCTCCTTTCGGCATTCCTCATTTGGTGGCAGAGCCTTCAGTTTTCTTAGCCCCAATCTCTGGAACTCCCTCCCTAAATTTCTTTACCATGCTACTTCAAAAAATCTTCAGTAGCCATCCTTTTGACTGTGTCTAAATTTCTACTATTTGGTTCATTTATGTGGATCTTTATGGAATTTATTCTGACATTATAGGCACTGCACAAATACAAATTGTGTTGATGATGGTTCCACCCTTAGTCTTTGTTCATCTATTGACATTTTGGCCTTAATATCTCCTTTGACCACAAGTGAAACTCCCACATTTGCTCCATTACGAAAGCTGCCTACAGGAAGCTCACTTTCTTCTTTCTTTTCCCCTCAAGAATTTTTAGCTATCTGTAAAGTCCAAATCAAGAATTGAGTACTGCTCCCACATCTGGGGAGACTCTTCTAATACCTTTCGCACAATTCTAGACAGGATGCAAGATAGGGATCCCTTTCTCACATCTTGGGCTTGATTTACTTCTGGGGTGGTTTTGCTGCTGGAAGTCGGCCAGGGCAGGCCTTTTTACTTGCTGCCTAACCCCTTCTTGAACCTAACTTATTTTCCTCAGTTGGGATTAATTAAGAATGCAGAGCAGGCTCCAGGCTGGATCTTCACTACACAGAGGGAGCCCACGATTGTTAGGCAGTAAAATTCAGTGGTGCTGCAGCGGGACAGCCACTGTAGCAGGAGAAGGGGGAGGAACCTTTTTTTTTTATTCGTTCATGGGATGTGGGCATCGTTGGCAAGGCCAGCATTTATTGCCCATCCCTAATTGCCCTTGAGAAGGTGGTGGTGAGCCACCTTCTTGAACTGCTGCAGTCCGTGTAGTGGAGGTTCTCCCACAGTGCTGTTAGGTAGGGAATTCCAGGATTTTGACCCAGCGACGATGAAGGAACGGCGATATATTTCCAAGTCGGGATGGTGTGTGACTTGGAGGGGAACGTGCAGGTGGTGTTGTTCCCATGTGCCTGCTGCCCTTGTCCCCCACCCAGAGTACATTCTGTGCCCTTGCTACCCTCAGTGCTTCCTCCAAGTGGTGCTCAACATGGAGGAGGACTGATTCATCAGCTGAGGGAGGGCGGTAGGTGGTAATCAGCAGGAGGTTTCCGTGCCCATGTTTGACCTGATGCCATGAGATTTCATGGGGTCCGGAGTCAATGTTCAGGACTTCCAGGGCCACTCCCTCCTGACTTTATATCAATGTATCACCGCATCTGGTGGGTCTGCCCTGCGGTGGGACAGGACATACCCAGGACTGGTGATGGAAGAGTTTGGGACGTTGGCTGAATGGTATGATTCTATGAGTCTGTTGCCTGACTAGTCTGTGGGACAGCTCTCCCAATTTTGGCACAAGTCCCCACATGTTAGTGAGGAGGACTTTGCATGGTCGACTGGGCTTGGTTTGCCTTTGTCGTGTCCGGTGCCTAGTGGTCCGATGCCGGGTGGTCCGTCTGGTTTTATTCTTATTAAAGGGCAGCAGCAGCCGTAAGAGTTTTAAAATTTTTTTTAGAAAGGCTTATAATTAGTTTTTATTTCATTTGCAGGGGGCATGGGGACAAAAGAGAGGGAGAGGTGATCACTCTTAGGCCCTCTCTATCAGTAATCTGCCCACCATTGCCCCAGCAAATTTTGTCATCGCTGTACTGGTCTTACCTGGGATTGTAGGTACTGTGGCGGGAATGCAGGGAAAGCATCCAGTTTCCCTAACTCCACCACAGCCCACTGTCATTTAAATGTGGCTGGATTGTGCAGTCAAGATCCCTGTTGAATGATGGAGGAAGATTTTAAGAACTGTTTTCAGAGACAAGGATCTGGTGGTCCCATCCCATCCTCTGCTATACCACCCAATTTCTATGAAGTTTTCTTTCATTCCTTCTGAATGGCAATTATACACATGGGGTGAATTTCCTGGTGGCTTCTCCCACCTTGCTGCAGTAATGTCAATGGAAGTTTGGGGGAAACATCATTTTCAGGCAAAAACAGGGTTTCTACCGAACTTCTGCCAAAGATATGACGGTGGATCAGACAATTCCCACCCTTTCTCCTTCCTACATTCCCAATGTATTAAAATCAAGCCTCATCACTTTTATTCACCCTTTCCTAGGACATAAGAAATGTGGAGCTCCTTACCTCACTCAGTCTGTCCCTCGTATGATTTTCAGGTTTTTAAAACCAAAGCTTGGTGTCACCTAACGACTGCTTCCCAATTCATCCCATCTCTCTTACTCTTTTCATACCTAGTGGTATTGTGTACTATGGACCATGGCTTTGGTTCCTCAATTGTAAAAACAATAACAAATTATGAGATCATAATGTTTGGAAAGTTACTCATGCAGGACATCTTTAGATTTTTCAGAACCTATTTTGCTACTTCAGATCTTAAAGCTTTATTTTGCGTTTCATTCCCATAAACTACATTTGCTGTTTTAGTAACTTGCTAGTATAAAAAAGCTGCAAGACAAGGAGAGCCAGTACTGGAGAAGGAGTAAGCTGATTCCCGTGTGAATTATCTCTTGTATCTTGGAGTTCTTGGCGACAGTTCATACGACTGCATTAAATAACAATGTGTTTGTGTTCTTCAGACAGTTTAAAGCTGTTGAGCTGTTTTAACATTCAACAAGCCTGTCATTCAACTTTAAAATGTAGGTAAATGTGTCTTTCTGGTGGAAAGGATTTTTTTCCTTCTTTGCTGATGTGTGAAGGCTTAATGGTGGGTACAGTAAATTTTCCATGCAACAGATAATTGAAGACTGAGATGAAGCTTGGAAATCAGATTTAACAGTGATAAATAAACACCAAACCTCAAGAATGTTTGCAGTTCCAATTCACTAGCAAGGATAAATGAATCTTAAAAATGTACTTCAATAACTTCCCAAAAAGCTTGCAAAAAAAGTTGCCCAACATAAAGCAGATATTTAGAATATTTGCTTCATATACTATATACTTGCCTTATATTCAGCCTTATTTTGTATGATTTCTGTTTCACTTTTGAATTTTAAATTGATCAAAACAACATGACCAAGACAGTTTAGCCTGAATTTTCCTCCAGGGAAGGTATGTTGCTGGAGGAGGGTTGGGGCAGGACTTCTACCCACTGTCCTGACTCTAATATGACTCCGACCCATTTTCCTGGGTAGGGGCTTAACAAATATGCAGGGTGGGCTACCAGCAGGATCCGCGCAGCACAGAGGAAGCCTGCCACTTTTGCCTGGAAAAATGTGACGGAAAGAGGAAGAGGACCACTTAAAGAGAGCAGAAGTGTCCTGAAAACATCAGCAAATTTTTAATTGAGGGCCTCAACTGGACAAAGGTTTACAGGCATTGAATGTCATTTGAGCATTTAGGAGTGAGAGATGGCCTCCATAGTCCCTCGTCCATAGTCCCTCCAACAACTGAAATAGCAGAACTTCCATCACTGCAGCAACGTCTACCATCACCCCTCTCCTAGCAGTCTCCAGGGTCAGTGGCAGTAGCAGGGAAATTAGGTGGATTGTCGGACCTCACCTCACCGTAATCATTTAGATGTGACGAGGTGGTGAAGGGGCAGCTGGCTGCCACCCCTGCTGGGTTAGAGTGCTGCTCTCTGCTTAAGGAGCTTGCAGCCTCTGTGATGATGCTAGCAACAAGAGCACATTTTCTTCCTGTTTTTGCTAAGTTTTTGTACTCTTAAAGTTAAGGATATTATTTCCAGAATATAGTACAGAAGATTACTTTTACAGTTTGGATCAACATCATGTAGCGACATGTCAGAATAGCACAACCAGGTGCACAGTGAAGTTCCCTCCACTCTGCCAAAACAATGTGCCTTATCTACTACCTCAGAAGTACACTGCTACTGCACAAGAGTAAATGTTTCCATTTCATGTACATGATATCCTTGTGGCCTATCTAATTGAGATTGCCAATTTAAGGGTAAGTTTTAACAATCCAGTCTCCTGGTGTGGAGCTTTGGCTACCCAGCATGAGTATCGGAATCCCGTGTTTTTTTTTATTCATTCATGGGATGTGGGTGTCGCTGGCGAGGCCAGCATTTATTGCACATCCCTAATTGCCCTTGAGAAGGTGGTGGTGAGCCGCCTTCTTGAACCGCTGCAGTCCGTGTGGTGAAGGTTCTCCCACAGTGCTGTTAGGAAGGGAGTTCCAGGATTTTGACCCAGCGACGATGAAGGAACGGCGATATATTTCCAAGTCGGGATGGTGTGTGACTTGGAGGGGAACGTGCAGGTGATGGTGTTCCCATGTGCCTGATGCGCTTGTCCTTCTAGGTGGTAGAGGTCGCGGGTTTGGGAGGTGCTGTCGAAGAAGCCTTGGCGAGTTGCTGCAGTGCATCCTGTGGATGGTACATACTGCAGCCACAGTGCGCCGATGGTAAAGGGAGTGAATGTTTAGGATGGTGGATGGGGTGCCAATCAAGCGGGCTGCTTTGTCCTGGATGGTGTTGAGCTTCTTGAGTGTTGTTGGAGCTGCACTCATCCAGGCAAGTGGAGAGTATTCCATTACACTCCTGACTTGTGCCTTGTAGATGGTGGAAAGGCTTTGGGGAGTCAGGAGGTGAGTCACTCGCCGTAGAATACCCAGCCTCTGACCTGCTCTTCTAGCCACAGTATTTATATGGCTGGTCCAGTTAAGTTTCTGGTCAGTGGTGACCCCCAGGATGTTGATGGTGGGGGATTCGGCGATGGTAATGCCGTTGAATGTCATGGGGAGGTGGTTAGACTCTTGTTGGAAATGGTCATTGCCTGGCACTTGTCTGGTGTGGAGATCAGCGGTCCCTGCAGGATTGTCCATAGTGCAGGGCCCACTCACCTTCACACCCAAATTCTCAATATGTGCTCCCAGTGGGTGAAGTTTTGTTCCAGGAGAACAAATGAACAACATTTATCTTTTAATGCTGATTTGTCCCAGTTTGTGGGCCTGCACCCACTAGGAACTGGTTTGAGAAATCCTAGAAGAACATGGCTTCTTACGTGTTCAGCACAATTGGGGTTGTAGGTTTCATTTAAAATGTAAGGAATCTTACAACACCAGGTTATAGTCCAACTGTTTTATTTGAAAAATGAGAAGTATTCTCCCACATAAACAGTTATCACATCCCATTGGGGAACCTCACTGGCTGGAAGTGCATATACTGAAATTTGGGTGCACACTGTGCATGATTTTATGACCATTTAAATTAATGGTTGAAAGATCATGTGCACCTGAATTTCCAACAGATGCTCCCAGTACACGAGACTCTCCACTGGGAACGCAATGCCGAAACGTTAGCCCTCACATGTCTACTATAATGCACTGACATCAATTTTCTCATTAATCTACAAAGAATGAACTGGACCATCAGGAACTCAAAGACTCATCCCCAAGTTTTCTAGACATATGCACTATACATTATTTCATTACATCAGTCAAATCAGATTTATTAACATAGTCTCAGATGTTATGTTCTTTAAAGCCCTTTCAAGCTGTGCTTTGCTCATGAGGCTAGCAGCAACCAAAATGCTGCTTTCAGTCTTGTTCTTGGAATCATTTTACAGCATCATGTATTTTGTTTGCTCTCTTGCTGGATATTAAAAAGCCCTTTTACATTGAGAGAACGCTGACAAGACGGATGGTTTTCTTACCAACAATAGCGCTGTCTAGTATAAAACTGGCAATCTCTAAAGATACAATGGATTCAGAGGACCAGGTTTTTGAGGTTCCACAAACTGCCATCAGTTTCCACTTACCTTTTAATTGTTAATGGCCCAGAATTTGCTGTCAAAATAATGGTGAGGCGAATGGTGCTCACCGTTATTTATGCACAAATTGCACAGCAACTTCAGGCAAGGGCAGCTGCACAGTTAAATGCGAAAATCCGAAAGTTGCTTTCTGAGATGTGCCACTCCGCCGTTAGCTTCATGAAAACGCCTGAATTTGCGCGGTAGATATGAAGTAAACTCACCACAGGAAGTTAGGGCTTGACAATTTCAGCACTATGTACCCTTTTAACGGTGTGATAAGTGTTTAATACTGCCAGGCAACTTCTCTGGCACTGAAAATTAACTATTACAAGTGTGGCGTCTCATTCCTTCAGGTACCCCTCAGCACTGCAATTTGAATAAAAAATAAAAGCAGAACCAGCTTTGCGAAGGGTCTGACCCATAGTTTAATCCCTCTTTCAGATGTTGTTTGACCTACTGTGCAATTCCAGCAATTTCTATTTTTGTTTCAAATTTTCTGTTCATCTCTATAATTTAAAATAATGTGGGGTAATGGCATTCAGCTGAGCAAACCTTTCCATTTCTATTATGTGACCCCATCCCCAAATCCAATATGGTACTTTCAAGCAGTATCCCCTGTCAGTGTGAGTCACCATTGTGGACATATGCTAATCTAAGGGCAGAATAGAAGCACAGTCTTTGCCCTGCATCAGAATAACCATGTAGGAGTTGGCAGTGGTGAAAATTGAGACATTCGTCACAGACTAAACTGTAAATTGCGAAATGTCTATGTTTTCTTTGGAAAAGCTACATGAAAAGAGTAATATGTGGGCTCATGCTGTGTTGAGAACAAAAGGCCAATTTTTTAAAATTTCACTTTCCCAGTTTTTGCATTCAGGTCAGCTTTCAGCTGGTATTAATGCAAACTGGCTTTTGATTTTGTTTGGGAAGTAATCAGAAAACCCAGCACTAAGAAAGCAGACTTGGTTCTCTCCCATCTGTCTTGGTCCTCCTTATTCACTTTGCAAAACACAGACAGTAGTTTTCTAGCATTACTAAGCAGGAACTGAAAGTACCATCTAGACCTGTGCTGTAACAGGCCTTCCATTTTCTCCCAACAACACTGTGAATATGTTCACACTAAGGCAAACAGTGTTTGAGTCATGGCAGAATATCCCATTTATTTTTGTATGAGCACATTTTGACTTTTTAAAAATGCTGTTACTGTGAAAGTATTGTAATGTTTAACCTCTACAGACAAGTGATATCACATTAAGTGACGTGGGCTTGAAACTAAAGGAGGATTGTATCACTATACTAAAGGGGTAATTTTATGAGTCTGCACCGCTGGTGGAGAACCTCGCCCTCTGGAAATCCATGTCAGAAATTTGGGCGTGCGTTTATTTAAATAGTTGAGAAAATCATGTGCAGTGTGCACCTGAATTTCCAGTGCCAGCTCCTGATGGTCGAGGCTCCCTGAAATCAATGGGATGAAAATCAGGCTGGATCTACAATGGACAGGCAATCTGCTCTGCCAGGGCGGTGAAGGTGAACCCCACCACCTACCACCTCCCATCCAAAAGGAAAGAAGAAAGAGACAAAGAAGCAGAAAAAAAAAGAAGAGCTGGGAGAGAAGCAGAAGAGAAGAGAAAAACAGAAGCAGAAGAGGAGAGACAGGTAAGAAAATAATCATTTTCTCCAACCTGCAGTGTGCTACACCATGGGAAATTGACGTATATAAAGTATAGATCTTGGAATTTCTTCTCCCTCATCCAGTACTGCTTCAATTCTCTCCTGAATGCAGGTGCTTTATGGTCACAGTTGATAACAGCTGCTTTTTCTGTGCATTGGCAAATGGAAAATGTATTTTCCATTTATTTGCATTTTAGATCAAGTCCTGAAGCTAATCTTACTGTCTCATGGGTGAAAGAAGTAGTATTTGACATTATTCTATGAATTCAGTCTTCAATAGCTGTTCAAGAGACTTTTTCAAGGTTCCAATCATCGTGCCTGGGGAGGGAAGAGGCAGGTCACAAACATTCCACGTGTAATAATCTGTATTAAAACTAACTCTTGCTAATATATTTAATTCATAATTTTATGCACAAAACTATAATAAACAATAGGAAAGAGTGTAGTTCTTAATTAATTACAGGCAAGGAAAACCTTTAGATTTTGACCTTTCATGTATCAGGGGCATGATTTTAGGCTGGAAAAATGGGTGGGTTGGGGGAGGGGGGGCAGTAAAAATTACAACAATTTCAAACCGGCCCCCCAACCCGCCCATTTCTGGTTTTCATGGGGGGCGGGACGAAGGGCGGGAAAACAACCCGCTCTCAGGAGGCGGGTTGGTCACTAAGACCTTTCAAGGAGGCTGCGGGCCTCCATATTTTCAGGTTTTGTGATTTTAGCCTCTGGGGGCCGGGATTCCCGGGTCTTCTCCTTCACGTCATATGAGAGGAGGCGAGAAGGCCCGAAGCTGCAGGTAAGTGCCTTTATAGCACTGCTCGTGGGCCTGGGGGAGCAGGAGTGCTTCCCCCAGGCCCAACAAGCCTGCCTGCAGTGACCCCCCCCCATGATCGTCGATGCCCCCCCCAACGATCGTGACCCCCCCCAATGATCGCAACACACTCCCCCCAACGATTGCGACCCCCCCAACAATCGCGACCCCTGCGATGACCCCCGATCCTGACCCCCCCCACCTCGGTGACTGATGCCCCCGGTGACTGACCCCCAATCTCCTTGATCCCTAATGACTAACTCCCCCACCGATGACTGATCCCTGATGATTAACTCCCCCACCGATGACTGATCCCTGATGATTAACTCCCCCACCGATGACTGACCCCTGATGATTAACCCCCCCCCCCCCCCGATGACTGATCCTGCCCACCCGATGACTGAACCTGATGACTAATGCCCCCGACGCCCCCCCATCCCCCTATCCATCCAATCTAAGACTTACCTGAACACTTATCTCTTCTTTCCTCTTCTCTCGTCCGACCGAGACCAGCCTATCAATCAGGTGGCTTGTCGGGTGGGAAACCGTCAAAAAATAAATAAAAGACATCCTTACGTCAAAATCGTAAGGACATCCAGGAAACCCGTACTTCCGGGTTTCCCATCAGCAATTTGACCCTCCCCCACCCACCGCCTCCTTACCTGTAATTCTCATTATTAATTATTTTGGTGAATTTATGCTCATGCAGGTGCCACTGTTGGAGAATAGATTTTTCTACTTTTTTTCACCCAGTATTAAGCACTGGTAAGTCTGGTAAAGCATTAGCCAGATGTAGAGCAAAGATCCTTACCTAAGAAAGGATATACTTGCCATAGAGGGAGTGCAGCAAAGGTTCACCAGACTGATTCCTGGGATGGCAGGACTGCCATATGAGGAGAGATTGGGTTGACTCGGCCTGTATTCACTCGAGTTTAGAAGAATGAGAGGGGATCTCATTGAAACATATAAAATTCTGACAGGGCTAGACAGACTGGATGCAGGGAGGATGTTTCCCCTGGCTGGGGAGTCTAGAACGAGGAGTCGCAGTCTCAGGATACGGGGTAGGACATTTAGGATTGAGATGAGGAGAGATTTCTTCACTCAGAGGGTGGTGAACCTGTGGAATTCTCTACCACAGAAGGCTGTGGAGGCCAAGTCACTGAATATATTTAAGAAGGAGCTAGATAGATTTCTAGACACAAAAGGCATCAAGGGGTATGGGGAGAGAGCCGGAATATGGTATTGAGATAGAGGATCAGCCATGATCATATTGAATGGCGGAGCAGGCTTGAAGGGCCGAATGGCCTACTCCTGCTCATATTTTCTATGTTTCTATGCTTCTATATGTCCTTGAAGCATGTCCTGGACCCAACATCATAAGAACATCTCCTACCACCACCAGTGTGACATTTCTACTTCTCTTACCAACCATTTTTGTGGCTCTTCTAAAGAGATTGACGATAGTATAACATTTTGAGATTATGTTGTGAATTCATGCCCACTCAGTTCACCAAAGTGAAGGAGCTCTTTCCAGACGATACATTATCAGCCACCAAGAAAGCAGGTGGGTGGATGACCCAGTAACAGGCTCTGCCAATGCTACTTCAAAACCAGCTGCTAGGATGTGCACAAGAACTTCTGGGAAAGGTTTTCTTTTGAATTTCCTTTCTTATGGGGGAGTATAAGGCATCCACTCTGCATAGCAAAGCAGCTGTGTTTGGGAACAAAACTGTATGGTTGATTGTGGTGGAAGATGAGTCAAAACCTCCATTAGATTAGCTGTTGGAGGCACTAGGGGTGCACAGTGGGTTCGACACTAGTCTTTCACCTCTTGGACCTGGGTTCAAATCCATTCTGGATAAGGTGAAGGTCTCCTCTGCTGGCTGTAAGGATTCCATGTGAAATGAGTTTGGACAGCCTCAGTCCAGTTCCTGGGAGTTTACAGCACAAACTGTTCTACGTAACCTGACACTAATTTGCAGTCTCACTGCGAGAGACCACAGGATGTCTGGTGGGAAATGGAAATAATGCCACTCTCAGTGCACTAGGGCATGCTTTTCTAAGGTTGTGGCAAAATAGAGAGAACTTTATTCTGCATCTGGCTATGCTATACCAGACCTTGGAGTATTTGATGCTGATCTGGGAAGTGTTCTATTTCCCAGCATTAACATCCCTCGCCTTGATGAGCACAAAAATGTTGAAAAAAAAGTCAGCCTTTGAAATGAAGGATTGGCTCCTGCAATCTTGAAATAATTAGATTTGACTGAGTGTGTGAAACATGTTTGTGTATCTGTTACGTCCAATTTTGAAAAGCATCATACAGTTACTATCATTAATAAAGAAATGCAATACCAACAAATGATGAATTTAAGGCTCCAGTTAGTGTTGATGTCATACTGGTCCATAACTACTGTAAGTCTTTTTTTGGTAAATTTTAAGCCCATTAAGCATTATTTATTGATAATAGACTGCTTTTGAATCATATCTTAAGGAGAAACTTGTATCCAAATCAAGCCTGTTTGAAAAGCCATAAGATCACATGCAACATATACCAAGATCGGTATGATAATGAATTGACCTTCATAAATAGATTTTCATTTTTTTTCCTTTTCTAAGTTCTAAGTTTCTTTCCCTTTTGACAATTCATCACCATCCTTCTTTAGCCAGAAGTGTAGCACCATCTCGGCCGTGGGTTGTTCCATAGTTGTTATTATTGTTGCTCCTTCAATGGCTGGTGAGATGGGATTGAAGATTGCTGCATAACCACCTGGTATTGTGTCTTCCTGGGGTTGGACAGCTTTGGATCAACTCCAAAGCCATGGCCCTCATTGCAATCAGAGGAGCCACGTTGAAATGCTTACTTATCCACAAAATTATCAGGTTACTTTGAAGCAAGGAAACCTGATATGTAGAGGGGTTTTGCTTGAGGAAAATGAAAAATATCATGGAATTGTTGTTCCTATTTTTGTTTCAATTGGAAATGAAGGAATGCTTTGAACAAAAAGTACTCACCCTAGACTTCCCGGAGGAGAAATTCAACTTGTGTTCAAAACAGGCACAAAATCAGTGGAGCATCTGCTCAGCACATCGGCCTGAGATAATTTCGGTTTCAAGCCTCTTTTAAATGCCACCGGCGAGTTGTAGGCACCTGCTCCAGACGGTGGTCTGGTCTGGTGATGGGGAGGTGATTTGGGGAGGGCCCCGAATGGACGGGCAGCAGGATCAGAGATTTTTTTGGGCCCTGGGGAAGTACTCCTGTTTCTCCTTGGCCCACAAAGGTAAAAGCTTAAAATTTCCTGGGCCTTTTTCTGATCGACCATCAGCAATCCCTTTAAGGACCACTGGTTAGGCTACTCAGCACCTATTACAATTAGGTGGAGTGTGCAATCGAGGTACGACTAGCAGCATAGGAGCCTGAATTGTATATTTCAGCAGCCATACACCTGTTCCAGGTGACCGGGTCGCTCACCTGAATATGACATCAGGCAGGCCTTGAGCGTCAATGGGGCCGCTGAGGTGCCCCTCCAATTTTCAACTGCTGGCCTCCCATTTTTCAGGCACGTAACGGATGGCTGTGAGTTGAATCTCTCCCCCTCCTTCTCCTTTAAATGTCTCCCTGTCCTCAGCCTTTAGGTTCACTTTCAAAGTGGTCCTACTGTGAAACCTCATAGATGTATCTGTAAGTACCAAGTGCTGAAGTTCCTGGGGGAACTGAGTGGAATTTCTGCCTGCCCATTGCTGACCCCATCCGAAATCTTTGTGTATTTTCACCAAATGACAGATTCTAATGCATTTTATGCCATTGCATCATGTATTTGGCAAATGAACAGAAAAAGGTTTGCCAAAATCATTCCCCTTTGTTATTATGGTTGTGAATCGTCCTTGCTATTTACAATATACCAATACACCACTTACCTGCTTCCAGTTATATTTCTGTGTGTACGTTTACAGCCTTTTGTTTTCATCCTCATTGCATTTGAATGCTTTGTAAAATTGGTTTACCAAGCCCTCTGCAAGCTTTCTTCAGAGCAGTGACAGGGTTGTTAGTCATGTGAGTGTTGCTAATGATATGCATGTACATTCATGAATAAATATGTTGAGAGCTAGTACAAACAGGGCCTGACCACTTGCTTCTGTGTTACATACAGCATGTCCACACTAAAAGTCTGCATAAAGCTTTTCTTTGTTTTATTGAAAACCTTTTATAATTGGAGTAGTTTATGCAATGTTGCTACTTTGCGGCTTTGGATACTGACATGTGCCATCCACCTCAGAAAATGATTGACTGGCTGGTTGGAACAGTTGTTCCAATTCACAGTGTGCAATATTTTGCTGTAGGGTTTGAAAGTTTCTGCATTAATTGCGTTAAATATGCCTGATTGTGATTCATTCTCCTTCTAGCTGTAAGAAATGACAGAAACAAAAAGAAAAAGGAGACGCCAAAACAAGAGTGTTCAGAAAGCTACACAATGACAGCAGAATTAGAGGATCTAATTGAAAAGATTCGCAAAGCTCACCAGGAAACCTTCCCTTCTCTTTGCCAGCTGGGGAAATATACTACAGTAAGTATTGGGCCACAGATGTTTGTTGCTTTGAGCTATGCACAGAACGGTTAATTAGGTGATCCTGATTGAGAAGACATGTATTTATTAAGGACTTGGCTCATCAGTGATTGTGTTAATATAAGGAAAAACTAACAAAAGATTTTGTTGTACTGGTGTGGGAAAATCTAGATAAATGTACACCTTGACCTGTGTTACTAGTCATGAATTAAAAGGACAACTTCCCTGGGAGGTGCTGTCCTGTTGCAATGGGGGTGCAGTGCGCAGTGCTTGGAGGAAGGCATTAACACTTGAATTTTCTGTGGTACCCTCATCTGCCCTTCAGGTGTGTATAGAGGTGCACTATTGGGTGTAGGGCTAGTGAAGAGAAGTAGTTTGGGAGCATTTGTGCCATATAAAGGTAGCAGCACCGTTAAAAGGGAAGAAACAGCAAAAGCCTCATGCCAGGATTATATCGATATAGCTGGTTTGTACTGGTTATTGAACCTTGATTTTTTTTTTATTCTGTCAGCTGGTTCTGAATAATTGAAAGTAATGTAATCCATTATATCGACCACAAGTAAAAATTTGATAGTATCTGCTGTTCCCAGCTATTTTAAGGTGCCTACCCACTGTGAATATCTTCGTGCTGCTGTGCTGTAGCTGGTATGACAGTAGCATCCCTATCAGGGCTCTGGGTGCTCCTGCAGGCTGCCCTGGAGGGAGCTGTTAAAAGGGTGGCACTGTGGTGCCAAGCAGAAGGCAGAGGAACATGGAAAACAAGTGTGGGTGTGAAGAATGATAATGGGTGAAAGGAAGAAGGCGTTGGTTTGATTGTGAGGCTCGACTTTTTATTCTAGGTGACATGGAGCAGGTGGATGGTCAGGGGGAGGGGGATTCCTATTCTGTGGTAGCGAAACAGTTGTTAGTGGCTCTGGAGATGTCCAGGAAAATTTCTTCAGCAGTTGTCAAGGGGTCTTGTGGTTGCTGCTCCTTGTCTGCCTGCAAATAAGCCATTTGGCAAAAAGATGGGGTTTATAGTACTGAACACGGCCTCCATCAGAAAGTGAAAAAAGACTAACAGCATTCTGCAACAAGTACTGAAGCAGTAAAACCACTTTTAATTCAAAAAGACAAAATTAGAGACTTTTCTTGACAATACCAACTTGTCCCTAAGGACAGATAGCACCTAAACATCAGCTCTGGAAGCAATAGCATCAGGCTTTTCTGGGAGTAGTCTGTTCCCAAACTGCAGCCGGTACTATTATAGAAAATGCAGAGGCATCTGACATTCATTTGCATGTAATTTAAATTGCTGGTGTCCAAATTGAATATAGTTGCACCCGTTTTATGCGTCTAAAATAAGCAACGATAACTAATTTAGCAGGGCAGAGGCCCATGCCTGATTGGAAGGGGGTTTGGACCACTGCTAAATTGGCCAGGCCCCTTATTTTAGGTGACCTCAGCAGCCACCTGAAGTGAGCACAGACCTTATTTCAATGTTGAAATGAGACTCCTGCGCTCATTTCAGACTCGGATTCTTAAATTTATTTGCCTTAGACTAGATTGCAATTTCCAGGTCTTGAGCTGCCTAGCCAGTGGTCCTTAAAGAGCACTGGAGGCTGCTCAAAAAAGGTCCAAAAACTTAGAAAATGTTTCATACTTTGTGGAGTCGGAAGGAGCAGGCTCCTCCTGGCTCCAAAAAACAACTGCAGACTGCTGATCTTTTTCTGCTTTACATTTTATATTTTCATTACTGTCTGTGATGGAGAAATAAAGTCATGAGGTGCCAATAAACTGCATTTATTGTGGACTTTACTGTTTACAAAGTTTCAGAAGTCCCCATGCTGCTCCACCAGTGAGCAGTCACATTAAGAATATGGAAAGTAGCAGCAGAGCATATAAGTCTGCAGTTATGTTTTCACATTAAACATTGTAACAGTTTCAAAAGCAGGATCTTGTACAGATATATAGACTGGCTGTTCACTGATGAATAGTATCACAGTGCCAAGAGTTATTGTATACCAAAGTTAGAATCGTAAGAGTTTTACAGCACAGAAAGAGGTCATTCAGCTCATTACGCTAGAATTGGCTCTTTGAAGAACTATCTGTTTAGTCCCTTTCCCCAAACTCTCCTAAATTGTTCTTTTTCAAATGTTAATCCACTTATCTTTTAAAAACTATTATGGAATTTGCTTCCACTACTAGTTCTGGTAGAGCATTCTAGATCCTTACGGCTCTCTGCATAAAAAAATGTCCCCTAACCTCTCCCTTTCATTTATTTGGTAACAATCTTAAGTTTACGCCCCCTATTCACTGACTCAGCAAACAGTGGAAATCGTTTTTCCCAATTCACTTAAGCAAAACCCCTTTTCATTTGAACACCTATCAGATCTCCTTTTAACCACCTTTCTTTCAATGAAAAGAGTCCCAGTTTTTCCAGTCTATCCTCATAATTAAAGCTTCTCATCCCTGGTATCACCTTAATGAATATTTTCTGTACTCTCTCCATGGTCTGACATCTTTCTTAACATAGGGCACCCAAAACTGGACACAATGGGCATGATTTTAACTCTGAAAAACAGGTGGGTTGTGGGCACAGGGGGTGGGGGGGGGGGCAGTAAAATATTTTTGAATCTAAAACCCGACTCCAACCTGCCCATTCCTGGTTTTAACGGAGGCGTGACGAGGGGCGGGCGACCAACCTGCTCTTAGGAGGCAGGTCAGTCACTAATAGCTTTCAAGGAGGCTGCAGGCCTCCATTTTAACAGCTTTTTTGTTTTTAACCCTTGGGGGCCGGGATTCCCAGGCCTTCTACTTCAAGCCAAGTGAGAAAGGCGAGAAGGCCTGAAACTGCAGGTAAGTGCCTTTATCGCACAGCTTGTGGGCCTGGAGGAGCAGGAGTGCTTCCCCCAGGCCCAACAAGCCCACCTGCAGTGACCCCTCCCCCCTCCACGATCTCCGACCCCCTCCCACGAACTCCGACCTTCCCCCACGATCTATGACCCCCATTAATTTCCGCCCCCCCCACGATCTCCAACCCCCTCCCCTCATAATCTACGACCCCCGCAAGATCTCCGACCCCGACCGTCGATGACCCCTGATGACTCCCAACCACCAACCCCACCCATGACCGACCCCCCCCCAATCTAAGACTTACCTTCTCGCATCCTCTTCCTTCCGCTTCTCCCATTCCCTGTTAATCAGGCTGGCCTGTTGGGTGGGAAACCTTCAAAAAAAAAGACGTCCTTATGTCAAAATTGTAAGGACGTCCGGGAAACCTGTACTTCCAGGTTTCCCGTCAGGAATCCCCCCTGCCGTCTTCCTGGCTCGGAGTTAAAATTTAGGCCAATATTCTAACTGCCGCCTCACCCATAATTTGTTTAGGTTTAATGTTGCTTCTTGGCTTTTGTACTCTATGGCCCTATTCATAAAACTTAGGATCCCTTGAGTTTTTATACAGCTTTATCAACTGTAGCACGTTTATAGATTTGTGAATCAGGACCCCTAAGTGTCTCTGCTCTTCTACTCTTTGCGAAGTTTATCATTTAGTGCTTATTTCCCCTCCTTATTCTTCCTTCAAAATATATTATCTCACATTTATCCATATTAAATTTCATCTGACATCTATCTTCTCAATCTATTAACTTGTCCATGACTTACTGAAGTTGTTTACAGTCCCCTTCACAGTTAACCATATTTTTGTATTGTCTGCAGATTTTGGTATTATGTCCCTTATACCCAAGTCCAAATAATTTCTACACATTGAGAAGAGCACCCTTGGGGGTCACTGCGGTTTAATGCTTCCAGAATTGTGCCATCTGCTGCACAATATCTACATACAATATCTGGATCAGAAACAGCTTTTCTCATAGAAGTGAAGGTTACCACAGCATGAAACTTTCATGCCACTCCAGGAGACACCTGCCAGATCAGGCAGTCTGTAGTGCACACACGCAGCAAGGAAGTGACGACACCTTCATCACATTTCCCATGGTAAGGAGGCAGCAGCTGGACAGGAAGCACAGTTTTCACTGCGTGGCACGGTTCCTTCAAGAGCAAAGAGTCACACAAGGCTCCCATGTGAGCTCATCATATCAGCAAGCAAATAGTGTTCATATGGTATCTGACACTGTCATGCACATTAGTGGCTGTTATCCAGGAAGCAGCCAGGATGCCTTCATTTTGCAGTATTCCTGCAATATTTGAAGGAAAATAAAACACCTATCAACAGAGCAGAATCTCAGCCTGAATGCCTCAGCATCTGATTGCTGTTCAACAGCTGCCACTTCTACCTTCAAGAGAAGTGTGTCATGCAGTTTAGGCACAATGAAAGAGCTTGTGCAGCAGGGCTGTGGCTGTGCACAAGGTTTCAAATGGAACCTCCCAGAGAGTACGGCAGTTCCAACTTAGCTTTGTACCATGCTTGATGGGCCCAACAAGAAATGTGTACAAAAGTGAGTTTAGTCACCTTTATCTTGCTCTTGGTACCAGCAATGTTTTTCTTTATTTGCAGTCGTGTATGAGGGAACTGGGTTGACTGCATTCATTTGGTTGGTGACCTCCTTCCACACAGCAGGCACCTGCACTTCAGCTGAAGAGTGGCTTTCCCCCCAAATAGGGCCTGCCTTCTTAGATGCACCTTCCGTAGCAGGACTCCCAAACCTTCAGCCTCAAAGAAAGCAGTGTTGTCTACATGTCTCCACATTGCCATTGTGAAAAACCTTCTCCAATTTTATACAGGATTAGTTTGATTTTATCTCAAAGACAAAAGGGTAACTGGGCCTAGGAACTTCACTTTAGTTATTTTGGCAAATCTATTTTGTTTGGTTCTTTTAACCACACCCACTTCAAAGCTTTCTAGGGCTGTGTTAAAATTTACTGTTCCAGAGGATAACTCACCATTGGCAAAGTTCCAGAGTTTTTCATTGATAGTACAATTTTTTTAACTTAACAGTTTTAAAAATAGTTTTTATTTAATTTAAGTGAGGACTATTAAAGCACATTGGTGTTTTAATCACCTGAAAATCAGTAGAGCCGTGAATTGCAAGCTGACCTCCTTGTGTCAGAAATTTTACCCTACATTATGTTTGTTAAGCTCATATGGATAATCTATTAAACAAATTATACTAATTTTGTGTGGAAATTTGTTTGTTCAGAAACAAACTTTTCCCCATGAACTCAGAAAGCAAAATGCTGCCTTTACAAAGCTCAGGGTCAATGGGGCCGATTTTCTGACCAGCAGGATTGCACAAGAGTTTCATTTTTGTAGTCAATTTAATACTACCGAGCTATCATTCAACTTCACTTTGCGCTGCTCCATAATATAACTAAGTGCAACAACAATGCTAAATTATTTGCTTACCAAAAAGTCCATTCCCTTTAAAGAACTGCTGCAGACCTTGAATTAGCTGCAGTAATGCCAGATATCCCACTCCCAAATCTGCAAGCTCCCAGCGACTGGTGGATTGAACACTGAGAGTTTGCAATGAATATTTAATTAGGGCTGACCCTGGACGATTCATTGAGTTTGGCCCATGTGCTACTCAGGCAGGTGCAAGACCCACAATGCAATTTTTCAGCTGCATCCACACATGTCACAGGAAATCTATCCCGATTTCTATGCTAAATGGATAAACATATTGTAAGGTATGCAAATTGGAGCTACTTTTTAAATTATTTATTAGACAAATTAGAAAATAAACTTTCCTTTGTAATTCAAACATTATTGCTGTGTAATGTACACAAATTGGGTGTTATTTTTCAATGAAGCAAAGAGTATTATTTCTGCATTATCCTCTTTTCTTGTTGGCCAGCCATAGTATAGTCTATAGCATTATAAAATATCTCTTCTTCCCATCACATGATGCAAAGCTACATGGAAAAATTGGCAACCATAATGGCGGCAGTTGCCATTGGGATTATGTTCAAAGCAGCACCAAACCTGCAGTGTCCAGATAATTGTGTGAACTGCTGAAGTTTCCCTTTTTCAGTTTGATGCCCACAAATCCTTTCTAGTGTGTGCAGCTGTATAATGCATTCCTACTCATCCTGTATTCTTTGTTATTTATTTTAAAACAGGATCTGGTTAACTAAACACTCCTTTAATGATTTACGCATCCTAGTTATCCTGATACACAGTTATGGGAAAGTCAGTTGTGTTGAAGGCAAAAGAAACAGATTTCAAACAGTGGGTGTTTACAAGAACTGAGATTCAGTACATATCTGCTGAACTTTGTTTATATTAGAAATACCTCATCAGCACTAACACATGTTTTATGTTGCCATCTTTATGTTTTTGACATAATCATATTCATGTAACTTATCAAGACGTTGCCTTGATAAATAATTCAATTTTTTATGTACTTTCTTACTTGTTTGTTTTTTTTGTTTATTCTTTAAATTTAAAAAATAAATCCCACACATCTCTGGTAGTTAGTATTAGAAATCTATAACATAGTCATTGCCCCATTAATAAATAAAAATGAATTGTGTGATTGATGTTTTCTGTTCTTCAATGATCTGTTTATTCTGATACACAGTATCAGTTTAAAACTTAGCAGTAACTATTAACAGTGCTTTAACATAAGTTCAGTGTGCTATGGAGCGGTGGTACCTGTGTTTGTGTCCGAGATTATGTCCACAAACTGAGCACTCAATCTAATCCAAACTGTCGGTGGAAACCACTGAGCAGTGACAATATACCTGCCCATAGAGGTAGGGGGAAAATTGTGAGACAATCTCACATACCTCTTAGCCTGTGGTTACAGAACTGCTTTGGCAGTGGCCTGGCAACTGGGCACTTATCTGCACAGTCAACCACCTTATAAGGTGGGCAACAGATCTCAGCATAGGGGAAGCTAAAATAGCTGAAGGAAAAAAACTTCAGTCGTAATTTTCAAAAATGCCTGAAGGACCTTAAGCCCAAATCAGTTTTGTGGTGTTGCTTTTCCCCTGCAAGTCACAAATAAGTCCTTGATCTCAAAACTGTAGCTTGTGAGGATGTTACTATGTTAATAAATAATGCAAAGCTTTAAAGAGAAATTACTGATGTGGCGATAGTCAATTGCACATGAAAAAACTTGAAATTCCAAATTGTTTCATACCTACGTACAAAGCCCATTGGACTGAATATTCCAGACTCTGTGCCACTGGTGGAGCCTCGCATACAGTGGGCGGCTTATCGTACAGTTGCACACACTGGAGTGCATTGTCTGCAATTTTCTATACATTAATGGTGATGGATGGTAAAATTGCAGGCAGTGCATTCGATAGGGGTAATTTTGACTTTGGGCCATAGTGTAAATCCAGCTATCTGATAAGTTGCCCGTTATACATCTCTCCTGGTTTTCATTTCCATTGACTTCAATGCTCCGATATAGCCCGTTTTACACTATTGCCCGATGTCAAAATTACGCCCAATTTGTTTATTTCTGCTTCTTGAATAATTTTCACGACTTACTCTCATTGAGTGAATGCTTTTCTTCTCAGAATATACATAAAGTTACAGCTCAAATTACCTTTAGAAACTACGTGACTTTGACTATTTTGGTAAACTATTGCCGATTAAAAGTAATACCAATATGAAAAAGTTTATATTTTGGAAGATAGTCACAGCAATTGAAAATATCCAATAAATACTACAGATCTCAATTTTTGGGAAAATTCATCTGAATTCCACTTCTCCAAATATTTACATCTTACTGATGTAACTGGAAGATTATAGTCAAGCTGTATTTGTTAAAGACAATGCTATGGAGAATACCAACAAATCTTCAGTAATTAAATGTCAGCTTGGCTCAGTTAGCACCCCTCTCACCTCTGAGGCAGAAAAGAAGAGCCCAGAATTTCAGATTTTGACTTTCAGATTTTTCTGGATGAAAAGCATGGAATGACAGCTGGGTGCCCATGGGAGAAAAAATGCCCTGCATGTCATGTGGCACAGTGCCACCTCTCTCACTCCCAGAACTACAGATCAGTATCAAACAAAGTTCATATTGAAGGCAGGCAAGGTAACAGACCAGTCACATTCCCTTTTCTTCCTTGAGCACCATGGACACGAGCACACTATTCACCCTCTAAAATAAATAGCTGCACAAGTAACCCTTCACAATGCAAAATGGTTAATGGGTTCACTAACTCGGTATATTTCAAGATATTTTGCGACTCCCCTAACAGGAATTACTTACAGGCAGAACCTTCCTCCACTGTAATAGAATGTTATCAGTAGAGCTGTTACATCAGCTGTTTGACGCCACCTGAGAGATGTCCCTCCAATGCTAGTCTTATCCTAATTAATGCAGTCTTGTTACAGGAGAAACTTGCACACAAGGCCCATGAAAGACAGGGGACCGGAGGGGGCATACCAAACATTAGAGTGCTGACATCCTATAAAGAGCAGGCCTTAGAACTGGTGGGAGGCACTCTGCTCCAGCCATGAGAGATAGCAAGGTCGATGGGACAGTGCAGGCAAAGACTTAGACGTTCACCATGGCATTCGTGTGAAGCAGCAGACAGCCAAAATCTTCCTTATTCCTCACTGTCTCCTTCATCCAAAGGGGCTATGCTCAACAATTCTTAGCTTACGCTCTCCTTTTCTGTGGATCTATCACAGTAACAGGGGACAAATGATGATAAAGTGAAGTAAGATGATAAGGAGGACGAGAGGAGGGAAGAAAATTCTTTCTGGTGAACTATGATGATGCGGACGATGATGAAGACAAGGAGATCAATGGCCTGGCTGGTCTAATAGCTGAAAGACAAATAACGGCTGGGAGTGGAGCCATGGAGGGTCTCCCTAAGTTGGGAGTTCCAGCTCCTCCGGCTGTATGGGGGACCCAGTGTATGTGTGCCCCACCAGGGGTGTCCAGGCCCGGCAAGCAGCCTGCACACTTAAAAAATTTAGCAGATGCGTCCCTTGCTTAGGAAGCCAACATTGCCATTGGTGGGGTCAGGGGGTCTGACCAACTCCCCCTCTCTCCGGCAGGCGTGGCCAGGCAGGTGCTGAAGATACGGAAGAAGTAGCGCTTGTAGCTGCCTGGTCCATGCAAATGATGTGACCTCCCACTGACCCCTTAAACTCTGGCAGGGTCAGTATTGGAGGACGACATCGAATGCAATCCTGGTGTAGCTGCTGGGAGCACAATCTGAGGAATTTCAGAATCACTGTATCTTCCTAAACTTAAGTTATAGAGGTGAGTTAGGTACGTTTCAGTACCCCTCTTCCCCACTCTGCTGAGTTGCTGGTCTCAACTGTGTTCCTGCGGGGAGGCAGAGGCTAGGTACAGCTTAAAAAAACATCCATGAGTACTCTTCCGAAAGACCAAATCAAGAGCGGGATTAACAGAGGCCTGGAAGCAGATTACCTGCCTGCCTTCTGCATGTTTATGTATGGCCCATGGGGGATGAAGGAGAAAATGGTTACTATTGACTTAAACATTCTTGACTTGGGCTTAGTATGTACAGTACCGGAGGCTTCAGCCCTGAATAAGGTCTGATTCTCTAAGTCCTGACTGTTTGCAGTGTTTAGAAGGAAAGTCAGGTACTAAAGTGGACTTCTATTTAAAAAAAGGGCTAGTTGCACATCAGACAAAGATTTAACTCGCATGTGTATATTGATGCATTTGCTAAATGGGATAGTGGGGAGATAAATTGGATAGCTAGATGAAGAAGAGACAGAGGCATCAACACTGCAAGTTGTTGACTTAATACATGAAGCGTGATTTGGGAGTTTTCAACTGAGACTGCTTAGTGGGCATTTATCGGCAAAAGGAAAACAGATAGACCTGTAAGAATGATGTACGGTTTATATATTTGTACATATAATCACATTTCAAAAGTGTTACCGATTTTGTGGAGCACTCTACATCCCTGGGAAGATTTTCACTTTGTTCTCTTTACTATGCATTGCCATTGAGTATTCCACAGCATCTGCACCAGCCGATTCAGCCTGCCCAATTCCCAGGTTCATCAGTACATCACAGAATTATACAAATTTAAGCACAGAAGGAAGCCATCATGCCTGTGCTACTGCAAGCTCCATGTTAGAACTGGCTGCCCTAATCCCTTTTCCCTGCTCTTTCCCTGTACTTGTTTTCCAATGTCCATATTTTTCCAGTGTCAACATGACTCATTTGAAAGCATTCTCGCCTCTTGAGTCAGAAAGTTGTGGGTTTAAGCTCCACTATAGAACTTGAGCACATAATCTAGTCTGACATCTCTCTGAAGTACTGAAGGAGTGCTGCATTGTTGGAGGTGAGACGTTAAACTGAAACCCCATCTGCCAGTTCAGACGGATGTCAAAGATCCTATGGCACGTTTAAAAGATGTGGAGATGCCGGTGATGGACTGGGGTTGACAATTGTAAACAATTTTACAACACCAAGTTATAGTCCAACAATTTTATTTGAAAATCACAAGCTTTCGGAGGCTTCCTCCTTCCTCAGGTGAATGTCAAGAAATCCTCGAACCTTTCGCATTTATAAATCACAGAACAATACCTGGTGATTACAGATAATCTTTCCAACTGCCCGTTGCCAAGGCAATCAAAGTGTTCAGACAGAGAGGTGTTACCTACAGGACCACCGAATATACAAACAACAAAAAAAAAACAGAGAGAGAGGCAGAAACATAGAAACATCCGGAAGGAAGAGAAAGACAGCAAATTACCCGTTATATTAAAAACAGATAACTTTTGTTCGCTGGTGGGGTTACGTGTAGCGTGACATGAACCCAAGATCCCGGTTGAGGCCGTCCTCATGGGTGTGGAACTTGGCTATCAATTTCTGCTCGACGATTTTGCGTTGTCGTGTGTCTCGAAGGCCGCCTTGGAGTACGCTTACTCGAAGGTCGGTGGCTGAATGTCCTTGACTGCTGAAGTGTTCCCCGACTGGGAGGGAACCCTCCTGTCTGGCGATTGTTGCGCGGTGTCCGTTCATCCGTTGTTGCAGTGTCTGCATGGTCTTGCCAATGTACCATGCACTGGGGCATCCTTTCCTGCAACGTATGAGGTAGACAACGTTGGCCGAGTCACAGGAGTATGAACCATGTACCTGGTGGGTGGTGTCCTCTCGTGTGATGGTGGTATCTGTGTCGATGATCTGGCATGTCTTGCAGAGGTTACCGTGGCAGGGTTGTGTGGTGTCGTGGACGCTGTTCTCCTGAAAGCTGGGTAATTTGCTGCGAACGATGGTCTGTTTGAGGTTGGGTGGCTGTTTGAAGGCGAGTAGTGGAGGTGTGGGGATGGCCATAGCGAGGTGTTCGTCGTCATTGATGACATGTTGAAGGCTGCGGAGAACATGGCGTAGTTTGTCCGCTCCGGGGAAGTACTGGACGACGAAGGGTACTCTGTTGGTTGTGTCCCGTGTTAGTCTTCTGTGGAGGTCTATGCGATTTTTTGCTGTGGCCCGTCGGAACTGTCGATCGACGAGTCGAGCGTCACATCCCATTCTTACGAGGGCGTCTTTCAGCGTCTGTAGGTGTCCATCGCGTTCCTCCTCGTCTGAGCAGACCTTGTGTATTCGCAGGGCCTGTCCATAGGGGATGGCCTCTTTGACGTGGTTAGGGTGGAAGCTGGAAAAGTGGAGCAGCGTGACGTTGTCCGTGGGCTTGCGGTAGAGTGAGGTGCTGAGGTGCCCGTCTTTGATGGAGATTCGTGTGTCCAAGAAAGAAACTGATTCTGAGGACTAGTCCATGGTGAGCTTGATGGTGGGATGGAACTTGTTGATGTTATCGTGTACTCCTCAGAATCAGTTTCTTTCTTGGACACACGAATCTCCATCAAAGACGGGCACCTCAGCACCTCACTCTACCGCAAGCCCACGGACAACCTCACGATGCTCCACTTTTCCAGCTTCCACCCTAACCACGTCAAAGAGGCCATCCCCTACGTACAGGCCCTGCAAATACACAGGGTCTGCTCAGACGAGGAGGAACGCGATGAACACCTACAGACGCTGAAAGACGCCCTAGTAAGAATGGGATGTGACGCTTGACTCGTCGATCGACAGTTCCGACGGGCCACAGCGAAAAATCGCATAGACCTCCTCAGAAGACTAACACGGGACACAACCAACAGAGTACCCTTCGTCGTCCAGTACTTCCCCGGAGCGGAGAAACTACGCCATGTTCTCCGCAGCCTTCAACATGTCATCAATGACGACGAACACCTCCACTACTCGCCTTTAAACAGCCACCCAACCTCAAACAGACCATCGTTCGCAGCCAATTACCCAGCTTTCAGGAGAACAGCGTCCACGACACCACACAACCCTGCCACGGTAACCTCTGCAAGACATGCCAGATCATCGACACAGATACCACCATCACACGAGAGGACACCACCCACCAGGTACATGGTTCATACTCCTGTGACTCGGCCAACGTTGTCTACCTCATACGTTGCAGGAAAGGATGCCCCAGAGCATGGTACATTGGCGAGACCATGCAGACACTGCAACAACGGATGAACGGACACCGCGCAACAATCGCCAGACAGGAGGGTTCCCTCCCAGTCGGGGAACACTTCAGCAGTCAAGGACATTCAGCCACCGAACTTCGGGTAAGCGTACTCCAAGGCGGCCTTCGAGACACACGACAACGCAAAATTGTCGAGCAGAAATTGACAGCCAAGTTCCGCACCCATGAGGACGGCCTCAACCGGGATCTTGGGTTCATGTCACGCTACACGTAACCCCACCAGCGAACAAAAGTTATCTGTTTTTAATATAACGGGTCATTTGCTATCTTTCTCTTCCTTCCGGATGTTTCTATGTTTCTGCCTCTCTCTCTCTGTTTTTTTTTGGTTGTTTGTATATTCGGTGGTCCTGTAGGTAACACCTCTCTGTCTGAACACTTTGATTGCCTTGGCAACGGGCAGTTGGAAAGATTATCTGTAATCACCAGGTATTGTTCTGTGATTTATAAATGCGAAAGGTTCGAGGATTTCTTAACATTCACCTGAGGAAGGAGGAAGCCTCCGAAAGCTTGTGATTTTCAAATAAAATTGTTGGACTATAACTTGGTGTTGTAAAATTGTTTACAAACGTTTAAAAGAGGAGTAGGAGGTTCTTCTGGCATCCTGGCTAACAAGCATCCCTCAACCAACACCACCCAAAACAGTAATTTATCTAATTTGCTGTGGGATTTTGCTGTCTGCAAATTGGCTTTGCTTTGTTTGCCCACATAACAACAAGTGAAATGACTTCACTTCAAAAAAATAATTAATTGGCTTTAAGTATATCCTGAAAATATGATAATGCACTGTATAAATGCATGTTCTTCCATTCTTCCCTAGTGAATTCAGGTCTGTTTTTCCTAGTCTTTCATCAAGACTATATTCTCTCATCCAAATCTAGTTTGCATCTTTTCCATAACTCCAATATCTAGTCTATAATGGGATACCCTATACTGCACACAGTATTCCCAAATGTGGCTTAATCATGCCATTGCATTTATGTCGACAGAATACGCTGATGACAGTCCACCAATCAGAAAGCATTTTTTGAAAGCCACACCAGTATGAATATACTGAGTGCCAGCTTCCCATCTCTACCATTCCTTCTAATTCAGAATGATGTGGAGTTGGCAATGGACTGAAAGAACTAGGCTCCATTAAATGGAACGTTGAAAGCTTTCTTTAAAAACCCACAAGCACAGAATGAGTCGCTATTGTGACAAGTAAAGAAAGTAGCAGTAAAGACAGAGGTCCCAAATTCCCGCAGGGCCATTGGCATGTTCCTGGGTAAGTCGGCTAGGGATGCAGCGTTGCCACAGGAAAATCAGCTGGTGCCAGGATATGCTGGGCCTCAGCCCAGGCTGCCATTTTGTGCAGGAGCCTGATTGGGATGGAATTCTGTCCGCCAGTAATATCAGTGGGAGCGGTGTCAGGGATTTCCCACGTCAGGGATTTCCTCTGCCCTGGTCTCCTTACCACTTAGTGCTTTGGACATTGGGATGAACCCGGCATACAGGCCCACCTGGGGGTCCACAACTGGGGCCCTGGACCCCCAGTAAAACCTGCCGCTCTGCCCCTTTATAGAGGTAGCTGATTGAGCCAACTTAAATAAATAATTATGCTGATAGTGCCTGCCACTGCATTGGTGATTGGCCAGTGCTGCTTTTCCCACCCCCTCTAGTGGGTACCTAAGAAGTGGCCCATAGTGATGTGGGTGCCCACTGCTGCCGTGTTAATAAGGTGACCCCCCCCCAGCCCCCAATGCTAGACATTCTGGCACGGTCCGGAACAGTTGTCATGTGTGCCTGCTCCATTGCACTTCCACTGGCTGAGCAGGACTTCGAATCTTTGGCCCCAGAGCATGCTGCCTCACTGCCAGCCAGCTCTTCTCAGGGAATCATCAACAATGGTCTGCATCTCTTACCTGCAGTTTTTAAATGGAGCTGAAATTTATTTCCCTTTTGAATTTTTGATCTGTCTTTACGTTCATTTACAACCACTGTCTACGATAGTAATAACCTATTAAAATAATTAACACTCAAATTGGATGCTGTATTTCGTGCAGATTAGGGTAAATTTTGCCCGGCTGCACTCTCAGTAGTTCTGCTTTTCCGGTCATAACTTACCCTATTAACTTGACATGAATTTGCATGTGACATGTCATGAAAAATATGTGCATCCGACTTTGTGCTTGTGTTGCACATTATGCTCCATATTGGACCTTAAAGGAGTTAAGAGGTCTGTAAATAAACAAGAGCTTTCATCTCATGTGTTGAATACTGGCCTGACTTCAGCCAGTACGAACCAAAACATTGCCGAACTAGGGTGGGTGGGTCGAGAGTGGAAGTTTCAATGTATTTGGGAGGCTAGATTTCTATACGGTAGGAAAAGGAAATCCAGGAAATAGAAGTGCAGCGTCAAAGGTAGCTTTGATATTGATATAAATATTGACCTTTAAAAACAATCTATATTTTAGTTCATTGATGTATCTGTTCTATCCCTGAAGTCCTGTCTATCACATGCCACTGAGTGTCAGATATATACTGCCACATGTGGAAAGGAATCAACACAAGAGAAAGGGTTTTTTTGTCTTTACCGCATGGCTGGTAAACTGGTGGAGCGGATCGCCTGCCTGCTATAGATCTCACCCGATTTTCAGTCTATCGGAGCAATAGAATGGAAAACAGCTGGGTTCTGTAGCAGGTGGCGATCTGCTCCAGATTATTGACCGTGCAGTGAAGATGAAAATTAACCCCATTAAGTTGGAAAAGCACTCAAACCAGATCCATAGGAAACATTTTGGAAGGGATACATTTATCTCATGGACAGTCTTTCGTCTCTAAACCTGTAGCTCTTTACCCTTTCCCCCTAATCTAAAGAAGCTGTTTCACTTCCAGTTTTTACTTAAAATTTTTGTCATCTCATCCTCTGCCATGTAATCTTCCAACCCTAATTGTTCAGTTTTATTTCAATTCAGTTGCTTTCTGGAATTTTTTTAAAGTTTAACTTGCGTTTTCCTCATTTTCTGTGATATACCTTGTCTGTCTTTTTTGTTGGTTTGTAATTTATAAATTTGACTTTCTCTTAACCCTCGCCCTCTGATTGGTTTATATGACTGGCAGAACACGGCAGCAAGGATGTGCAGAACATCTTTTTCTTACAGTATGGGACAGGCCATTCAAGAAATAACTATTCTTGCCTATTGAATCAAAATTGAAGTCATCAGTGTTAAATTACCACTGCCCCTGTGAATATGACTAACATTCCCAACAAAGATGTCATCTTTGAATGTTGTTCTGAAAACAAAAGTGGCATCAACGTTTGCGCTGGATATGACCAGGACTGTCCTGCTTTTTTAATGGAGGAAGATGTGTCCATATAAAGCCTTTGGAGAAACTTCAGGATTATGATGTTTTCAAGGAACATGAAGCTAATTTCACAAATCAGTGCCACTATTATTGCCATTAGTTGCAGTGCCCCTAATTATTTTTCTTTTGCAAAAAAACTTTATTTAAAGATTTTCATGACAGTCAAAACAGCAAACTAGAAAAATAAAGAGAAAAAAACAAGTTACACCAACAACAATTGCCAAGTAGTGATGACAACTGTGATTACAAAACATGCCAACCTGAAATATGCAATCTGATAACAAGACTCAAATTATGAAAAGGGCAAGACTTATATATCAGTAAAAAGCAAAATACTGCAGATGCTGGAAATCTGAAACATAAACAGAAAATGCTGGAAACACACAGCAGGTCAGTCGGCATCTGTGGAGAGTTAACGTTTTGGATGTGGGCCCTTCTGCAGAACTGAAATACAAAAGCTGGAGAGACGTATTAATACCACTAAAAGGGGGGAAAGGGGGATATATTCAAAGAAACCGACAAATCCAGAGAGGAATCATGAGTGGAGGGGTGTAGCGGATCATCACAGTCAAGTCAAGTAATGGACAGAAGCATTAAGACATTAAAGAAACAAAGAGTACGTGAATAGCTAAGGAAGTGGGAAGGTTTGTGGAAATGTGAGAAAATGGAAGAGATGGATCAGGTCTGAAATTAAAACAGGTTTGAAAATGAAAATATAGCTAAAGTCTGAAGTTACTGGAGTCACCTTAGTGTTCTAACCAGTTTTTGAAACTTGCATTGTTGTGTTGAGGCCTTTACAAAGGTCAGAGTGGGAATAGGTGAGCGAGTTATAGTTACAGATTTATAAATCTCTGTGTATCAAAAGCATGTGAAAAGAGAAGTACCCCTATAGATTGATTGGGCCAAGATATAGCTGACTGTTACTGGATCCAGAATGCAAAATGTGACATTTCAGATCAGAACCAACCATCGAATATCATTACTAAGTTATCAAAGGTCAGCAGTTGTCATATTTTACTCCAACCTCACAGACGGACTTTAGGCAATGGTTTCTGGGAATTTCAAAATTAATTATTGAATTAAATAATGGCGGAACATATACACTTGAAGTAAATTTTGCAAGGATCTGTGCTGCAGGTCGGGCCTTGCAACAGCCAGTGTACATCAAAAAAACATGGAGACATGGCTCACTAGTTTCAGATATGCACTGGCTGCATGTGAGGCCACCTACCTTCTTATTTATTTATTTATTTAATTTATTTAGTTATACAGCACGGATAGAGGCCCTTCGGCCCATCGTGTCCGCGCCGGCCATCAAGCCCTGTCTACTCTAATCCCATATTCCAGCATTTGGTCCGTAGCCTTGTATGCTATGGCATTTCAAGTGCTCATCCAAATGCTTCTTGAATGTTGTGAGGGTTCCTGCCTCCACAACCCTTTCAGGCAGTGAGTTCCAGACTCCAACCACCCTCTGGGTGAAAAAGTTCTTTCTCAAATCCCCTCTAAACCTCCCGCCTTTTACCTTGAATCTATGTCCCCTTGTTATAGAACCCTCAACGAAGGGAAAAAGCTCCTTAGTATCCATCCTATCTGTGCCCCTCATAATTTTGTACACCTCAATCATGTCCCCCCTCAGCCTCCTCTGCTCCAAGGAAAACAAACCCAATCTTCCCAGTCTCTACCTTCTCCTACATACGCAGAAGCATGTATCGATTATGTGACAATGGCCACATGGAATCTGCCTACCCCTATGTGTGAAGGTGCATTCCGTAGAGATTGTGAAAACAGATATGTGCAGCCTTCTGGCTGTGGTCATGGAAGGAGTAGTCAGCAGGTTGTCCTCAGCAACCTTGCACTGAAGGAGATGGTGGTGGGCAATGAAATTGGTGGAAAGCACACAATGGACCGTCATGGAAGGTTGAGAAAAAGTGAAGGAATTCATGGGTAAGAGGTAAGAAATCATTCTAGTACTTGTTGGCACAGAGCGTTAATAAGAGATGATGTGGCACGTGTCTATTTTGCCCCTCCTGGTGAAGTCCTTGAATTTGTTTCAGCACAGGAGCCATGTCCTCTGGGCAGTGCCACTGGCAGTGATGCTGTCTATCATCTTCTGCTATGTTTTTTGCCCCACTGTCTGGGCTTCCTGCAGCCATGGAATAAGAAAACATGTTTCCACCTGTGCCCCATTTCTTGCAGCAAGATTTCTGTGCTTTCCTCATTAAAGCAGGGCACCCTGCTTCTCCCACTACTGCTGCCAGACATTACGTGCACTTAAAAAAAGTAATGAGACTTTCAACAGATGCAGCCAAATTCCCAACAAAACCCTGACAGCCAAACTCCCTAAAACAGCACTGCGCCCGTAAGTTGTGCATTTGAATTTCCTCCGCTGAGAGGGTGTGCAGCCAATCACAGGTACTAAGCATACCCACACCCACAAAATTTAATTGGCCTGACTTGATTTCAACACTGTGGGGAAGAAGCAGAGAAAGCTGGATGGCATATTTGGAATTTAGGATGAAATCCAGAGGACCACTGACCATTGTATAGAAACAAACAAGGAAGGTAGGAGAAATGTTATTGATAATTTTCTTGATTTGAGGGCGAGTATAACGTTTTTTATGCATTTGTTCTCTTAGAAATATCAAAGCTAAATTCATGACCCTAACTGGGAAGCTCCACTTGAAGGGAGCACAGGTCACAGATAGGGCTACAATATTGTAGTTCTGGATCACCAACCTGTGCTCCCTGGGAGTGCAACATCCTATGAGAGTATGGAATCACGGAATTAGCCCTACCGTTGATACAATCAGATATCCAACTTGGTCGGGAGAAAATGACAGTTGTAACCACATTGATAAAATAAATACAGTGATGTGATTGGTTGAAATCGCATCCTTTTAAATATTTGTTTTTTTTAGTGAGATCTTTTGCTGATTTATAATTCAATGAATCAGCAAACTTAAGTTGCTTATTTGAACCAATGAGAAAAACATGATGCTTAATTATTTTTATCCTGCAGATAGATTTAATTTGCCACTTTAGATTTAAGGGGTAATTTATTAGACTCTGTCGATTTTTACTCAGTTTTTCAACTATTGCTTGGAAAATCAATCACCTGACAGAATTTCCAGTGTGCGTTCTCATCACACGAGGCTCACCACTAGCTTGAAGTTGGAAAATTACTACTTTAATATGCGATGTGGGGCCTTGCAACAGCCAGTGTACATCAAAAAAACATGCGATGCGTGATATAGAAGACTCTTAATTATATAGATAGATATATATTGATGGCGTCACTCCTTGACCATCTTCACTACAGACCCCAATGCATGTATGTCTCTTTTGGGAGTCTGGTGATACAGTACTGCAAAGCTGCATTTATATTAATGTGAGTGGGGAGTTGGTGCTGCTGCTTACCAAAGTACTAGTGTTGTGCAGTCAATGGCAACCCCAGTGTAAACCTACCGGATTTGTTAAAGTAGTGTCTACCTAGACACTGGTTTTAATAAATGGGATTAGTGCATTATAAAGCCTCAGTTCAACTTCTGTGGACTTGTACTTCATTGTTCTGGTTATATATCCCAACATTCCATTTGCTCTTTCGATTGCTCCTCCACAATGTCTCAATATCTGAATCTCCTGAGCTGTTTGCTAAATTTCTCTCTGCTAAATCTGTTTCCTTTGTTGTATACTTGTGCCACTCATTTCTTACTTATTTCTGTCCAGTAGTGTGAGAAAGGAGTTGGAAGAGCATCCCAGATGTGGGAGCGATAGTCAAATCTTGGACGGAGTTGAGCTTTATGGAGAGTTAAAAGTTTTTGAGGAGAAAAGAAATTTTTGTCAGAAAAGTGGAAACTGAATTTCTTGGAGACAGTTTCAGCAATGAAGGAGATATGGGAGTTCCATTTGAGATTAGAAGAGATAGTGAGGCCAAGAATACCAGTATTGTATCTGTGTTGCATGGTGAAATTAGAAACCTACTATTAAATTAAACAGGTCTGGCACTCCTTTGTGAAGTTATAGTTCTTTAAAGCTAACTATTTAAAACATAATCAATTTGGGCTTTCAATAGGAAAGCCGAATTGAACATAATACCAAAAATACTTACCCTTTAGATGGCCTGCAGCTCTGGGGAATTCCAGTCTCCATAAGCCAGCTTTTACTGAACATACTGTAATGCTGAACATACCACGATATTACAGTAGCTTTATTATCTCATTATCCATAGAACTAAAATGAACACTGGAAAAACAATTGTGAACAAAGTAACAAATTTTAAGCATCTGCTCACACTATTTCACCTTTTTCCCCATTTTCTTTCTTCAATTTTTATTAGTTTTACTTCTAGCTAATACGCTGTATTATGTACTTTATATTTACTTTTCATCTTCTCTAAGCATTTTTCTGATACCCTGGGCAATAAAAAATTGACATCTGATTGGCTGAAAAGCTGGAATTTGGAGCCAATTTTTCAGCCAGTTGAAACCAATGAATCTGAACCTTTAATGGAAATTTTCAGCATCAAACCCAACACACCACAAGTTATCTCATTCGTGCCCCTGACAGCTTGATCGTACCCAGATGAGATAACCACGTCTCAGGCGATCTCAGTGTTAAATACTCAAAGGTCGAGTGTAAGGAGGGTGTAATTCTGCATAAAACATCCCATTCTGTAGCTAAAGATAATGCATGCTGGAGTTTTACCATTATAATAGCTTCTTCAGGTATCAGTTTTAGGACTTTGCTTAAGGTTCTATCTCTTGTGCACCCGTATAGGAACAGTAACTAAATTATTCTGACACGAGGATGTGGTACACAAAGGGTTAACTGCCTTGGCATTTTTAATATTTGGAAAACGCACAAGGAAATAGATCACATGACATTTACTAAATATAGTGCCCTTTTTGTACTTCAAATTAATGAATTTTCCAAAAGAAAATGTCTACGAGGCTTTAAAAACCTGCATTCTGCTGGTAAACAGACACATGCTTTGTGTTTATGTTCAGATTTTAAACAATGTAATAGCTTCCCACAAATGGACAATTTAAAAAAGCTGTTTTCAATTTTTGAAAGCAATGTGAAAATTGTTGGTATTGGAAAAAAACACATGGCTACGTGCTCATCTGGCGGTAGCTTCTTGTCCCTGCCCTTGTTTGCCATAGTCAAAACAATCAATGCAGGCATTCTGCTAAATAACAGGAATTACTGCAGTGGCCAAGCACGTTCTGCTCCCTCAGGGCCTCTGCTGCATTCTGGATTCTGTTCCTGATAAGAGTCAGCTGGTGACGAGCGTCAGAAACTTGCTTCAAATCTCATGCTTTTCAAAACAGCTCAAAATTATTTTTCAGATCACATTCTTAGCTCCAGGTCAGCTGACAGTAGTAGTACTGTATTAGCATTGCTTGGGCTCACAAACTCCACTGAAATAGATCCATTAGAATCTTAGGAACAGTATTAGAGCTTAGCAGAGACCTGTCTCAGAACCCAATCATGTGCATGTCTTATTGAACTGTCATTGAGATAATGCACTGAGAGTAGTTCATAAAAAGTCTCACAAGCATGCAGACGTCGTTGAAGCTCAGTTGTTTTTCCACTGCACTTGTATCAACTTCCTGACAGTCCCTTGTGCTTCTGTGACTCATTCTGTATACCGTATATCAAACAGCAGCCTAAGAGCTTTTGAAAACGTGTCAGTGAATCCTTGGTGACAAATAAAGCATTAAAGCAGGCACTTCCCACACAATACCCCACATGTGCAATAATCCCTTGTAATCGGGTTGTAACAACAATATATTTATATTTATAGCACTTTTAACGTAGGAACAGGTCCCAAGGCACTTCACAGAAGCAGAAAGAAGATCAGATGCTGAGCCAAAGAAAGAAAGTTTAGGAGGGGTAACCAAAACTATGGTCAAAGGGATGGGTTTTATGGAGGATCTAAAAGGAGGAGAGGAAGGTGGAGAATCAGGAAGGGGGGGTTAAGGAAGGAATTACAGTGTGTGGGGCCTAGTTGTCAGAAAGAATAGTCACCAATGGTCAGGCAAAGGCGGGGGGGCGTGGGGTAGGGAATGCACAAGAGGAGGGAGTCAGAGGAACAGAAAGTTCACATGGAACTGGCGTTGTTGGACTGGAGGAAGTACAGAGATAGGGAGGGGTGTGGCCGTGAAGGATGGGGGACCAAGAGCCGGTGTAGTTCAACAAGGACAGGGATGATGGGCAACCAAGACTCAGTGTGGGATAGATACCTGTCATAAAGGTGTGCAAATTAGGCTGCCAAAGTGGAAGGTTCAATGTAGCACAGTTGGGGACTGGATATTGCATTAAGTTGGCATACTGAGCTTTCACTTTGTACATCCTGGATTGATGGGTTGGAAGCCTGCTGTCCCTGTTGGATGTCCTGTGCAAAATGAGTTTGGGCAGAGAATGTGGGCCCAGAGCACAAAGCTCTTTCAAATTTGGTGCTAGTTAAATCAGTAACTTCATTCAGAGAAGTCACAGGATATAACTAGTGCGAGAAATAAAAATGTTACTCTGATGCAGTAGGACGTGCTCTTTTGTGGCTGGAGTTAAGGCACATTATTGGGATTGCTTAGAATGAGCTTTGCTCTGCAACTGACTATACTATACTTATCCTAGGAGTATTTGATGCAGGTGCCGATTCCAGAGATGAGAAAGTGCTTCATTTTCCAGCACTTACATGCCATATGTTGATAAGCTTAAAGGAGTACCCATTTCTAAAAAAAAATGTTGATGTGGTGCAACTCCAACTACCAATCCACTACACAGAATTTACCCCTTAGAAGGAAAGATGTATCAAGTACCATTTGCAGCACATTTGCACGTTGCAAATTTACATTATGAAATTGCAAAACATTTCAAAATGACTCCCAAGTTCTCCAGCATACTAATTTTTAAAACAGGAGGTTACTATAGACAATAGTCCCTGCAGCATATTTCACTGTTGTGGTCAGAGCTCCTCTGAACTTCCCTTCCTTGTTCCTTCCAAGCTGCACATATACTGGCCGTCACACTTTTCCTCCTGCCTGAATCCTCACTAAGCTGAAATGAAAACTCATTGCACAATTTCCTATTCCACCTCATTCTTTCCCAGGATCGTAGAACTTTGGAAATCTTTACTTTCTTCTTTCTTTCTTCCTATAATTTACAGGCTTCTAAACCCACACTGCTTGCCATGTAACCACTACTTTGATTTATCCCATCTTCGCCTAGGTTTATCTCTCTTAAAAATTTTGTTGCATAGATTTTTCATTTATTCAGTAAGTTTTAGTACTGTTGTTGGTTTTCACTTCAGGATAAAATTGACAGGTTAGAGCAAGAGCTACTTTAAATCCAGTAACAATGAATAATGGGAGTCTAGCCTTCGCTGACTCTCCCATGCTTGTCCTGAGATCTTCAGAACATGCCAAGATTTCTGAATTTCTGTTGATAGCCTCTGAATGCATCCTTTTGTTCGATATTATGCATCAGTCTCCACCTACTTGTACTTCAATCTTAAAACATGCTTTTACTTTTCATCAACATATTTAGTACTTAACCCTTCGAGTGCTAAATTTCTTTCCATCTCGCATTCGGAGTTGTGTTTCCCATTGTTTTAAAAAGGATGCAGGTAAACTGTAAGTGTGACTGTAATATAATTAAAATGAAAACAAAATTACTATGCATTAGTTTTCACCCTAAGAGCAGAATGGACAGCTGGCAATATTCAATTAAAGAAGGAACAGGAAATCGTTACGGTGGTTACGGAGGGTCTGGCAGCGGGCGGGATGATTTTTGTTGGGCTAGGTGGAGTATTCATGCTCAAAAATAGTTAAAAGATCTTAACTAAACCATTTTCAGACTGGCCTTCAGTGGTCCCCTAAAGGACCATTGGTTAGGCTGCCCTATGTTGAGTTTCATTGGTGGGGCCTGTGCATGCACATGTGCGGACCATTGGAGCACTAAAATTACACTGGGGTCCTACGGACCTCATTAGATTAATGAGACGCCAGCCAGTGTCGGGCGGGAGCTGCAGTTGCTTATTTCCTGGCCTGCTCCAAAAGTGTAGCGGGCCGGTCACCTCCAGCCAAACTGTTCCAGTACAGCTACAACACTGGCATCTACCTGACAATGTGGAAAATTGCCCAAGTATATCCTGTCCAATCCGGCCAATTACCGCCCCATCAGTCTACTCTCAATCATCAGCAAAGTGATGGAAGGTGTTGTCGACAGTGCTATCAAGCGGCACTTAATCACCAATAACCTGCTCACCGATGCTCAGTTTAGGTTCCGCCAGGACCACTCAGCTCCAGACCTCATTACAGCCTTGGTCCAAACATGGACAAAAGAGCTGAATTCCAGAGGTGAGGTGAGAGTAACTGCCCTTGATATCAAGGCAGCATTTTACCGACCAAGGAGCCCTAGTAAAATTGAAGTCAATGGGAATGAGGGGGAAAACTCTCCATTGGCTGGAGTCATACCTGGCACAAAGGAAGACGGTAGTGGTTGTTGGAGGCCAATCATCTCAGCCTCAGGATATCGCTGCAGGAGTTCGTCAGGGCAGTGTCCTAGACCCGACCATCTTTAGCTGCTTCAATGACCTTCACTCCATCATAAGGTCAGAAGTGGGGATTTTTGCTGATGATTGCACAGTGTTCAGTTCCATTTGCAACCCCTCAGATAATGAAGCAGTCCGTGCCTGCATGCAGCAAGATCTGGACAACATCCAGGCTTGAGCTAATAAGTGGCAGGTAACATTTGTGCCACACAAGCACCAGGCAATGACCATCTCCAACAAGAGAGAGTCTAACCACCTCCCCATAACATTCAACGGCATTACCATCGCGAATCCCCCACCATCAACATCCTAGGGATCACCATTGACCAGAAATTTAACTGGACCAGCCATATAAATACTGTGACTACAAGAGCAGGTCAGAAGCTGGGTATTCTGCAGCAAGTGACTTACCTCCTGACTCCCCAAAGCCTTTCCACCATCTACAAGGTACGAGTCAGGAGTTTGATGGAATACTCTCCACTTGCCTGGATGAGTGCAGCTCCATCAACATTCAAGAAGCTCGACACCATCCAGGACAAAGCAGCCCGCTTGATTGGCACCCCGTCCACCACCTTAAACATTCACTCTCTTGACCACCGGCGCACCGTGACTGCAGTGTGTACCATCTACAAGATGCACTGCAGCAACTCGCCAAGGCTTCTTCGACAGCACCTCCCAAACCTGCGACCTCTACTGCACATTCCCTCCAAGTCACACGCCATCCTGACTTGGAAATATATCGCCGTTCCTTCATCGCCGCTGGGTCAAAATCCTGGAACTCCCTACCTAACAGCACTGTGGGAGAACCTTCACCACATGGACTGCAGCAGTTCAAGAAGGCGGCTCACCACCACCTTCTCAAGGGAAATTAGGGATGGTCAATAGATACTGGCCTTGCCAGCGATGCCCTCATCC
The DNA here is from genome assembly GCF_035084215.1 of Heptranchias perlo. Classification (NCBI taxonomy): domain Eukaryota; kingdom Metazoa; phylum Chordata; class Chondrichthyes; order Hexanchiformes; family Hexanchidae; genus Heptranchias; species Heptranchias perlo. The sequence goes on along the minus strand of NC_090326.1, from coordinate 73,738,332 downwards.
CATGAATGAATAAAAAAAACAACGTACATTTTTATGGTACTCATTACATACAAAGAGATGTCTCTGAGAAATTTGCAGGCTGTGGATAACGAATGAACAAGAGAGTGAGAATTGGAGAAAGAGTTTGGTACATTGATGACTGTATCGGTGCCACTTCCTGCTCTCGCCCTAAACTGGAAAATTTCATCAACTTTGCTTCCAATTTCCATGCCTTATAAGAAGGAAAAAACTGCATTTCTGTAACACTTCATGATATTTCAGAATATCTCACATACAATAAACTACTTTGCAGTGCAGTGACTGCAGTGTAGACAAATGAAGCAGAAATCTTCCACATAGCAAGGCCACACACCAGTTGAATGACTGGTTTTGGTGGTAATGGTTGAGGATGGAATGTTGGCCAGAACACCGAGAGAACTCACTGTTGTTCTTTAAATAATGCCTCAGGATCTTTGACATCTATCTGATCAGTTTGACACCTCATCCGAAGGACAACTCTTCTGATAACGCAGTATTCCCCTCATTATTGTCCTGGATTTTGATCCTAGTAATGGTCAGAGAATCATACGCAGTGTGTGCCTAAATTTTCCCTCAGCAAAAGAACAAAGTGATAAAATAATCTCATAAATGGCCTTTCCTCACTGAAAACGGTTACATTTTAACATGGTCAAGCTCTGAATTTTCTGCATGTCCTGTTTGCACATCAGTAAAAAAATTATATGCTAACATAATAAGTTGAAAAATTACATTTGGATTTTCAGCAAATGGTTTCCTCTCATCGTCCTTTGTTTGCTTAAAAAAGGTTACTGGCAACCATCCATTGTACTGGTCCACATGTCCATAACATTCAGACCAACATTTCACCTTAATAATTTTAAAATGCTAAACTTAAGAAAGGAGTTCCTCTTCTTAGGTTTGCTTCTTGTTGATATGATGTAGCTGAAACTGTACCTACACACGTTCATGTTCTCTTAAACACTGCTTGTGGACTCAGTTTATTAAAAACTGCACTAGATTTTAACTAAAATTATAAATTATTTTCTTTCCTCAGCGACTGAATTCATTATCAAAAAAAGAATTAGTTTAGTTGGAGCTTCCCATTTGTGTGAGTTACTAAACAGCGACCACGAGTAAAATAGAAAAGAAAAATTGTAAATACTGGAAATCTGAAATAAAAACAGAAAATTCTGGAAATATACAGCAGATCAGCCAGCATATGTAAAGAGAAAAGACAGGTTATGACATTTCAGGTGTGTACCCTTCATCAGACTTGAGATAATCAGGTACCTCATTAAAGCTAGAAAAATAGAGAGAAAAAGGTGAGAGGAGAAGGGGAGAGAACCAATAGATACACCAATCACAGAGAGCGAGTTACTGTGTTAAATTACCTGCAAACTGCTAAGTAGAAAACATGATGTGGAGATGCCGGTGATGGACTGGGGTTGACAATTGTAAACAATTTTACAACACCAAGTTATAGTCCAGCAATTTTATTTTAAATTCACAAGCTTTCGGAGGCTTCCTCCTTCGTCAGGTGAACGATGTGAAAATGAAATCCTCGAAATGAAATCGCATTTATAATTCACAGAACAATGCTTGGTGATTACAGACAGTCTTTTCAACTGCCCGTTGCCAAGGCAATCAGTGTGCAGACAGACAGGTGTTACCTGCCAGGTCTCAGAATATACAAAGCACCAAAAAAAACAACAAACAAAAAAAAACAGAGATAGAGAGGTAGAAACATAGAAAAGACAGCAACTGACCCGTTATATTAAAAACAGATAACATTTGTTCGCTGGTGGGGTAACGTGCAGTGTGACATGAACCCAAGATCCCGGTTGAGGCCGTCCTCATGGGTGCGGAACTTGGCTATCAATTTCTGCTCGACGATTTTGCGTTGTCGTGTGTCTCGAAGGCCGCCTTGGAGTACGCTTACCCGAAGGTCGGTGGATGAATGTCCATGACTGCTGAAGTGTTCCCCGACTGGGAGGGAACCCTCCTGTTTGGCGATTGTTGCGCGGTGTCCGTTCATCCGTTGTCGCAGTGTCTGCATGGTCTTGCCAATGTACCATGCTCCGGGGCATCCTTTCCTGCAACGTATGAGGTAGACAACGTTGGCCGAGTCACAGGAGTATGAACCATGCACCTGGTGGGTGGTGTCCTCTCGTGTGATAGTGGTATCTGTGTCGATGATCTGGCATGTCTTGCAGAGGTTACCGTGGCAGGGTTGTGTGGTGTCGTGGACGCTGTTCTCTTGAAAGCTGGGTAATTTGCTGCGAACGATGGTCTGTTTGAGGTTGGGTGGCTGTTTAAAGGCGAGTAGTGGAGGTGCGGGGATGGCCTTAGCGGTCTGCTCAGATGAGGAGGAACGCGATGGACACCTACAGACGCTGAAAGACGCCCTCGTAAGAACGGGATATGACGCTCGACTCATCGATCGACAGTTCCGACGGGCCACAGCAAAAAATCGCATAGACCTCCTCAGGAGACTAACACGGGACGCAACCAACAGAGTACCCTTTGTCGTCCACTACTTCCCCGGAGCGGAGAAACTACGCCATGTTCTCCGCAGCCTTCAACATGTCATCAATGAGGACAAACACCTCGCTATGGCCATCCCCACACCTCCACTACTCGCCTTTGAACAGCCACCCAACCTCAAACAGACCATCGTTCGCAGCAAATTACCTAGCTTTCAAGAGAACAGCGTCCACGACACCACACAACCCTGCCACGGTAACCTCTGCAAGACATGCCAGATCATCGACACAGATACCACCATCACACGAGAGGACACCACCCACCAGGTGCATGGTTCATACTCCTGTGACTCGGCCAACGTTGTCTACCTCATACGTTGCAGGAAAGGATGCCCCAGTGCATGGTACATTGGCGAGACCATGCAGACGCTGCGACAACGGATGAACGGACACCGCGCAACAATCGCCAAACAGGAGGGTTCCCTCCCAGTCGGGGAACACTTCAGCAGTCATGGACATTCATCCACCGACCTTCGGGTAAGCGTACTCCAAGGCGGCCTTCGAGACACACGACAACGCAAAATCGTCGAGCAGAAATTGATAGCCAAGTTCCGCACCCATGAGGACGGCCTCAACCGGGATCTTGGGTTCATGTCACGCTACACGTTACCCCACCAGCGAACAAATGTTATCTGTTTTTAATATAACGGGTCAGTTGCTGTCTTTTCTATGTTTCTACCTCTCTATCTCTGTTTTTTTTTTGTTTGTTGTTTTTTTTGGTGCTTTGTATATTCTGAGACCTGGCAGGTAACACCTGTCTGTCTGCACACTGATTGCCTTGGCAACGGGCAGTTGAAAAGACTGTCTGTAATCACCAAGCATTGTTCTGTGAATTATAAATGCGATTTCATTTCGAGGATTTCATTTTCACATCGTTCACCTGACGAAGGAGGAAGCCTCTGAAAGCTTGTGAATTTAAAATAAAATTGCTGGACTATAACTTGGTGTTGTAAAATTGTTTACAAAAGTAGAAAACAGTTAGGTGACACAAAAGGTCAATGCAGACTTACAGAAAGGACAGGAGAATGTGCAAAGTTGGGGGGGAGTGGGGAGGAGAGTGTGAAAAGACACAGAGGTCAATTTTCACTTCTCAAAGTCAGCAGGGCAGTAATTGTCTCAAAATGGGGTCAGTAGACTTATCGCCCCATCAACGCTAACGATCGGATCACTGGCACTTTAATTGGGACCTACCACTGGGCGGCCAAAGCGACTGTCTCTTTCAGTGGTAGGCTGCTTTTAATATGCATATTGGGGTCCTATAATGTACATAGGACCCTGATTGCCATTTTAGGAGAGAATTGATCGAAGCGTGTTCCACAGGCGATGGAGCTCAAGAAGCCCAGAGTGCTCCTCCGGGCCCCACAAAAATAATCTGGGCCAATGCAGGCCCGAGCCCGTCCCCTCCACCATCATGACTCTTCCCCATATCCGCCCCTCTCTCCCCACCGGCTGGCCTCCCTCGCCTGACATTGGCCAATCTACCTCCGCCAAGATGTATCCAGGTACCTGTTTAGTGCCCCCACAACTCACCAGTTCAGTGTAAATGAGGCTGGGGTCTCACAATTGTGGTCAAAATGGGTGATAAGCCGGTGCTCTGTGCTGGTCGCCTACCCAAAATTCAAAATCGACCCCACAGGACGGTAATTTTCACTTTGGGCACGGGCGGGAAACTACCATTTGTGGATCGGCAGACCGCCTGATTTTGTTTTTCATTGGACCTCTCGTGTCTTCCTCCCCTCCACTATTTAGAAACTCAAAACTTCTTAACCTGTCTTTTCTCTTTACAGATGCTGATTAACCTGCTGTGTATTTCCAACGTTATCTGTTTTTATTTATCACGAGTAAAATAACCAGACACTTAGCACAAATACAAAGCTGATTTGATAAAAGCATGCAAGCACTTAAAAAGACAAACACATTTAAAAAAAAGTTGATTTATGAATGCTGCTATTAAAATGTTTAATTATATTTGGACATCTGTGTGTACATCTTTTCCAATGATATTTTGACTGCTATTTAAATGATCCCTACAATCTTCTCCAACAAATTCTTTAGCTGGAGGCATAAGGAAGATATTTTATCCTTTTTCACTGCCTTCTGCTCCCGCATTGCCCTCTAGGTGGGAAGTCAGGACTCTGTTGGTCACTGGCAATATGCATCTGCTGACAGGAAGTACAGTAGACACACACACATATATATATATATATATATATATATACACACACAGAAAATATTTAAACTGCCCATCTTACTTACTTAAATGCTGGAGCAAGAGCCTCAATGATTCAAATTAGCCAGGCGGATAATATAGTGCTAACCTTTTCAGAACTATGGATGAGTTTGCTGATCTGTGTACTGTTGGGCTTCAGGGTTCCCACTGACTTTATTCAGTGACACATCCCCTTCCATGTAGAACATATTTTAAACGTCAAACATGGAAAGCTCTTTTGAAAAGTTGATCTTAACTCCAGAATTGACAGTGAGAGCTAGGATGAAGAACAAACAAAGCAAGGAAAAGATTTTAAAATTTAGTTTTAAAATTAGAAAAAAATAAATTCAATAAAACAAAGAAAAACTAAAGTGAAAAAATAAAAACAGAATGGCAAAGAAGAAAGAATGGGGGAATAAAGGAAGTCAGACCAAGTAGAATTAAATTGTTTAATTTTTTTATTGTTCATTAAAATTGTGCTTGAATAGTTTAATATTACCCTAATAGAGCAATTCTTGATATTCAGGTAGCTTTATTATTTTACTATTAATGCTTACTTCAGCGTAAACTGGTTGGTCCAGGAGGACAGGAAATTTCCTGAACTAGCTGACAGTTTAAGTTGGTGCAATACTGTTTTCCCGTTGCTATTTGTTATAGCACGTTAGGTAAATAGGACGCAGCTAAAAATATCTAACAGATCATCATCAGTGATCATCAGCAGTAAATCTTTCTCCACTTTGACTCCTTAATCTACTGACTCCTGAAAATTGGATGTTAGTGTGAGCAAATTTCTCGGCAAATGTGAATGCTGAGCGCTCTGCCTTTAGGGGAACTTTATCTAGTAATTCAGCCAAGAACTGGTTAAACTGTCCCATGAAGGATAATCAGATTGGAAGAACAGTTGAGGCCTGGATTTGAACCCGGATTATACAAATGGGAGTTCAATACTCTACCTAAAAATGCACCATACTGCATCATCCTTTGCATTAGAAGGGTCTTAACAAAACATATTACTTAACGAATAGGCGCTATAGTGTTTACCACATATCTTCTAGCGAAGTCCAACATGCCTGACATATAAGGCACATGCTTCATTACTGTTGCATTGAACCATTTCCTATTAGATACAAAATGGCCACTCTTAGTGATTTACCATTGACAGCATTTCCGAAGTCAGTGGCAAACTCAATAATTAAATGAAGTGGCATTCTTGCTGACAGAGGCAGCCTGCACCAGTCGTTTCCAGTGGCACCTGTGCTAGCAACGTTGCCTCAGCAACCAGTGTAAACTGTGCTGCTGGAGACAGAAGCGGCTGAAGTGCTCCTGCCTGCACACACAAGTTCGAATAGGAACAGGAGTAGGTCATTCAGCCCCTCAAGCCTCTTCTGCCATTCCTTTAGATCATAGCTGATCTGTACCTCAACTCCATTTACCCATCTTTGTTCCATATCCCATGATAACCTTACCTAACAAAAATCTATCTATCTCAATCTTGAAAATTTCAATTGGCCTAGTATCCACAACCTTTTGGGGAAGAGAGTTCTAGATTTCTACGACCCTTTGTGTGAAAAAGTGCTTCCTAATTTAGCTTCTGAATAGTCTAGCTATAATTTTAAGATTGTGCCCTTTTGTTCTCAATTGCCCCACCAGAGGAAATAGTTTCTCTGTATCTACCCTATTGAATCCTTTTATCATGTTAAAGACCTCAATTATATCATCCCTCAACCTTCTAATCTCAAGAGAATACAGGCCAAGTTTATGCAACCTGTCCTCGTAACTTAACCTTTTAAGCCCTGGTATCATTGGGGAATCTGCTCTACTCCCCCTCCAATATAATATATCCTTCCTGAGGTGCGATGCCCAAAAGCAAAGCAGTTTCACTATCTCTGGTCTTTTCAGACCCTTCATTGCCATTGGAGAAGGTACCAGCCCCACCCAGCAAAGTAATACTTTAAAACAACTGCGTATATCCAGGATTCAGCTGCTGTAGAAACTCTTATGCTATATAAATGGGATGGTTGAAACAACCAAAGGACTGGTATTGAAGAATGCTTCAAGAAATACAGCACCAATTTGTTGCTGATGTTTGGTAGTTTGAGTTCCCGGTGCCCTCTACGGGTAGGCATTCTTCCTGTTAGTTAAGCACGGAGTTCCCAAAAATCTGCAGGTCTACTTTCTCTAGACCTCACTGTCAGACAGTGCTGGTTAAGAGGCCACAGAGGAGATGCTTCCAAAGCTGAAGTTTTAAAAAGAAATGAAATGTTTAAACTTGTGGTATTTTTCATGTATTAGATTACATTAAAAAATCCGCCGTAGCAATTCGTTTGACTGACGTACAGATTTAGTTTGTGTTTGTGTAGTTAGTGAGTGAGTGAATGTCGGCAGTGTTGCTGGATGTCAATCATAACATCATAGGCGAAAGCGGTTCTTTGCTTTGTTTTTAAACATAAATTGAAGTCTGTTTGCCCCCAGGTGGCCTTTAAAATGTTCCTCTGAACTTCTGCCAATAGCATTTTTGAAAACTGATAGCTCAGTGTGGGATCTTTTGTGGTTTGCTACCAAAATAAATAGGACTGTGGTTGCTGTTAGCAGCAAAAACTGGAAATCTACCAGACCTTAGAACAAGGAGGAGGCAGAAACTCTGCTGGTCAAGGGTTGGGCTCCTGTACATCACTTCTCAGTTATGCAACAAGGATGGTTCTTATTGTTGCGCACACATGGTACATTTTGTATAAAGAAAATGTAAAGCTTTAAACAGCCTTATCTACTTTAAAGTTTTGAGCACTAATATTTATATACTAACGTACAACACTGAGCCATACCAGGCCAGAAAAATCCTATGTTCGATTCCCAGAATGTGCTGAGTTAGCTGGTTTCAGCCAGGCTGGCAGTAGGAGAGCTACATATAAACAGGAGTAGGCCATTCAGTGTTAATTGTATGATTCATATCAATGAGTGTTAATTGTATTCAGGTGGTGGGAATCAAATGGGGACTTTCTTGTATCGGTTTTGTAGGCGAGCTTATCTGGGGTGTGGTGTGTGGGTGTAAGGGGCATCTCTGTGAATAAAGGCTTGGAAACAACTAAAGACCAGGCTCCAGTATTTTATCCTTCACCACATGGCTATCCATTTATAACATTCAGCCCCTCGAGCCTGTTCTGCCATTCATTTAGATCACGGTTGATCTGTACCTTAACTCCATCTATCTGCTTTGGTTCCCCAACCCCTAATGCCCTTACCTAACAAAAATTTATCAATCAATTGCTACAATTAACCTCAGTGTCTCTGGGCTAAGGAAGGGAAAAATCAGCCAGGGTTCACATTCCTGATTGTTGTTCAGTGACCCCTGCTGGAAAGTACATATGTTGACATCAGGTGAGGATAGAATTGGCTAGGCTGTGATGCTTGCCACAGTCGAATATCCAGTTAGCATTTACTATTGGGATCACACATGAAGAATTTTCACTTGGGTGAAGTATCAGAGAACAGCCAGTGCTCCAGGAACTGTCCTCTAGCATAAATCAGCAGATTCAGAACGAGGAGGGAAGTAAAACGAAAAATCCCGTAAAATGCAAGCTATTGTAGGCTGTACTAGAAGAACATTAAAAAGAGTTATTGCGGTTAAATATAACCTCATGTTTGTATGGGAATGACAGTCACAAGTACCCACTGAGGTTAAAATCAAATTCCATGTCCAGCTGTTAACTATGTTCTATGTCATTCAGAGAATGCTAGCTATGCTGATAATCTGCTTGTTTTCTGCCCTAGAATTTCCAGTCACAGGAACTGGAATGAAGGAGTTCTGCGTACAGTTGTGGCCCATAGCCACAATATTAGAGCAATGCACTTTCAACATGTGGACCTGAGTTGATTATAAAGACTTAGTTAGACCTCTCCTATGTGTAAGGAAGCCAGTCTCACCTGCATTAGTTTTGGGGAAGGAAGAAAAATGGGCAGAGAGAGCTTTTCATGTTGCTGAATTCTAATGAGACAGACTGTGCCATCATCCTGACCATGGAGAATAGCACAGGTGTGGAAGAAGCTAAGCTGAGTTTTTTTTTGTAGGGAAACAACTGCAGATGAACATAGGAACATAGGAATTGCTATATGATAAAAGACCAAGGTCCGTCTAGTTCACCTTCTACCATCCTGGTAGTCGCATGATACAATGATAATGGAGCTGTTGACTACAATTATAGCTATCAATCTCTATCAATCAGTCTACAACAGACCCAGACATGACACAAGGAAAACCCCAGTGGTGGAGAACTTTGGGAATCATAGGTCCAAAGTCACCTTTTTCCTCTCATGAATGCCACACTTACCATATGTCATGTCTCAAATTACTCATATACGGTATCACAAAATGTTATTTTCTGAAAGAAATCTATCTAATTTGCATTTGAACCACTGCCAGTTTCTGTGTCACACATTGTACAGATTTAACCAAGCTGTTCATTAGATGATAGCAGGTCCCTACAATGTACTTCTGAGCAATGGATACTGAAAGTTCCATAGAATTGAATATCAAAACCTCAGGAAAAGGTCATAGGCATGCAAGTGGAAACAAATGTAGTTACCTGAAGCATTTTATTGTTTATACATCTGTGCCTCATATCAGTGAAATGAACATCTGATAGATTAGTTTTGAAGAAATTGATTTCCTGTATCCTCATTGAAGCATGTATATTCTGTGAATCAAATAAAAATAAACATAATTTTTTAAAAAACAGGATTAGACATTTGTGAAATGAAAAGCCAATATAGGGAAATGTATTGGTTTTAATGCACGTGTGATTATTTAATCACTTCTGAGACCAAGTTGAGAACATGTGCTTCAGGGGGAAAATAGCTGCTGCTTAATGCTTCATTACATTCTGAAGTTCTGAGTCATTGACTTTATCCTGATTTGAGGCCTTTTGTAGTTGTAAACATGTCAGATCCATGAATGTAAATGGAGTGAAACTACAGTTGTTCAGAGAATACGTTTTGTGATTTTTTTTTAAAGCACATTATATTTCTGAAATTGTAAACTGTAGTGTGAAGCAAGGGACTTCATTCAGTATTGCCCGAGTTGTGACTTGTTAAATTCAAATGATTGTGTAGTGAGTTTGACAAACACAAATGCCTACAATCATCTGAAGACCCAAGTTGAAAGGGGACGTTGTAATTCAGCTCCTTTGTACCATACTGTTAAACTATGCTTTTGGGGAAATTTTACTTACATATGTATTGAATTGAAAGAAGGCTGCATACCAGATGACCGTTCTGTAACAAAATTATTCCTTGCAACAAGCTGTGTTCTGTTTTGTGCTGCTATTCTCTAAAATCTTCAATTTGATCATTAAGCCCTTTCTCCTGTCTGTACATGCTCCACACAGACTTCCAGGCAGCAAGAAAAATCATGAAGTTACATTTTTTTCCCCCCAGTGAAGTACATTTTAAATGATTCGAATGCATTCATTGCAACCCAGATCATGGTTATGCTGTTAGGTTGCATTGTACTTTTGGATTTTCTGTAAATTACCGTTAATGAGCCTATTCCAGATGGACCCTTACCTTGCTGCATAAACAGAAAGATAAAAGATAGCACAGAAGCAGAGCAGTTTTCTCCAGAAATTATGCTGACAGCATCACCAGAGCAACTACAGTGCAAAAGCTTTGGACTTGCACTGTACCTGTGTTAGTGCCAACGGTTTTACCAGAAGCTGTGCCTTTTTTTTGAAGGGAAGAAAGAAATCACATAGCTATAAAAAGTAGCACATACCCTACCCCATCTTTCCGTAGTACAAGGACATTTGTCTCTGGCATTGCTACTACACCCCATCCCCCACCCTAAACATTCATAGAACCACAGAATCAGAGAAAATATACGGCACAGAAGGAGGCCATTCGGCCCATCGTGCCCGCTCCGGCTGGGAAACGAGCCACCCAGCCTAATCCCACATTCCCGCATTTGGTCCGTAGCCCTGCAGGTCACGGCTCTTCAGGTGCACATCCAGGTATTTTTTAAATGAGTTGAAGGTTTCTGCCTCTACCACCCTCTCAGGCAGTGAGTTCCAGACCCCCACCGCCCTCTGGGTGAAAAAAAGTTTCCTAATTTCCGCTCTAATCCTTCTACCAATCACTTTAAATCTATGCCCCCTGGTTATTGACCCCTCTGCTGAGGAAATAGGTCCTTCCTATCCATTCTATCTAGGCCCCTCATAATTTTATACACCTCAATCAAATCACCCCTCAGCCTCCTCTGTTCCAAGGAAAACAACCCCAGCCTATCCAATCTGCCATCATAGCTAAAATTCTCCAGTTCTGGCAACATCCTCGTAAATCTCCTCTGCACCCTCTCTAGTGCAATTACATCCTTCCTGTAATGTGGTGGCCAGAACTGTGCGCAGCACTCAAGCTGTGGCCTAACTAGTGTTTTATACAGTTCCAGCATAATATCCCTGCTTTTATTTTCTATGCCTCAGTTAATAAAGGAAAGCATTCCGTATACCTTCTTAACCATCTTATGTACCTGTCCTGCTACCTTCAGGGATCTGTGGACATGCACTCCAAGGTCCCTCACTTCTTCTACACCTCTCAGCATCCTCCCATTTATTGTGTATTCCCTTGCCTTGTTTGCCCTCCCCAAATGCATCACCTCACACTTCTCCGGATTGAACTCCATTTGCCACTTGTCTGCCCATCTGACCAGTCCATTGATACCTTCCTGCACTCTACAGCTTTCCTCCTCACTATCAACCACACGGTCAATCTTTGTGTCATCCGCAAATTTCTTAATCATGCCCCCTACGTTTCAGTCCAAATCGTTAATGTATACCATAAAAAGCAACCAGCGCATCGTGGCTGCAGTGTGTACCATCTACAAGATGCACTGCAGCAACTCGCCAAGGCTTCTTCGACAGCATCTCCCAAACCCGCGACCTCTACTACCTAGAAGGACAAGGGCAGCAGGCACATGGGAGCAACACCACCTGCATGTTCCCCTCCAAGTCACACACCATCCTGACTTGGAAATATATCGCCGTTCCTTCATTGTCGCTGGGTCAAAATCCTGGAACTCCCTACCTAACAGCACTCTGGGAGAACCTTCACCACACGGACTGCAGCGGTTCAAGAAGGTGGCTCATCACCACCTTCTCAAGGGACATTAGGGATGGGCAATAAATGCTGGCCTTGCCAGCGATGCCCACATACAATGAACGAATATATAAAAAAAGGGAGTTGACATTCACCTAGAGGAAACCCTGCGCTTGTGTGAGTGGTGTGAGTGTACAGTTGAACTTTCCACTGGCAAAGTTTCCATAATTTATGCAGTAAAAGCATGACTGATGCTTTAAGGTTTCAAAAAGTTATGAGGTCAAAACTCTTTGCTAATTTTAGAGGACAAAATGGACACGAGTAAAATGTCGTACTTGGTCCCTATGACACTGCTTACTTACATAGAGAGAATTATGGACCAATTAATTGAGGGATGGGGAGTGAGCTTTGGCCCAGTGGTACCATTCCCGCCCGCTTCTGAGACAGAAGGTTATGGGTCACCCGCTGTCCTATTGTCTAACCCACCTCGCCTCTCAATTCCCCCAACAATTTTATTTTAAGCATACAAATATATAATAGTGACTTGCATGGTACAGAATACGTGTCAGTTAGCTGCATCTTATTGTAAAACTGAAATAAAACTAGACAGTGCGGTTCTGTGCTATCCTGAAGCAACAACATATGCGGTGAGGGAGTAGTGGGTCATGAGTTTCAACCACAAGGTCCCGTACCATTGACATCCCATTACTGTGAGGGGCAGCTGATTAGAAGCCAGGTGCCTTCCTTTATGGAGGTAGGGCAAATTGCCGGGAGAGTTCCCCAATGGTCTAGAGCAGACCAGCTGCCCATTTGCCTTTTCAGCATGGCAGAGGAAGACCTCGCCTTAAAAAAGTCAACTAAAATTGTGGCTGCTATATTGAGCGATCGGCAGGAAGTAATTACATGTACATATAAGATGTCAGTGTTGAGAAAAGTCCATTTGGCCTACAAAGCTGATTTTTCTAGTCCATTAACTCCCTTCTTTTAGTTTGACTAAATAAATGCTTTACCTCTACTACCTTGCTTGGTAGATTATTTCAAATATTTATCACTTATTGAGTAAAGAACATTTTTTCTGGTATCTGTACTAAGTTAAATTTTCATCAGTTTCATTTATGTCTTCTGATCCTACTTTTTTGGTGTAATTTGAAATAGTAACTTGAGTTTACCTTATCTTTAATTTTTAATACTTTATATATTTTATGAGGGCCCCTCTTAACCACTTTCATTCTTGGCTGTAAAGCTTAAGGGGGTGAATTTCTGTGGGGTTCTCCTACTCCTCCTCCTTTGTTTCTCCCCATGAAAATTCACCCCCTAAGATTCTCTAGTCCTTCCTCATAGCTCATTCCCGTTGTGCTTGGGATTACTCATGTTGCTCTTTTCTGTACACTTTTTATTGCACATGCAGCTTTGCTTGTTGTATGGGAGAAACTTCTTTACCCAAAAAATGTGGAACTCGCTACCACCAGGAGTAGTTGAGGCAAATAGCGTAGGTTCATTTAAGGGGAAGCTAGATACGCACATGAGGGATAAAGGAATAGAAGGATATGCTGATAGGGTTAGATGAAGAGGGGTGGGAAGAGGCTCATGTGGAGCATAAATGCCGGCATAGAACAGTTCGGCCGAATGGCCTGTTTCTGTGCTGTAGATTCTATGTAATTGTAACCAAAACTGAATATAGTATTGTAAATGTGGACTGATCAGTGCAAAGCCTTAGAGCAACTTCAGCAGACTTGTGCCTAAATATCCTAGCGTTCTATTAGCTTTTTTAATTGCTTTGTCCCTTAGGACTGACTTTTCAAATGCATATTATAGGCTTGGAGCTTTGTCTGTCTGGAGCACATATTGGAAAATGGGCTGAAAATTGTGGGAAATGCACCCTCGATTTCCTGTTAGGCAGTTAAAGTGATGTGTCTACTGTTACTCTCAGGGCTTTTCTAAATCTCTCAGTGCTAATTCAGTTCCATTCACTGTAAACTTACGTCCCATATTTTTTCATCCAGTGTGTTAAATTTCATGGGGGTAATTTTCCAAGTGCATACTCACAGCAGGGAATCACACCTGCCAGTGGTGAATATTGAAAACCCAAGGCAGCGAGCCCCCATATTTTTGGATATGCGCAGCCTGCAGTTGAGGTTCTCTGCCATCAATGCACGTTTGGAAAATTACCTCTATGGAATTAAACTTATGGGGAACTTTGCTGATTACTTACTAGTAGTGCTTAATAAAACTCTGAAATCACAGCCTGGAGTGTTTGTTTAAAAATATATATTTTATTAAAGGTAATAGAGTGGAGCTGTATTAAAATGGGCAAAAATTAAATCTTAATTGGATTGTATGACATGAGTGATGCAACTTATAAAATAACTGATTTGTAGAGCTTAAATGCTGATCTGCACAGGGATTGGATCATTCAGTGAGCTCCACTGTACTACGCGTGTCACATGCTTTGTAACTGCATTTTTTATTGACAGTGATTATACATCCAGTGATCTTGTTGATTACAGAATTCCAGTGCTGACCACCGGGTACGGCTTGACCTGGGTTTGTGGGACAAATTCAGTGAACTTGCCACAAAGTGCATTATCAAAATAGTGGAATTTGCTAAACGACTGCCCGGCTTCACGAGCTTGACCATTGCAGATCAGATCACTCTGCTCAAAGCTGCCTGCCTGGACATCTTGGTAGGTACACATTCATTAAAAAGATTTATTCTGTGTCAGCACAATATTGTCTGTCATTGACCTTAGGATTTTGCACCTCCCTATCTTGTCAAAACCAGCTGAGAACACTGTGTGATCTTAGACATTGATATATGGGGTGAGTTCAGTAGCCCTGTCACTGACTCTACCATCGAGACAGTTAAGTTCACCCAGGAGCTCCCAAGATTCACCTAACAAACTGTCCCATGCTCAAATTATTTCAGAACATCTTGGTGTGTGGGCTTCTCAGCAGGAAAAGAATAACCACCTATTAGCAGTCACACTTGGTGTCTTACTATGGTTAAGAACAGAAAGATTAAGAGGAATAATGGTGGTGCAGACTTCTGAAGCTCTTTCCCCAGATTAAGTAGTAATTCTCATGTACGTACCAAGATTTTAAGTATTAACTAGCATTTCAGATGGAATTAGTTGTTCATGTATATATTTATACATAAAAAGGATCATTTTCCAACTTTATGCTTCCCACTGGGAGCCATTTTGTGAGGGATCCAATAGAAATGGATCCTTTTCACCATCTGAAAATGGGTTTCGTGCCACGCCCTGGTAAGCTGAACTAAACATCTGCCATATCTCTCAAAATGGTCGTTTGCCCTGTCTGAACAAATTAGGTGAGAATAGAATGTTAGTTACCTGCCAATATTGCAGTTAGTGATTGAAGCAGAGACCATGGGCTGGATTTTCAACCTGCTGCCCTGATGTAAAACTGGTATTGTGGATCAGCTGCCGGTTATAGAAACCATCCAATTTACACTTCCATTGACTTCAGTGGAAATGAAAATCGGGCCGTTTCTATAACGGACGGCCGATCCACAATGCCAGCCTCGCACCCGGGTGACAGGTTGAAAATATACCCCCATATCAACATTTAAGAATAGGACTAAAGGGATATAAAGGGATATGGGAACAGGTCGGGCACACGGAATTAAGACTATTGCTTGTGTGGAGGATAAACACCAACATGAACTGGCTGGGCCGAACAGCTTGTTTGCATGTTGTAATTTCTTTATCATTCTTTTTGCCAGCTAGCTGGGCTTGCACCAATTAAATCACATGTCTTTATTGGAGCTGCTGACGAGTGAATTGATAGAAAATGAAACTATTTGATGTCTCTTTAAAGCTTTCATGTTTAATGAGTCCTAAATGTTTGCATATTGCTTCATTTTATTGTTATTTTAAAATATAAATGTATATTTGTAGAATTCTTACTGCTAAGAATAGGGACACAACATTCATCAGATTTCACAAAAAATGTCCACAGATTTCTATTACCTGGGCATATATTCCACAACCTCAATTTAACAGTCTGGAGAGAATTTCCTTCTTTGCGTGCACTTATTATAATAAAGCACAAGGCATTGAAGCATGAAAAGCTAATTTTGGTGTAGATTCAAACACTAACTTATAAACAGTTTTATTCTTTGGGTAAAGGGACTGATTCAAATCCCTGTGCTGATGTGCTAATCAAATGGAATGTTTTGTGGGGCGTTGCCCAGGGTTCTGCCTGAAGTATACGGCACTCTCACATAGGGCTCCAGCTGAGTTTTAGGACTGGAGATCCAGGCCAATAAGATCCAAAAATAACAATAGTTGGTTTATACACAAAAAAAGAAGTGGGGTTACTGAATCTGCTGCACAGTATAACAAGGGAAGGCTCGATCATTCACATCACTTGATCACAATTGAGTCAACAAATATGATACTGGTGAGCAGCTTTTATTGAAAACTCTGCTGAGCACAGTACTTTAAAGTTCATACATTAGTGAGCACTTTGGGGGAAAAGGCAGATCCAGTGGAAGAAAATGGAGAGCTGAAAAAGTCCCTGGCAGCTGCTTGAAACAGGCGTTAGGCCCCTTGCATATACTAATGAGAGGCCTAATGTCTGCTTAAGACCCCTCTCTGAAATTAGTCAAAAACTAGGCGGAGCTTGCTCCTGCACAAGCTCCGACTAGTTTTTCAGGCTCTACAGCAGTCTAAACGGACTGCTGGGGGCCACCGAAGACATGGTAAGTAAATGTTTTTGTATACTTACCTGAATATGGAGCCAGGAGGGTCAAGAGTGCTCTGCATCAATACTGCGGGCTGCTGCCAACCCATGCTTGCCCCCCCTCCCCTTCTCATTCACTCTTCAAAGACCCTACTTGAGGGCTGCTAACCCTGTTCGAGTTGGCCGATTTTGCTGTGGGCCTGATTGGTGCTTGCTGCTCACCAGTTTCATGGTAATAAGGTCCAAGGACTAATTTCGGAGAATCCTTGGGCTGACCTCTTCGGGCATGCGTTGTAGCTGCACTGCCCGTTTCACAGCCATAGTCAGTCGCTATCCAATTTCTCTCCTTTCAGAATAATGTCCTGTAGTCACCTTATCTTCCAGTAATCTCTAAGAAAAGAAGAGTTTTTATTCTTATTCAGTAAGATATTTTATACTTCTGGTGAATCTTTTGAGTTATTAAGGTGAGGGTGCTATGGAATGGAACACGGTTCCAATTTTTGCATCCTGTGTCAGAATCAAACACTTCCAGGACACTTATAGCATTGGCCAGACTTCCTCTACTCTGACCCAACGATATGCCACAAGCCCAGCCTCAGAAGAGCAAGCCCGCACCGCACCAATGTGAATTGTTCAATTCCCATAGACTCATCCTGACGATGTTGCAAATTTGGGTCTATTATAGTCAATGTTTTGCTGAGGACTAGATTAAAACTGGGAATTAGATTAAAACTGCCCAACTCATTTTACATAGGAACCTTGTAGTTGAGAGGGGCAACTTTTTCATTCTATTAGTCAATTTGAATTCAAGCTATATCCCAGAAATGAAAAGGCAATGTGAAGACCCACTGCACCACCTAATCTCTTTCTGCAAGATATTTTAGTAAATTCATTTACAATCTTTGTGTCAAACTGGACGTCCTTTAATTAGAGGAAACACTACTTTGCTGCTTTCAACATGACAGGCTGTTTCCTGGTGTTTCAACAACAACCCTCAGCCTCCAGCACCTTCCAGTATCCCTTTAAGGGAAATTCAGTGAAATTAGTGATTAAATTATGTCAGAGCATTCCTTTCAGATTATTGTTTTAGACCCACCCTTCACACCATCAAATACCTATCATTCCCAAGCATTACTACAAGCAGTGATTTTAATGCCTTGATTATTATCTGAGATAGATCAGCTTCAGGCTTAGCTTTTCAAAATGTCTCTTATGTTTGTGTTTATCTTGATCAAACCCTTATACTGTGGAAGTTTTTCTTTTATTTGTTTGTTTTGGTGAAATTTGTGTTCATCAAGATGAAAGATGTCTAGTGAAGAATAGAAGATTTTAAAAAATATTTGTTCTCGGCGCGTGGGCAGCAGTGGCAAGGCCGTATTTATTGCCCATCCCTAGTTGCCCTGAGGAGATGGTGGTCCGCCTTCTCTTTGAATAGCTTGTGATGATGGTGCATCCTCAATGGTGTTAGGTAGTGAATTCCAGGATATTGAATCAGCGACAATGGAGGAAAGATGATGTCTGCTCAAGTCAGGATGGTGTGTGACTTGGAGGGGAACTTGGAGATAACAGTGTTCCCCTGACATTGCTGCGCTTGTCCTTCCTGGTGGTAGAGGTCGCAGGGGAGGGATGGGCTGTCGAAGTAACCTTGGTGAGTTCATAGAATCATAGAAAGGTTACAGCACGGAAGGAGGTCATTCGGCCCATCGAGTCCACGCCTGCTCTATGTAAGAGCAATCCAGCTAGTCCCACTCCCCTGCCCTTTCCCTGTAGCCCTGCAATTTTTTTCCTTTCAAGTACTTAACCAGTTCCCTTTTGAAGGCCATGATTGAATCTGCCTCCACCACCCCCTCGGGCAGTGCATTCCAGATCCTAACCACTCGCTGTGTAAAAAAGTTTTTCCTCATGTCACCTTTGGTTCATTTGCCGATCACCTTAAATCTATGTCCCCTGGTCCTGGACCCTACCGCCAATGGGAACAGTTTCTCTCTGTCTACTCTGTCCAGACCCTTCATGATTTTAAATACCTCTATCGAATCTCCTCGCAATCGTCTCTGTTCCAAGGAGAACAATCCCAGCTTCTCCAGTCTATCCACGTAACTAAAGTCCCTCATCCCTGGAATCATTCCAGTAAATCTCTTCTGCACCCTTTCTAAGGCCTTCACATCTTTCCTGAAGCACGGTGCCCAGAACTGGACACAATACACCAGTTGTGGCCAAACCAATGTTTTATAAAAGGTTCATCATGACTTCCAGACTTTTGTACTCTATGGGCTCAATTTTAAACTTAAATTGCGGCTGCATTGGGGGCAGAGGGGCTGCGAAAATGGCAGAAATGCAGAGCGGGTTTGGAAGCCAGCTCCAACCCGCCGACTTCCGAGTTTCCCACAGACACACCTGTATGCGCGCGGGCGTCCCGAATCCGGAAGTCCCGCCGGCTTTGATAGTTAAAGAACCAAATGTACCTCATTGAGGTACTTAAGGCACTTTACTTGTGACATATCAGGTAGTTAGAATGATTTTTAATTTATCTGGACAACTTTCCCATGGCTTCTGATTCACGCCTGGTCCGATGTCTCCCTCTCTGATTTCCCCCTCTTCCCCACCCCCGATGACCCCCCACTCTCCCCCTCTTCCCCACCCCTGATGACCCCCCACTCTCCCCCTCTTCCTTCCCTGATGCCCCCCGATTTCCCCTCTTCACCCCCTGATCTCCCCCTCTTCCCCCTCCCAATGTCCCACCGATTTTCCCCTCTTCCTCCCCGATGTCCCCCCGATCCCCCCTTCTCCACCCCCCCGATGTCCCCCCGATCTCCCCTTCTTCACTCCCCCAATGCCCCCCCCCGATCTTCCCCCTCCCCCCCCCGATCTTCCACTCTTCCTCCCCCCCCAATCTTCCGTTCCAGCACTGGATGACGTCTCTCTCTCTTTCTCTCCCCCCCACCTCGGCGCAGCAGCTCCTGTCGGCAGTCGGCCTGTCAATCAGGCTGGCTGCCGGGCACGAAGCCTGGAAAGAACTTTAATCACCATCAATTACATTGCTATTGTGTCGGAAACGGTAAGTTTTTTTTATTCGGGTTTGCCACGCATACCTTCAACCCCCTCCCCCCGCTGCTAACCCGCCACCATTTCAAAATTGAGCTCTATGCCTCTATTTACAAATGATGTGGAGATGCCGGTGATGGACTGGGGTGGACAAAGGTAAGGACTTGCACAACACCAGGTTATATTCCAACTGTTGGACTATAACCTGTTGTTGTACAAGTCCTTACAACTATTTATAAAGCCTAGGATCCCGTATGCTTTTTTAACCACTTTCTCAACCTGCCCTGCCACCTTCAACAATTTGTGCACAAATACCCCAGATCTCTCTGTTCCTGTGCCCATTTTAGAATTGTGCCCTGTAATTTATATTGCCTCTCCTTGTTCTTCCTACCCAAATGTATCACTTCGCATTTCTCTGCGTTAAATTTCATCTGCCACATGTCCGCCCATTCCACCAGCCTGTCTATACCCTCTTGAAGTCTATCACTATCCTCCTCACTGTTTACTACCCTTCCAAGTTTTGGTCTGGAAATTTTGAAATTGTGCCCTGTACACCCAAGTCCAAGTCATTAATATATATCAAGAAAAGCAGTGGTCCTAGTACAGACCCCTGGGGAACACCGCTGTACATAAGAACATAAGAAATAGAAGCAGGAGTAGGCCATCCGGCCCCTCGAGCCTGCTCCGCCATTCAACAAGATCATGGCTGATCTTCTACCTCAATGCCATTCTCCTGCACTATCCCCATATCCCTTGATGCCTTTAATATCTAGAAATCTATTGATCTCTGTTTTGAATGTACTCAATGACTGAGCCTCCACAGCCCTCTGGGGTAGAGAATTCTAAAGATTCACCATCCTCCGAGTGAAGAAATTTCTCCTCATCTCATCCTAAATGGCCTACCCTTTATTCTGAGACTGTGTCCCCTGGTTCTAGACTCCCCAGCCAGGGGAAACATCCTCCCTGCATCTACCCTGTCGAGCCCAGTAAGAATTTTGTATGTTTCAATGAGATCACCTCTCATTCTTCTAAACTCTAGAGAATACAGGCCTAGTCTACTCAATCTCTCCTCCTACGACAATCCCGCCATCCCAAGAATCAGTCTGGTGAACCTTCGTTGCACTCCCTCTATGGCAAGTATATCCTTTCTTAGGTAAGGAGACCAAAATTGTACACAATATTCCAGGTGCAGTCTCACCAAGGCCCTATATAATTGCAGTAAGACATCTTTACTCCTGTACTCAAATCCTCTTGTAATAAAGGCTAACATACCATTTGCCTTCCTAATTGCTTGCTGCACCTGCATGTTAGCTTTCAGTGACTCATGTACAAGAACACCCAGGTCCCTTTGAACATCAACATTTCCCAATCTCTCGCCATTTAAAAAATACTCTGCATTTCTGTTTTTCCTACCAAAGTGGATAACTTCACATTTTTCCACATTATATTCCATCTGCCATGTTCTTGCCCACTCACTTAGCCTGTCTATATCCCCTTGAAGCCTCTTTGCATCCTCCTCACAACTCATATTCCCACCTAGTTTTGTGTCATCAGCAAACTTAGAAATATTACATTTGGTCCCCTCATCTAAATCATTGATATATATTGTAAATAGCTGGGGCCCAAAACCGATTCCTGCAGTACCCCACTAGTCACTGCCTGCCACCCTAAAAAAGACCCATTTATTCCTACTCTCTGTTTTCTGTCTGTTAACCAATTCTCAATCCATGCCAGTATATTACCCCCAATTCCATGTGCTCTAACTTTGTTCATCAACCTCCTGCGTGGCACCTTATCAAAAGCCTTCTGAAAATCCAAATACACCACATCCACTGGTTCCCCCTTATCTATTCTACTAGTTACATCCTCAAAGAACTCCAATAGGTTTGTCAAACATGATTTCCCTTTCATAAATCCATCTTGACTCTGCCAAATCCTATTATTATTTTCTAAGTGTCCTGTTATCACATCCTTTATAATAGATT
Organism: Heptranchias perlo; assembly: GCF_035084215.1. NCBI lineage: Eukaryota > Metazoa > Chordata > Chondrichthyes > Hexanchiformes > Hexanchidae > Heptranchias > Heptranchias perlo. The sequence continues at coordinate 73,716,766 of NC_090326.1, read as the reverse complement.
CTAGCATTTTCCCTACTATTGATGTCAGGCTAACACGTCTGTAGTTCCCTGTTTTCTCTCTCCCTCCTTTCTTAAATAGTTGGGTTATATTCGCTACCCTCCAATCTGCAGGAACCATTCCAGAATCTATAGAATTTTGGAAGATGACAACCAATGCATCCACTATCTCTATTGTAATGTAGTTCCCCAATCAACCACTGACAACTTGCGCCTCATACCTTCCTAGTTTCCTTTGTTTAGATTTAAGACCCTAGTTTCGGATTGAACTACATCACTTTCAAACTTAATGAAGAATTCTATCATATTATGGTCACTCTTCCCTAAGGGCTCCTTTACAACAAGATTATTAATTAACCCTTTCTCATTGCACAATACTAGATCTACAATAGCCTGTTCCCTAGTTGGTTCCTCAACATACTGATCTAGAAAACCATCTCGTATACATTCCAGGAATTCGTCCTCCACATTATTAGTGTTAATTTGGTTTGCCCAATCTATATGTAGAATAAAGTCCGCCATGATTACTGTATTACCCTTGTTACATGCACTTCTAATTTCCTGCTTTATACCATGCCCAACATTACCACTACTGTTCGGTGGCCTATAAACAACACCCACCAATGTTTTTTGCCCCTTGCTGTTTCTTAGCTTCACGCAAACTGATTCCAGATCTTGATCTTCTGAGCCAAGATCCTTTCTCACTATTGTACTGATCTCATCCTTTATTAACAGCGCTACCCCACCTCCTTTTCCTTCCTCTATGTCGAATATCCTTGAATATTCAGTTCCCAGCCTTGGTCACCCTGCAGCCACGTCTCCGTAAAGCAATTAGATCATACCCATTTACTTCTATTTGTGCCGTCAATTCATCTACCTTGTTGCGAATGCTGCGTGCATTCAGATAAAGTGCCTTTAATTTTTCCTTTTTAACATATTTTCCTATTTTGACCTTATTTGCTGCTGGCCTTTGTTTCCGCTGCCTTCCAATTTCACTTACTACTTTTCTGCCTTCCACTCCCAGCTTTGTTACTCTCCCTTCTGAATCTCCTCTCAGGTTCCCACCCCCCCCGCTAAGTTAATTTAAACCTTCCTCAACAGCACTAGCAAACCTCCCCACAAGGATATCAGTCCCGGCCCAGTTGAGGTGCAACCCGTCCAGCTTATACAGGTCCCACCTCCCCCAGAACCGGTTCCAATGCCCCAGAGATCTAAAGCCCTCCCTCCTGCACCATCTCTCCAGCCGCGCATTCACCTGCTCTATCCTCCTATTTCTATACTCACTAACGTGTGGCACTGGAAGTAATCCGGAGATTACTACCCTTAAGGTCCTGCTTGTTAATCTCTTTCCTAACTCCTTAAACTCTGCCTGCGGGACCTCATCCCTCTTTATACCTATGTCGTATGGAACACGACCTCTAGCTGTTCACTCCCACCCCCACCAGAATGTTCTGCAGCCGCTCAGTGACATCCTTGACCCTGGCACCAGGGAGGCAACATACCATCCTGGAATAACGTCTGCGGCCGCAGAAACGCCTGTCCACTCCCCTAACTATAGAATCCCCGATCACTATTGCTCTGCTGACCTTTCTCCTCCCCCCCCCCCCCCCCCCCCCCCCGGTACAGCTGGGCCACCCATGGTGCTATGTTCTTGGCTCTGGCTGTACTCTGCAGAGGAACCCTCCCCCTCACCAGTATTCAGAACTGAATACTGGTTAGAGAATGAGATGCCCTCAGGGGTTTTCTGCACTACCTAGCTGCTCCTCCTTGTCTGTCTGGCGGTCACCCAGCCCCTCTCTGCCTGCATTCTTTTAAGCTGCGGGATGACCACCTCCAGAAACGTGCTATTCACGAAACTCTCAGCCTCGGGGATGCAGTGACGCCAGCTGCTGCTCAGGCTCCGAAACCCGAAGCTCGAGCTCCTCCAGCTGACAACACTTTCTGCACCTGTGGTTGTCCAGGACACGGGAAGCGTCCTGGAGTTCCCACATGGCACAGGATGGGTATTCCACGGTTGTGAGCTGCCCTGCCGTGCCTCAGTTTATTAGATTAACTAAACTTAACTGAAATAAACTAAAGACTTAAAAAGAAACACTCACCGGTAAAAGAAAACCTCACCAGCCAGCAGCCAATCAGCTCCTTGCCTTGTGCTGACGTCACCCTTGAATTTCTTACCTCGCTCCTTGAAGCCGCAAACTCGGCGGGATCAGCGATAATGATCCCGCTTACCGCTCTCTCGCTCTCCACTCCCTCTCCTCTCTCTCCTTTTATCGCTGATCCTGCTCTCCACTCTCTCTCTCTCTCCTCTCTCGCTCTCCACTCCCTCTCCTCTCTCTCCTTTTATCGCTGATCCTGCTCTCCGCTCTCTCTCTCCGCTCTCTCTCTCCTTTTATCGCTGATCCCGCTCTCCACTCTCTCTCTCTCTCTCCTCTCTCCGCTCTCTCTCTCCACTCTCTCTCTCCGCTCTCTCTCTCCTTTTATCGCTGATCCCGCTCTCCACTCTCTCTCTCTCTCTCCTCTCTCCGCTCTCTCTCTCCGCTCTCTCTCCGCTCTCTCTCCCCTTTTATCGCTGATCCCGCTCTCCACTCTCTCTCTCCGCTCTCTCTCTCCGCTCTCTCTCTCCTTTTATCGCTGATCCCGCTCTCCACTCTCTCTCTCTCTCTCCTCTCTCCGCTCTCTCTCTCCGCTCTCTCTCTCCGCTCTCTCTCTCCTTTTATCGCTGATCCCGCTCTCCACTCTCTCTCTCTCTCTCCTCTCTCCGCTCTCTCTCTCCGCTCTCTCTCTCCGCTCTCTCTCTCCTTTTATCGCTGATCCCGCTCTCCACTCTCTCTCTCTCTCTCCTCTCTCCGCTCTCTCTCTCCGCTCTCTCTCTCCGCTCTCTCTCTCCTTTTATCGCTGATCCCGCTCTCCACTCTCTCTCTCTCTCTCCTCTCTCCGCTCTCTCTCTCCGCTCTCTCTCTCCGCTCTCTCTCCCCTTTTATCGCTGATCCCGCTCTCCACTCTCTCTCTCCGCTCTCTCTCTCCGCTCTCTCTCTCCGCTCTCTCTCTCCGCTCTCTCTCTCCGCTCTCTCTCTCCGCTCTCTCTCCCCGCTCTCTCTCTCCGCTCTCTCTCCCCTTTTATCGCTGATCCCGCTCTCCACTCTCTCTCTCCACTCTCTCTCTCCGCTCTCTCTCCCCTTTTATCGCTGATCCCGCTCTCCACTCTCTCTCTCTCTCTCCTCTCTCCACTCTCTCTCTCCACTCTCTCCACTCTCTCTCTCCTCTCTCTCCGCTCTCTCTCTCCTCTCTCTCACCGCTCTCTCTCTCCTTTTATCGCTGATCCCGCTCTCCACTCTCTCTCTCTCTCTCCTCTCTCCGCTCTCTCTCTCCGCTCTCTCTCTCCGCTCTCTCTCTCCTTTTATCGCTGATCCCGCTCTCCACTCTCTCTCTCTCTCCTCTCTCCGCTCTCTCTCTCCGCTCTCTCTCTCCTTTTATCGCTGATCCCGCTCTCCACTCTCTCTCTCTCTCCTCTCTCCGCTCTCTCTCTCCGCTCTCTCTCCCCTTTTATCGCTGATCCCGCTCTCCACTCTCTCTCTCCACTCTCTCTCTCCGCTCTCTCTCTCCTTTTATCGCTGATCCCGCTCTCCACTCTCTCTCTCTCTCTCCTCTCTCCGCTCTCTCTCTCCGCTCTCTCTCTCCTTTTATCGCTGATCCTGCTCTCCGCTCTCTCTCTCCGCTCTCTCTCTCCTTTTATCGCTGATCCCGCTCTCCACTCTCTCTCTCTCTCTCCTCTCTCCGCTCTCTCTCTCCGCTCTCTCTCTCCGCTCTCTCTCTCCTTTTATCGCTGATCCCGCTCTCCACTCTCTCTCTCTCTCTCTCCTCTCTCCGCTCTCTCTCTCCGCTCTCTCTCTCCGCTCTCTCTCCCCTTTTATCGCTGATCCCGCTCTCCACTCTCTCTCTCCGCTCTCTCTCTCCGCTCTCTCTCCCCTTTTATCGCTGATCCCGCTCTCCACTCTCTCTCTCCACTCTCTCTCTCTCTCTCCTCTCTCCGCTCTCTCTCTCCGCTCTCTCTCTCCGCTCTCTCTCCCCTTTTATCGCTGATCCCGCTCTCCACTCTCTCTCTCTCTCTCCTCTCTCCACTCTCTCTCTCCACTCTCTCCACTCTCTCTCTCCTCTCTCTCCACTCTCTCTCTCCGCTCTCTCTCACCGCTCTCTCTCTCCTTTTATCGCTGATCCCGCTCTCCACTCTCTCTCTCTCTCCTCTCTCCGCTCTCTCTCTCCGCTCTCTCTCTCTCCGCGCTCTCTCTCCGCTCTCTCTCTCCTTTTATCGCTGATCCCGCTCTCCACTCTCTCTCTCTCTCCTCTCTCCGCTCTCTCTCTCCGCTCTCTCTCTCCGCTCTCTCTCTCCTTTTATCGCTGATCCCGCTCTCCACTCTCTCTCTCCCCTCTCTCTCCGCTCTCTCTCTCCGCTCTCTCTCCCCTTTTATCGCTGATCCCGCTCTCCACTCTCTCTCTCCCCTCTCTCTCTCCGCTCTCTCTCTCCGCTCTCTCTCTCCTTTTATCGCTGATCCCGCTCTCCACTCTCTCTCCACTCTCTCTCTCCCCTCTCTCTCTCCGCTCTCTCTCTCCGCTCTCTCTCTCCTTTTATCGCTGATCCCGCTCTCCACTCTCTCTCTCTCTCTCCTCTCTCCGCTCTCTCTCTCCGCTCTCTCTCTCCCCTCTCTCTCTCCGCTCTCTCTCTCCGCTCTCTCTCTCCTTTTATCGCTGATCCCGCTCTCCACTCTCTCTCCTGATCCCGCTCTCCACTCTCTCTCTCCACTCTCTCTCCACTCTCTCTCTCTCCTCTCTCTCCGCTCTCTCTCCTCTCTCTCTCCACTCTCTCTCCCCTTTTATCGCTGATCCCGCTCTCCGCTCTCTCTCTCTCCTCTCCGCTCTCTCTCCTTTTATCGCTGATCCCGCTCTCCGCTCTCTCTCTCTCCTTTTATCGCTGATCCCGGTCTCCGCGCTCGCTCTCCTCTCTCTCTCCTCCTTTTATCACTGATCCCGCTCTCCACTCTCACTCTCCACTCTCTCTCCTCTCTTGCTCCTCCTTTTATCGCTGATCCCACTTTCTGCTCTCTCTCTCCACTCTCTCTCCTTTTATTGCTGATCCCGCTCTCCACTCTCTCTCTTCGCTCTCTCTTTCCTTTTATCACCGATCCCATGCTCCAGTCTCCACTCTCTCTCTCCGCGCTCTCTCTCCTCTCTCTCTCTCCTTTTATCACTGATCCCGCTCTCCACTCTCTCCACTCTCTCTTTCCTCTTATCACTGATCCTGTGCTCCAGCCTCCACTCTCTCTCTCCACTCTCTCTCCTTTTATCGCTGATCCCGCTCTCCGCTCTCTCTCCTCTCTCCTTTTATCGCTGATCCCGCTCTCCACTCTCTCCACTCTCTCGCTCCTCCTTTTATCTCCGATCCTGCACTCCGCGCTCTCCTCTCTCGTTCATCCTTTTATCGCTGATCCCGCTCTCCGCTATCTCTCCTCCTATTATCGCTGATCCTGCACTCTCTCTCCTCTCTCGCTCCTTTTAGCGTTGATCCCACTCTCTCCTCCTTTTATCACTGATCCCGCTCTCTCCTCTCTCGCTCCTCCTTTTATCGCTGATCCCACGCTCTTCCCTCCAGTCCGAAAAATAACCGTTCACCGCTACTCTCTGTTTCCTGTCCCTTAGCCAATTCTGTATCCATATTGCTACTGTCCCCTTTATTCCATGGGCCGCAATCTTGATGAGAAGTCTACCATGTGGCACTTTATCAAATACCTTTTGAAAGTCCATATACACCACATCAACTGCATTGCCCACATCTACCCTCTCTGATCCTCATCAAAAAACTCTATCAGGTTAATTCAACATGATTTGCCTTTAACAAATCCATGCTGGCTTTCTCTAATCAATCCACCCTCGTCCAAATGACTGTTAATTCTGTCCCGGATTAGCGTTTCTAAAAGTTTCCCCATCACTGAGGTTAAACTGACTGGCCTATAGTTGCTGGGTTTATCCTTACACCCTTTTTTCAACAAGGGTGTAACATTTGCAATTCTCCAGTCCTCTGGCACTACCCCCATATCTAAGGATGTTTGGAAGATTATGGCCAGTACCTCTGCAATTTCCACCCTTACTTCACTCAGCAACTTAGGATGATCCCATCCGGACTTATCTACTTTAAGTACAGCTAGCCTTTCAAGTACCCCCTCATCAATTTTTAGCCCATCCAGTATCTCAACTTTATCTTCCTTTATTGAGACTATGGCAGCGTCTTCTTCCTTGGTAAAGACAGATGCAAAATACTCATTTAGTACCACAGCCATCCCCTCTGTCTCCATGAGTAGATCTCCTTTATGGTCCCTAATCAGCCCCACCCATCCGCTTACTACCCATTTATTGTTTACATGCCTGTAAAAGACTTTTGGATTCCCTTTTATGTTGACTGCCAGTCTATTCTCATATTCTCTCTTTGCCCCGCTTATTTCCTTTTTCACTTCCCCTCTGAACTTTCGATATTCTTTCTGGTTCTCACTTGTGTTATCAACCTGACATCTGTCCTTTTTTCAATTTCATCTTACTCACTATCTCTTTTGTCATCCAGGGAGCTCTGGCTTTAGTTGTCCTACCTTTCTGCCTCTTGGGAATGTGCCTAGATTGTACCTGAACCATCTCCTCCTTAAAGGCCGCCCACTGTTCAATTACAGTTTTGCCTGCCAATCTTTGATTCCAATTTACCCGGGCCAGATCTGTTCTCATCCCACTGAAATTGGCCCTCCTCCAATTGAGTATTTTTACTTTAGAGTGGTCCATGTCCTTTTCCATAGCTATTCTAAACCTTATAATACTCTGATTGCTGCTCCCTAAATGCTCTCCCACTGACACTTGCTCCACTTGGCCCACCTCATTCCCTAGAACCAAGTCCAGCAATGCCTCCTTCCTCGTTGGGCCAGAAACGTACTGGTTAAGAAATTTAAGCTCTTACAGGTTAAGAGTTGCTGCAGTGCATTCCGTAGATTGTACATACTACAGCCACATGATGCCAGTGATGGATATTGACTGCTGCGTAAGGGGCACCGATCAAGCAAATTGCTCTGTCCTGGACATTGTTGAGGTTTTTGAGTGTTGTTGCAGTTGCACCCATCCAGTTGACTGGCGAGTATCCCATCACACTCCTGACTTAAACCTTCTAGATGGTGGAGAAATCTTGATGTGTCAGGAGGTAAACCTCTGCCTGGTTCCTGTGGCCAGTGTTGATAAGCCTGTCCGGTTCAGCTTCTGGTCATTGGTGACCCCCAAAGTGTTTTTGGTGGGGGACTCGGCAGTGGTGGTGCAGTTGAAGGTCAGTTGAAGATGGCTGGACTTTCTCTTCTTTGAGATGGTCATTACCTGGCATTTAAGTGGCATGAATGTTACCTTCCACTTGTCAGCTCAAGCCTAAATATTATCCAGGTCCTGCTGTAGGCTGGCACAGGCTGTTTCATTATCAGAGGAATTGTGAATGGAGCTGAACACTGTGGAATTATCAGCGACGAGCCTCACTCCTGACCTTATGATGGAGGGAAGGTCATTGATAAAGTAGCTGAAGATAGTTGGGCGGAGGATGCTTCCATGAGGAACTCCTGCAGCAATGTCCTTAGGGTTGTGATGACTGGCCTCTAACAAATCGCACATCAGATATGACTCCAATCCACTGGAGGGTTTTCTCTTTCGGGTTCCTTGATACCATACTTGCTCAAATGCCTATGCAGCATTCAGCTTTTGTGTCCATGTCTGGAAGTCTGGAGCTCAGTGGTTCTGGCAGAACTCAAACTTAGCATCAGTGAGCAGGTTATTTGTTAGTAGGTGTCACTTGATGGCACTATTGCTGACTCCTTCCATCACTTTACTGATGATTGAAAGGGCAGTAATCCAGATTAGATTTATCCTGCTCTTTTTTGGATAGGACATACCTGAGTAATCTTCTAAATTGTCTGGTAGATGCCTGTATCATAGCTGTACTGGAACAGCTTGGCTAAGAGAGGAGCTAGCTCTGATACATAGGCCTTCAGCATTCAGGATGTTGTCAGGGCCCATAGCTTTTACTGTGTCCAGTGCATTCAGCTACTTTTTAGTGTCACATGAGGTGGACCTAATTGGTTGGACACTGGTATCTATGATGGTGGGGACCTCAGGAAGAAGTTAAAAACAGTGGATGTCCAAAGGGACTTAGGGGTTCAGGTACATAGATCATTGAAGTGTCATGAACAGGTGCAGAAAATAATCAAGGAGGCTAATGGAATGCTGGCCTTTATATCTAGAGGACTGGAGAACAAGGGGGCAGAAGTTATGCTGCAGCTATACAAAACCCTGGTTAGACCGCACCTGGAGTACTGTGAGCAGTTCTGGGCACAGCACCTTCGGAAGGACATATTGGCCTTGGAGGGAGTGCAGCGTAGGTTTACTAGAATGATACCCGGACTTCAAGAGTTAAGTTACGAGGAGAGATTACACAAATTGGGGTTGTATTCTCTAGGGTTTAGAAGGTTAAGGGGTGATCTGATCGAAGTTTATAAGATATTAAGGGGAACAGATAGGGTGGATAGAGAGAAACTATTTCCGCTGGTTGGGGATTCTAGGAGTAGGGGGCACAGTCTAAAAATTAGAGCCAGACTTTTCAGGAGTGAGATTAGAAAACATTTCTACACACAAAGGGTGGTAGAAGTTTGGAACTCTCTTCCGCAAACGGCAATTGATACTAGCTCAATTGCTAAATTTAAATGTGAGATAGATAGCTTTTTGGCAACCAAAGGTATTAAGGGATATGGGCCAAAGGCAGGTATATGGAGCTAGATCACAGGTCAGCCATGATCTTATCAAATGGCGGAGCAGGCACGAGGGACTGAATGGCCGACTCCTGTTCCTATCTTCCTATGTTCCTAAGTCAAGAAGAATGATCCGATCAGCACTTTTGGCACTTGCAACACTTCGATTTTGTCTTTTGCCCTTGTGCTGGCCTCCACCATAGTTGAGGATGGGGATATTCTTGGAACTTCCTTCTCCTGTTAGTTGCCTGGTTGCCTACTGCCATTCTTGACTGGATGGGGTAGGGCTACAGAACTTTCCTGTGATAAGTAGGTTGTATGAATGCTTAGCTCTGTCTGTAGCTTGTTGCTTTTGGTGTTTAATATGCAGTTAGCTTCACTAAGTTGGTATCTAATTCTAAAGTATGCCTAGTGCTGCTCCTAGCATGCCCTTCTACACAGAATCAACATTGGTCTCCTGGTTTGGTGGTGATCACAGAGTGAGGGATGTGCCAGACCATGAGGTTACAGATTGTGGTGGTATGCAATTCAGTTGCTGTTGATTAGGCACAGCGCCTTACAGATGCCCAGTTTGGGGCTGCTAGATCTCCCTTAGTCTGTCCCACTTATCATGGGGAATATCACACTACATCATGGAGGATGTCTTCACAGTGGGGAGAGACTTTATCTTCACAAAGACTGTAAGGTGGTCATTTGCACCAGTACTATCATAGGCAGATGTGTCTGCAACAGGTAGGTTGGTGAGGAGGAGTTTGAATAACTTCCCAGCCCACCTGCTGGATTAACTATTCTCTCAGCTGGCCTAGGGGTGGGTGAGCCATAATTTGTAAGATGTTGTAGTTCCAAAGAGAAAAATCATCCCAGATCAGCTGAAAAATACTGCAGTGGATTTTATTTAACTTTCACAGAATGTCTCCTGCCCAAAGATAAAAGCTGCACAAAAAAAAGCACTACACACTAGTTCATTAAGTCCAATTAATGTACTAATTTTCTCCTATTTCTACATACTTGATTTATAGTGGTTTCTATCCAATCAAAGCTTTGGTCTAGTAAATTCTGTCATGTGGTATTTTGGTCTCAGTGAATTTGGCAGTACTTTTGCACTTCAGCAACAATCTCTCCAGCCACTTGACTAAAAACAAACTGAGCCAAAAACAATCAAAGCACTCCCTGCAGGTTAACAGCAGTGACTTCATTGAACAAACAAGCCATTAACTATCCAATTCACCAAAAATAAACAACTACAGCCATCTCCACACTAATAACAGTAACGCAACATGGCAGGAAACACTGGAAAGCAAATAGCACAGCAATAGCAGGCTGCAGATCACCGTGCACCCTGCTTAATGTACCATGTTGGGACCACCCATTATTGAGCAATTAATTGGGATGATCAAATTAAAATTGGAACGAATTGACCCTAGAATCACTACAGTTTATACACTTAGGTATTGATTGGCATCAGAAGCTATGATACAGCAAATAAACTAATGCCTTATTCTGGTGTGATCTTTTGTACCACACCAGGAACAAACATACAATATAGAACTGCCAATTTCTGAGGAATTGGTAGTTTCATGTTAGCGGTGAGGGCACTGTGAGGAGGTGGTTTTGCACTGTTGGTGCTTGTATCAGTAGTGGTATAAGTGCCCCAAGTGAAACTAGCTTCTTAACCTTTAAGGTTTAAAATGAACTCAGTGGTCTGCTGAAACAATTTTTTATAAACATAGGAATATAGGAACAGGAGTAGGTCATTCAGCCCCTCGAGCCTGTTCTGCCATTCAGTTAGATCATGGCTGATCTGTACCTCAACTCCATTTACTCACCTTAGTTCCATGTCCCTTAATATCCTTACCTAACAAAAATCTATCAATCTCAGTTTTGAAATTTTCAATTGACCCACAGCCTCAACAGCTTTTTGGTGCAGACAGTTCCAGATTTCCACTATCATTTGTGTGAACGACGTAGCTCTAATTTTAAGGTTATGCTCCCTTGTTCTGGACTCCCGCACCAGAGGAAATAGTTTCTCTCTATCTACCCTACCAAATTCTTTAATCATCTTAAACACCTCAATTAGATCACCCCTTAATCTTCAATACTCAAGGGAATACAAGCCTAGTCTATGCAATCTGTCCTTATAATTTAACCCTTTTAGCTCTGGTATCATTCTGGTGAATCTGCGCTGTACCCCCTCTAAGGCCATTGTATCCTTCCTGAGGTGTGGTCCCCAGAACTCCAGATGCAGTCTTTGATACACCTGAAGCATAACTTCCACTTCTCTGTATTCCAGCCCCCATGAGATAACGGCCGACATTCCATTAGCCTTTTAAATTATTTTTGTATCTGTCCACTAGAGCTGACTCATCTCTTTCCTGATTGGAAACCTCATCAATGGTGAGAGACTGGTGAGCACAAACGCACACACAGAGCTTTGCTTTTCCCAATTCAAGCAACCACTAAAACCACAGCTCTCAGAAATGTGCCACTGAACTGCTTGTTGCAGAATTACTGAGGCACAAGTAGAGATTTCGGCTTAACAAAAAATCAGCAATAAAATAACATCAGGCCAGAAATTCTTATACGTTTTTAATGACATTAACACCCAGGAAAAAAAAGAAAATTCCGCTTCTGCTGACTACAAAATATAGCCTCAGCTTACAACCATAGGGTGGGAGATGGAGACTGCAGAGGGCTATACAGGGAGATGGACACTGCAGATGGCTAGAAATACCAGTTTCCTGACAATTTAATTGTGCAGAACATCAAAAATACAGAAATTGTGGATTACAGGTGTTTTGCTATTTAACTGCACCAGTTTTATCTGGGAGGACAACAAACTGAATTTCCGATCACCTAGTGACACAAAGTTACCGCAAACTGAAGAATCCCACAAAAATGGCTGTGCACAACCCAGTCAACGGTCACTTGTCTCAAAAAGAAGGGAGAGAAAGAAACTTATGTTCCACAGGGTTTGTTCACTCTATAATCACTGTTTTAGACAAAATTGCTACATGGTGAATTACATGAAACTTCAGACCCTGTTATTAATTTTAATAATTTTCAATCCCATATTGAGAGCAACAATGTTAAAATTATATAACAAAACAATTTTGCTAAAGTATAAAAAGTGCCAAAAATAAACACCTGCGCCTGGATTTCTGCAAAGGTTGTCCCAAATCTTCCGTCAAAGTTACAGTGGGAAATTAGGGACAAATCGTGCAGAAATTCAGGTCCCTAAAGTGGGAAAAAACAGAAAAGAGAAACCCTAGCATAAATAACCAGCCATACTTCTCGACATCGGGAGAATACATGGTGCACACTGGGAGTCGTAGTGTTCCACATACACCTAGATACAGATTTTTTTGCTAATTGTTTTTTGGTATGGCCTCTGTTTATATAGAGGTCACATCAATTACCAATCATATGGATTAAATTGCAGTTTTTACTGTCTCACCATATCTACAAAAAAGTGCGGGATTGGGGATACCCACCTTTTTTTTATTCGTTCATGGGATGTGGGCGTCGCTGGCAAGGCCAGCATTTATTGCCCATCACTAATTGCCCTTGAGAAGGTGGTGGTGAGCTGCCTTCTTGAACCACTGCAGTCCGTGTGGTGAAGGTTCTCCCACAATGCTGTTAGGAAGGGAGTTCCAGGATTTTGACCCAGCGACGATGAAGGAACGGTGATATATTTCCAAGTCGGGATGGTGTGTGACTTGGAGGGGAACGTGCAGGTGGTGTTGTTCCCATGTGCCTGCTGCTCTTATCCTAGGTGGTAGTGGTCGCGGGTTTGGGAGGTGCTGTCGAAGAAGCCCTGACGAATTGCTGCAGTGCATCCTGTGGATGGTACACACTGCAGCCACTGTGCGCCAGTGGTGAAGGGAGTGAATGTTTAGGGTGGTGGATGGGGTGCCAATCAAGCGGGCTGCTTTGTCCTGGATGGTGTCGAGCTTCTTGAGTATTGTTGGAGCTGCACTCATCCAGGCAAGTGGAGAGTATTCCATCACACTCCTGACTTGTGCCTTGTAGATGGTGGAAAGGCTTTGGGGAGTCAGGAGGTGAGTCACTCGCCGCAGAATACCCAGCCTCTGATCTGCACTTGTAGCCACAGTATTTATATGGCTGGTCCAGTTAAGTTTCTGGTCAATGGTGACCCCCAGGATGTTGATGGTGGGGGATTTTGGCGATGGTAATGCTGTTGAATGTCAAGGGGAGGTGGTTAGACTCTCTCTTGTTGGAGATAGTCATTGCCTGGCACTTGTCTGGCGTGAATGTTACTTGCCACTTATCAGCCCAAGCCTGGATGTTGTCCAGGTCTTGCTGCATGCGGGCTCGGACTGCTTCATTATTTGAGGGGATGCGAATGGAACTGAACACTGTGCAATCATCAGCGAACATCCCCATTTCTGACCTTATGATGGAGGGAAGGTCATTGATGAAGCAGCTGAAGATGTTTGGGCCTAGGACACTGCCCTGAGGAACTCCTGCAGCAATGCCCTGGGACTGAGATGATTGGCCTCCCCATCGTCCAAAGTCTTGTCATGTACTAAGGCTGAAAAAGTTGGTCCTGTTTCTAGGTGAAAAAGACAATATGGATGACAGGCAGAGATACAATTAAATCAGGAAGACAACAAAGGCAAAGATTGAAAGGCAGAAATCAAGGATGAGAGAAATTGAGCAAAAAAGGGGAACTCCATCTAAGAGAGAGAAATAAATAAATAGAGGGAGAGCCCCAATTCTAAGAGCATACTTTGGGGAAGAATGGCAAGTAAAAAGCTGTTATCTTTTCACATCATTGATAATTTTGATATTAGTAAGGAGTTATGAAAGTGTCTGATCTAAGTGGTGCCAAGTGGTCAGGAGCTGGGCAAAGACTACGGCATTGCCCAGCATGGGGGAAAGAAGAATCACACCTGGCTGATGGCTACAGGGGGCAGTAGTGGTGGCAGGGCAGAAGGCTGACTACCTGCATGTCTTGGCAGCAGAGATAGAGGGCAGTTTACATATGAGAAAAAAATAATAGATAAAAATTGTATTAATAGTTCATGAATGTTTTATGTACACAGTACATATCTTTTACGTGACGATCATAGATCAACGTTAAAAGGGGCAAATTAGAAAGAACATCATCTATGTGAATACACACATGTGCAGAACTGATGTAGTCTTGCAACAGCTTACACTCAATAATGCTTCTACTGCTATATATATATATATAAAAAAATTATGACTCTTTATTTATGTTTGCCATTTCTACATTTTATTTATTTAGATGAAAATAAAATTCCTGGCTAGGAGACTGATTTTTTTCCTTTTTGATATTTGTTGAGGGAAGGATGACAATGGAGCACATTTTCATATTTGCCCCAGGGAGGACATTGAATATTCTGTGATCAGATATGAGCCTAAAATTTAGATTGCACTCAAATCGGAGTGTGATCCGAGTACAGTGAATGTAGATGAAAACATAAAATTACAAAGCGATATTGATAGATTAGGTGAATGGGCAAAATTGTGGCAAATGGAATTCAATGTAGACAAAAGTGAGGTCATCCACTTTGGATCAAAAAAGGATAGAACAGGGTACTTTCTAAATGGTAAAAAGTTAAAAACTGTGAATGTCCAAAGGGACTTAGGGGTTCAGGGACATAGATCATTGAAGTGTCATGAACAGGTGCAGAAAATAATCAAGAAGGCTAATGGAATGCTGGCCTTTATATCTAGAGGACTGGAGTACAAGGGGGCAGAAGTTATGCTGCAGCTATACAAAACCCTGGTTAGACCACACCTGGAGTACTGTGAGCAGTTCTGGGCACCGCACCTTCGGAAGGACATATTGGCCTTGGAGGGAGTGCAGGGTAGGTTTACTAGAATGATACCCGGACTTCAAGGGTTAAGTTACGAGGAGAGATTACACAAATTGGGGTTGTATTCTCTGGAGTTTCGAAGGTTAAGTGGTGATCTGATCGAAGTTTATAAGATATTAAGGGGAACGGATAGGGTGGATAGAGAGAAACTATTTCCGCTGGTTGGGAATTCTAGGAGCAGGGGGCACAGTCTAAAAATTAAAGCCAGACCTTTCAGGAGCGAGATTAGAAAACATTTCTACCCACAAAGGGTGGTAGAAGTTTGGAACTCTCTTCCGCAAACGGCAATTGATGCTAGCTCAATTGCTAAATTTAAATGTGAGATAGATAGCTTTTTGGCAACCAAAGGTATTAAGGGATATGGGCCAAAGGCGGGTATATGGAGCTAGATCACAGATCAGCCATGATCTTATCAAATGGCGGAGCAGGCACGAGGGGCTGAATGGCCTACTCCTGTTCCTATATTCCTATGTTCCTATGTACACATGCCTTAAGAGGCCTGTGGCATGACCACGGCAAATTAATGCGCCGGCCTCACGAGTATAGTATAGTACCAGCAAGCTGCGGGCACCGCTCATGGCCCCAGAGGCAGCTCGCCGGTCGCGTGGGACGCGAGATCATTCAGCTGGGGCGCTGGCCGAGGATATGTCCTGGGGAAGGGAGGCAATCGGGAGGTGGGTGAGCGCGGGTGTGCAGCGGCCTACAGTTTTAATGTGGAGCCAGAAGGAGCATTCCTGCACGCCCTATTGGTTCCTTCAGTTATGTTTATGTTTATTGGTTACTGAGTTGAAACTGCCTGAAATCCTTTTACTCAGTAAACTTAGTCAACAGAGAGGAGACTTGTACCATTTATTTGGGGTATATTTATACCAGAGATGGGAAGGGAGTCCACCACCCTTCCCAAATATGAAATTGATTTTAATTCTACATGACCATCAATATATATTGTACAATAGAGCTGTTAAGCAAATGTTGCATTGTGATTTTTAAAGTTGTTTGAGCATGTTAAATAAAGAGGTGTTTTGAATGCTGTGGATATTTATTCTGAATCCCCATGGACAAAAATATTTACATTTAATGATGCATAAACTGTTCCACTGTTTACCTAGTTAGTTAATCCTATAAGGATCCAAATCCAGAAAGACTCACTATAAACATTGGAAGAAATGATCATAGAATCATAGAATCATAGAAGTTACAACATGGAAACAGGCCCTTCGGCCCAACATGTCCATGTCGCCCAGTTTATACCACTAAGCTAGTCCCAATTGCCTGCACTTGGCCCATATCCCTCGATACCCATCTTCCCCATGTAACTGTCCAAATGCTTTTTAAAAGATAAAATTGTACCCGCCTCTACTACTGCCTCTGGCAGCTCGTTCCAGACACTCACCACCCTTTGAGTGAAAAAATTGCCCCTCTGGATCCTTTTGTATCTCTCCCCTCTCACCTTAAATCTGTGCCCCCTCGTTATAGACTCCCCTACCTTTGGGAAAAGATTTTGACTATCGACCTTATCTATGCCCCTCATTATTTTATAGACTTCTATAAGATCACCCCTTAACCTCCTACTCTCCAGGGAATAAAGTCCCAGTCTGTCTAACCTCTCCCTGTAAGTCAAACCATCAAGTCCCGGTAGCATCCTAGTAAATCTTTTCTGCACTCTTTCTAGTTTAATAATATCCTTTCTATAATAGGGTGACCAGAACTGTACACAGTACTCCAAGTGTGGCCTCACCAATGCCCTGTACAACTTCAACAAGACATCCCAACTCCTGCATTCAATGTTCTGACCAATGAAACCAAGCATGCTGAATGCCTTCTTCACCACCCTATCCACCTGTGACTCCACTTTCAAGGAGCTATGAATCTGTACTCCTAGATCTCTTTGTTCTATAACTCTCCCCAACGCCCTACCATTAACGGAGTAGGTCCTGGCCCGATTCGATCTACCAAAATGCATCACCTCACATTTATCTAAATTAAACTCCATCTGCCATTCATCGGCCCACTGGCCCAATTTATCAAGATCCCGTTGCAATCCGAGATAACCTTCTTCACTGTCCACAATGCCACCAATCTTGGTGTCATCTGCAAACTTACTAACCATGCCTCCTAAATTCTCATCCAAATCATTAATATAAATAACAAATAACAGCGGACCCAGCACCGATCCCTGAGGCACACCGCTGGACACAGGCATCCAGTTTGAAAAACAACCCTCGACAACCACCCTCTGTCTTCTGTCGTCAAGCCAATTTTGTATCCAATTGGCTACCTCACCTTGGATCCCATGAGATTTAACCTTATGTAACAACCTACCATGCGGTACCTTGTCAAATGCTTTGCTGAAGTCCATGTAGACCACGTCTACTGCACAGCCCTCATCTATCTTCTTGGTTACCCCTTCAAAAAACTCAATCAAATTCGTGAGACATGATTTTCCTCTCACAAAACCATGCTGACTGTTCCTAATTAGTCCCTGCCTCTCCAAATGCCTGTAGATTCTGTCCCTCAGAATACCCTCTAACAACTTACCCACTACAGATGTCAGGCTCACTGGTCTGTAGTTCCCAGGCTTTTCCCTGCCGCCCTTCTTAAACAAAGGCACAACATTTGCTACCCTCCAATCTTCAGGCACCTCACCTGTAGCGGTGGATGATTCAAATATCTCTGCTAGGGGACCCGCAATTTCCTCCCTAACCTCCCATAACGTCCTGGGATACATTTCATCAGGTCCCGGAGATTTATCTACCTTGATGCGCGTTAAGACTTCCAGCACCTCCCTCTCTGTAATATGTACACTCCTCAAGACATCACTATTTATTTCCCCAAGTTCCCTAACATCCATGCCTTTCTCAACCGTAAATACCGATGTGAAATATTCATTCAGGATCTCACCCATCTCTTGTGGTTCCGCACATAGATGACCTTGTTGATCCTTAAGAGGCCCTACTCTCTCCCTAGTTACCCTTTTGCCCTTTATGTATTTGTAGAAGCTCTTTGGATTCACCTTTGCCTGATCTGCCAAAGCAATCTCATATCCCCTTTTTGCCCTCCTGATTTCTCTCTTAACTCTACTCCGGCAATCTCTATACTCTTCAAGGGATCCACTTGATCCCAGCTGCCTATGCATGTCATATGCCTCCTTCTTATTTTTGACTAGTGCCTCAATCTCCCGAGTCATCCAAGGTTCCCTACTTCTACCAGCCTTGCCCTTCACTTTATAAGGAATGTGCTTACCCTGAACCCTGGTTAACACACTTTTGAAAGCCTCCCACTTACCAGACGTCCCTTTGCCTGCCAACAGACTCTCCCAATCAACTTCTGAAAGTTCCTGTCTAATACCATCAAAATTGGCCTTTCCCCAATTTAGAATTTTAACTTTTGGGCCAGACCTATCCTTCTCCATAGCTATCTTAAAACTAATGGAATTATGATCACTGGTCCCAAAGTGATCCCTCACTAACACTTCTGTCACCTGCCCTTCCTTATTTCCCAAGAGGAGGTCAAGTTTTGCCCCCTCTCTCGTCGGGCCATCCACATACTGAATGAGAAATTCCTCCTGAATACACTCAACAAATTTCTCTCCATCCAAGCCCCTAATGCTATGGCTGTCCCAGTCAATGTTGGGAAAGTTAAAGTCCCCTACTATTACCACCTTATTTTTCTTGCAGCTGTCTGTAATCTCCTTACATATTTGCTCCTCAATTTCCCGTTGACTATTTGGGGGTCTGTAGTACAATCCTATCAAAGTGATCTCTCCCTTCTTATTTTTCAGTTCTACCCATATGGACTCAGTGGGCGAACCCTCGGATATATCCCCTCTCACTACTGCCGTGATGTTCTCCCTAATCAAGAACGCAACTCCCCCTCCTCTCTTACCTCCTGCTCTATCTTTCCTATAGCATCTGTACCCTGGAACATTGAGCTGCCAGTCCTGCCCCTCCCTTAGCCATGTTTCAGTAATAGCTATAACATCCCAGTCCCATGTACCCATCCATGCCCTGAGTTCATCTGCCTTGCCCATCAGACTTCTTGCATTGAAATAAATGCAGTTTAATCTAGACTTCCCTTGGTCTTTGCCCTGCTTTCTCAGACCATCTGTCCGGTCATGTTCTGTACACTCTCCCTTACTGCCTTTTGTTTCTGTCACCACTTTATTTCCCACTGACTTCCTGCATCGGTTCCCATCCCCCTGCCACATTAGTTTAAACCCTCCCCAACAGCACTGGCAAACACTCCCCCTAGGACATTGGTTCCAGTCCTGCCCAGATGCAGACCGTCCAATTTGTACTGGTCCCACCTCCCCCAGAACCGGTTCCAATGGCCCAGGAATTTGAATCCCTCCAGCTTGCACCATCTCTCAAGCCACGTATTCATCTTAGCTATCCTGTCATTCCTACTCTGACTAACCCGTGGCACTGGTAGCAATCCTGAGATTACTACCTTTGAGGTCCTACTCTTTAGTTTAACTCCTAACTCCCTAAATTCAGCTTGTAGGACCTCATCCTGTTTTTTACCTATATCGTTGGTGCCTATATGCACCACGACAACTGGCTGTTCACCCTCCCCCTCCAGAATGATAGTTAAAAGAACTGATAACGTAGAAAAGTGTGGTCCAAAGAAGGGTTGCTTCTAATTCCTGAGTTCACTTATCCCAATTGTAGTATGGCAGTGGCATACCATTGTTCATCATATCTAACCAACAGCTCTGACATGAAAATACGTTTCTCATTAATGAAAGAAAGAACTTGCATTTATATAGCACTTTTCATGACCTCAGGATGTCTCATAGAACTTTACAGCCAATTAAGTACTTTTTGAAATGTAGTTACTGTTTGTAATGTAGGAAACACAACAACCAATTTGTGCACAGCAAGGTCCCACAAACAGCAATGAAATAAATGACCAGATCATCTGTTTTAGGTGTTGGTTAGAGGGAGAATTGTTGGCCAGGACACAAGGAGATCTCCCTTGCTCTTCTTCGAATAGTGCCATGGGATCTTTTGCATCCACCTGAGAGGGCAGACAGGGCCTCAGTTTAACGTTACATCCAAAAGATGGCACTTCTAACAGTACTGCACTGGAGTTTGAGCCTAGATTATGTACTTAAGTCTGGAGTGGGGCTTGAACGCCTGACCTACTGACACAGAGGCGAGAGTGCTACCACTGATCCAAGGCAGACTAACTCAATATTTTTTTTAAAAGAAGCACATGTTCGTCTTTTAACTTCAAGTAATGAAAGAATGTGTATCTTGTACCAAAGCAACTGTATCAAAGTATTAACATGTAGGATGCGGAGTCCTTTGAGTTCTGAGTCATGTGGCTAGCATTTGAGACCAGTTCTTAGAGAAGAATGGCTGACAGCCAGTATGTGTATTCGAGTTGAAATGTTTGGTTAAAAATAATATAGACAATTCAAATGAATTAAATGAGACATAGGAGGTGGCATACTTGTGTACATAACATTCAGATGCAAAACTTTCTTTCATGAGATTAAATATAGGTGTGGAGTCTATGAGAGATATAGAAAGAGTGAGCGTGATGCCTATGCTTTCTTAACTTTTTTATGTAGAGATGTCCAAACCAGCCTTCGGTTTGAGGTGTGGTTCAGTACATATTGGAGGTTATTTTGCAAAGTAAGATCAAATCTCCACAATTTCATCTCAAAGATCCAGAACTGAGCTGCTCGATATCCTAAATTTGTTCTGCCATTCCTTGGGTAACATTTACAGGTATTTTCAGTTTTGCTGTCATTAACAATACTAATGTCAAAATGGTATGAACAGGCAAGAGAGATGATTTTCTCAATGTGTGCATTGTGCATGGAATCTCACTAACTGGGACTGCCAATTGGGAAACTGGCAGACACACTCCGTCCATTAATTCTAAAGGTTAGAAAATTGTAGGAATTGTACCAGATTTTCCAATGTCTGGTCCTGGAGGTAAGGCTCCACAATGGAAGTAAGCATTCGTAAAATCAATCCTGAAATATCAACGCAGGGAGGTCAACAAGTATTCTTTGGTCAGATCTGATAATACTGCCTGAGAAGGAGTGCTATGTTAGCATTCATTCATATAAAATTATATATGTTTTGGGGTGGGCAATTTTGTGCTCATTAATTTGAGGGCTGTCAATGCTGATAATATTTACATTACAACAGACTAATGCTGCCTTGCAAAAGAACACTATTTTCATGGTGAGAAAAATGGAAATTATTTAATCTGCTCATCTAGAATCTTAGAATCTTACAGCACAGGAGGAGGCCATTCGGCCCATCGTGCCTGTGCCAGCTCTTCGAAAGAGCTGTTCAATTTAGTCCCACCCCCAGCTTTCTCTCCATAACCCTGCAAATTATTCCTCTTCAAGTACACGCCCAATTGCCTTTTGAAAGTTCCTATGGAATCTGCTTCCACCACCTTTTCAAGTAGTGCGTTCCAGATCTTAACAACCCTCTGTGTGAAAAAATTTCTCCTCATTTCCCCTCTAGTTTGTTTGCAAATTATTTTAAATCTATGACCTCTGGTTACCGACCCACTTGCCGGAGGAAACAGTTTCTCCCTCCCTACTTGCTCTATCAAACCCTCCCCATAATTTTGAATACCTCTATTAGGTCTCCCCTTCACCATCTACTTGAATCAAATCCTTTCCAACACACGTTCAGTAAAAAATCAGCTTTGGTTTTGATGCGTCACATCTGGACCCTCATTGGTCTCATAAACAATACATTTCTGGCCTTGATCACTTGAGGTGGGGGATAGGATTTATGGTACAAGCCGGCTAAAGTCTGTTGATTCTTTGCTTGTTGTCTGATGGTCCACCTCAAGCCTCCAACCTCTCTCACCATTGCAGCCTTTCTTATCTCTATTTTAATCATATTGCTATGGACAGTGCTCTTCTGAACTTTCCTCTCTTAGTGCTCCTAAGCTCCAAATATGCCATCCTATATGCGCTTCTTTCTCCTTATTTCCCCATCATGTTCAAATCTAGACTCATGGCACAGCCTCCTGCTCTAACTCATTCTTTTCTAGGATCTCAGAACTGTGGAACTCCTTTTTTCCCAGTCTTTCCTTCCTGAATTGCCTCATTTCTCTTTCTACTCCCCAACTTACTTCATCTCTTCTACTTATTTGAAAGCTTGTAGTGACCCTCACTATGTACCTTGTGCCCTCACTTTGGTTTCTCAATTAACAAAGGCCCTCATCTTGTTTTCGGAGGCTTCCCCCTTCGTCAGGTGAACGATGTTCACCTGACGAAGGGGGAAGCCTCCGAAAGCTTGTGAATTTAAAATAAAATTGCTGGACTATAACTTGGTGTTGTAAAATTGTTTACAATTGTCAACCCCAGTCCATCACCGGCATCTCCACATCTCATCTTGTTTGGCACAATTGACTTTTCTCACCATGGATGGTAATTTTCTAATCGGCTCTGCCAGGTGATTGCAAGTTTAAATATGGATAAGGTACTTCAATTTCTGCTTTTTCAGTTGCTGAACCATGATTAATTGTGGCTGTGTGCTGTTTGGGTGGCAACTCACTGCTTGCAGTAAGTAACATTGCTATTTATTGCAATTTGCAGCAATCCTGCTGTAATACCCACAAGGTAGGGAAAAATCATTTAAGCTGCCCTTGATTGCTGAAGGCTGCTTCCCCTGACAGCTCATTTACGATCACTATGCTACAGGCTGACGGGAAGTAAAAAATTCTGTGCAACATTTCACTTTTTCAAATCACATGTTTAAAGTCACTGAAAGTCAGCAGATAGGGAATAGACTGCCTTTGTAATAAAAATGAATAACGTTTTGTGACCACTGTTGTATACAATTACTGAGCATATGCACCCAGGAAGAGTCCATATAAAGTGCTATTTTGTTTGCAATAAAAAGACAGTTCAGGATTATTTTGAGTGTTTGATATTTACACTGGTAGATGAACAGATAAGAATGCAAGCAGGGTATAGAGAACTAAATTAGATCCTTAAAGCATATCACCCTCAAATTACACAATAGAATAGATTTTTATGAGGATGAATGAGCAAACTATTAGATTTTTTAAAAAAAGAACTACTTCTTTCTACTGTACATGTTCACATCTTGTATGCTGGTTTACAGTTTGATAAGAGTAGATGTTCATTGACACACAACTCTTTATCATTGTTGGTTCAAACTATTAGGAAGTAATATCAATGAAAGGTTGCAGATTTTCTTTCTTAACTGAAATAATGCATGTTACACTTTGTTGTTGCTTCAGTATGTGTGCAGTGGATTTTTCTTCCTTCAGATTAGAAGATCTGAGGCACAGAGTTTCTTTGCTAATGCTTCTCCATGATCTTCTGACAGGAGCTATGGGGTCACTTATAACTGGGAGCATGTTTGGGGCTGGCAGAGATGTGGGGTGGGAGGGAAACCCCCATGCAGAGCTCAGTGTGAGGCCTAGAGGATTTTCCTCCTGTCTGCCCCACTTACTGCTGTTTCCTGAGATCACCATGTGGAAGATAGCAGCAGCGGCCTACATTATTCTTGTAGAGCCCAGAGGAGCATTCCTCCAGATGTTACTGTGTGGAGCATCCACAGCAGACGATCTGCCCAGTAGGCTGTTAAAATGCCATCAGGGTCTTATGTACGTCACCGATTTTCATGAATTCATGAGGCTTCTGCCTCATTCAGGGGGGCACCTTGGCCATCCATGAAAACACGGGCCGAAATATGGCGGTGGATGGGAAGCAAGGCATTGAGTCCACCTCTACGATTTCAACTCCACTACTAGGAACACAGGAACAGGAGTAGGACATTCAGCCCCTCGAGCCTGTTTCACCATTCAATGAGATCATGGCTGATCTGTATCCTAACTCCATCCACCCACTGTGGCTCCATATCCCTTCATACCCTTGGCTCGCAAAAATCTATCGATCTCAGATTTAGAATTATTAATTGAGCTAGTATCTACTGCTTTTTGTGGGAGAGAGTTCCACATTTCTACAATCCTTTGTGTGAAGAAGTCTTTCCTAATTTCTCTCCTGAATGGCCTGGCTCTGATTTTAAGGTTATGTCCCCTTGTCTTAGACTCCCCCACCAGCGGACAAAGTTTATCTCTGTCTACCCTTAAAATTCCTTTCAAAATCCTAAAAACCTCAATCAAATCACATGCCTATTAATCTCGCCTCATAACCTAACCCTTGGAGCCCTGTTATCATTCTGGTGAATCTGCACTGCATTCCTTCCAAGGCCAATATATCCTTTCTAAGGTGCGATGCCCAGAATTGTACAAAGTACTCCAGATGTGGTCTAAGCAGGGCTTTGTACAGCTGTGGCAAAACTTACTCCCCTATATATTCTAGCCCTCTAGTTATAGAGGCTAACATTCCATTAGCCTTTTTGATTATTTTTTGTTCCTGACCTCATATTTTAGTGATCTGTGTACATGGACCCCTAAATCTCTTTGGATCTCCATTGTTCCCAGCTTTTCACCATTTAAAAAATACTTGGATCTATCCTTTTTTTGGTCCAAAATGGATGACCTCACACTTAACTGCGTTGAAATCCATCTGCCACAGTTTTGCCCACTCACTTAATCTATTAATGTCTCTTTGTAATTTTATGCTCCCGTCTGCACTACTTACTATGCCACCAATTTTTGTGTCATCAGCAAACTTGGATATATGGCTCTCTATTGTGTTATCTAAGTCATTAATAAATATTATGTGGCCCCAGCACAGATCCTTGTGGGACACCACTAGTCACTTCCTTCCAATTCACGTACATACCCATTATCCGTACACACTGTCTTCTATCTTCTAATGACATAGATAACCAATCTCCTAACTAGGTCAACAATTTTTCTTCAATTCCAAGAGCTTTAATTTTAGCTAATAGTCTCTTATGTGGAAGCTTATCAAATGCCTTCTGGAAATCCATATAAACTACAGTCACACCTCAGAGAACTGCACAGGTGCAGGAAGGGGAGAGTGTGACTGTTAGCAGGGTAAGGGGAACCAAGGGCAAGTAGAGAAAGAGGCCCTGCAGACACTGGTCCGATCCAACAGGTACAATGCACTTACTATCTGTTAGGATAAGGATGCAGGCTGCAGGGTGGATGACCAAAATGCTAACCATGGCACCGTGGAGCAGGAGCCAGTCCAAGAAAAGGTGGGGGGAGGAGCAGAATGGAAAGGTTGTAGTCTGAGGGGATTCAATAATTAGCGGGATAGATAATGTCCTCTGCAGTTGTGACCAAGAGTCCAGGAGATGTGTTGCCTACCTGTTGCAAGGGTAAAGGATATCTTGGAGCAACTGGAGAGGAATTTGGAAAGGGAGGGGGAAAATCCAGTTGTCATGGTTCATGTTGGGACCAGTGACATAGGGAAGAAAAGGGAGGAGGTCCTGCTAAAAAACTGCTAAGGAACTAAATTAAAAAGCAGGACCTCACAGGTGGTAATTTTGGGATTATTATCTGAGCCACGTGCTAATTGCCATAGGGCTAGACAGATCAGAAAGGTGAATGTGTGGCTGAAAGACTGGGGTGGGAAGGAGGGGTTCCATTTCATGAGACACTGGGACAGGAAGGAGCTGTACCACTGGGACGGGCTCCACCTGAACCGGAATGGGACCAGTGTCCAGCGGAAAGGATAAATAGGGCAGTGAATAGGACTTTAAACTAGTAAGACGGGGGGAGGGATCTGGTGAGGATAACATAAGTCTGAAGAAAAAAGAAATACGAGATGAGAGTAAAGGTAAAACCAAAGTAATAAGGGTAACACAAATGGTCAGAGAACAAATACAGTTATAGAACATAAATACAAAATGACTGTTAAAAATAAATTGAGGGGAACAATGACTAAAAACAAATTAAACTGCCTGTACGTGCACAGCATCCGAAACAAAACAGGGAAACTGGAGGCAATAATTCGTAGCGAGGAGCCAGATGTAGTCGGGATAACTGAAACATGGCTACATAAAGAACAGGACTGGCAGTTAAATATTGTAGGATATAATGTATTTAGAAAGGATAGGGAAATAAGAAGGGGAGTGGGTAGCTGTACTAATTAGAGACAACATAATGGCAATAGAAAAAAGGGATATAAGTAATATTAAGATAGAAACAGAATCCATATAGATTGAGACAAAGGATAAGAAGGGATCGATCACGTTAATAGATATATTCTGCAGACCACTTAATGGTGGAAGGGAAGTGGAGGATGAAATATGTGGACAAATCCATGAAATGAGTAAAAAGCATCAAATAATAATCATGGGAGATTTCAACTACTCCCAAATAAACTGGTAGGAAGAGGTTGGGAAAGGAGAAAAGGGAATGGAGTTTTTACAGTGTGTACAGGACTCCTTTCTTACCCAGTATGTGAGAAACCCAACAAGAGAGGAATCACTGCTGGATCTAGTAACGGGAAATGAACCAGAGCAGATAAGAGAAGTAAGCATGGGGAACATCTAGGCAATAACGATCATAACATAATAAGGTTTAAAATAATGATTGAGAAAGACATAAGTAAGACAAAGACCAAAGCAATAGATTGGGGAAAAGCTAATTTTGAGAGGATGAGAATGGAACTAGGGAAGGTAAACTGGAAAAAAAAAATTGACAGACAAAGAGATAGAACAGCAGTGGGAAATATTTAAAACAGTGATCAACAGAGTTCAGGAGAAATATATTCCTCTAAGAAACAAGAACAAACTAATGAAACACCTTGGATGAACAAAGAGATAAGAGTAAAATTAAATAGTATAAGGGTAGTTAAAGGACTGATAAGGGACAAAAAAGCAGATCTTCTTGTGGAGGCAGAGGGCATGGCTGAGGCACTAAATGAATACTTTGCATCTGTCTTCACTAGAGAAGAGGATGCTGCCATTTTAGCAGTAAAGGAGGAGGCAGTAGAGATAGTGGATAGAATAAAAATAGATAAAGAGGAGGTACTAAAAAGATTGGCAGTACTCAAAGCAGAAAAGTCACCCGGTCCAGATGGAATTCATCCTAGGTTACTGAGGGAAGTAAGGGTAGAAATTGCAGAGGTTCTGGCCACAATCTTCCAAACATCCTTAGATATGGAGATGGTGCCGGAGGACTGGAGAATTGCAAATATTACACCCCTGTTCAACAAAGGGGAGAGGGATAAACCTGGCAATTACAGGCCAATCAGCCTAATGTCGGTGGTGGGGAAACTTTGAGACAATAATCCGGGACAAAATAAATTGGCACTTCGAAAAGTATGGGCTAATAAATGGAAGTCAGCATGGATTTGTTAAAGGAAAATCGTGTTTGACTAACTTGATTGCGTTCTTTGATGAAGTAACGAAGAAGGTTGATGAGGGTCGTGCGGCTGATGTTGCGTATATGGACTTTCAAAAGGAATTTGATAAAGTACCACATAGTAGACTTATTAGCAAAATTAAAGCCTATGGGATTAAAGGGGCAGTGGCAGCGTGTATACAAAATTGACTAAGGGACAGAAAGCAGAGAGTAATGGTGAACGGTTGTTTTTTAGACTGTAGGGAAGTATACAGTGGTATCCACCAGGGGTCAGTATTAGGACCACTGCTCTTTTTGATATATATATTAATGACCTGGATTTGAGTATAGAGAGTATAATTTCAAAGTTTGTAGATGACAATAAGCTCAAAAATGTAGTAAACAATGTGGGAGATAGTAACAGACTTCAGGAGGACATAGACAGACTGGTGAAATGGGCAGACACATGGCAGATGAAATTTAGTGCAGAGAAGTGTGGAGTCATGCATCTTGGTGGGAAGAATGAGGAGAGGCAATGTAAACTAAATGGTACAACTTTAAAGGAGTTGCAGGAACAGGGAGATCTGGGGGTGTATGTACACAAATCTTTGTAGATGGCAGGACAAGTTGAGAAGACTGTTAAAAAAGCATATGGGATCCTGGGCTTTATTAATAGAGGCATAGAGTACAAAAGCAAGGAAGTTATGTTAAACCTTTATAAAATGTTGGGCCTCAGCTGGAGTATTGTGTTTAATTCTGAGCACCATACTTTAGGAAGGATGTCAAGGCCTTAGAGAGGGTGCAGAGGAGATTTACTAGAATGGTACCAGGGATGAGGGACTTTAGTTAATGTGGAGAGACTGGAAAAGCTGGAGTTGTTCTTCTCAGAACAGAGAAGGTTAAGGGGAGATTTGATAGAGGTGTTCAAAATCATGAATGGTTTTGACAGAGTAAAGAAGGAGAAACTGTTTCCAGTGACAGAAGGGTCGGTAACCAGAGGACACAGATTTTAGGTGATCGGCAAAAGAGACAGAGGCTCTTTTTACACAAGTTGTAATGATCTGGAATGCACTGCCTGAAAAGGTGGTGGAAGCAGATTCAATAGCAACTTTCAAAAGATAATTGGATAAATACTTGAAAAGAAAAAATTTCCAGGGGTATGGGGAAAGAGCAAGGGAATGGAACTAATTGGATAGCTCTGTCAAAAAGCTGGCACAGGCACGATGGGCCGAATGGCCTCCTCCTATGCTGTGCTTTCTATGATATTATGATAAAGAAGAAGGCATAGTCTAAGTACATGGACAATAAAGGAGAGGATGACAAAAGGAAAATGAAGAAGTTAGGAACTAAGTCAAAAAACAAATAGAAAAGCAAAGAGGAACTACGAAATTAAATTATCAAGGAATATAAAAAGAAATAGTAAAGTATTCTATAGATACATAAATAACAAAAGACAAATTAGGATAGGGATAGGGCCACTAAGGGATACACAAGATAAACTCACAGGTAATGACAGTGAAATGACAGAAATATTGAATAGTTAATTTGCCTCAGTTTTTACCAGGGAGAGTAACATGGTGGGCATGACATTAGAAGAGATCAAAAAAGATATAATGACATTTAAGATAGAAATGGGGGAGATAATTGATAAACTAATCAAACTTAGAGAGGATAAAACCCCATGTCCTGATGGGTTGCACCATGCATATGAAAAGAAGTTAGGGAGGAGATAGCAGAGGCACTATTACATATATATAAAAATTCATTAGAAAAGCGAATTGTACCAGAGGACTGGTGGACAGCTAACATTATTCCTGTATTTAAAAAGGAAGCTGGAACAAGTCCAGGGAGCTATAGACCAATTACCCTAACATTGGTGGTAGGAAAGATAATGGAATCTTTACTCAAAGATGTAGTAGAAAAGCATCTGGAGAACGAAAAAATAATAAAGAATAGTCAGCATGGATTTCAGAAGGCAAACCTTATTGAATTCTTTCATAATGTAACCGAAAGATAGAAAAAGGTAATGCAGTAGATGTAATATATTTGGATTTTCAAAAGGCGTTCAATAAGGTACCGCATTGTATACTCATGACTAAGGTCAGAGTACGTAGAATCGGTAGCAGAATGGATAGCAAGCTGGCTACAAAACAGAAAACAGAGAGCAAGGGTTATGGATAGCTACACAGACTGGCAAAAGGTGGGAAGTGTTGTTCCATAGGGATTGGTGCTGAGACCACTGTTGTTCACAATTTACATTAACGATTTGGACTCGGGAATTGGAAGTACAATTTCAAAATCTGTGGATGACACCAAATTTGGGGTGTTAATGCAAAGGAAGAATACGTCAAAATGCAAGAAGACATTAATAAACTTGCAGAATGGGTGTGTAATTGGCAAATGAATTTCAATATAGATAAGTGTGAGGTGGTGCATTTTGGTAGGAAGAATAAGGAGGCCACATATTGCTTGGATAATAAGAGTTTAAATGGGGTGGAGGAGCAAAGGGATCTAGGGGTGCAGATACACAAATCACTAAAAGTAGTGACGCAGGTTAATAAGGCCATAAAAAAGGCAAACCAAGCACTGGTGTTCATTTCTAGAAGGATAGAATGGAAAAGCAGAGAAGTTATGTTAAACCAAGATCCTTGGTTAGTCCACACTTGGAGTACTGTACACAGTTCTGATCTCCATATTATAAAAAGGATATAGAGGCATTGGAGAAGGTGCAAAAAAGATTCACAAGGATGATACCAGAACTGAGAGCATATAATTTTCAGGAAAGGCTGAACAGGCTGGGGCTCTTTTCTCGAGAACAGAGAAGGCTGAGGGGTGACCTGATAGAGGCCTTTAAAATAATGAAAGGGTTTGATAGGATAGACGTAGAGAAAATGTTTCCACTTGTGAGGAGTCAAAAACTAGAGGTCATAAATATAAGATAATCACTAATAAATCCAATAGGGAATTCAGGAGAAACTTCTATACCCAAAGAGTCGTAAGAATGTGGAACGCACTACCACAAGGAGTAGTTAAGGCAAATAGCATGGAGGCATTTAAGGAGAAGCTGGATAAGCACATGAGGGAGAAAGAAATAGAAGGGTATGCTGATAGGGTTAAATGAAGTAGGGAGGGAGGAGGCTTGTGTAGAGCATAAATGTTGGCATAGACCAGTTGGGCCAAATAGCCTGATCTATACTATAGACTTAACGTAACATCCATAGATATTCCCCTGTCTACTACTTTAGTTACTTGCTCAAAAAATTCAGTTCGGTTCGTTACACATGACCCCTACCCTTTAAAAATCCATGTTGGCTCTCTCTAATAAGCTCAAATTTCTCTTAAGTGCTCAGTTACTCTTTCCTTAATTATAGATTCCAATAACATCCTCACAACAGATGTTAGACTAACAGGTCTATAATTTCCTGGCTTCTCTCTCTCTCACCTTGTCTGGTTTCCGTCAGGCGGAGGGAATTAAAGTCAGCCCTATAATTTTGGAATAGACTCATTCATTTGAACCCAGAGAGTGAGAGCTTCCAGGGAACCTTCACCCAGGAGGGTAGTAGCAGGCTTGATTGGCAGCTCAACT
Organism: Heptranchias perlo; assembly: GCF_035084215.1. Classification (NCBI taxonomy): domain Eukaryota; kingdom Metazoa; phylum Chordata; class Chondrichthyes; order Hexanchiformes; family Hexanchidae; genus Heptranchias; species Heptranchias perlo. Next base: position 73,686,266 of record NC_090326.1, on the reverse strand, counting down.
AACCAATCGCTGACATGGAGAGCTGGGGGAGAGTCAGAGATCAATTTTTTGGCTTCTTGTCTAGCTAGGACACAGGCAACCTGTAGCAAATTTGGAATGGAAAGCTAGGGAGGCAGCAAACCCTCTCCTCCGAAGGGAAGACCCAACTAGTTTCAAGGATGGGTAGTCTGTAAGATGAATTTACCCCATTAACAGGCTTAGAGTTGTCTACTTTGTTATTTTCCATATTACAAGAAACAATAGGGATTAGATTGAATTTCTCTGAAAAGTGTATTTTGATCATTGTTATATAATATATAAAATTAAGCAGCATGTTGGTTTACACTTGGCCTCATCTCACTACAGTGTTTATCAATCTGCCTTCCGGAAGATGCATGTGAGGGCACATGTGAGTATCCAGTACACACAATGAGGGGACTCCCAGGTCACACTATCATATGACTATGTATTGGGCAGTAAAAGTAAACTCCTGATGCTGAACCCAAGAGGATATCGAGTGCGGATATGAAATTTGCAACAATGAGATCAGTGAATTTACTCTGTAATCCAACGCTAAATGTGAGAGCTGTGAGCACTCCTCTCAAATACTCACTAAATCTGTCTAAAAGTGGAGGAAATGACATACCTGATGTCTGAGTTTTAAATTTATTGGAGGAAGTATGGCTTAGACCACAATGAAGGAGTTTATTTCACCCTCCTTTAGTCTTTGCTGCACAATCAATTTGTTTTCACAACGAGGGCATAAAGAATAGTTCCACTGTTACCTTGGTGTAGAGGTTATGAGGTGACATCAGTAACTGAAATACGTGTGGAACTGTGCACAGCCTACATTTATACAGCGTTCATAAATTATTGATATTAATAGGCTCAACATTAATTCAGTGTTTAAGAGGGGAAAAAGTCAGTAAATAATCCCTATGATTTAAGTATTAAATAGCCCAGCTGTATAATTTTTTTTTTAGTTTTGTTTCCTTTCTCAGTGGTCTAACAAGGATTCCCATAAGTGGAACTTGTCTCCTACAATCCAGAACCTGTGCCTTTTCTATACCCTGCCTTCACAGAGATGCATTACCCTCCGGCTAAAAATTACCCACTTGTAATAATCTGATTATTGGATTTAGTGTAGGCTTGTGTTATGATAACAAATTGTCTTTCAAATAGTTGTTGTACTCTACAGATCAGGTGTTTACAGATTGATATTTTCATTTTCAAATGGATAAATATAAATATAAAGTACAATAATCAGTATATATTAAAAGTGCAATATATATAAATATAGGGGTTGAATTTCCATAGGGGCTTTCCTGATCTGCCATAACTTGGTGGAAGAGCTGCAGAAACGCCGGAGAAATGGTGTAGATGCTGTTTATAACATTTCTTTGGTATCTTCCAGCGAAGTTATGGTGGACAATCAGGAGAACATCCTGCGAAAATGCATTATAGTGAGAAAATTCACAATGGGTCATTTACTCTTTGTAAGAACAACTTCTGATTTAGTTCAAGGGTCTCTCTTAAATAATTAACAAAGTCCTTACTAAGGCATGGCAAATTCAATTTCTCCATCCTCTGTTGCTTACCCTCAGGCAGGACTGGTTTCTGTGAGAACTCTTATTCAGTTCAAACAACCGCTCTCAAAATAACCGCAGCACTGATTCAAACTCCCTGATTCCCCCACCAGAGGAAATAGTTTCTCTGTATATACCCTATCAAATCCCTTTATAATTTTAAACACCTCAATTAGATCACCCCTCACCCTTCTAAACTCAAGGGAATACACACCATGTTTATGCAATCTGGCCTCATAATTTAACCCTTTAAGCGCCCCCGTATCATTCTGGTGAATCTGCGCTGTAACCCTTCCAAAGCCAATACATCCTTCCTGAGGTACAGTGCCCAAGATTAGTGCAATGCTCCTGATGGGGTCTGACCATGACCCTGTATAACTGGAGCATCACTTCCTCACTTTTGAATAACACCCCCTTGAGATAAAGGCCAACTTTCCATTAGGTTTTTTGATTACTTCTGCAGTATCATTCAGTGATTTGTGTAGATGGACACCAAAACCCCTTTGATCCTCCACAGTTCTTACTCTCTCACCATTAAGAAAATATTTTGATTTGTCTTTCTCAGAGCCAAAGTAGAGGGCCTCACCTTTCCCCACATTGAACTCCATCTGCCATAGTTTTGACCACTCATTTAGTCTGTCTACATCCCGTTGTAACTTCCTGCTACCATCTATACAATTTACTGTGCCTACTAACTTCGTGTCATCTGCAAAATTGGAGATACAACTCTATTCCTTCATCCAAGTTATTAGTACATATGTTGAAAAGCTGAGGCCCAGTACAGATCCCTGGCAAACACCATTTGTCACATACCGCCAATCAGAGATCATTCCCTTTATCCTTACTCTCCATCTCCTACCTCTCAACCAATTACCAACCCATGTCACAAAATGCTTCACAGCAATAAATTACCTTTGTAGATTTGTAGTTCTGTATAGCTGTAGTCCTCCCCCTGGATGTTCTGTTAGCTTTACCACTGCATTTACTAGATCTGTAGGAGGATCAGAAGAGGTATGAGAGGGAGGTGTATTTTTATTTTAGACGGTCATACTATGCCTGCCTTTACCCAACCATCCATGTACAGGCCAAGGCCCACTTACTGTGATGTCAGAAAGATCAGCCTTAGACGATGATTCACAAAAGAGTCAGTGACAGAAGTATAAGGTCTCCTGGAACCATGCCTCCAGACCAGCTCCAGGACAGGGACAGCTCTCCCAGGAGCTTTGAAGGCAACCAGTGCTTTGAGTGTTTACACAACTGGTTCCTTCCAAGCAACATAAGGGGGTGTCTGCCACATCTCAGAACCGGCAGCGCACTAATGCATCAAGTAGAAGGTAGATGCTTGTTTAACACATCAAACTCTTTTAATTACCCCACAGATACGATCTGGCAACATGAGAAAGTACTGCACTATTAGCATGTGGCAGGTTTCCCCAAAGTTACTGTAAACATTAGTGGCACACATGTGGCCATATGGGCCCCTCCCCTCCCCTCTTTATTAAGAGAAAGGGGTATCAATCCATTAATGTGCAGTTGGCCTGTGATCATAGATACAGAAACATACTTATGAATGATTGTTTTATTTTGCAGCAATCAATGCTACCCACCGTTATTTGAAGTCTAGGAAAACTGGATGAATGATTGGTCAGAATCTCAGGGTACCCTCTTCTGCCCTGGCTCATGATCCCTTTGAGGCAGCCATGAACAAGAGCTGAAGAGTATTATAATGAGACTCACATCCCAGCACCACCAGGATCATGGCAATTTCATTTTGGGGTGGGGGCAGACAATTGTTTTGTCCACTCCCTGAAAGCCTGATATCACAAAAGGAGGCAGGATTGCTGTGATGGTGTCATCCACCGAAATTCCTGCTTCTCCTACCTACTCTGCCACAAATATACTGGTGATTGGCAAGATATCAACATTCAGTACCATGCATACCATTCCACTCAGCATGGCCCAGCGGGCATCCGTAGACGAACATCTACCCTAACATGTCTTGTATTTATACAAGTCCTTATCATGTTGAAATATCTCAGTGTTCTTCAAACAATGAATTATTTTTGAAGTGCAGTTATCATTATTATGTAGGCAGACATAAATTATTTCTCACCTGTTCTTTTCCTCTCCAGTTTATATAATTATTTTCTGTCCACCAATTTAAATGAGAGTCATTAAAAAATACTTAAGTACCAAACTTCTCATTCTGTTACTAACTTTTCAGTAACAGTACATTATTTAGAGAAGTATTACTGATGAAGTTTTAAAAAAATTAATACATTCTTTATTTCACACCAACAGATTCTCCGAATCTGCACCCGTTACACACCTGAGCAGGATACAATGACCTTCTCCGATGGCCTTACCCTGAACAGGATTCAGATGCACAATGCGGGTTTTGGCCCCCTCACTGACCTCGTCTTTACCTTTGCCAACCAACTGCTGCCACTTGAAATGGACGACAGCGAGACTGGCCTTCTTAGTGCCATCTGTCTGATCTGTGGGGGTAGGTCTGTTGACTTCATGGGAAAATATTGTGCCTTATAGAACTGTTCCTCACTCTATAAATCATGAATGTTGCACTGCAATTATTGACATGCTCGAAAGGGTCAGGAGCTTTAGGAATTCTCATTTTACAATAAAGCAAATTGAAATGTGGATCTACAAGAATATTACAGGAAAAGAGAATTTTAACTGGGCTATAAGTATAGCTTTATCAGCATAATGAACAAAATAAAATGTAATCTATTTAAGATCAAATCTGATGACATTAAAATCTATGTTAAGATCAGCTACACCCAATGTTCTTGTTTTCATAAATGTAGCTGAGCTGTTCATAACTTTAAGCTCTCTGGAAATCTGTTCACACCAATGGCCCCAAATTTCCTCAGGCATGGGGTGGAGTTCCAGTATAAAAGAAACACTAGGTCGAGGGAAACTCTCAACTTGGGAACATCCATTTAACCTCCAAAAAATGAACATTAAGGCACTGGAAGCCGGGTTGCAATCTCACATGCCCATTTCATGCACAGAATTAGTTGCTTGATAGTCAAAATGTGGGAATTCCTATTGTAGTATTTATAAGATTGTCCTTTGAAACTGAAAAGATGATTACCTAACTATGATCGACTCCATATTACTATTGATAGTTTCCTTGACATACTGATCAATACTCAAAGTTGTAAATGGAAGGAAATCACAGAGACTCTGTACAATTAAGATATCTTTCCAGCGTTATGTGTTATTTACAGGATGGCAGAGTCTATACTGCAGTAACATTCTTGCCTGCCGTGCTCACTGAACTGATCGGAGTCTATGCCTGTCTGCCTGTCTTTCCCATTCACCAACCCATCCTCTGTTGAGGAATCATTACGATGTGGAGATGCCGGTGATGGACTGGGGTGGACAAATGTAAGGAATCTTACAACACCAGGTTATAGTCCAACAGTTTTATTTGAAAATCACAAGCTTTCAGAGGCTTTCTCCTTCGTCAGGTGACAAAGGAGAAAGCCTCCGAAAGCTTGTGATTTTCAAATAAAACTGTTGGACTATAACCTGGTGTTGTAAGATTCCTTACATTTGAGGAATCATTAGGCTTTGCCACTGCCTTCAGACATGGTATCATGAGTGGAGCATCACCGCAATTCGCGATCAGCTCCATAGTGCCAGGGCTCCCATTGAGGTTGTTAATCAGGGAAAATAGAGAACTGAAATCAAACAAGGGCCAATTGAACATTGCCATAAGTATCTCCAGAGCTCATGTTTTGGTTGAAAGCTGTGGCTCGGTGAAAGGTTGAGCCTGTGTCTGTGTTGTAGAGCAACAACTGTGACCGCAAGAGTATTGATGCTAGATGGTGATGATTTGATTTCTGTACCAGTCCATACAGATAGTGTCTGGTTTGTAGTGAACAGGCCTACAGAGGAACTGCTAAGTTCTGTCATTCAGTGGCTGTACTTTGGCGAGGGCTATTGCAGTGATCTTCTTAGATCTGTTGAACCACTATAGCCTTTTTAGGCTTATGGATCTTCCTTCCTGATAGCACTTGTCCACTGATTGTCTTGAAAAGAATGCTAATTGTACCCAGCAAAAGTTAACACTTTCAAGAGAGGAGGAAAGTGGGGAACATTAGGAAGAAAAACATTGTAAAAAGAGCAGAGAAAATACAATGGCCACTTCTCAAAGGAGCCAAGTATCCCTATTAACACCAAAAGAAAATTACTAAATGAACAGGCCAAGGGTGAGTTATATGTGGCACCTAAATAGGGAGACCATATGATGTAAACTGTGACACACTAGAGACAAAGGGGTAAATTTTAACTGGGAGCCGGGAAGAGGGCGGTGAGGAGGGGGGGGGGGCAAGGAATTCCTGACGGGAAACCCGGAAGTACAGGTTTCCCGGACGTCCTTACGATTTTGACGTAAGGACGTCTTTTAATTTTTTTTGGTAGGTTTCTCACCCAACAGGCCAGCCAGATTGACAGGCTGGCCATCAGTCGGATGGGAGAAGAGCCGGGGAGCGGATGCTAGCAGGTAAGTCTTAGATTGGGGGGAGGGTCATCGGGGGGAGTCATCAGGGTTGGGGGTCATGGGGGGTGTCGGAGATCGTGGGGATGGGTCAGAGGTCGTGGGGGTCGGTCGATCGCGAGTTTGGGTTATCGCAGCAAGCAGGCTTGTTGGCCCTGGGGGAAGCTCCTCCGGGCCGACAAGCAGTGCAATAAAGGCACCTTCCTGCTGTTTCGGTCCTTCTCACCCCCTCTCACAAGGTGTGAAGCAGAAGGCCTGGGAATCCCGGCCCCCAAGAGTTATAAATAAAAAAGCTGTCAAAATGGAGGCTCGCAGCCTCCTTAAAAGATTTCAGTGACCGACCCGCCTCCTGAGTCAGATTGGTTGCCCGCCCCTCGTCCCGCCTCCGTTAAAACCAGAAGTGGGTGGGTCGGGGTCAGGTTGTAGTTTTTTTTACAATTTTTACCTTTCCACACACCCCCAACCCACCCGTTCGTGGGGTTAAAATTTACCCCAAAAGGTGTGTAATCCTTCCTGTTGGTCACTTGAGCTATTACCTGGTATGTAGAGGAAAATGCATGAGAAAGAATGCAGGCCATATTATATTCTCTAGAGGGCATTTTATTAAAACGAAGTACAATATGTACATTTGGCAAAGGGGTTAATCCCTTCATTCAGCATATACCATAAAACAGTAACCTCAGGCTAATATTAGATCTACTTTTGTTGACACCTATATTTCAATAATTCTGTGCAATTGTCACGTCTCTGTGGAATGTAGTGGGAATCTTCACCAAGCATATAGGGGTAAATTTTAACCACACGAATGGGTGGGGTGGGGTGGGTGCGGGTGGGAAGGTAAAAATTATTTTAAAAAGTAAAACCTGCCTCCAACCCGCCCACTTCCGGTTTTAATGTAAGCGGGCTGAGGGGTGGGCGACCAATCTGCTCTCAGGAGGCAGGTCAGTCAACCCTCCCCGCCCCCTCCACAATCCCTGACCCCCCCGACCTCCGACCCCCTACGATATCCGCCGCCCACGATCTCCGACCTCGCTCACAATCTCCGACCTCGCTCACAATCTCCGACCCCGCCGCCACGATCTCTGACACCACCCCCCCCACGATCTCCAATCTTGCTCACGATCTCTGACCCTCCCACGATCTCTGACCCCCCACGATCTCTGACCCCCCCACGATCTCTGACCCCTCCATGATATCCACACCCCCACAATCTCAGACCTCACTCACGACCTCTGACCCCCCCATGACCTCTGACCCCCCATGATATCCACACCCCCACAATCTTGGACCTCGCTGACGAACTCCGACGCCCCCCATGATCTCTGACCCCCCCCCCCACGATCTCTGACCCCCCCATGATATCCACACCCCCACGATCTTGGACCTCGCTCATGATCTCTGATACCCCGCACGATCTCTGACCCCCACCACGATATCCACTCCCCTACGATTTCTGACCTCGCTCACGATCTCCGACTGCCCCCCTCGATGCCCCCGACCCCCCGATGACTCCCCTGATGACTGACTCCCCCCCGATAACTGACCCCCCCCGATGACGGAACCCCCATGACCCCGTACCCCTCAATGACATGACTCCCCCGATGCCCCTGAAACCCCCCCCCCACCGATGACCGACCCCCCCCCCCCCCCCAAGACCTACCTGCAGGCATCTATTCCCTGGCTCTTCTCCCGTCCGACTGACGGCCAGCCTGTCAATCTGGCTGGCCTGTCGGGTGGGAAACCTACAAAAAAAAAGACATCCTTACGTCAAAATCGTAAGGATGTGTGGGAGACCCGTACTTCTGGGTTTCCCATTGGGAATTTCCTCCTCCCCCAGTTTCTGGGCTGCCAGCTAAAATTTACCCCGTGGAGTTTAATGGAAAGCTTTTGCACTCCCTTTATTAGTGCCGCCCTTGCTTAGAGCCTGAAAATGTGCTGAAATTGATTTTTTTCCATTATATTAATCCTGTCTGCCAGTCACATATATTTGGCTCACTGATAGTATTCTGGCTTGAGTCAAAAGATTATGGGTTTAAGCCCCACTCTAGGACTTGAGCACATCATCTAGGCTGGCACTTCAGGGAGGGATGCGGCAATGTCGGAATGGATAAGACATTGCTACGATTCTGATGGATGTTAAAAATCCCATCACACTATTTAAAGAAGGGTAGGCAATTGTCAAGGGTGTCTTGGATAACACTGTTCCCTCAACCAACACCTCCAAAACTAGAATAACTAGTCATTCATCTTATTGATGTTTCTGAGATCAGAGATCAGGAGTGGGGCCTTCAGCTGACAATTCCACAATGTTCAGTTCCATTCACAACTCCTCTGATACTGAAGCAGCCCATGCCAACCTACAGCAGGACCTGAATAATATCCAGACAAGCAGCAGGTAACATTTATGCCACATAGGTGCTAGGCAGTGACCATCGCGAACAAAGAAAAAGTAAGCACGACATGTGCCAAGTCCCTCACCATCACCACCATGACCAGAAGCTTAACTGAAGTAGCCCTATCAACACAAGAGCACGACAGAAGCTGGGTTTTCTATGATGAGTGGCTCACCCTCTGACCTCTCAAAGCCTCACCATTAAGTACAAGGCACAAGTCAGGAGTGTGATGGAACGCTCACCACTTGCTCCAGGGTCCTAGTGGAGTTTGTAACCCTTTCGATGGATTCCCGACAAAACTATGGTGGTAGTCCACCAGAACAACCAGACATTTTTGGCCCCAGGAAGAAAAATACTGACATTTTTCTTTCTTAAAATTAATATTAAAAGCATGCTTGAAATACTCAGCAGATCTGATGCCATTTGAAAAGAGAAAAGACAGGTTAATGTTATAGTTGCAAACTTCTAGTCAGGATCTGTGTGCAAATTCTCTTATTGTCCCAAGTGACAAAGTCTCCACTGTGTTTGTGTTGTGATGCTGCCACCTTCTGGCAGATATGTTTAGTCCCAAGTGTTAAATTTAGATACCTAGAAAAAGAATAAACTTACATTTATATAACATCTTTCTTGACTTCAGGACATCCTCAAGCTCTTCACAGCCAATTAAGTACTTTTAAAATGTAGTCACTGTCGTAATGTAGGGAAATGCAGCAGCCAGTTTGCACACATCAATGTGCTAGAAACAGGAAGGAGGTTATTGACCAGATAATGGGCCAGAATTTACCGTCAAAATAATGGTGAGGCTAATGACGCTCACCGTTATTTACCCAAAAATGCGACAGCAACTTCAGGCAAGGGGCAGATGCACGGTTAACCGCGGAAATCCAAAAGTTGCTGTCCGAGATGTGCTGCTTCGTCGTTAGCTTCGCGAAAGCGGCATCTCGCTGTTTTGCCTCACCATTGAAATGCATTGAATGGCAGGGCCTCGGTTTAACATCTCATCCAAAAGATGGCATTTGCAACAGTGCTTCTGTACTTCACTGAATTGTTAGCCTCGTTTATGTGCTCAAGTCCTGGAGTGGAGTTTGAACGCATGACCTTCTGACTCAGAGGAGAGAGTGCTACCACTGAGCCAAGGTTGAGATCTGGAGATTGGGAAGGGCCATTTGTACTCCATTGCTGCTTTGCAATACCTTTACAGAGCAACTAATTACAAAATATAATGGCCCTGATATTCCTTGGGTCAGGGATCATGACCAACAGTGTCTTCCATCACTGACCGTGCCGGAGTGGGAGGGAACTCATTACCTGGGGCAGGTGAGTGCAAGTACCACTTTGGTTACATCGCTGTCATCTGCCTGCCCCACTCCCAAGGAAGTGTCAGTCCATGCCCACCCTTTGGAGGGGCGGTGGGGGGGGGGGAAGTTGCCCACCCCACATCCTCCCAACCATGGCACTGGTTAGATCAAGCAAGGGGGCGAACTGGTGAAATTTTTTGTTTTAAAGAAATTTACCTTTTTGAGGGTCCAGGCACTTACCTGGCCTGACCTCACCAGTGGGCCGATGTACGTCCTTGTGGATGCCTCTACTCACTCAACATACCGTGGGTCACACAGACGCTGGGTCCTGACTGTGGAGTCCTGCCCCCAGCTCATAATTTGCCTTGTAAGGGGCAGATAGAAGTTCCACCCCTCACTGATCAACAAGTAAGATCCCAGTAACTTTGGAGATTCTGTATCACGAAGGTACCACTGGTCTCCCACTGGACAAGGTCCCACATGGCAGACTGGTCAGAAAGGTAAAAGCCCATGGGATACAGAGAAATGTGGCCAATTAGATCCAAAATTGGCTCAGTAACAGGAAACAAAGAGTAAAAGCCAATGGATGTCTTTGCGAATGGAAATCTGTTTCCAGTGGTGTGCCACAGGGCTCAGTGTTGGGTCCCTTGCTGTTTGTGGTATATATTAATGATTTGGACTTGAATGTAGGGGGTATGATTGGCAAATTTGCAGACAACACAAAAATTGGCCACGTAGTTGATAGTGAAGAGGATAGCTGTAGATTCCAAGAAGATATCAATGGGTTGGTGGAGTGGGCGGAAAAGTAGCAAATGGAGTTCAACCCGGAGAAGTGTGAGGTAATGCACTTAGGGAGGGCAAACAGTAAAAGGGAATACACAGTAAACGGGAATATATTGAGAGGGGTAGAGGAAGTGAAAGACCTTGGAGTGCATGTGCACAGGTTCCTGAAGGTGGCAGTACAGGTAGATAAGGTTGTGAAGAAGGCATACGGAATGCTCGCCATTGTTAGCCGAGGTATAGAATACAAAAGCAGGGATATAATGATGGAACTGTATAAAACGCTGGTAAGGTCACAGCTGGAGTATTGTGTGCAGTTCTGGTCACCACATTACAGAAAGGACATAATTGCTTTGGAGAGAGTGCAGAGAAGATTTACAAGCATGTTGCCAGGGCTTGAAAATTGCAGCTACGAGGAGAGATTGGATAGGCTGGGGTTGTTTTCCTTGGAGCAGAGGAGGCTGAGGGGAGACTTGATTGAGGTGTACAAAATTATGAGGGGCACAGATAGAATAGACAGGAAGTATCTGTTTCCCCTAGCGGAGAGTTCAAGAACTAGAGGACATAGATTTAAGCTGATTGGCGGAAGGATTAGAGGGGACATGAGGAAAAACATTTTTTACCCAGAGGGTGGTGGGTGTATAGAATTTGCTGCCCGAATTGGTGGTAGAGGCAGGGACCCTCAACTCTTCAAAAAAGTACCTGGACCTGCACCTAAAGTGCTGTTAGCTGCAGGGCTACGGACTGGGTGCTGGAAGGTGGGATTAGAATGGGCACCTGGTTGTTCTTCGAGCCGGCACGGACACGGTGGGCCGAATGGCCCCCTTCTGTGCTGTACCTTTTCTCTGGTTATAGAGTCATAGAGTTATACAGCACGGATAGAGGCCCTTCGGCCCATCGTGTCCGCGCTGGCCATCAAGCCCTGTCTACTCTAATCCCATATTCCAGCATTTGGTCCGTAGCCTTGTATGCTATGGCATTTCAAGTGCTCATCCAAATGCTTCTTGAATGTTGTGAGGGTTCCTGCCTCCACAACCCTTTCAGGCAGTGAGTTCCAGACTCCAACCACCCTCTGGGTGAAAAAGTTCTTTCTCAAATCCCCTCTAAACCTCCCGCCTTTTACCTTGAATCTATGTCCCCTTGTTATAGAACCCTCAACGAAGGGAAAAAGCTCCTTAGTATCCATCCTATCTGTGCCCCTCATAATTTTGTACACCTCAATCATGTCCCCCCTCAGCCTCCTCTGCTCCAAGGAAAACAAACCCAATCTTCCCAGTCTCTCTTCATAGCTGAAGCGCTCCAGCCCTGGTAACATCCTGGTGAATCTCCTCTGCACCCTCTCCAAAGCGATCACATCCTTCCTGTAGTGTGGCGACCAGAACTGCACACAGTACTCCAGCTGTGGCCTAACCAGTGTTTTATACAGCTCCATCATAACCTCCTCGCTCTTATATTCTATGCCTCGGCTAATAAAGGCAAGTATCCCATATGCCTTCTTTACCACCTTATCGACCTGTTCCGCCGCCTTCAGGGATCTGTGAACTTGCACACCAAGATCCCTCTGACCCTCTGTCTTGCCTAGGGTCCTCCCATTCATTGTGTATTCCCTTGCCTTGTTAGTCCCTCCAAAGTGCATCACCTCGCACTTTTCCGGGTTAAATTCCATTTGCCACTGTTCCGCCCATCTGACCAACCCATCTATATCGTCCTGCAGACTGAGGCTATCCTCCTCGCTATTTACCACCCTACCAATTTTTGTATCATCAGCGAACTTACTGATCATACCTTTTACATTCATATCCAAGTCATTAATGTAGACCACAAACAGCAAGGGACCCAGCACCGATCCCTGTGGTACCCCACTGGCCACAGGCTTCCAGTCACAAAAACAACCTTCGACCATCACCCTCTGCCTTCTGCCACTAATTGTAAACAATTTTACAACACCAAGTTATAGTCCAGCAATTTTGTTTTATTTTAAATTCACAAGTGGATACAAAACTGCCACTAAGCCAGTTTTGTATCCAAAGTGCCAAGGCACCCTGGATTCCATGGGCTCGTACCTTCTTGACCAGTCTCATGTGGGGGACTTTATCGAAGGCCTTACTGAAATCCATGTATACCACATCCACTGCGTTACCCTCATCCACACGCCGAGTCACCCCCTCAAAAAATTCAATCAAATTAGTCAGACATGATCTTCCCTTGACAAAGCCATGTTGATTATCCCTGATTAATCCTTGCTTCTCCAAGTGGAGACTAATTTTGTCCTTCAGAATTTTTTCCAATAATTTTCCTACCACTGATGTTAGGCTCACTGGCCTGTAGTTCCCCGGTTTTTCCCTACTCCCCTTCTTGAATAATGGTACTACATTAGCGGTTCTCCAGTCCTCTGGCACATCCCCTGTGGCCAGAGAGGTTCTGAATATATGTGTTAGAGCCCCCGCAATCTCCTCCTTTGCCTCACACAGTAGCCTGGGATACATTTCGTCCGGGCCTGGGGATTTATCCATTTTTAGGCCTGCTAAAACCGCCAATACCTCCTCCTGCTCGATGTTAATATGTTTGAGTATATCACAGTCCCCCTGCCGTATTTCTATGTCTACATCGTCCTTCTCCATAGTGAAAACAGATGCAAAAAATTCACTTAGAACCCCTCCTACATCTGCCGGCTCCACACACAGATTGCCATTTTTGTCCCTAATGGGCCCTATTTCTTCCCTAGTCATCCTCTTACCCTTAATATACTTATAAAACATCTTCGGATTTTCCTTTATTTTGCTCGCCAGTGTTATTTCATGGCCCCTCCTTGATCTCCTAATTTCTTTTTTAAGTATCCCCCTGCACTTTTTGTACTCCTCTAGGGCTTCCTCCGTCTTTAGCCTTTTGTATCTGCCAAAAGCCCTCCTTTTTTTCCTAATCCATTCTCGTATATCCCCTGACATCCAAGGTTCCCTGGAGTTCTTGGAACCACCCTTGACCTTTATGGGAACATGTTGCCATTGTATGGTCTCAATCTCCCTTCTGAAAGACTCCCATTGCTCCGATGTGGATTTTCCTACAAGCAGCTGATCCCAGTCCATTTTGGCCAGATCCTGCCTTATCCTATTAAAATCGGCCTTCCCCCAATTTAGAACCTTTATTTCCGGCCCCTCCCTGTCCTTTTCCATGACCACCTTAAATCTCACCGAATTATGGTCACTGTCACCAAAGTGCTCACCTACTAGCACTTCTTCCACTTGGCCGGCCACATTCCCTAGAATTAGGTCCAGTACCGCCCCCTCTCTTGTAGGACTTTCTACATGCTGGCTCAAAAAGCTCTCCTGGATGCACATTAAGAATTTTGTACCCTCTAAGCCTTTTACACTCTGAGTATCCCAGTTAATATTGGGGAAGTTGAAATCCCCCACTATTATTACCCTATTATTATTTGCACAATTTTCTGAGATTTGCCTACATATCTGTTCCTCTATCTCCCCCTGACTGTTTGGGGGCCTATAGTACACTCCCATCAAAGTGCTTGCCCCCTTTTTGTTTTTAAGCTCCACCCATATGGCCTCATTAGAGGAACCTTCTAATATATCATCCCTCCTTATGGCAGTAATTGATTCTTTAATTAATATTACGACCCCCCCTCCTCTTATACCTCCCCCTCTTTCTCGCCTGAAGATTCTGTACCCCGGAATATTGAGCTGCCAGTCTTGCCCCTCCCTCAACCATGTCTCTGTGACAGCAACAATATCATACTCCCATGTGTTTATCAACACCTTCAGTTCATCCACCTTATTCGCAAGACTCCTTGCATTAAAATAGATGCCATCCAGCCTTGCCCTCACATATTTGCCCTGTCTTCCAAGCTGACTTGTTTTTTTCTCTATATTTGGCTGCACATCACCCCCTATTGTAGCTCCACTCTGTATCCCATCCCCCTGCCAAGTTAGTTTAAACCCCCCCCCAACAGTGCTAGCAAACCTCCCCGCAAGGATATTTGTCCCGCTCTGGTTCAGGTGCAACCCGTCCGACTTGTACAAGTCCCACCTTCCCCAGAAGCAGGCCCAGTGATCCAGGAAACTGAAACCCTCCCTCCTGCACCAACTCTTTAGCCACACATTCATCTGTTCTATCCTCCTATTTCTATACTCACTAGCCCGTGGCACTGGGAGTAATGCAGAGATTACAACCTTTGAGGTCCTGCTCTTTAATCTGCTCCCTAAATTCTTGATGCAGGACCTCATCTCCCTTCCTATGATTCTATGATTCTCTGGAGTTACAGCAGGAGACATGCGGAAGCCGCATGAAATTTTACTTCCAATCTTTTTAAATCTATATAGAAAAAGTAGATAAGAAAATGTATAACTCATCTAAATTTAGATCTAGTGAGCAACTGCGACAGGCCCCAAGGATTCTCGGGGTACAGGTCAGCATATGTGTGCTTAACTCCCACCCAAGTTGCAGTTAACAAGGAAACCTTGTTTTCTTCTTGTGATTTTAGTTCCAAACATAAAAAATACTTACAGTTTGAATCCAAGGTCCCCTGGCTCACAGCTTGAGCTATGTGATCAGATTGTCAACTGGCAAGCATATACATTGCTGGAGAGGATTAATTTATGCCAAGCTGACAGCCTTGGCCTTGATATTTGTTCTTCTCATTACCTCACAACTTCTAAAGCTTGAATGCTAGAAGTGTCAGATAATAAATAGAAAAGAAGAAAAAATGTTCAAGTTCTTTTTTGTTTTAAAAAAAAGGGTCAGAATCCTGGGAAGAAAAAGAAACAACACATAAAATTCTTTTGACTGTGTCTGGCCCAGTGATAAGCCTCCCAGGGTTTAAAACTTCCTATAATTTAGAGGTTGTAATACCTCAAGTAATATAATGGGCAATAAAAAGAAAATAAACCCGCACAAGGGACATATTGAAGGGGGGGAGGGTGTGACAGTGTGCAGCTGCCTGGTAAGATTTCCAATAGAAGTTCTTTGCTGGGGCAGTGCACTGTACTAAAGCGGGCTCTCCACATGCCAAGTCCTGATCTTAACTGCGGTGTCTGTAGAAGCTCAGGCATTGCCTGGAAGTGAGGGAGGGAGGGTAAGTCATCATAGACCTGTTTTCATTCAACTCCTAATGGACAGATTCAGCAGCCTGGGTGTTACTTAAAATTTGAGACACTTTGGTAAGAAAAAGAGCAACTTTTCCAACTGGGCAGGTAAAAGCTTTTAGGGTTTTCAAACCCAAATGAAGCCCACTTCACCACTGATCTGCCAGGTGCTAGATGTGTGATGAGCTTAGACAGTTCTGATCTTTCCAATTAAGTGGAGCACATTGTAGATGTAGATGGAGGTGTAGATGTACATCTCCATGTCTTAAGAGGTGAACGTCTGTCTCTTTCTTGAGGTGGCGTGGAGCGGGGGGAGAGCTATCTCATCTCATTGCAAACACTCATCCTTTCGTTACCAACGAATTGGCATTGGAATTGAAATCTGCTGACGAATCATCAGTTGGCTGAACCCCTCCCCCATCTGAAGCAAGATGTGTTGAAAGGAGATCCCCTTGAAAAGTAGTAATGTAAAATTAATCACAGGGTGATTTGGTCTTCAAGTCTACAGATTGCCTAATGTGTTCTGTTGAAATAATTGCTTTGCAGACCGCCAAGATCTGGAAGATGCTGGAAAAGTGGACAAATTGCAGGAACCACTACTGGAAGCTTTAAAGATTTACATACGGAAAAGAAGACCCAATAAGCCCCATATGTTCCCAAAGATATTAATGAAAATCACAGATTTGCGTAGCATCAGTGCAAAAGGTACAACGACAAGATTCTTAATATGATTTGTATTTTTAATATTTTTTTTGCTGCTAGTTAATTTCTTTCAAGTAATTGTGTACTTTTATGAAACTAATCTTTTTATATTATTGGGTGTAGTTATTTGAAGTAACAGAGTTAGATTTGGAATGTGCATTCAGTTTTGGTCACCCCACCTCAGGAAGAATATACTGGCCTTGGAGAGTATCCAGTGATGGTTCACCAGGATGATACTTGGGGTGAAAGGACTGAGGTACAATGAGACACTGGGTAAATTTGGATTATATTCTCTGGAGGTAGGAAGGCTAAGGGGTGATCTGACTGAGGTGTTTAAAATTATGAAGGGAATTGATAGGGAGGAATTCAGAGCAAGGGGATATAACCTTAGATTTCAAGCTAAGCCGGTTAAAAGCGAATCCAGGAAAATAGTCTCGAATTGTGCGAACGTGGAATAAGCTGCCCCAGAAAGCCACAGAGCAAAAATGAATTGAGGCACATAAAAGGAAGACAAATACTTGGGAAATACGGGCGTTGAGGATTTAGAGAAAAGGCAGGGAATTGAGATTAAAAAGATGGATTATCAAAGATGGCCGTGCAGGCTCCATGAGCTGAATAATGTACTCCTGTTCCTATGTTCTACCGACTTAGGATGACAACAGTGCCCCAGCAGTGAAAATTCTTAGACGTCAGTTAAGACATTATACGGTAGAAATGACCATTGATGATGTTATTTTATGAACACTTAAAGTACTCATACCAAATTCCTATCTACTGCCTTAACAGATCTTCCTCCAACCTGCAGTATGTACAGCCTCATTCAGAACAGTATCTGAACAGTGCCCTTAGTTCTTTCTCTACTGTTGTTGGCAGTAGGTCTGTCTACTGAATTCAACACCATAAAAGTTCATAATTTCTCTTTAGCAATTCTTGTTAAAAACAGTTGCTTTTAGAGTTATGAGGTTTACTGATACTGATACTATTTTGGGTTCTGGCCTACTGCAGCTTGCTCTGGTCATTTTGAAGCCAATGCCAGCACCTGCTTTTAAAACCTACATTAAATGTCATGAACCCTTCCCAATGACTGACTCACACATCTATTAATCTTATGTTCAAATGTCATACAACTTTTTGAAGTATCAAGTCTACTCCACACTCAGCATAAGGGCTCACCGTTACTGACTTACTCACTGCATTGCGAATGTGTCTTAGTTAGATAGGAATTCACTCAGATTGTAGTAAACTGAGTGTTGACAGGAAACATTCTCAGAAAGACTCCCATAAAGATGCACCAGCCAAGCCACTTTCCAAATTTGCTTGTATGGCTATTGAAAATTGCTCCGGTCTTCCTGGTCCCACACAACCTCCTCCAACATCAACGTATTTCTTACAAGAGAAAGATTGAAGGTGCTTCCTCTTGGAAATTCCTAAAGGGCTTTGGGTGCTATGTCTTCAGCCTCATCTGCTGTGAAAGATCCTGTGATTTCCATGAAGTAGTCTGAGGCCAGTACTATTTTGCAGAACTACGAACAGATTTTTTCATGATGAATTTTGCACAACACTGCTCAGGCTGCAGTTGTATTTACTATGTGCAATTTTGAGCACACCATTATAGAAATAATGTTAAAGCTATTGAGAATGTTCAGGGTGATGCCAGGGATGAGAAACTTGAGATACTGGAACTATTTTGACTGGAGCAGCTAAATGGAGATTTTTCAAAAGGCGGTCTGATAAAGTATATTTGTTCTAAATCATTAATGAGTAAAGTTGTGTCTATAGAGTATAAAGAGAAAGTAACAAAAAAAACTTGGCCATAACTAGGAGGCAATCTCTCTCTACATTCAGGTGCAGAACGTGTCATCACACTTAAGTTGGAGATCCCTGGATCAATGCCACCCCTTATTCAAGAAATGCTGGAAAACTCAGAAGGGCATGATCCCCTTGCACCTACAGCAAACTCAAGCACAGAAAGTAATGGGAGCAGCAGTCAAGCACTAGAAGCAAGTCCCAGCCCCAGTCTGTCTCCCAGCTCTGCAGCCAATGGACCAAACAGTCAGGTACCAAACACACAGTAAAATGGCGCTGCAGTGACCACAACCATTCCCAAATGTGATATTTTCCTCTTTTTTTTCTTTTTTGTGCTGAAACATCAAGGCCTGAAGGACCAGGTTGATAAGTGTATATTCAACATTAAAACCACTGACACTCTTGACCAGAATGGATTTTTGAGCATTGGAATACTGAGTCACAAACTGTGTTGGTCAGATTCGGCCCTCTTGGATTGTATGCAGTCAGTTCAAGGACTGATGCCTGGTAAAGTCCACCTGTGTGTCCACTATTGCATGCTGGGAAGAAGCTGTGGAAAATGATGTGGAACTCTGATTATTACTTTATTTTGTGGAGTTACTCCTCGATGTATTCTAAATTTCTATGCTGGAGTTTCTGGTGCTTTCTCATTGCCTTGCATATCATGTTTAAATACATACATCAAGTTATGGAACAAAGCCTAAGTACATAAGTCAGGTGAGTTATGGTTGTAGGATGCTCTGGTTTAGACAATATGGGACATTCATTATTATTCTTAATGTTACTGTTGTATTTTCCTGCATTTCTTATTCAAAAAGTTGGAATTTTATCCTCAGTGCACCAGCATTCAATTATGTCAAATAAACAAGAACATATTTCCATCTCTTTTTGCAATGAAAAAAAAGTTTGATATTTTAATTTTTTTTAAATGCTAGCACTTTGTGCTGGCAGTAATTGTTTCCCACTGGCACACAGATAGCCTACACTACCATGTTGTTTGTATGAGTGTTTACAGTTCACAAGCACTTAAATTACAGATTTTTTTTAAAAAAGCAATTCTCTGCATACAGTTAGTCAGAACATAATATTTTTTGCAGTAGGGTTTGCCTGTTGCCTTTTGATTTTGTACTAGCATACAAAGCTAGTGAAAATGTTTTTTTATTATTTCCGCTGTGCAAATTCATTTCATGTTCAGCAACATATCAAGAGGTAAAGTGCTGCATGTTGATTGCAGTAAAGATAGCCTCCAAGGCACGACACTTTTCAGTGTTATTTTGTTGTTTTATATGCTTGTACATGAGCCAGTAAGTCAATTTCATCTGGTGGCTGACACATTATATCTCTCTGCATAAGCGTCTATCTATTGTAGATTCGTTCTTGAGTACAGTAATTTGAGTTTATTGAATCATTCTTGTAGTGTCTGAAGCACTAGTGGGATGTTGTTTTCTAGCATTAGGACTGCTCTGTACTTTTACTGGCTCTGTTTGTACATTGAGATTGTTTAACAATGCTTTCTATGTTCATATACTGGTTACCTTTTCCATCAAGTTTCCTGGCAAAAGAATAAAGTATATTTATTTTAAAGAGTCCTCTGGAGTTATTTTTTTCCTGCAACATTCAATACACTTCATCATAAAACTTGCACAGATTGGAGTAGATGATACTCAGAGTTTAAAAAAAAATCAACAACCTTGTTTCCATTAACTACATATTTTGAGTAACGCACTTAGATGTTATTGTTAACATTTAGAAAAATTTTATGTGGATATGGAGCTTAGATACATAACTTGAGTGAACTTTTTATAAATAGTAGAACAGTTGTTTCCTTTTTAGAACAAGTTTCATTTTCCAGCAGCTGTCCTTTCCCCTCTTCTCCTTTCCTCTCCTGAAGGTACTAACTCATGCTGGAGTACAGCTCCATGGCTCTGACAAAGGGTCTACGCTTGAAACATTAACTCATCTGCTCTCTCCATGGCAGCTGACTGACCAGCTGTGTTTCCAGCATTTTGTGTTTTTGTTTCAGATTTCCAGCATCTGCAGTTTTTTCTCTTTTTGTTCTTACAGTTCCTAGTTGTTAGTGGTCCTCTGCAATCTTGTTAAATTTCCATTCTTTATATTTAACCTGGATATTGAGCAGGCTACATCTCTAAGAGGCAACTGAACAAGATCCATCTTATTCATATCCAACTTCCACACAGTGTATTTTTGAGCAGGAGTCATTGGCTAGCAATCAGGAGCAGGGACCTTGAATTGGATATCAATCGGGAGCAGAGACCATGAATTGGATATCAATCGGGAGCAGAGACCTTGGATTGGATATCAATCGGGAGCAGAGACCATGAATTGGATATCAATCAGGAGCATGGACCTTGGATTGGATATCAGTCGGGAGCAGAGACCATGAATTGGATATCAATCAGGAGCAGGGACCATGAATTGGATATCAATCAGGAGCAGGGACCATGAATTGGATATCAATCAGGAGCAGGGACCTTGGATTGGATATCAATCAGGAGCAGGGACCTTGGATTGGATATCAATCAGGAGCAGGGACCATGAATTGGATATCAATCAGGAGCAGGGACCATGAATTGGATATCAATCAGGAGCAGGGACCTTGGATTGGATATCAATCGGGAGCAGGGACCTTGGATTGGATATCAATCGGGAGCAGGGACCTTGGATTGGATATCAATCGGGAGCAGGGACCTTGGATTGGATATCAATCGGGAGCAGGGACCTTGGATTGGATATCAATCGGGAGCAGGGACCTTGGATTGGATATCAATCGGGAGCAGGGACCTTGGATTGGATATCAATCGGGAGCAGGGACCTTGGATTGGATATCAATTGGGAGCAGGGACCTTGGATTGGATGGCAATCGGGAGCAGGGACCTTGGATTGGATATCAATCGGGGGCAGCGACCTTGGATTGGATAGCAATCGGGAATAGGGACCTTGGATTGGATATCAATCGGGGGCAGGGACCTTGGATTGGATATCAGTCGGGAGCAGGGACCTTGGATTGGATATCAATCGGGAGCAGGGACCTTGGATTGGATATCAATCGGGAGCAGGGACCTTGGATTGGATATCAATCGGGAATAGGGACCTTGGATTGGATATCAATCAGGAGCAGGGACCTTGGATTGGATATCAATCAGGAGCAGGGACCTTGGATTGGATAGCAATCGGGAATAGGGACCTTGGATTGGATATCAATTGGGAGCAGGGACCTTGGATTGGATATCAATCAGGAGCAGGGACCTTGGATTGGATATCAATCAGGAGCAGGGACCTTGGATTGGATAGCAATCGGGAATAGGGACCTTGGATTGGATATCAATCAGGAGCAGGGACCTTGGATTGGATATCAATCGGGAGCAGGGACCTTGGATTGGATATCAATCGGGGGCAGGGACCTTGGATTGGATATCAATCGGGAATAGGGACCTTGGATTGGATATCAATCGGGGGCAGGGACCTTGGATTGGATATCAATCGGGAGGTTACTCCTTCCTATCGATGCTTAGTCGCTTAACAGGACAATATATGTTAATGGAATATTTCATTATGGGGAAGGCGGGAGAAAATCAGTGTTTAAACATATGCAGCACCAATAGTTTTATGCTCCTGTCAGCCAATGTAGAGCAGCATTGGTAGAATACATCCTGCTATGTAGCATGAAGATCAAAAGGACCAATAATAAGGAGATAAAATAGAGGCAAGGGGATGAATATCACTCTGTTTAAAAGGCAGTCTTGATATTTGGGTCTGCAGTGGCTTAACATGCTCTCCTTTTGGCTCAAAGAATCTTGTTTGAATGCAGCTCAGATTGCATTGCTATCTGCAGCTGTAATGTTCCTACATGAAATGAGTTGGAGCAATTTCAAACCAGTTCCTAGTGAGTGCAGGTTTGCAGCAAATTGCAACAAATTGACATTCCCAATCAGAAAGGTTGATGTGGGCAGTGGAAAAATTCACACTGGTGCAGTAGGGGTGCACATTGTTAGGGCATAAAGAGAGCTTTAGTCTACAGCTTACATTTTATGATCTAATACTTACAGTGTACAACATTGCTCAAGAGGAGCGCTTATCATGAATTTGGGCTCACCTGATTTATGGCCCATGCATTTTTGTGTCTATTAAAATGAATGGACAGAAAATTGTATCTGCTGATCTCTGCGCTTCAATGCCAAACATGTGAGGCACTTCACCAGGAGCACCCGAGTCATAACATTTTCCACTCTCTCTGGCTATGCTACACCTGAGGTGAGATTGCTAAATACTGATGTGTTTCGCTCTCCGGTATTGATACCTCCTGCATTGACCTAAGCAAAAATTCATTAAATTCATTTTAATCATAAATTAAAATAGCTCTAATTTACAATATTCTTAACATCAATAAGGAAATCCACATTATAAAGTGGATCACCTGCCTTGGTACGATCAAATACATTCTATATCTACCACCTGTCAAGTTATCAATTCAGGAAAGTCCCAGGATATAGCCCATTTATGACAATTTCGCACTGCGCTCACCTTTGTTTTTCTCTGTTTAGGTTTTTCACCTAATAAGTCGTTCAATGCAAATACAACTAAAAGAAAAGCAAAGATTTGTAATTCTTTTTCTCTAAAATATATTTATTTTTTAAATCTGTCACAATTACTCCTGGGTACAGTGGGGCTGGTTGCCTGGGCATTTAGAAAGTGAAGGATAACATCACCGAAGAATGAAAAAAACAATACCAAGGTGGGTATTCTACCGTTCTTCATTCATTATTCTCCGAACTGATGCATTATCGAATGGACTCAGACTCTAAAGATCTCCAGAATATAACTTTATTTACATGTTCTCCTGGAGTTTTCAAGCTTCCAGCTAGGCCATGAAAACCCTACAGACCTCAAACCGGATTAGACCCACTGGGGGTTAAATTCGATAAGGCCCAATACGGGGCGCGGGGGTCGCAGTGCACTGTTAACCGGACACTCACTGACACACTTCCCTTTGTCTTGCAGGAGAAGGTGGCGCATAACAGCCAGCAGACTGAAAGACCCGAGGGAGGACAGGCACGCCAACATGTCCTCACCCCCATGGAGGAGACCATGCTACGCATCATTGGGCAGGACGTTGCTGAGGCCGTGGCCACTGGCGGTACTGGAGGGATCGATGATGAGGATCTCTGCATACCTAATCCTCCTTCTCATTTCCCAGATCTCCTTCATCCCACAATCTTTTTTGACTCACATGCTGCAGATGGTGTCAGAACGCACGTCTTAATTGCTCCTCTCCCCGTTTACAACTCAACCAGTCTCCCTTTGTCATCGTAGATACCCAAGAACTGGAGCCGACACCATCTGAGGTGGAGGAGGAGAAAGACACCAATAACAAAGCCACACTGTCATTTAATCTGACGCTCGCATCCACCAGCTCAGATACTGACGCTGCGCGTAGTGTAGAGGCTGGGAAATAGGAGGGATCTGCATGTGGTGAAACATTAAAAAAAATAGAAACATAGAAAATAGGAGCAAGAATAGGCCATTTGGCCCTTCAGGCCTGCTCCGCCATTCAAAATGATCATGGCTGATCGTCTAACTCAGTACCCTGTTCCCGCTTTTTCCCCATATCCCTTGATCCCTTTAGCATTAAGAAATATTTCTATCTCCTTCTTGAATACATCATTGAGACACCGGGCACAAGTGCGCAGGAGCCAGGGCGGGGAGAATGGATACCACAGGTGCCAGCTCACCAGATATCGAGGTCGCACAATGGTTCTGCTTCCGAGGTGTCAGATGATGACTTCGATAGGCCAGGTTTTAGAAGACGGCTGATGGGCGTACACCACCATATGTTTGGTGCACTGGAGAGCCTATCAGAAAGCCTGCGTACAATATCAAGGGGCATGGAGGAGTCCACCTTGAACTTGGCACAGGGTATGCGCAGAGCTTGGAGCCCATCCTTACCCACATGGAACGGGTGGTCATCTCCTTCAGCACAACTGTGGAACCCACCATGATGCAGCGTCTGATGACTGATGTCACGGCTTCCATTGCAGCACAAACCAATGTCATCAAAGGTCTGCAAGCTACAGTTAAAGCTCAGACTGCTGCAATGGAAGCTCAGACTGCTGCTATCGTGGCTCTGGATACCACCGTGGACCGGGGCTTCCAGGGCATCACAGCACTCCAGCAATCCGTTCTCCAGCTGATCACCAGGCGTGCTGAGGCACCGCCCCGGGAGAGTAGCAGTAGCACCATGGCAGTCGAACCTGCTGTCCTCTTTCCGGACAACAGCATTCCTGCCCCCGCCCCTGCCACTCCGCCAGTGCCCTTGCTGTTGCCTGTCAGCTAGCCAGGCCAGACCGCTGCAGCCAGTGCTGAGATGGTGCAGTCTGAAGCCGGGCCCTCCCGGCCCAGAGCTGCTCGAGGTCATCCTCCAAGGCCATCTACACGCTCCTCATAAGGGCAAGGTTGTGCAGCATACAGCATACACCGACAAATCTTGAGACCCGCTCAGCTGAGTACTGCAGGGCTCCTCCAGATGCAGTGGAAGCATTGCTTTAGGATGCCTATGGTGTGCTCGACGACATTCCATGTGGTCGTGTGGCTCTCGTTACAGGCCCGCTCTGCACGTGTGCGTGCGTGCCTGACCAGGGTCATGAGCCACCTCATGAGGAGATAGCCCTTGTCACCCAGTAGCCAGCCTTTGACTTGCCGAGCTGGTTCAAAGATAGTTGGGACATTGGACTGCTGCATAATGAAAGTGTCATGACTATTGACCTCCATGGTGTGCTGCGTGCAGTCGTACACCAGCTGCACATTGAGGGACTGGAACCCCTTTCTGTTCACGAAGATGGCAGAGTTGAAATATGGAGCACACACGGCTATATGCGTGCAGTCAATGGCATCCTGCACCCTGCACCGCCTGCAATGCGAGCAAACCCTCGTGCTCGCTCATTCTGCTTCTCTCTGTCAAGTGGGAACGTGATGAACCTGTTGCGCACCTCGTACAGTGACTCCGTGACTTCCCTTATGCAGCAGTGCACTGCACACTGTGAGATGTTGCCCATATCGCCAGCAGAGACCTGAAAAGATCCAGAGCCGTAAAGGTTCAGCGCCACGGTTACCTTGACAGCCACAGGCAATGCTGTCCGTGCCTTGCTCTGAGTCTGCAGTTGTGGCTGCAGCAGTTAACATATCTCCGTCACAACCTCTTTGGTGAATCGCAGCCATCGGATGCACTGGTCTTCACTCAGATTGAGGTAAGAGTATTGTTCCCTGAATGCCCCCGTGGGATATGACCTCCTCCTCCTCCTCCTCCTCCCTCTCCCCGCAGCTTGACCTGCTCTGCCTCTCTGCATGCTCCCAGTTGTGTCCTGTGCCCAGTGGGAGCCCTAGCAGGCCACCCATGGTTGGCAGATACCTTGTTCAGCACACTGTTTTAAATGCCACCAACAATAATGCAGGACCTGCCAGACCACTCTCTATAATATTGCAACTTTCTCTGAGTAAAGGAAGCTTCAACAAAAACATACAATTGTACCAGCAGCCAGAAGCAATAATCCAGCCACTAACCTGCAACACCTGCATGATCCCTTTAAATAGCGCTGGTGGGGGGTCCTCCAGGCCGTCTAAGACGTGTTCAGCTGTTCGTGGTTAAGAAAGTTCGTTGGCTGGAGCATTGAGTGCCAAAATGGTATCTATCCCTTTAAATCAGCGTTGCACACTGATCTAACGTATATTCTCCCTACTTTACATGATGCTGGCATTCATCATCTGCGCATGCACAAAACCCTTTACCAAAATGGCATGTAGCGTGCATCAAACTAGAAGTGTGCGTGCACACGCATTCCGGGACCTTAGGAGGCCGCGTAGTGCCTGAAAAGATCTCTATCTTTACAGTGACTCAACACTGATGCAGAAGCAGCTGTTCTTCTGAGGTTGGGGGTTAAGCCACAATGTTGGGGAACAGTAGAAGGAACATTGGGCCATAATTTGCTGTCAAAATAACGGTGAAGCTAATGGTGTTCACCATTATTTATGCTCAAATGCTACAGCAACTTCAGGCAAGGGCAGATGCGTGATTAAACACAGAAATTCAGAAGTTGCTGTCCGAGATGCATTGAACGGCGTGAAGTTGCTTTATTTTCATGGCAGATATGAACTAAACTTGCCACAGAAAGTTAAGTCTTGTCCATTTCAGTCTAAGTACCCTTTTAATGATGTGATAAGTGTTAATTACTGTCAGTCAACCTCTCTAACACTGAAAATTAACTATTACAAGTGTGGAGTCTCTTTTCTCTCTCTCTCTCTCTCTCTTAATCCAATCTTCTTTTCCTCTCTTTATTTCTCTCTCTGTACCTGATTTGACATTGAATTCACCCACTCTAATTTACTCTTCTTCTCAGTCCTTGTGCTGTTAATTTCACAACCCTTTCCCAATTGGTTAAGAATTAACCTGCTGCTTGCCCTGTTCACTCAGGCCTCAGATGCCCTGATTCCCTCACTGTGATATTATCAGCTCGCACTTTCAGCAACTTGCCACACAAAAAAATTAAAAACCTAAATGTGCAGGGGCAAGTCGAACTAATGGCAGACGCTGTTAGATGCCCTGCCACAGCAAATTATGGCCCAATATTTTGTATCTGACCATTGTTATACTGCCAGCTTTGGTCCAGGTAATAACTTTATTTTCATTTACTTCATCAGTTGCTTTGGATATCATAAAATGCCTTTGGTAGGCTTAGGCATCATGAACCATATGAACAAGTTACCATTATTTTGCCAACATCCATATACACCAAGATTGAAAGGACTAATAGAGTAATAAGGCAAATCACAAAGTAGTGATTTGGTGATGCTAAGCTCGAGTATTAAAAACTTGAAGATTGCATGAGGAAGGAAAGTCTGAAAGTGGTAACGAGTTGCACAATTTTGAACACCTGGGGAAGGATGAATTACAGCAGGATTTTGATTTTAATACAGTAGGTACATTGGGAGAAAGAAGACCATTGTTATAATGACAGCTTTGTTCCAGGTAATAGCTTCACTGTCATTTACTTCATCGGTTATTGCTTTGGATATCTTAGTATGTAAGAGACATTATATTTGCTACCAAAATGGAGCTGTGGTTAACCTAGCCAGCACATTTAAGGTTACTGGCCTAGGAATCGGACCTCGCTGTGCCTGTTTGTTGGGCGCAGAATGGGGGCAAAAAGCACCAATTTCACAGTGATGTCTCCTGCGCCCCAAGGATACCTGAAAAATATCCGACTCCATATTGCTCTACTCAGTTTTTTTAGGTGCTTCAGCAGCCTAACCAACATCTCTTAAAAGGACCGCTGTAAGCTGCCAACAAAACGGTACTTTTTTAAAGAAAATCTTAACTTCATGTGGAGCAGGAGCGCTCCTCCAGACTCCACAGCACTACTGAGGGCCACTGCCAGCTCTCACTAACCCCCCTGCTGTTCTCCTTTTTTCCTAGTTTTGCCAACCCGCCTGGATTGTCCAGGAATCTCCCGGGCACTGCTACGAGCAACCCTGGAGAAAAATAAAGCCTTCCCCCCTGTGATTTGCACCTGCACACTTTCTTCCCACAGGACTCTCTGACCTGCCCATTCGCCTTTTCAGACCGGATGGTGGTGGTGGAGTTTGCCGATTTGTCAGCGCTGTCCTTACTTTCTGGCCCACTCCTCAACGTCAATCATCCATTCATCCTTACACATAATTTGGTGTGGAATTTTAAGTCAGTCGTCAAATGCAATTAGTGAGACACTAGCTGAAAGTGTAAGAATCTCAGACCTGAACGTAACTTTAAAATTTAAGTCTGAACGTTAATTCCATTTGTATTTTTTTAAATAATTGAATTTATTATTATTGTGTCAGCTGTGGCTTAGTTGGTAGTACTCTCACCTCTGACTCAGAAGGTCGTGGGTTCAAGTCCCACTCCAGAAACTTGAGCACATAATGCAGGCTGACACACCAGTGCAGTACTGAGGGAGTGCTGCACTGTCGGAGGTGCCATCTTTTGGATGAGACATTAAACCGAGGCTCCATCTGTCCTCTCAGGTGGACGTGAAAGATCCCATGGCACTATTCGAAGAAGAGCAGGGGAGCTCTCCCCGGTGTCCTGGCCAATATTTATCCCTCAACCAACATCACTAAAAACAGATTATCTGGTCATTATCACATTGCTGTTTGTGGGATCTTGCTGTGTGCAAATTGACTGCCACATTTCCTACAGCAGTGACTACACTTCAAAAATACTTCATTGGTTGTAAAGCACTTTGGGACGTCCTGAGGTTGTGAAAGGTGCTATATAAATGCAAGTCTTGCTTTCTTTCTTTTAGTAATCTGTTATAAGTTGCCATGTCATATTTAGCTTCCTGTATTAATGTGCTACTTGTAACATGGAGATGTAGTGCCTCCCAGCACACCAGAGTGTAATTCACCAGTGACTGCACTCAATGAATCATAGAAGAAGAATCATAGAATCTTACAGCACAGAAGGAGGCCATTCAGCCCGTCTTGCCTGTGCCGGCTCTTTGAAAGAACTATCCATTTTAGTCCCAGTCAGCAGCTTTTTCCCCAGAATGCTGCAAATTAGTCCTCTTCAAATACATGTCCAATTGCCTTTTGAAAGTTTCTATGGAATCTGATTCCACCACCCTTTCAGGTAGTATGTTCCAGATCTTAACAGCCCTCTGTGTGAAAAAATTTCTCCTCATTTCCCTCTAGTTCTTTTGTCAATTATTTTAAATCTGTGACCTCTGGTTCCCGACCCACTTGCCGGAGGAAGCAGTTTCTCCCTACTTGCTCTATCAAAACTCCTCATTATTTTGAAAACCTCTATTAGGTCTCCCCTTAACCTTCTCTGCTCGAAGGAGAACAATCCCAGTTTTTCCAATCTCTCGGCATAACTGAAGTCCCTCATCCCTGGTATCATCCTGGTAAACCTCCTCTGTACTCTTTCCAAGGCCTTGACATCCTTCCTAAATTGCGGTGCCCAGAATTGTACACAATATTGCAGTTGAGGCCCAACCAGTGATTTTTAAAGGTTTAGGATGACTTCCTTGTTTTTGTATTCAATGCCTCTATTTACAAAGCCTTTACGCTTTCTTAACCGCCTTATCAACTTGCCCTGCCACTTTCGAAAATTTGTGAATATGCACCCCCAGGCCCTTCTGCCCTTGCACCCCCCCCTCAATGCTGATTGGATTTCTTCTAGAATATTAAGTAGTTAAATGTTCAACAGTGGCAATTAAGGTCTCTTATTCCCGATTCACGAGACAAGTTAGGAAAACCTTGAATCATGATTGGAGCACCATTATATTTTAAAACTGCATGATTTAAAATTCAGTGTTTGAGATTTGGGCACAAAATCAGCACATTTTACATCCACATTTTTCAGTTTAGCTCGCTGGAGTACAGCAGCATGACCGTACGGCTGTGGCTACTTAATTTGCACCAACCAGCTTTTTTAAAATAAAACTCAACACAGACATTGCAAGAAAATAAATGGTATTTAATACCCCAACATTTTATAGTAAGGCCATCCCTTTAAATCTCACTGAATGTACGGTTGAATCGCAAAATTGGAAAGGATACTCAAGAACTATTGTGTGCTAATACATCATCCGATTTAAGGCAGAAAATATCAGAAAAAAACAAGGAATTACAGCTAGGGTTGCCAACCCTCCCAGATTGAATGAGCGTCTCCAGGAATGGAAGATGAAGCGGCCGGGGACTGATGATAGAAACCTAGGAGGAAAGTAGAACTCTGCATCCGTGATTTGTGCCCATCTACTGCCTCTAGGTTCTTGGAACTTCTCACGCAAAACAGCAAGCAAAGACACTCAATTACAGGGGACCCAACCGTTATAAAGTAAATGCAATAACATTTGTAGGCAAGCATCATGTGATCAGAAACGATCACAATTATTAATTTTGCTGCCTGATCACAATTATTAATTTCGGGCCAGCCTCAGGCCTCTGCCTTCTGGTGTATGCTAGGAGCACGCCGACTATTCTGAAAATGGGCCGAAACCAATTCTAGAGAAACCAAAGCGTCTGATTGCTGTAAATAGGGTGTTCCTAATAATGTCACTCGATAACTTCCAGTGGCCATGTTGGATTACAAGTGTTAAATGCGTGGTGGATAGCAACGCGCGATTGCCACGAGAAAGAAAAGGCAAAATGGGACTATTACATTCCAAGTGAATCACATCAGTTGTCAACCCCTGAATTTAGTACTTCGCAGATTCGCATAAACCGGCCACATTGCCCCTACGACTCTAAATTAACAGTCCTGACACTTTACATTAATGACTTGGATATGAATGTAAAAGGTATGATCAGTAAGTTCGCTGATGATACAAAAATTGGTAGGGTGGTAAATAGCGAGGAGGATAGCCTCAGTCTGCAGGACGATATAGATGGGTTGGTCAGATGGGCGGATCAGTGGCAAATGGAATTTAACCCGGAAAAGTGCGAGGTGATGCACTTTGGAGGGACTAACAAGGCAAGGGAATACACAATGAATGGGAGGACCCTAGGCAAGACAGAGGGTCAGAGGGATCTTGGTGTGCAAGTTCACAGATCCCTGAAGGCGGCGGAACAGGTAGATAAGGTGGTAAAGAAGGCATATGGGATACTTGCCTTTATTAGCCGAGGCATAGAATATAAGAGCAAGGAGGTTATGATGGAGCTGTATAAAACACTGGTTAGGCCACAGCTGGAGTACTGTGTGCAGTTCTGGTCGCCACACTACAGGAAGGATGTGATCGCTTTGGAGAGGGTGCAGAGGAGATTCACCAGGATGTTACCAGGGCTGGAGCGCTTCAGCTATGAAGAGAGACTGGGAAGATTGGGTTTGTTTTCCTTGGAGCAGAGGAGGCTGAGGGGGGACATGATTGAGGTGTACAAAATTATGAGGGGCACAGATAGGATGGATACTAAGGAGCTTTTTCCCTTCGTTGAGGGTACTATAACAAGGGGACATAGATTCAAGGTAAAAGGCGGGAGGTTTAGAGGGGATTTGAGAAAGAACTTTTTCACCCAGAGGGTGGTTGGAGTCTGGAACTCACTGCCTGAAAGGGTTGTGGAGGCAGGAACCCTCACAACATTCAAGAAGCATTTGGATGAGCACTTGAAATGCCATAGCATACAAGGCTACGGACCAAATGCTGGAATATGGGATTAGAGTAGACAGGGCTGATGGCCGGCGCGGACACGATGGGCCGAAGGGCCTCTATCCGTGCTGTATAACTCTATGACTCTTCAGTCCTCCTTGATGGGTGCCAAGTTCTTCACAAATTTAAACATCTTATTGAAAATGTTAGTTATCATGTGGCCACTTGTGAAAATTCTAACATAGCCAAGTAGTGAGTTGGATCATTGTTTTCGGTGATGTCCATTTAAAGTTTTGAATAAACCTTTAAAGGTCTGAGAGCTGTAAACCATGAGGTGCCCCAGAGAAACACTGCTCAGAAAAAGCAGAAAAATATTTATTTTTTGATATCAATAGCAGAACACCTGATATGTGAGACAGAGGCAATGTGTGATTTATTCCAGTGTCATTGTCACTGGTAAATAATGATTGCAAAGGTTAGTTCTGGGCACAGTAAAGTGCGTTAACCCTTTTGTCCCGCTTCATACAACTGCTTGTTGTTAATAAAAAGCAGTGAGGGCAGTGGGTTCATGAAATTACTGTGGGCTGATATTAGTGAGTAAACTAAATACAATACATTTTAATGTGGTGTAGGCTAATGATGCACAACTCACTACTTTTTCATATATTCCAGATATTTACAAAGCAATCATATATTTTTGAATACTTGTTTAAAACAGGAAATCACAGACATTGCACTCGCACATTGAATATCAAAAAACCACTTAACTGTCAGGATCTTGGAATTGAGTAACTTTTTAAAGCCCTAATAATAACTATATTTGTATGAATTGTGTTTAAAAAAATAGTTGTGCTATGTGTTTGTTCATTTGATCGAGTGAATTTCCCTATTTTGTGATCTTGGGCAGAACCAAAAATCTAGAAGCTGTTCGGGACCAGGATCTGTACTCGGTGAGAATGTCAAACTGTGGGGAAACAATTTTTATTTGATTCACAAATAAACTGACAGCAGGAGATAATCATTTCTTTCTTGTGTTCTGAGTTAGCTTTGAAGGTTCCAATACAACTTGAAAGTGAACTTTATTTTTTTTCCCTTCATTCAATTGCCTCTTCATTTGGCCAGAGATAAAATATTCAGCAGTTATACTGTATTTTTATAGCATTAATAGCATTGTGTAAACGTGAATGACCCCAAAATAAAGGGTATGTAAGTCCTTTTAAATATTTTAGGAAGGATTATTTTCAACTTGTAACACAGTGTAAGTTTAATAAAGTTTAGCAGTACTGCTCATTTGACAACATTTCCTGATCAGATTGTTATAAAACCAGTGATCAAAATTTGTGTGTTCGGTTTGGTCTGTTAGATATGTTTTATGGTTAATATTTAATTGTTTCATAAACTTTCAAACACCATGATTCTGTAAAAATTGCCTAATATTTTTGATTACTCGTTAAAGAGTGTAATTATTTTCTTTAAATTAAAAAATTGGTTTGTAGGAGATCCAGATTTAAGAGATGATCTTGTCTAAACCTACCAGCTTCGGTTTATTGAGGAACATAAACAATTTAAGACGCATCAATATTTAGCTAGAACAATGGAATATTAAAACACCGAAACATGGGTGTCATGGTCCTTCCTTTAGGTTAATCTTGATTTGGGTGATTTCAGAATGGATATTTTTCAGTCTCTCGCATTTTAACCTGTAAACCGATTGCACTTCAGATTCTACCCGCACATCTTTGCAAAATGGAGAGTCCATGTTCTGAACTACAGTCCTTTAGGATTGTGCACTTAAAAAAAAGTTTTTGTTCATTAACATTTCTGGCGGGTTGTCCGGCCTTTTTCAACATAAAGTAAACAATGTAGAAATAAACTGTCAAAGCGTTATGAATCGATGAATGTTGGTGGATTTCTCCTATAAAACCGGCTTTGAGCTTGCCTGTGAGATTAGACCCAGCTAAGGCGCTTTATCTAAGTATTGTCTCTATATATAGTGAGTTTGCTTTTGCGTTGTGTTATGGGGTTAAATATGTAAAATATACCGAACGCAGGAAAGCAGTGAACGCTATCATTGTGACCCAGGTTCCAGTAACTTGAGTTTTTATTCAACTCAAGATCCTTTGCTTATGTAGTTTTTAAAAACATTAAAGGAGAATTTCCCATTTCATTGTAGATATTAGGGTCTAAGAACTTAAAAATAGACACCAGAACCAAATAAGATAGACCCATAAATGCTCAAGGAAAGGGAGATATCAGCATCAGCTGGCACTGAATTAACAGTCAGTGCTGCACTGTCCATTGTGGATTGGCCAAGGTGACTGCTGACACATTATAGAATCATACAGTACAGAAGGAGGCCTTTCAGTTCATCGTGTCTGTGCCGGCTCTTTGAAAGAGCTATCCAATTAGTCCCACTCCCATAGTCTTTCCCCATAGCCCTGCAAATTTCTCCTTTTCAAGTATATATCCAATTTCCTATTGAAAGTTACAACTGAATCTGCTTCCACCACCCTTTCAGGCAGTTCATTCCAGATTATAACAAATCGCTGCGTAAAAAAAAATTCTCCCCATCTCCCCTCTGGATTTTTTGCCAATGATCTTAAATCTGTGTCCTCTGGGTATCGACCCTTCCGCCAGTGGAAAGAGTTTCTCCCTACCTATTCTATCAAAACCCCTCATTAATAGTAGAAGTAGCATCAACGAGGCGCACCGCGTTCGACAATCCTGCAATATATTTTGCTGTGCTGTGGGATTGCACCAGAACTACACAGGAACAAATAGTGAAATCTTAGGCTAGAACTGGAAACGGTTGTGAGTCCCAGATGACCCAAGACCTTTATGGCTCTATGAAGTGAGATGGGACTTGACTCAGCTGCTGTTTGAGATTTGGATTGTTCTTAGAGATTTGTTAACATGTATTATAATCCCTGTTTAACCAATGTTGCGGCATTTATTTTTCACAATGATCTGTACTCTTTCAAAGCAAATAATTAATTGAAACCATCCAATTCTGCAAAATCTCCTTCCTGTGAGTTAAATACTAAAGCAAGCCCTACTGCCAAACCTGGAATAGACTATAAACATGTGGCAACTGAAAAATTGGAAGACAATAATGCAGACAATTTTCAAAGGTGCCAGTTACTGGATGCACAGACCTGGGCACTGGTTCGACAAATACAGAACTAAAGAACTTAAAAGGCTGAAAATAAACACTCTGCAAGCCTGGAAGATAATGTTGATAACTTGTAGAAGTCAAAACCCAACAAAAATTTCAGAATTACTTTTACTAATTTCACAAAAAGACTCCACAAAGTAATTACCATGAAATAACCTGACAAAAAAGTTAAGATGCACAGAAGTGGGGAAGAACATGCAACAAATATGGCCCTGTATGATGCAAATCTCTTAAACGAGTAGTGTCCCAGTGGCTTTCCCCTCTTATTTGGACAATGCCCTGCTCATTTGAATGTAGATATGGAATGAATGAACTAAGCATCCAATTGTGGATAGAGTTCTAACACCTAAAGGGGTTTGCAAGCTTTAAGAATCTCCAAGTCAGCTGTAGAAGGGCAGACCAGTCTGTGTGGAAGATTCTCCTTTGGAGAAAAAAGATTTACTGTGGTGAATAACACTCCTCTTTCTCCATGTCATTTTAAACTGGTTATTATCTCAGATCTATTCTATTAGTACTAACTTATCTTCTGTTGCTCAATTAAACCCAAGTAACATTTGGTCCCAGAGTGATATTACATGGTCCAAAAATTGAATTGCTCCAAGATCTGGAGCCTATTGTTTATTGGTCAACACCAGCAGAAAGTTCCACTTAGATGACCAATGAACAAATAAGTACATTTCATTATGTTGCTTTAGTAACTTATCATTGACACCCGCTCACGCTATTCAGAAAGAAGGAATTATAACATGCATCATGGGTTTATATTGTGCAATGCCATTGAGTGATTAGAAACCAGAAGTTTGTATATAGTCCCACCTAGTGGCCAGAGTCAGTGATATTACAGTAGCTATTATCTGAAATCTAAACATTGAGTTCTGCTGGTGAAAATATTTTAAAAAAGAAATAGGAAGTCTTGCTCTTGGCCTGTTGGAGGATACGCTATTTAAATAACTAATGTACTATAATATAGTTGATCTACTGTGTCATTGCTTATAGATAAAAACATCTCTTTCTTAACTGTGTCTGTTTATTTCCCATTCTGTGTCACACTGTCTTTGTTTTTCACTTTTATTCATTATCCAAGTCAATTGTTTCTGTCTGACTCCTTCTGTAAGTCTTTTCCCTTGTCTTTCTCTTTTGTATGTGTTCACTGTGTGGCTTTCAAACGTGTTTCTTTACTAATGTACTCAATATCTATCACTTACCTTTGTAAAGCCCAGCATAGATAGAGATTTTGATGTGACATGTACTAAGCTAGAAATAGGGTCCAGCTATCAGAGACTTGCTGCAATATGGGTAATTGAAAAAGAAAGAACTTGTATTTATGTAGTATTTAACACATCTCTGAGAATATCCCAAAGTGCTACACATACAATTAATTACTCTGAAGTCCAGTCACTGCTGCCATGTAAATGAACTTGGCAGCTATTGGCTGAGGAGTAGCCGGGAGAAAGCAAGAGTTGGAGTTAAGAACATAAGAAATAGGAGCAGGAGTAGGCCATACGGCCCCTTGAGCCTGCTCTACCATTCAATCAGATCATGGCTGATCTTCGACCTCAACACCTCTTTCCTGCCTGATCCCGATATCCCTTGATTCCCCTCGAGTCCAAAAATCTATTGATCTCATCCTTGAATATACTCAACGACTGAGCATCCACAGCCCTCTGGGGCAGTGAAATCCAAAGATTCACAACTCTCTGAGTGAGGAAATTTCTCCTCATCTCAGTCTTAAATGGCCGATCCCTTATCCTGAGACTACAACCCCTAGTTCTCGACTCTCCAGATGGGAAACAACCTCTCAGCATCTACTCTGTCAAGCCCTCTCAGAAACTTAAATGTTTCAATGAGATCACCTCCCATTCTTCTAAACTCCAGAGAGTATAGACCTATTCTACTCAACCTCTCCTCATAGGACAATCCTCTCATCCCAGGAATCAATCTAGTAAACCTTTGTTGTGCCACCTCTAAGGCAAGTAATATCCTTCCTTAGATAAGGAGACCAAAACTGTACACAGTACTCCAGGTGCGGTCTCACCAAAGCCCTGTACAATTGTAGTAAGACTTCCTTAGTCTTGTACTCCACCACCCTTGCAATACAGGCAAACATGCCACTGGCCTTCCAAATTGCTTGCTGTTCCTGCATGCTAACTTTCTGTGTTTCTTGTACAAGGACACCCAATCTTTCTGAACAGCAACATTTAATAGTTTCTCATCATTTAAAAAATATCCTGTTTTTCTATTCTTCCTACCAACGTGAGTAACCTCACATTTCTCCACATTATGCTTCGTCTGCCACCTTCTTGCCCACTCACTTAACCTATCTATATCCCTTTGCAGACTCTTTGCGTCCTCCTCACAGCTTACTTTCCTACCTAGCTTTGTATCGTCAGCAAACTTGGATACATTACACTCGGTCCCTTCATCTAAGTCATTTAGATTGTAAATAGCTGATGCCCAAGCACCGATCCTTGCGGTACCCCACTAGTTACAGCCTGCCAACCTTAGAATGACCCGTTTATCCCCACTCTGTTTTCTGTCCATTAACCAATCCTCTATCCATGTTAATATATCACCCCCAAGCCTATGAACCCTTATCTTGTATAACAACCTTTTAGGTGGCACCTTATCGAATGCCTTTTGAAAATCCAAATATACTACATCCACTGGTTCCCCCTTATCTACCCTGCTAGTTACACCCTCAAAAAATTCTAATAAATTTGTCAAACACTATTTCCCTTTCATAAAACCACATTCATAAAAGTTGGAGTGGGTGTGGAAGGGGAGTGTCCAGCTTACTCTGGGTGTGAGGGGAAAGCTGGACCTAGGATGGAGAATGGGGGTCTGGAAACACTTGATAGGCATTATGTCACTGCGCTAGAAAAACTTGAGGTGAATGGGGTACACATTTCCAGTAACAGAGTTTGGAGGGAAAAGAGTCAACATTTTACTGTGAACTATGACAGGCAGCTCTACTTCAAGAAATTACAAGAATACACACACCTTCGCAGAAGCTGCATTTCTTCTACCGGGACCCAATTAGAGTCGAATACGGGTGCCTCCAGCAGGAGCTCTCCCCCGTCCAAGGTACACACTATCTCATTAGAGCGGCTCCTCTTCTATATCGCACATCTCCGCGTTGTCGGCTTCCACAATATTGGTGGCGGAGAGGCCAGCCCTGGTTGTGACGGCAGCCAGAGTAATTAACGTACTGGATGACAGCAGTGGCATTGGCTGCCCGGATGTCCTAGCGTTACGTCTGGCCTGCGGCCAAAGCCATCCAGACACTGAAAGGCACACTCGGCCCCAATTCCACTAGGTGTATTGAGGAAGCTCAAGCACACGGAGCAATTCCATCCAAATTTACTTCCGTTCGGAGTTACTCATTGACGCAAGACCCCGAATCCTCCCTCAGGAGCCTCTGCCTCACAACTTGAACCTTCTCTCGAAAATTCCCTCCATGCCATTCCATTCTACATGGAGGGATTCCTTGCATAGGTTGCTCTTGCACACTCTCCACTTCTTGCTCTGGTCTTCTATCTGGATATGCCTCGGCGTAACATCTTGCAGTGCAGCATGGGCCTCCAATCAAAGGCTGTTTTCTGGGATTCATCCTTGCACCCTTGGGGAGACCAATGGAAACCAATACCTTTTTGTGCCATTTCATGAATATATATTTATGTGGCCAGGAGGAAACCCTTTTCCATATTTTCCTGGAGTGTGAGAGGTTGCAGCCCATGTTCCATTATTTAAGAGGACTGCTGAACTTTAGGCTCAACTTTAATCCAACACGATTAATCTTTGGCCTTTGGGGGGGGGGGGGGGGAAGAGGTTGCAGGACCACCTTGCTGAGTATTTTCAGCATTTTCAATTTTTATTTCAGATTTCCAACATCTGCAGTATTTTTCTCGTTTAATTTATCTATTTCTTGGTGTGCGTCTCTCAAATAAAAAAAACTTAATAGATTAAATGTAAAACTGTACAATAAAGCTGTTCTGAATTCTAAATGTAAAGAAAGCAAGCACAGGGGCTCAAATTATTCTTTAGACGTTACACTACCATTTTCTGTAACTAGAGGAAGCATGACCACTTAATGAATTCAAGTGCTAATATTATTTAAGAAAATTTCAAGATAATTTTATTTTTGTGTTTGACAGCCTGAATCAATGTGTTCTTAATTTGTTAGGTTTTTGTAGCTTTGATTTAAACAAAGTTCATCAGTTTCAAAATATTAAAATCCAAGAGTTTCTGATCGATTTACTGAAGTCGCTGTTAAATTTTCTTGAATTTAAAAAAAAATGCATTGGGTCCATTTGCTTTTTTGGTTTGGCTTTGGAAAGTTGAGTGAGTTTCTCCCAGCCATCCCACCCAAAAATAACACCACCTGATATAAATTAATACTTTCAGCTTCATACCCAATTATTTATCTAGCATTAATGAGATCACTGCACAAAGGTCCATTTCTAAAAGTTTATTTCAAGATCATTTTTAAAAAAAGCGCATTCAGATTTGCAATTCTTTTTCACTTGAACAGTTAAAATGTGTGCTTTCAGCATTCTATCACATTTCTACAAGGCTACTCAAAACAGACATGAATTTTATAATAAGTAAAAAAGTGAATAAAATTGCATGTATGCATGATAAAATGTTAAAAACATCTACACAATAAAAACAGGTACAATTTCACAAAAAACGAGCCAAAATGTACAAAAGAATCAGATAGAAGAGACAAAA
The DNA here is from genome assembly GCF_035084215.1 of Heptranchias perlo. Classification (NCBI taxonomy): domain Eukaryota; kingdom Metazoa; phylum Chordata; class Chondrichthyes; order Hexanchiformes; family Hexanchidae; genus Heptranchias; species Heptranchias perlo. The sequence continues at coordinate 73,647,068 of NC_090326.1, read as the reverse complement.
ATAAAAAGACAAGATACATTATTTTGCTGGAGTTTTGTTTTTTTTAAAACATTTAATCATACATATCATCGTCGTAGTCATCTTCATCTGATTCTATAAAATATTTCACCTCTTTCTTGGCTCGGCCCAGCCTTGATTGAGATGCATCAGAATGTGTGCTTGATCGAACGTTGTCAGCTGTCGCAAAATCATTTTCACCATCTTCATCATCGTATATTGACTTTTTAGATTTCTAGGATTAATATATCAAAAATAGATACCTTTAAAAATCAAATCAGAACCATTTGCATATTTGGCATATTTTTTGACATACTTGGAAGGGAAGGAAAAGATTATTGTAGATATCAATGGGTTGGTAGAGTGGGCGGAAAAGTAGCATATTGAGTTCAACCTGGAGAAGTGTGAGGTAATGCACTTAGGGAGGGCAAACAGTAAAAGGGAATACGCAGTAAACGGGAATATATTGAGAGGGGTAGAAGAAGTGAGAGACCTTGGAGTACGTGTGCCCAGGTCCCTGAAGGTGGCAGTACAGGTAGATAAGGTTGTGAAGAAGGCATACGGAATGCTCGCCGTTATTAGCTGAGGTGTAGAATACAAAAGCAGAGATATAATGATGGAACTGTATAAAACGCTGGTAAGGCCACAGCTAGAGTATTGTGCGCAGTTCTGGTCACCACATTATAGGAAGGACATAATTGCTTTGGAGAGAGTGCAGAGAAGATTTACAAGAATGTTGCCAGGGCTTGAAAATTGCAGCTACGAGGAGAGATTGGATAGGCTGGGGTTGTTTTCCTTGGAGAAGAGGAGGCTGAGGGGTGACTTGATTGAGGTGTACAAAATTATGAGGGGCGCAGATAGAGTGGACAGGAAGTACCTGTTTCCCCTAGCGGAGAGTTCAAGAACTAGAGGACATAGATTTAAGCTGTTTGGCAGAAGGATTAGAGGGGACACGAGGGAAAACTTTTTCACCCAGAGGGTGGTGGGTGTATGAAATTCGCTGCCCGAATTGGTGGCAGAGGCAGGGACCCTCAACTCTTTTAAAAAGTACCTGGACCAGCACCTAAAGCGCTGTAAGCTGCAGGGCTAAGGACCAGGTGCTGGAAGGTGTGATTAGAATGGGCACCTACTGTGCTGTATCTTTTCTATGGTTCTATATGATTTCAGTCTGGAATAAACAGCTTTTCATGTTTGAACTAATATCATTCTACATTATTCATTTTACTAATAATTTATAGAAAAATTAGCAGCCGTTCAAAATACACTGATTATTGTCGTCTGGGCAATCTAAATTCATTTACCATTAAGGAAGGAAGGAAAATATAGGGAGGATATTTTTGTTGAAACCAGTCTTCCATTTATAAAAGAAAATACTATATCTACCAAATATTTCTTTTTAAAAAAAATTTCAATTTTAGCACTGATCTAGAGATTAATAAATAGACCCTTGCCATTTAAGGTGACATTATCAGTACATCATCTTACTCGTTCTTTAAATAAATTCAATTTCCACATACAAATAGGAATTGCCATCACTCTACAGCAGAAAGAAAAATCACCAACAAAATTCTCTCCACCACACTGCCATTTTGTTCATCTCTTCCCCTCCACTCACTCCCTTGTTTACAAGTCCATATTCTGACCATACCTGCAGTTCTTTGACTGGAGAAGCCAGCATTGAAATTTTGAGGTCAACATGAGAAAAGTTTAGCACAAAGAGGCCAAGCAGCATTAAAATAAGAGTTTTAAGGGGAAATGTGTGAACGTTCAACTTTTTTTTTTACCGAATAAGGACCAGTATATATGTGATAGGTAAACTAGGATTCTTCTGCATGATCAACCTGGCTTGTATCGCTGAAGTTCTTGTCTTGAACCATCAGATCAAAACACTACTACTTGGTTAAAACATACAAATTGCTGAAAAACTATTTTATAGATCATTTCAAGGATGATCATTCAAGAGGTGGTAACTGCATAAATATAGTATTGACTTTCCCTGGTGTGTTCGGTCTTTTCTGGGGATAACAAAGATACACTATTACCCAAATTCACTAACCTCCGCCCGGTGAGGAGTTCAGTCAGGATTATATTCCCACTGGAAATAAACAATTACCTAGATTGGTATAACTTTTGGTTCTAACCAGTAGAAGCTCTATGTACATAAAGACGACATGAATCGGAAGGTACAAGTTGGGCTAGTAGCGGGTGGGGAAACTGAAGGGGTTCTCCAGGCAGGGCTTGTTAGGAAAAAAAAAGAAAACCAGCATAGGCACAACGAGCCGATTGGCCTCCTTTCGTGCTGTAAAAATGCTAATTTTTTTTCTGTGGAAGTAATGATATAGTGAGTAAATTGTCAGCGTAGTGGTTTCCTGCAACATGAAACTCATACAATTTTCAGCAGAAATCAAACAATATAATGAGCCCAATAACAAAGCTGTTCACTAACTCTTTGTGCCAAAATGAGGTCTAGCAATCAGCTTTAAGTATAAGAAACTTATCACCAATAATCATAGAATTCAAATTGCACTTAGTAAGTGAGCATTATTTTTCTTTTCTAAGACAGCAGTATTTATACACAACCTGCAGTAACAGATCAGATTAATGATACTGATCTCAGCTGCATATGGTTTCATTAACTTTTATGAAGTTCCATGCAGTAAATGAAAACAACTTCAATACAACTCACAAACTTCCAAACAGCTGTTAGTAAGGCCATTAAGGGGTTCAAATAGCCAAACTTTGGATCTTATGACAATGGAGTGCATAATTTCAACTTGGAGTGGACAGTAACAAATGTGACATCTAAGGGGGATCAGAACAGTGCAGTGAAGACAGCAAGCATAACAACTACCCAGGGCAATAGGCAGGAAATGTAAGAAAAGATACATGACCCGAAGAGAAATGCAAGGTAGTCATTTATAAGGGCAGGCAGAAAGTGACCTGTACAGGAAGTGTTGTCGCAAATTCACCTAGGTCAAAACTCATAGCTAATTCAAATAGCACTACAGAAGCCTACTAATCATACTTTGCAACATGACCTGTTGCTTTTTCCCCTACAGGTTAACATAACATTTATTAAAAGAAAGCAACAAGTGAATGGAAGCAAGCAAACACCCTCCTCCTCCCCACCTCCCCGATCCACATAACAACCGCGTTGCCAATGCAAGATCTTAGAGGATGAGGTTGATGTTGAGGAAGTTGTGAAACCCATAACCACGGTTAGTGTCTACGGAGCACATATTATTATAGTAAATGCTGCCTTCAGCATGTGTGAACTCCGAATGTCCTGTCTTTTAGCGGAATCCTCACAAGTGGAGTCAAATCAGAGCCTTGCTGTAGCCCACAATGCAAATAGCACCAGCACTAACTCAAGCAAGCAAACACCCACCAAGGACATCCTGTACAGTGATTCAGAAGAGGCATTATTAGGTGATGCATACAGCACAGATGAAGAAGGGTTAGGTATAGAGGTTGACAAAGGGACCTTCAGAGTCCCAGCATGGCCATTTGGGTTCCCTGTACGACATAGATGGAACATGTGTAAGTTATGCATGCAGCTTCCTACTACCCGATCAGCCTTACTAGTGCCATCACAGAGCGTGTGTGTTAGCTGAATACTATTAACAATAGCTGTATCAGTGGAATCTGCGGTGGGAACAATGGGTACATGCACAACACCACTGGAGGGCTTCTCTTAATATTTCTCCCCCACTTAATGTAATGCAAACGGTACTCCAAGATGGAATAGAATAACAGAAGTTTACAGCACAAAAGGCCATTCAGCCCAGCGTCTCTTTGATTCGGCAAACTTAAACCAATCCTACTGCCCTGCTCTCTCCCCAAGCCCTATATCTGCCTCTTCTTAAAAAAAAATTCAATCAGACATAAATATACAGAGATTGACAACCACAAATTGTAACACCACAGATCCCTTAGCATGAATATACACTTCCCTTAAAAGATGCAATGGTCTCCATCCCAACCACTCCCTGCAGCAAATAATTCCATGCTCTAACAATGTTGTATAAAGAAATTTCTCCTAACCCTTCTCACAGTTTTAAATTGATGACCTCTCATTGCTGATTCCCCAATCAAGTCACCAGCTTTAATGGAACAAGATTACAGACAATGGTTAAGGATAGTTTCAGGGACTTTGCAGGAGTTTGTTCCTGCTTATACTGTACTGTTCAATCAGAGGACTTGCCTTTAAACAGCAACATCACAAACATCTGCCTCTCAGGTCAGCGGTGGTAATGCGGCAGACCATTATAAGACCATAAGAGATAGGAGCTGATCTGATTTTTACCTCAACTCCACTTTCCCGCACTTTCCCCATATCCTTTGACTTCCTTGCCGATCAAAAATTTGTCTAACTCAGCCTTGAATGTATTCAGTGACTCAGCCGCCACAGCTTTTTGGGGTAAAGAATTCCAAAGATTCACGACCCTCTGGGAGAAGAAATTCCTCCTAATTTCCGTCTTAAACGGGCGACCCCTTATTCTGAGACTATGCCCCCTAGTTTTAGATTCCCCCATGAGGGGTAACATCCTCTCAGCATCTACCCATCGAGTCCCCTCAGAATCTTGTATGTTTCAATGAGATCTCCTCTCATTCTTCTAAACTCCAATGAGTATAGACCCAACTGTTCAATCTTTCCTCATGAGATAACCCTTCCATACCTGGAATCAACCTAGTGAACCTTCTCTGAACTGCCTCCAATGCAAGTATGTCCTTCCTTAAATAAGGGCACCAGAACTGTATACAGTACTCCAGGTGTGGTCTCACCAGCACCCTGTACAGTTGTAGCATCACTTCCCTGCTTTTATACTCCATCCCCCTAGAAATAAAGGCCTATATTCAGTTTGCCTTCCGGATTACCTGCTGCACCTGTATGTTGATTTTTTGTGTTTCATGTACGAGGACATCCAGATCCCTCTGTACCGCAGCATTTTGTAGTATTTCTCCATTCAAATAATATTTTGCTTTTTTATTTTTCCTCCCAAAGTGGATAACTTAACATTTTCCCACATTATATTCCATCGGAGTCCAATGCCATATTAGAGCCTCTAGTGGCTGTACAAAATATAACTGTAGCAGTTTCTGGGGACCTCAAGTTCACAATCACATATCAGCAGCATACCAGCAGAAAGCCAAGAAATTATTCAGCAGATCCTGCACCCTCTCCTGCATCAATTAGGTTTTCATCTGGGATTAGCACAGGAAGCCATTCAACCCATCATGCCTTTGTCAGCTTCCTGAGATAGCTATTCACCTATCCTCATTTTTGAATCTTGGGCTTTGTTTAGGTTTTCAATGTTAATTGGATTTAAAGTTCAACTGTCATAATGGCAGCTGCTTCACAGCCACTGTACAGAGCCAGAGATAAAAACGATTTTTGAAAAAATATTTAAATTGTCACTTGGAAAAACATGGGCTAATAAATGACAGCCAGCACTAATTTGTTAAAGGCAAATTGTGTCTGACAAACTTGATTTGAGTTCTTTGATGAAGTAACAGAGATCGTTGATGGGGGTCGTGCAATTGATGTGTATATGGACTTTCAAAAGGTTTTTGATGAAATGCCACATAATAGACTTGGTAGCAAAATTGAAGCCCATGGGATTAAATAGGCAATGGCAGCATGGATACAAAATTGGCTAAGAGACAGAAAGGAGAAATTAGTCATGAATGGTTGTTTTTCAGACTGGAGGGAAGTATACAGTAGTGTCCCTGAGGGGTCTGGTATTAGGACCACTGCTCCTTTTATTAATAACCAAGACATGGATATAATTTCAAAGTTTGCAGATGACACAATGTAGTGAACAGTGAGGAGGATAGTAGCAGACTTCAGGAGGACATAGATAGACTGGTGAAATAAACAGACACATGGCAGATGAAATCTAATGCAGAGAAGTGTGAAGTACTGCATTTTGGAAGTAAGAGTGAGAAGAGGCAATATAAACTAAATGGTACAATTTTAAAGGGGGTGCTGGAAGAGAGATCATAGGAACATAGGAACAGGAGTAGGCCATTCAGCCCCTCGTGCCTGCTCCTCCATTTGATAAGATCATGGCTGATCTGTGATCTAGCTCCATATACCTGCCTTTGGCCCATATCCCTTAATACCTTTGGTTGCCAAAAAGCTAGCTATCTCAGATTTAAATTTAGCAATTGAGCTAGTATCAATTGCTGTTTGCAGAAGAGAGTTCCAAACTTCTACCACCCTTTGTGTGTAGAAATGTTTTCTAATCTTGCTCCTGAAAGGTCTGGCTCTAATTTTTAGACTGTGCCCCCTACTCCTAAAATCCCCAACCAGCAGAAATAGTTTCTCTCTATCCACCCTATCTGTTCCCCTTAATATCTTATAAACTTCGATCAGATCACCCCATAACCTTCGAAACTCCAGAGAATACAACCCCAATTTGTGTAATCTCTCCTCGTAACTTAACCCTTGAAGTCCGGGTATCATTCCAGTAAACCTACGCTGCACTCTCTCCAAGGCCAATATGTCCTTCCGAAGGTGCGGTGCCCAGAACTGCTCACAGTACTCCAGGTGCGGTCTAACCAGGGTTTTGTATAGCTGCAGCATAACTTCTGCCCCCTTGTACTCTAGTCCTCTAGATATAAAGGCCAGCATTCCATTAGCTTTCTTGATTATTTTCTGCACCTGTTCATGACACTTCAATGATCTATGTACCTGAACCCCTAAGTCCCTTTGGACATCCACTGTTTTTAACTTTTTACCATTTAGAAAGAGCTGGGGCTGCAGTTATGTGGAGAAACTAGAGAAGCTGGGATTGTTCTCCTAACAGTAGAGAAGGTTAAGGGGAGATTTAATAGAGCTGTTCAAAATTAAGAAGGCTTTTGATAAGAGTAAATAAGGAGAAACTGTTTTCACTGGCAGGAGGGTCAGTAACCAGAGGACACAGAGTGAAGGTAATTGGCTAAAGAACCAGAGGGGAGATGAGTAGAATTTATTTTATGCAGAATGTTGATCTGGATTGCAATGCCTGAAAGGGTGGTGGATGCAGATTCATTACAACTTTCAAAATGAAATTGGATATATGCTTGAAAAGGAAAAATTTGCAGGACTATAAGGAAAAAGCAGGGAGTGGAACTAACTGGATAGTTCTTTCAAAGAGCTGACACAGGCATGATGGGCCGAATGGCTTCCTTCTGTGCTGTATGATTCGATGATTGTGTGTAAACTGAAGCCTGGTAAAGATACTTTATCTCTGTTTATTTTGCTGTAAAGTTGCCGATTCATGGTGGGAAGGGAATATAAACTCTACAAAGCAGTAGCTGGGAGGGGTTGGAAAAAAAACCCATAATCAAAGGAGAATACGTAAACCTTTGGCATCAGGATTTAGCAGCTCTAGAAGGGGAAATTAAATCAATGACAGGAGCTGGGGGAGCCATGTGACAAGTATCCCAACCAGAACTCTATTGGTAGATAGGCTCAATTTGAGATGGGGAACCAGACACATTTGCCAGCACATCCCCTGATAGAAGCCAGTCGTTGGCTGCCATTGTGGTAGTCACCGCGTTCAGTTGAATACAACAATAAGAATCCCACTGTGTTTAATAACGATGGATGACATACACCAAGCGACTGGCTAAATCAGAAGTCAATATATAAGGAAATGGTGGGGAACAACATCATCTGGATAATTTCCTAAATCCTTCATCATCAGTGGTTCAGCTTGCCAAAGGGAAATTACAAAATAGTTGGAAGTGTCCAAATTACTTAAACAAGCATTCTTAACCCCCAACAGGGATCCCCGTATCCTACAGGAAACCCTCGCTACAAAGCAATGGGCCTGAGGAATCACTACCCACATGTCTGTGCAGTGGCAACGGGTATGGTAGCATAGTGGTTATGTTACTGGACGAGTAATCCAGAGGCCTGGACTAATAATCCGGAATCATGAGTTCAAATCCCGCCACGGCAGCTGATTTTATTTAATTAATTAAATTCAATTAATTAAATAAAATCTGGAATTAAAATACTAGTATCAGTCATGGTGGCCATGAAACTACTGGATTGTCGTAAAAATCCATCAGGTTCACTAATGTCCTTTAGGGAAGGAAACCTGCCGTCCTTACCCGGTCTGGCCTATATGTGACTCCAGACACACAGTAATATGGTTAATTCTTAATTACCCTCTGAAATTGCCCAGCAAGCCAATCAGTTGTAAAATCTCGCTTAAAAAAAAGTCATAATAAGAATAAAACCAGACGGACCACCCAGCATCGGACCACTAGGCACCGGACACGACAAAGGCAAACCAAGCCCAGTCGACCCTGCAAAGTCCTCCTCACTAACATCTGGGGACTTGTGCCAAAATTGTCCCACAGACTAGTCAAGCAACAGCCTGACATAGCCATACTCACAGAATCATACCTTTCAGCCAACGTCCGAGACACTTCCATCACCATCCCTGGGTATGTCCTGTCCCACCGGCAGGACAGACCCACCAGAGGTGGTATACAGTCAGGAGGGAGTGGCCCTGGGAGTCCTCAAAATTGACTGTGGACCCCATGAAATCTCAATGGGCAAGGAAACCTCCTGCTGATTACCACCTACCGCCCTCCCTCAGCTGATGAATCAGTCCTCCTCCATGTTGAACACCACTTCGAGGAAGCACTGAGGGTAGCAAGGGCACAGAATGTACCCTGGGTGGGGGACTTCAATGTCCATCACCAAGAGTAGAACCACTACTGACCGAGCTCTGAAGTATATAGCTGCCAGACTGGGCCTGCGGCAGGTGGTGAGCAAACCAACACGAGGGAAAAACTTACTTGACCTTGTCTTCATCAATCTACCTGTCGCAGATGCAGCTGTCCATGACAGTATTGGTAGGAAAGACCACCGCACAGTCCTTGTGGAGACGAAGTCCCGTCTTCGCACTGAGGACACCATCCAACGTGTTGTGTGATACTACCACCGTGCTAAATGGGATAGATTCAGAACAGAGCTAGCAGCTCAAAACTGGGCATCCAAAAGGCGCTGTGGGCCAGCAGCAGAATGGTATTCCAGCACAATCTGTAACCTCACGGCCTGGCATATTCCTCACTCTACCATTACCAACAAGCTAGGGGATCAACCCTGGTTCAATGAAGAGTGTAGAACAGCATGTCAGGAGCAGCACCAGGCGTACCGAAAAATGAGGTGCCAACCTGGTGAAGCTACAACTCAGGACCACATGCATGCTAAACAGCGGAAGCAATGTGCTTTAGACAGAGCTAAGCGATTCCACAACCAACGGATCAGATCAAAGCTCTGCAATCCTGCCACATCCAGTCGTGAATGGTGGTGGACAATTAAACAACTAACGGAAGGAGGAGGCTCTGTAAACATCCCCCCATCCACAATGATGGTGGAGTCCAGCACGTAAGTGCAAAAGACAAGGCTGAAGCGTTTGCAACCATCTTCAGAGAGAAGTGCCGAGTGGACGATCCATCTCGGCCTCTTCCAGATATCTCCACCATCACAGAAGCCAGTCTTCAGCCAATTCGATTCACTCCACTTAATATCAAGAAACGGCTGAGTGCACTGGATACAGCAAAGGCTATGGGCCCCGACAACATCCCGGCTGCAGTGCTCCAGAACTAGCTGCGCCTCTAGCCAAACTGTTCCAGTACAGCTACAACACTGGCATCTACCCGACAATGTGGAAAATTGCCCAGGTATGTCCTGTTCACAAAAAGCAGGACAAATCCAATCTGGCCAATTACCACCTCATCAGTCTACTCTCAATCATCAGCAAAGTGATGGAAGGTGTCGTCGACAGTGCTATCAAGCGGCACTTACTCACCAATAACCTGCTCACCGATGCTCAGTTTGGGTTCTGCCAGGAGCACTCAGCTCCAGACCTCATTACAGCCTTGGTCCAAACATGAACAAAAGAGTTCAATTCCAGAGGTGAGGTGAGAGTGACTGCCCTTGACATCAAGGCAGCATTTGACCGAGTGTGGCACCGAGGAGCCCTAGTAAAATTGAAGTCAATGGGAATCAGGGGGAAAAATCTCAAGTGGCTGGAGTTGTACCTAGCACAAAGGAAGATGGTAGTGGTTGTTGGGGGCCAATCTTCTCAGACCCAGGATATTGCAGCAGGAGTTCCTCAGGGCAGTGTTCTAGGCCCAACCATCTTCAGCTGCTTCATCAATGACCTTCCCTCCATCATAAGGTCAGAAATGGGGATGTTCACTGATGATTGCACAGTGTTCAGTTCCATTCGCAACCCCTCAAATAACGAAGCAGTACGAGCCCGCATGCAGCAAGACACGGACAACATCCAGGCTTGGGCTCGTAAGTGGCAAGTAACATTCGCGCCAGACAAGTGCCAGACAATGACCATCTCCAACAAGAGAGTCTAACCACCTCCCCTTGACATTCAACGGCCTTACCATCGCCGAATCCTCCACCATCAACATCCTGGGGGTCACCACTGACCAGAAACTTAATTGGACCAGCCATATAAATATTGTGGCTGCAAGAGCAGGTCAGAGGCTGGGTATTCTGCGGCGAGTGACTCACCTCCTGACTCCCCAAAGCCTTTCCACCATCTACAAGGCACAAGTCAGGAGTGTGATGGAATACTCTCCACTTGCCTGGATGAGTGCAGCTCTAATAACACTCAAGAAGCTCAACACCATCCAGGACAAAGCAGCCCGCTTGACTGGCACCCCATCCACCACTCGAAACATTCACTCCCTTCACCACCGGCGCATTGAGGCTGCAGTACCATCCACAGAATGCACAGCAGCAACTCGCCAAGGCTTCTTCGACAGCACCTCCCAAACCCACAACCTCTACCACCTAGAAGGACAAGAGCAGCAGGTACATAGGAACAACACCACCTGCACGTTCCCCTCCAAGTCACACACCATCCCGACTTGGAAATATATCACCGTTCCTTCAACGTCGCTGGGTCAAAATCCTGGAACTCCCTTCCTAACAGCACTGTGGGAGAACCTTCACCACACGGACTGCAGCGATTCAAGAAGGCAGCTCACCACCACCTTCTCAAGGGCAATTAGGGATGGGCAATAAATGCCGGCCTTGCCAGCGACGCCCACATCCCATGAACGAATTTTAAAAAAAAGTTTGTGTGTCATCCTTCACAGACGCTTATCAAATCTCAGTAATTCAGAGAAGGCCTATCGTGAATAACAAATTGTACTAGGAACTATAGATTTGACATATATGCCTGTACTGGTATAATCTGCTATGGTGTATAGCAGATTTAGAGTACCAAAAATGGGGAAAAAGCAAAGTAATGTCAGCATCTCCAGCAAGGGACTGGCAGCTAAAATGTTTTGGTTGTGGTGTACCCAACTTCACAAGCTGGCCTGCACTATAACTCCTCAAACATTTTTCACCCAGGGGAAGAGTTAATTATAGCCAGGGCAGCTACTGACAGGAAAGAACCTGTTAGGATTTCCTGAGGAAAGGAGACCAGCACAAGAAGGGGCAGAACAGCATATTTTAAATTTATTCAGGGAAAAGAATGACAAACAGGAATCCACATTTTCTGGGATAACAGCAAAACTCATCAATATTTCACAGTTAATCACCAGACCTTATATAGGCCCAATCCTTGCAGTGGCAAATTCTATGAGCACCAGACCCACTGGAGTAGCCAACAGAACATCTGAATGCTGGTGGGAAAAATTCAATCAGGACTATCCATTAATTGAGAATTTCAGAGCCTGATCTGTATGACCAGGTTTAATTCAATAACAAATAATGGGAAGGCTCTTCATAAACTGTTTTCAGTCAGATAGAAATCTGTTGATAGATCTAATGAACTACAAATTGTAAGACCACAAATTCCCTTAGCTCCGTTTGCTCCGTAACGAACAGAGAGCTAAAACAGAAGGTAGCTAGGCAATTATTTGCTGTTTTCTGACAACTGGAGCAGACTGATATGATTACATACAACAACACAAGAAAGTTTTCTCCCTTTGCCATAGCCCCATATCACGAGTCACCAATGAAAAAAACATAGAGAAGATACTAGCTGAAGGTATAGTTGAGCAAGTCACAGGCTTGTCCTGTGGTCACTGTCCCAAAACCATCTGGAAGCTAGATTCTGCGCCAGCTACAGAAGATTGAATGGGGTGACTGTTAAAAACAGATATTCTATGGCTCGAGTGGATAACCCTTTAGACTTTGTCAAAAAGTAAATCACACTGGGCCTGGCTTCTAGATATCTGCAAGTTGCTGTACATTCTGACAGCAGGTCCAAGAAGGCATTTTACTCTAGCTGAGGGTTGTTCCAATTCAAGGTATTACTATTTAGCTTGTACAACATTTCCTGCTACATTCCAGCATCTTATAAATCATGTGTTGGCTGGTCTGATTTACAACTGTTGTGTAGTGTATCTGAACTAATTTGTTGTGGCGATACTGGAACATTAGAAAGATCTGTGGCAAGTGTTCTCCTGGCTGCAGAAAGCAGGATTGGCTGCAAAAATTAAAACATTTTTGAGGATGGAAATAACATTCCTGGACATAATGGGAGTCAAAATTCCTTATGTCCTTTCCACCACTGAAAACGTAGAAGAGGGAGACTTCCAGCCGGCCTGATGTTAACACTGTCCCAAATCCCAGGAATGGGGCCATTAATGAAAAGGGGGCTCATTTAGAAAACTGATGTGAGCCATCCACTTCCATATTTACACAACAAGCACGCCTGCATCATGCAGCCAAACTTTCCCCTGACCGCAGGAACTGGTGTGATATCTGGCAGGGGACGTCATACTGCTAGCCCCATCCCTTCAGGACAGAATTTCCCAACATTAAGAAGGGTAGTGACCTGATGAAACCAAGTCCCCTTGCTTGCTATATGTCCTTGTTCCATCCTCCAAGGCTGAGGAATTTTTGGGCCCTTGTCAAATAAGCCAGATCCTGGAAATGTAACAGTTTTAACTACAATTCCTAAGACTATGTTGAATACCAGACTATTTCTCAGAACAGTAGGCTACTATAGAAAGTTTCTTGGAGTCTATGGGGTAGAAATTCGGACGCAAGATCTATTCCCTGCGCCTGAATGTGTCGCGCCGTCCCCCCCACCCCCACCACCCGATATTTGGCCTCATTTCAATGGAGCTGGCGTGGCGCAAACAGACAGCTGGCGAACAGTAAACCAAGATCGGGCCGCTGAAAGGAGGCCAGGGAAATCGGAAGTCAGGAAGGGGGACAGTGGTGCGGTGGCCCACATTCTTTAAATGAGAGGTCGGGAGTACAACCTTAGCATTGCACGATCTTGGCTCAAACACAAGATTATTCATTGCTGGATGATCACATTCTGGTAGGGAATAGGTGGAAATCAGTTAGGCAATGCAGAGTCTTCTGGTCTCTAGAATTTTACTCTGATCACAGACCTGAAGTGGTGTCCATTTGTTCACCACACCTGTAGAAAGCTCCAACTATGAAAGCAGCAGGAAGAAAGTTTGACCTCTGTAATGGATCTAGAGAATGGCTAAGGAGTGGCTTTCTTCACATATTCCAGACATCATTGAAAGAACATGTGCTGCATGCCTTGCAGGGAACATAGCTCTCTACAGCGAAGTTAACTTCCAGAAAAGCGAGCTATAAGGAATGATCAAAGAGCCTGGGCTGATAAAATCATAGACGAGGCTGAGGAAACCTGCTGAAACAACAGAACCAGAGGTGCATCTGCAGCATTTAACAGATTGAGACATGAAGGACTCCATATTTATTATGTTCATTCTCAGGATGTGGGCATCACTGGCAAGACTGGAAATTATTGCCCATCCCTAGTTGTCCTTGAGGTGGTGGTAGTGGGACTTCTTCACTGCTGTCCGTGTGGTGAAGATGCTCCCACAACACTGTTAGGTGGAGAGTTTCAGAATTTTGACCCAGCAACAATGAAGAGACAGCGATATATGTCCAAGTCAGGATGGTACGTTACTTGGAGGGAAATTTGGAGGTGATGGTGTTCCCATGCACCTGCTGCTGCCCTTGCACTTCAAGGTGGTGGGGGTCGCAGGTTTGAGAGGTGCTGCCGAAGAAGCTGTGGCAATTTGCTGCAGTGCATCCTGTAGATAGTACGTGCTGCAGCCACGGTATGCCAATGGTGGAGGGAGTGGATCTTTAAGTCAGTAGATGGGGTGTGGACTGCTCTGTCCTGGGTAGTGTCGAGCTTCTTAAGTATTGTTGAAGCTGCACCCATCCAGACAAGTAGAGAGTATTCCATCACACCTCTGACTTGTGCCTTGTAGATGGTAGAGAGGCTTTGGGAAGTCAGGAGATGAGCCACTCATTGCAGAATACCCAGCCTCCGATCTGCTCTAGTAGCGACAGCATTTATGTGGCTGGTCCAGTTCAGTTTCTGGTCAATGTTGACCTCCAGCCTGTTGATGGTTGGGTACTCGGCAATGGCAGTGCCATTGAATGTCAAAGGGAGGTGGCTGTGCTCTCTCTTGTTGGAGAATTCTATGTCACACATTTGTATAAGTATAAATTTTTAGTTAACATTTATATTTTCAGACAAAAGACATTTAGCCTTAATAAGTTCTAGGTCATTTTAGTGATAAGGTCCATATCACAGTTTGAAAAGTTACTACCCCTGGTTTGTATAGACTTTTTAAACTGGCTTATTTATCGACAAACTTTGAAAGAGGGCTAGAAAAAACACACAATTTTTGTAATATAGCAACACTATGTACAAACCTTGCTTGCTGATGATTTATTAGACTTCTTCACAGGAGAATATTCATCATCTTCAGAGCCAGATTGTTTTCTCTTCTTTCCTCGGCTTTTACCTGATAGGAAATCGCTCAGTATTATTGTCAGAGAGATTTTAAGATGAATTGAAAAACGTGGTAGCTGTTTTGTTGGTACAAAAGTCAATGTTTACATACCTTTTGCTCCTCCCGATTTCTTTGGCATGCCAAAGCCCAAGTCTGACTCGGAATCAGAGTCGACACGTTCTGCTTTCTTAGGTTTAGGCGTCTGCTTCCGTTTTGCTGATGCTGCCTTTTTTGGCATGCCAAAGCCCAAGTCGGAGTCAGAATCGACATGCTCTGATTTCTTAGGTTTAGGTGGTCGCTTAGGCTTAGATGTACTATCAGTGGTGGGTGTTTTTTTTACAGCTGGAGAGGAAAGAAAAGATTGAATTAAAAACATTTATATAAGTAAGCATGTTTAAAACAAATATTAAGGCAGGATACCAAAGATAAAAATGGGAGAAGGGGCAACGCTGTTAATCTAAGATCAGCACTGGAACTTATGATATAGCCTGACAGCCATACTCACAGAATCATACCTTTCAGCCAACGTCCCAGACTCTTCCATCACCATCCTGGGTATGTCCTGTCCCACCGGCAGGACAGACCCACTAGAGGTGGCGGTACAGTGATATACAGTCAGGAAGGAGTGGCCCTGGGAGTCCTCAACATTGACTCTGGACCTCATGAAATCTCATGGCATCAGGTCAAACATGGACAAGGAAACCTCCTGCTGATTATCACCTACCGTCCTCCTCCATGTTGAACACCACTTGGAGGAAGCACTGAGGGTAGCAAGGGCACAGAATGTACTCTGAGTGGGGGACTTCAATGTCCAACACCAAGAGTGGCTCGGTAGCACCACTACTGACCGAGCTGGCCGAGTCCTGAAGGACATGGCTGCCAGACTGGGCCTGCGGCAGGTGGTGAGCGAACCAACCACGAGGGAAAAACTTACTTGACCTCGTCCTCACCAATCTACCTGTCGCAAATGCATCTGTCCATGACAGTATTGGTAGGAGTGACCACCGCACAGTCCTCGTGGAGACGAAGTCCCATCTTCGCACTGAGGACACCATCCAACATGTTGTGTGGCACTACCACCGTGCTAAATGGGATAGATTCAGAACAGATCTAGCAGGTCAAAACTGGGCATCCAAAAGGCGCTGTGGGCCAGCAGCAGCAGCAGAATTGTATTCCAGCACAATCTGCAACCTCATGGCCCGGCATATTCCTCACTCTACCATTACCAACAAGCCAGGTGATCAACCCTGGTTCAATGAGGAGTGTAGAAGAGCATGCCAGGAGCAGCACCAGGCGTACCGAAAAATGAGGTGTCAACCTGGTGAAGCTACAACTCAGGACGACATGCATGCTAAACAGTGGAAGCAACATGCTATAGACAGAGCTAAGCGATTCCACAACCGGCGGATCAGATCAAAGCTCTGCAGTCCTGCCACATCCAGCCGTGAATGGTGGTGGACAATTAAACAACTAACGGGAGGAGGAGGCTCTGCAAACATCCCCGTCCTCAATGATGGCGGAGTCCAGCACGTGAGTGCAAAAGACAAGATCGTTTGCAACCATCTTCAGCCAGAAGTGCCGAGTGGATGATCCATCTCGGCCTCCTCCCGATATCCCCACCATCACAGAAGCCAGTCTTCAGCCAATTCGATTCGCTCCATGTGATATCAAGGAACGGCTGAGTGCACTGGATACAGCAAAGGCTATGGGCCCCGACAACATCCCGGCTGTACTGCTGAAGACTTGTGCTCCAGAACTAGCTGCACCTCTAGCCAAGCTGTTCCAGTAAAGCTACAACGTTGGCATCTACCCGACAATGTGGAAAATTGCCCAGGTATGTCCTGTCCACAAAAAGCAGGACAAATGCAATCCGGCCAATTACCACCCCATCAGTCGACACTCGATCATCAGCAAAGCGATGGAAGGTGTCGTCAACAGTGCTATCAAGCGGCACTTACTCACCAATAACCTGCTCAACGATGCTCAGTTTGAGTTCTGCCAGGACCACTCGGCTCCAGACCTCATTACAGCCTTGGTCCAAACATGGACAAAAGAGCTCAATTCCAGAAGTGAGATGAGAGTGACTGCCCTTGACATCAAGGCAGCATTTGACAGAGTGTGACACCAAGGAGCCCTAGTAAAATTGAAGTCAATGGGAATCAGGGGGAAAACTCTCCAGTGGCTGGAGTCATACCTAGCACAAAGGAAGACGGTAGTGGTTGTTGGAGGCCAATCATCTCAGACCCAGGACATTGCTGCAGGAGTTCCTCAGGGCAGTGTCCTCGGCCCAACCATCTTCAGCTGCTTCATCAATGACCTTCCCTCCATCATAAGGTCAGAAATGGGGATGTTCACTGATGATTGCACAGTGTTCAGTTCCATTCGCAACCCCTCAAATAATGAAGCAGTCCGAGCCCGCATGCAGCAAGACCTGGACAACATGCAGGCTTGGGCTCATAAGTGGCAAGTAACATTCGCGCCAGATAAGTGCCAGGCAATAACCATCTCCAACAAAAGAGAGTCTAACCACCTCCCCATGACATTCAACGGCATTACCGTCGCCGAATCCTCCACCATCAACATCCTGGGGGTCACCATTGACCAGAAACTTAACTGGACCAGCCACATAAATACTGTGGCTACAAGAGCAGGTCAGAGGCTGGGTATTCTGCGGCGAGTGACTCACCTCCTGACTCCACAAAGCCTTTCCACCATCTACAAGGCACAAGTCAGGAGTGTGATGGAATACTCTCCACTTGCCTGAATAAGTGCAGCTCTAACAACACTCAAGAAACTCGACACCATCCAGGACAAAGCAGCCCGCTTGATTGGCATCCCATCCACCACCCTAAACAGTTGCTCCCTTCACCACCGGTGCACAGTGGCAGCAGTGTGTACCATCCACAGGATGCACTGCAGCAACTCGCCAAGGCTTCGCTGACAGCACCTCCCAAACCCACAACCTCTACCACCTAGAAGGACAAGAGCAGCAGGTACATGGGAACAACACCACCTGCACATTCCCCTCCAAGTCACACACCATCCCGACTTGGAAATATATCGCCGTTCCTTCATTGTCACTGGGTCAAAATCCTGGAACTCCCTTCCTAACAGGACTGTGGGAGAACCTTCACCACACGGACTGCAGCGGTTCAAGAAGGTGGTTCAACACCACCTTCTCAAGGGCAATTAGGGATGGGCAATAAATGCCGGCCTTGGTCAGCGACGCCCACATCCCATGAACGAATAAAAAAAATATAGGGTATAGTGCAAATACTGAATCTATCTGGTCAGAGTTAAGGAATAAAAAGGGAAATCTTATTCTATTGGGAATATGTTATAGATTACCAAATGTTGGAAAGGAAATATAGAAGAGAAATGTAAATAAATTAGAGAAGAATGCAGGGACACAATTGGCCTATAAAAGTGGGCATCTTTTAATTACTCAAAGATAGATTGATATGTGGCACAGAAGGGGAGCGGTTTCTACAATGTGTCCAGGACTGCTTTCTGGATCAGTATGTTTTTAGTCCAACAGCAGGGCAAGTAAGTAACGTAAAAGTAGGGAAGCATCTAAGAAACAGTGACCAGGACATAGTCAGGTTTGATTTTTAAAAAAGTGTGATCAAAGATTAAAGGCACTTAGAGAAAGGTTGTGCAGCAAAACCTAGAGTTCCTTGGATGAGTTGAGAAATTAAAATCAAAATGAGACTTAAAAACAAGGCAGATGGCAAATCCTGGGCTAATACAAAAGAAAATCAAGCTGAATGTAGAAAATATAGAGGAAAAGCAAAAAAAGAATAGAGAGGCTAAAAGAAAGACAGCCAAATAACAAAAGGAAATAGTAAAGCATTTTATAAACATGTAAAAAGTAAAAGAATAGTTAAAGAAAGGGTAGGGCCAATTAGAGATGAAAAGGAAATCTTCTCCAGGATAAAGAAAAGGCAGAGGTACTAAATGAGTACTTTGCTGCAGTTTTTATAGAAGATTGTGTTAGTGGAAGTACAAGAGGAGGTGGTGAAATAATTAGATAGATAAATACTGAAAAAATTGGTGGAAACAAAAAATAGAAAAGACACCAGACCCTGAAGCATGCATCCTAGAATGCTCAGGGAAGTCAGAGAGGAAACAGTAGAAGTTCTGACCACAGTTTTTCAAACATCCTTGAATATGGAAGTTGTGCCAGAGGACTGGAGATTTGCCAATGCATTGGGCTTTTTTCAAAAAGGGAGAAAGGGATAAACCAGTCCACAGTTGACCAGTCAGCCTAACATCGTTAGTGGGTAAGCTTTTAGAGGCCATTATGTGGCATAAAATTAAAACTCACCTAGAAAGATAGGGTTAATTAAGGACAGCTAGCACAGATTTCTAAAAGACAAGTCATGTCTGACCAGTTTAGTAGAATTCTTAATGAAGTGTTTTGATAAAAGGAAATGAAGTGTTGTGTTTGTGGATTTTCAAGAGGTATTTGATAAGATGCCGCAAATGTGGCTTGTTGATGAAGAGCAGTGGTTAATGGATCCTTTTTGGATTGGAGGGATGAAAAAAGTGGTCAGAATAAGAGGCGTAATATTAAAATTTGCAGATTACAAAAACTGTGAATATGACTGTAGCAAGTTCAGGAGAGGACAGACAGATTGGTGGATTGAACTGATAAATGTCAGAGAAAATATACCCAAATGGTAACATTTTAAAAGGAATAAAGTAGCAGAGAGACTTAGGAATTCAAATACACATCTGGAAAAGCTGAAGGACAAGCTTATAAAGCTGTAAAAAAAAAAGCATATGGAATCCTAGGTTTTACAAAAAGGGGCAGTTAAACAAGGCGGTAATGTAAAGCTACACAAATTATTCGTTAGGCTGCAGTCACAATTCTTGGTTCAATTTTGGGCACCCTATTTTAGAAAGGATGTCAAAGCCATGGAAAGGGTGGAGAAGAGATTCACTAAAATGACAGCAGCAATGAGAGGCTTTAGTTATGAGGTGAGTCTTAAGATCAGAGAAGGATAAGAGGGCTCTTAGGACACAGAATGCCCTACCAGGAACGGTGCTGGAAGGAAATGCCATAGTATGTTTTATGGGGGAGGAGGATAAATATTTAAAAGAAAAAAATTAAAAGGGTATGGAGAAAAGTTAGGAGAATGGGATAAGTGGATAGCTCTTCAGAGAACCAGCACAGGCACATTTGCCCAAAGGAACACTTGTAAAATTATATGACTGCTTAAAATTTTTATAATCAACAAATTGGCTCTCTTTTAATGGAGGAAGTACACATTGGTGGATAAAACTCTGACATAAAATGAAACTCAAACTATGAAAAAATAACCATTAACTCTTACAATAGTGACCTCAGTAGTTTTACCATTTGATAGGGTAATCAGTTGTACGTGGAAGTCGTACGAAAAATGGTCATGTTTGCCAACTACACAAAATGTATTGTGAATTAGGAAGCCAAATATTCAAACAGAATTCAGACAAGCTGAGCACCTAAAGCATTGAATATTTCTAAACACAAGATAATTATATTAGGTGTAAAAATAATAAATATAACTTAAAAACTCAGGTCTCCCCTGGATACCTCCTCAAGCTTAGTGGCATTAGTTGCTCTGTAAGTGGTCTGATCATCTTACTATAATCAAACATTGACTCACACTGTCCTATATCTACTTGCACAATAGCATAACCCATTGTATAACTCTGCACTGGATATTCATATTTTCACATATATACCTCTTCAATCTCTCTGAAGACAGACCAAGCAAACAGTTGGTGAGATAAGGTTTGATATGAATTGTTCACTATTTTTTTCACAGTGAGTCAGAATACCTTGAGTTGGAAACCATCGGGTCCTGGAGATTTGTCTATTTTAAGTCCCATTATAAGAACATAAGAAATAGGAGCAGAAGTAGGCCATACAGCCCCTCGAGCAATAAGATCATGGCTGATCTTCAATCTCAGACTTTCCCGTCTGATCCCCATATCCTTAGATTCCCCTAGAGTCCAAAAATCTATCCATCTCAGCCTTGCATATGTTCAATGACTCAGCATCCACAACTCTCTGGGGTAGAGAATTCCAAAGATTCACAACCCTCTAAGTGAAGAAATTCCTCCTTATCTTAGACTTGAATGGCCAACCCCTTATCCTGCAGCTATGCCCCCTATTTCTAGACTCTCCAGCCAGGGAAAACAATCTCTCAGCATCTACCCTGTCAAGTCCCCTAATAATCTTGTACGTTTCAATTAGATCATCTCTCATTCTTCTAAACTCCAGAGAGAATAGGCCCATTCTACTCAATCTTTCCTCATTGGACAACCCTCTCATCCCAGTAATTAATCCAGTGAACCTTCGTTGCACTGCCTCCAAGGCAAGTATATCCTTCCTTAGGTAAGGAGACCAAAACTGTACGCAGACTCCAGGTGAGGTCTCACTAAAGCCCTGTACAACTGTAGTAAGACTTCCTTACTCTTGTACTCCAACCCCCTTGCAATAAAGGCCAACATACCATTTGCTTTCCTAATTGCCTGCTATACCTCCATACTAACTTTTTGTGTTTCTTGTTCGAGGATACCCAAGACTCTCTGAACACCGACATTTAACAGTTTCTTACCATTTAAAAAATACTCTTTTTCTATTCTTCCTACCAAAGTGAATCTCACATTTCCCCATATTATACTCCATCTGCCACCTTCTTGCCCATTCACTTAATATGTCTATATCCCTTTGCAGGCTCTTTGTGTCCTCTTCACAGCTTACTTTCCCACCTAGCTTTATATTGTCAGTAAACTTGGATATATTATGCTCGGTTCCCTTCATCTGAGTCATTAATATAGATTGTAAATAACTGAGGCCTAAGCACCGATCCTTGCGGCACCTGACTAGTTACAGCCTGCCAACGACCTGTTTATCCCTACTCGGTTTTCTGTCCTTTAACCAATCCTCTATCCATGCTAATATATTACCCCCAAACCCATGAGCCCTTATCTTGTGTACTATTTTCTCTATTACCATTTTTTACAACTTATATTAAGTCCACTAAATTCCTCCCCATGCCTTATTGTTAGGTTCCCTTGTACTTCATCACTCTTTTGCTATTAACTTTGATAGTCCTTGCAAATTTTTTTTAATATCATATTTCCTTTTGGGAGATAGCAAATCGGCAGCCCATTTTACACCCCGCCCGATCTTCCTTTCCCACAATGGAAGAGGGCAGGGTCTAAAACTGGTCACCGATACGTTATAAATGCAAGTAATTGTTATTGCCTGTTTTGCACAACCGTCAAAGACCAATTTCACCACCCTCTGAAGTTTAAGGAAGTATTGAGATTACACTATAATGTAGACAGATAATACTGCAAGTAGCTCTGTTCACTAAATTATATATTAAAAATGCTGAGAGTCGCAACATTCCATTTCAAATTAAATGGAAAATCTCAATCAGCATAAAAAAGTGCCCACATTTACCTGTAGTACCTGTCACAGCTATAGATGGGGTGTGGTGATGAGGCCATACAACGTTAAAAAGATTGGTCATGTAACATTAGTTTGGACAAAGCAAAACCTGCTAGTGTAAACTGAACATCTAACTCTCCATGCTCTTATACACAATCAGGTGGCCCCACATCAGTAGGTTTACTTTAGGAAATATGTCAATATTAACCTTTCTTGTAAGTTTTCTCTTAGCAGTTTGCGATGATTTTTTCCTCTAGTACATGATCAGTAATATAGATTTTATTTTTTTCAAGCGCACTGAACTGACACCGCGTCATTTCCAAGCAGTGGTCCATTCTGCCCACCAAAATATAAATGCACTTTTCTATTCCTTCAGTTCATTGATGTGGTGCTTCCCAGGCCCAGCATTTGAGCAGAGAAGGTTATTGACATTAATGGCCAGTGAAAGTGGGGTCAGGGGAGCATCACCACTCCCCTTCCCCGGGCCATAGCCCTACTAGGCTCTCAACAGAGACTACTGCGGACCTGCTGTGTCTCGGCCATTGCATGTTAAACTGCTTGCAACTACTGCTTGCCTCAAATAGCAGAGTTGTGAGAGAAGCCAGAGAAACCCACCCTTCCCCTGCAAGAAACACTCTGGCTTGCCCTCAGATATTTTACTGTGCTGTTCTCTCTTTCCTCCCCTCACCCCCACCCGCTAAGACATTTGACTCTCCTTCTACTCCTACGCCCCCCCCCCCCCCCTTCTCTGCTGTAAGAAGAACAATCCCAGCTTCTCTAGCCTCTCCACATAACTGAAACCTCTCATCCCTGGTATCATTCTAGTAAATCTCCTCCCAAGGCCTTGACATCCTTCCTAAAGTGTGGTGGCCAGTATTGGACACAATACTTAAGCTAAGGCCTAAATAGGGCTTTATAAAGGCTTAGCATAACTTCTGTGCTTTTGTACTCTATACCTCTATTTATAAAGCTAAGGGATCCCGTATGCTTTTTAAATAGCCATATCAACTTGTCCTGCCATCTTGAAAGGGATCTTTTACGTGCCTCTGAGGGGACAGATGGAGCCTCAGTTAAATGTTTAATCCAAATGATAGCACCTCGACAGTGCAGCACTCCCTCAATACTGCACTGAAGTGTCAGCCTAAAGTATGTACTCAAATCTGAAATGGGCCTTGAACCTACTTACTCAGGTGTGTGTACTGCCAATGAGCCTTAATGTACAAACAGTATACATAAATATTGAGGAACACTATAAATAAGGAGTCAAGTTTTTTTCTCACCTTGAGATGGTTACTTATGAAATAATCTATTACCTAGATCAGTAAATGCTGAGATGGTAAAAGTCTTCTGACAGAAAAATGCAAGATGGATTTCTGGTTTAGGGAAGTGGGGCAGAAGCTTAGATCCCAATAAAGATTATGCAGAAATGGCTAACTGAATCAATTATTGTGAGGCCTGTATCAGTTTGAAATGAAATAAAAACAGAAAATGCTGGAAACACGCAGCAGGCCAGATAGAATCCGAAGGGAGGAAGGTGGGGATTAACATTTTAGGTAATGCTGGTCAGATTTCCAGCATCTGCAGTATTTTACTTTCAGTTTAAAATGAGTGAGCTAAAAGCCTTTTTCAGTTTGTGACGAAGGGCCTCTAATCAAAATGTTAATCTATCTCTTTAGTTGCTGATGGGCCTGCTGTATATTTCCAGCATTTACTGTTTTTACTGCAGGCTTTTTCACTTTTTTTTTTATACAGGGTTAGTACTGATGCTAAAAACTAATTTTTGTTTCTTCAGGCAACAAAAAAGAAGTTCTATAATTGTTATTGCTGTTGCTGGCCCATCTCGCTCACCCTTGCCACTGATTTTATTTGGTAGCTCTGGCCCCGCTTTTTGCAATCCTCAATTTGGTAGCAAACAAAAGGATAAAAAGCTGCTTACCCTTCTTAGCAGCAGGTATAAGTGTCTGCGATTTGGCAGGAGGCTTATGCAAGCTTTTGATACTACTGAGAGATGAATGTACTGGAGAGGAATCTTCGTCACTGTCTGATTTTAAGATATCTGTAGAGAAGAAAATCATTCAACATCATGAATTAACAAATTAAAGAGTCAAGCTTACATGCTCAATAACAAGAACTTGCCATCAAAAATTGTAAACAATTTTACAACACCAAGTTATAGTCCAGCAATTTTATTTTAAATTCACAAGCTTTCGGAGGCTTCCTCCTTCCTCAGGTGAACGATGTGAAGGAGGAAGGAGGACGAAGGAGGAAGCCTCCGAAAGCTTGTGAATTTAAAATAAAATTGCTGGACTATAACTTGGTGTTGTAAAATTGTTTACAATTGTCAACCCCAGTCCATCACCGGCATCTCCACATCATCAAAAATTGCTTTAATGTCGAAAAACATCCAAGGCACTTTACAAAGGCAGGAGGAAAACAGGTACTGAGTCAAAGTCGATTTATAATCCAAAAAATGCAAGCCAAGGCAAAGGAGATATTAGGAAGGGTGACCAAATATTTAGTCAAGGAATTGGGTTTTAAGGTGGGGGGACTAAATAAGGACAGGAAGGTGCAGAAGCAGAGGCTTAGAGATGGATTCATCCAAATGTATCCATTCAGGGTATAAAGCGCGGCGGTCCAAGGCCTGAGAGCACAGCGAGAGCGGCAGGGGTATAAAGCGCCGTGGCCCAAGGCCCGAGACCACAGCAAAAGCAGGACCAGCGATCGAGAGCAGCGGGGGTTTAAAGTGCAGCGATGAGAGAGAGCAAAAAATAATCAAGGAGTGATGTCACAGGATAGCAGGTAGGTGACTGGTTGGTGAGTATTACCTTTTTTTGCTCTCTAAGCTAGGACAGTGGTTTAAACTAAGAACTGGGAAACTACAACTATTACTTTATTAAATTAATAGTTTTTAATAAAACTAAAAATATCAAATGAATAAACACTTTAACTAATTAAATATATAAAACAAAGTTAGATAGGGATGGCAGGACAGGTGGTGTGTTGTAACTGCAGCATGTGGGAGTTTGTGGAGACCAGCATGATCCCAGACAACCACATCTGCAGTAAGTGTCTGCAGCTCGAAGAACTTCGACTCAGAGTTTGAGCTGGAGTCCAAGCTACAGACATTGCGATGCATCAAGGAGGGGGTTACCTGGATACTATGATCCAGGAGGCAGTCACGCCCCTTAGGTTAAGTAGTAGTTTAGATTTGGTCAGTGGTCAGGGACAGGAGGATGTGACTGAGAGTCAGGAAGGTATGGGGACCCAAGATCGAGTGATGGAGGAGCCTCAGCCCTTGACCTTGTCCAACAGGTACGAGATACTTGCTACCTGTATGGATGAGAACAAAGACTGCAGATAGGATGGGCAAACTGACTATGACACTGTGGTACATTCAAGTGGGGAGAGCAAAAAGGAATGTGGTAGTGGTAGGGGATAGTATAGTCAGGGGGATAGATACCGTTCTCTGCAGCCACTACAGAGAGTCCCAAAGGCCGTGTTACCTGTCCAGTGCCAGGATTAAGGATAACCCCTTGCGGCTGGAAAAGAACTTGGAGTCTGAGGGGGAGGATCCAGTTGTCGTGGTCCATGTAGGAACCAACAACATAGGTAGATCTAGGAATGGGGTTCTCCTGAGGGAGTTTGAGGAGCTAGGGTCCAAATTAATAAGCAGAACCTCAAAAGGTAATAACCTCTGGATTACTACCTGAACCACACGCAAATTGGCATAGGGTCAAACAGATCAGAGTGTTAAATGCGTGGCTCAAAGAGTGGTGTGGGAGATAGGGGTTTCGATTCATGGGGCATTGGTACCAGCACTGGGAAAAGAGGGAGCTGTTCTGTTGGGATGGGCTCCACTTAAACTGGGCTGGGACCAGTGTCCTGGCGAATCGAAAACTAGGGTGGTAGATAGGGCTTTAAACTAAAAAGAAGTGGGGGGAGGGGGAGAAGGGTCCTGGTAAGGGTACATTTATAAATCTAAAAAGAAAAGTCAAGGCCATAGATCAGTATGGCGATTTGGTAAAGATAAGCAGAGTGTGACAGGAAGGGACAGAGAGTTTAACGGTAATAGTACATCAGTGAATAAAGTCAAATCAGGGAAAAAAAACAGTAAAAAGTTAAAATTAAAGGCGCTTTATTTGAATGCACGAAGCATTCGTAACACAATAGATAAATTAATGGCACAAATAGAGATATATGGATTTGATGTAGTACCCATTACTGAGACAAGGTTGCACGGTGACCAAGGTTGGGAACTAAATATTCCAGGGTAATTGACTTTTCGAAAAGAAAGACAAAATAGAAAAGGAGGTAGGGAAAACTCTCCAGTGGCTGGAGTTGTACCTAGCACAAAGGAAGATGGTAGTGGTTGTTGGAGGCCAATCATCTCAGCCCCAAGACATTGCTGCAGGAGTTCCTCAGGGCAGTGTCCTAGGCCCAACATGCTTCATCAATGATCTTCCCTCCATCATAAGGTCAGAAATGGGGATGTTCACTGATGATTGCACATTGTTCAGTTCCATTCGCAACCCCTAAGATAATGAAGCAGTCCGAGCCCGCATGCAGCAAGACCCGGACAACATCCAGGCTTGGGCTGATAAGTGGCAAGTAACATTCGCGCCAGACAAGTGCCAGGCAATGACCATCTCCAACAAGAGAGAGTCTAAACACCTCCCCTTGACATTCAACGGCATTAACATTGCCGAATCCCCCACCATCAACATTTTGGGGGTCACCAGAAACCTAACTGGACAGCCACATAAATACTGTGGCTACAAGAGCAGCTCAGAGGCTGGGTATTCGGCGGCGAGTGACTCACCTCCTGACTCCCCAAAGCCTTTCCACCATCTACAAGGCACAAGTCAGGAGTGTGATGGAATACTCTCCACTTGCCTGGATGAGTGCAGCTCCAACAACACTCACGAAGCTCAACACCATCCAGGACTAAGCAGCCTACTTGCTTGGCACCCCATCCACCACCCTAGACATTCACTACCTTCACCACCGGCGCACTGTGGCTGCAGTGTGTACCATCCACAGAATGCACTGCAGCAACTCACCAAGGCTTCATCGACAACACCTCCCAAACCGCGACCTCTACCATCTAGAAGGACAAGGGCAGCAGGCACATGGGAACAACACCACCTGCATGTTCCCCTCCAAGTCACACATCATCCCGACTTGGAAATATATTGCCGTTCCTTCATCGTCGCTGGGTCAAAATACTGGAACTCCCTACCCAACAGCACTGTGGGAGAACTTTCACCACATGGACTGCAGCGGTTCAAGAAGGTGGCTCACCACCACCTTCTCAAAGGCAATTAGGGATTGGCAATAAATGCTGGCCTTGCCAGCAATGCCCATATCCCATGAACGAATAAAAAAAAAGGTAGCCCTGATAATAAAGGGTGACATAAAGACAGTAGTGAGAAAGGATCTTGGCTCAGAAGATCAGGAAGTAGAATCAGTATGGGTGGAGATAAGAAATAAAATGGGGCAGAAAACATTGGTGGGAGTAGTTTATAGGCCCCGAAACAGTAGTTACATTGTTGGACAGAGTGTTAATCAAGAAATATGAGGAGCTTGTAACAAAGATAATGCAGTAATCGTGGAGGACTTTAATCTTCATATAGACTGGGCAAATCAAATTGGTAAAGGTATTTGGAGGACGAGTTCATGGAATGCATTCGAGACAGTTTCCTAGAACAACACGTCGTGGAACCAACCAGGGAATAAACTATTTTAGATCTTGTCTTGTGTAATGAGACACGGTTAATTAGTAATCTCATGGCAAGGGATCTTCTGGGGAAGTGATCATAATATGATTGAATTTCACCTTGAGTTCGAGATTGATGTACTTAAGTCCAAAACTAGATTCTTAAACTTAAACAAAGCCAATTACATCAATATGAGGGGCAAGTTGGCTAAGGTTGACTGGGAAATTAGATTAAAAGATAGGACGGTAGATAAGGAATGGCGAACATTTAAAGAAATATTTCATAATTCTCAACGAATGTACATTCCATTGAGAAATGAAAACGCCACAGGAAAAGTGATTCATCTGCAGCTAACTAAAGAAGTTAAGGATAGTATTAGGTTAAAAGAAGTGGCTTATAATGTTGTTAAGAAGAGTAGTAACCTGAGGATTGGGAGAGTTTTAGAAACCAAAGGATGGCCAAAAAATTGATAAAGAGGCAGAAAATAGAATATGAGTAAACTAGCAAGAAATATAAAGACAGATCGTAAGAGCTTCTACAAGTACATAAAAAGGAAGAGAGTAGCAAAAGTAAACATGGGTTCCTTAGAGGTCGAGACAGGAGAAACTATAAATGGGGAATAAGGAAATGGCAGAGACGTTGAACAGATATTTTGTGTCTGTCTTCAAAATAGAAGACACAAAAAACATACCAGAAATAGTGGGGAACCAAGGGTTTAATGAGAGTGAGGAACTTAAAGTAATTCATATTAGTAAAGAAAAAGTAATGGCCGACAAATCCCCTGGACCTGATGGCCTACATCCTAGGGTTCTAAAAGAGGTGGCTGCAGATATAGTGGATGCATTGGTGTGATCTTCCAAAATTCCCTAGATTCTAGAACGGTCCCAGTGGATTGGAAGGTAGAAGCGTAACACCGCTATTCAAGAAAGGAGGGCCAGAGGAAACACAGAACTACAGGCCAGTTAGCCTGACATCAGTTATCAGGAAAATGCTGGAATCCATTAGTAAGGAAGTGGTAATGGGGCACTTAGAAAATCATGATATAATTAGGCAGAGTCAACATGGTTTTATGAAAGGTAAATAGTGTTTGACAAACCTATTAAGAGTATTTTGAGGATGTAACTAGCAGGGTAGATAATGGGGAACCAGTAGATGTAGTATATTTAGATCTTCAAAAGGCATTCGATAAGGTGCCACACAAAAGGTTGTTACACAAGGTAAGGGCTCTTGGAGTTGAGGGTAATATATTAGCATGGACAGAGGATTGGTTCAAGGACAGAAAACAGACAGTAGGAATAAATGGGTCATTTTCAGGTTGGCAGGCTGTAACTAGTGGGGTGCCACAAGGATCGGTGCTGGAGCCTCAGCTATTTACAATCTATATTAATGACTTAGATGAAGGGACCAAGTGCAATGTATCCAAGTTTGCTGACGATACAAAGCTAGGTGGGAAAATAAGCTGTGAGGAGGATACAAAGAGTTTGCAGAGGGATATAGACAGGTTTAGTGAGTGGGCAAGGTGGCAGATGCGGGAAATGTGGGGAAATGTGAGGTTATTCACTTTGGTAGGAAGAATAGAAAAACAGAATATTTTTTAAAATGGTGAGAAACTATTAAATATTGGTGTTCAGAGAGATTTGGGTGTCCTTTGTACATGAAACACAAAGTTAACATGCAGGTACAACAAGCAATTAGGAAGACAAATGGTATGTTGGCCTTTACTGCAAGGGGGTTGGAGTACACGAGTAAGGAAGTCTTGCTGCAATCGTACAGG
The DNA here is from genome assembly GCF_035084215.1 of Heptranchias perlo. Taxonomy (NCBI): domain Eukaryota; kingdom Metazoa; phylum Chordata; class Chondrichthyes; order Hexanchiformes; family Hexanchidae; genus Heptranchias; species Heptranchias perlo. Next base: position 73,617,346 of record NC_090326.1, on the reverse strand, counting down.
TCTTTGGTGAGACCACACCTGGAGTATTGTGTACCGGTTTGGTATCATTAAGGATATACTTGCCTTAGAACCGGTGCAACAAAGGTTCACTAGATTAATTCCTGGGATGAGAGGGTTGTCCTATGAGGAGAGATTGAGTAGAATGGGCCTATACTCTCTGGAGTTAAGAATAATGAGAGGTGATCTCATTGAAATATATAAGATTCTAAGGGGGATTGACAGGGTAGATGCTAAGAGGCTGTTTTCCCTGGTTGGAGAGTCTAGAACTAGGGGGCATATTCTCAGGAAAAGGGATCTGCCATTTAGGACTGAGATGAGGAGAAATTCCCTCACTCAAAGGGTTTCTAATCTTTTGAATTCTCTACTCCAGAGGCTGTGGATGCTCAGTCGTTGAGTATATTCAAGACTGAGATTGATAGATTTTGGACTCTAGGGGAATCAAGGGATATGGAGATTGGGCAGGAAAGTGGAGTTGAGGTTGAAGATCAGCCATGATCTTATTGAGGGGCCGTATGGCCTACTCCTGCTCCTGCTCCTATTTCTTATGTTCTTGTGAATTCCAAGGAATGGAACCGCTGAGGCAACTGACAGCATGACTTAAGAACATAAGAACATAAGAAATAGGAGCAGGAGTAGGCCAATCGGCCCCTCGAGCCTGCTCCGCCGTTCAATAAGATCATGGCTGATCTGGTCCGAACCTCAAATCTAAATTCATGTCCAATTTCCTGCCCGCTCCCCGTAACCCCTAATTCCCTTTACTTCTAGGAAACTGTCGATTTCTGTTTTAAATTTATTTAATGATATGGCTTCCACAGCTTCCTGGGGCAGCAAATTCCACAGACTTACTACCCTCTGAGTGAAGAAGTTTCTCCTCATCTCAGTTTTGAAAGAGCAGCCCCTTATTCTAAGATTATGCCCCCTACTTCTAGTTTCACCCATCCTTGGGAACATCCTTACCGCATCCACCCGATCAAGCCCCTTCACAATCTTATATGTTTCAATAAGATCGCCTCTCATTCTTCTGAACTCTAATGAGTAGAGTCCCAATCTACTCAACCTCTCCTCATATGTCCGCCCCCTCATCCCCGGGATTAACCGAGTGAACCTTCTTTGTACTGCCTCGAGAGCAAGTATGTCTTTTCTTAAGTATGGACACCAAAACTGTATGCAGTATTCCAGGTGCAGTCTCACCAATACCTTATATAACTGCAGCAATACCTCCCTGTTTTTATATTCTATCCCTCTAGCAATAAAAGCCAACATTCCGTTGGCCTTCTTGATCACCTGCTGCACCTGCATACTAACTTTTTGATATTCTTGCACTAGGACCCCCAGATCCCTTTGTACTGCAGTACTTTCCAGTTTCTTGCCATTAAGATAATAACTTGCTCTCTGATTTTTCCTACCAAAGTGCATAACCTCACATTTTCCAATATTGTATTGCATCTGCCAAATCTCCGCCCACTCACCCAGCCTGTCTATATCCCCTTGTAGGTTTTTTATGTCCTCCTCACTCTCTACTTTCCCTCCTATCTTTGTATCATCTGCAAACTTTGATATGTTACACTCGGTCCCCTCCTCCAAATCGTTAATATAGATTGTAAAGAGTTGGGGACCCAGCACCGACCCCTGCGGAACACCACTGGCTACTGGTTGCCAGTCCGAGAATGAATCATTTATCCCAACTCTCTGCTTCCTGTTAGATAACCAATCCTCCACCCATGCCAGAATATTACCCCCACTCCAGTGATTCTTTATCTTGAGCAATAATCTTTTATGTGGCACCTTGTCGAATGCCTTCTGGAAGTCCAAATACACTACGTCCACTGGTTCCCCTTTATCCACCCTGTATGTTATGACCACCAATGGTGGGGTGAAGACGAAGTGCACAAGAAACCAGTCAGAGAAATGGAGAGTTTGAGAGGGGTTGTAGGGCTGTAGGAGGCTAGAGGCAGGGATGAGGAACGTGAGGGAGGGACTTAAATGCATGCAGAAGAATTTTAAATCTGAGACATTAGGAGACTGGAAAGCAACGGTCGGGGGTGGGGGGGGGGGGGGGGGAGTGGCGGTGAGCAGGAATTGGTGCTGGATAGGAAAAGGGCAGCAATTTTGGATGAGCTGATATTAATAGAAAGTGCAGGATGAGAGGCCGAAGGAGAGCATTGCAATAATTAAATCTGGAGGTGACAAAAGCAAGTATTAAGGCTTCATCAACAGATGGGCTGAGCTAGGGGCACAGGTGAACAATGCTAAAGAGGTGGATGTAGGCAGTTTTTGTGATGTGGAGGATATTGGGTTAGAAAGCTTAGCTTGGGGCCAAACTGGATTTCGAGGTGGAGACCAGTCTGGTTCACCCTGGAGAAGCGGGCAGTGGAGTTGGTGGTGACAATAAGAGGCTTGTGACAGGAGCTGAAGACAATAGCTTTGGTCTTCTCAATGTTTAGCTGTAGGAAGTTAAAGTTCATCCAAGAATAGATGTCAGACACAAAGTCTGACAGCAGGAAGGCAGTGGAATGGTCAAGAGAGGAAGTAAACAGATAGATCTGGGTATTATCTGCATGCATGTGGAAGCTGATCCCATGTCTATGGATGATGTTACCTAGGGATAGTGTATAGATGAGGAAGAGCAGAAGCTAAGGAATCCTTGGGGAACTCCAGAGGATGACGGTGCAGGGTGACAAGAGAAGCCATTGCTAGAAACGACCTGGCTACAACTGGATAGGTAAGAGTGGAACAGAGTGAGGACAGTCCCAACGAGCTGGCCAACAGAGGAGAATTGTGTCAAAGAGAGGATGAGGAGGGATAATGCACCACAGTCACAAATAATGTCATTAGTGACTTCTGTTAGGGCTGTATTGGAGCGCAGTGATTCAAACAGGGAGTTGAAGAGATGGGCACAAATCTGAGAGACATGTTCAATGACCTTGAAAAGGAAAGGTAGGCTCAAAATGGGCTCAAAGTTAACAAGGACACAAGGATCAAAGGTTGGTTTATTGGTTGGGGGCTGGGGAGGATTGACGGCAGTTTTTTCAAAGGAAGTGGGGGCAGTGCCTGAATAAAGTCAAATCATTTACACTTTGAGATAGCACGAGGGTCAGGAAGGGAAGTTGAGCAGTCAGTAGTTTAGTGGCAATGAGGGTTGAAGGAGCTACAGATAGGTCACATTGACAAGATGAGCTTGGTGAGGGCATGGGAGAGTGAAGGAGAAACTACAGAGAGATTGGGGATTCAGGCTAGAGTGCAAGGGGGAAGATTTGGTTCAGTGGGCAAGGGGAAAGCAGCAGAGGTAGCTGAACATATGATTTCTATCTTGGTGATAAAGAAATCTGTGTTCCTTGTACTTATTGTTAGAAGTACAGATGGAGGGGGAAGGAGTGGGGGTTTAAGGAGGCAGTCCAGAGGAGAGAAAGGAGCCTGAGGTTATCTTTGTCAAAATTGCTCACTAATTTAGAATCACCTAGAAGGACAGTGGAGAGCAAGGCTTGGTGTGGTCAAACCAGATCTGGCGATGGATGACCAAATTACTTGTGCATTGGTGTCACATTTCAAGATTTTTACCTATTTGGCCTTGAAGGCATTTTCGGGTTAATTTATATTAGATGTTGCTATGAAGTTAAATTTAACTCAAGGGGTTAGCACCCAGATATACACAAGGTATATACAAATTAAAATGTAACTAACAGAATTGTGTATATTCATAATACCCTATTAGGGGGAGCATTAGCAGATACCAGAGAGATTTGTACTTATAATGTTGGCTTGGTTTCACTCCTGAGCACAGCAGAACACCTAGCTAAACAGGAGAGGTTCCTCATTCTAGGTGGTAGCTTTGATTCGCAGCTCAGTGAGACAATCCTCAACAGAGGAAGCAGGAGAAGGGGCAGACATTAAGCTTTTGGTTTCCTCTCAGTGTGGAAAAAGATCAGTCTGCAGCAGATTTGAGCTTGGAACAATCAGAGAGAAAAAATGGCCTTGTTTTCTAAGTTAATGCCAGTTAGTCAATGATGCTAACTTATAAAGTGAAGTAAGCCCATATCAAGATAAAAGTTTGAAAAATTAATTATTTTTGATGTTACAAGAAGCATTAGGAAACAGGTAAAACTCACTCTGAAAATAGCATTCTATTCATTCATTAAAATAAACCAGTTTGTTGGTTTACAATTGGCTCTGTCTCACTAGAATGTTTATTGGTCGATCTTTCAAAAGATAGGAGGATCACATGTGGTGGCAAGTGCAAGATCACAGAATCCAGCACAGACAAGTTCATTGTTACAGCACCACGGAGCGCATTATCATACAACTAGAAATTGGGCAATAAAAGTATACACTTGATTGTAGAGGAACATGAGGTCGGCTTATGGAATGACTAGAGACACTGAACCCTCAAGAATATCTAATACAGATACAAAATTTGTACCAGCCCAGTATGCTCAAGTTTGCACATCCTTGATCTTAAGGGAGAGAAGATGGGGGCTGTACCAGGTGAATGACAATGATAGCAGGCAGTTAAGGTTTTGGTAAGGACAACAGGATTGAGGGGAGAAAGTGGTTGAACAAATCAATAACTCCAAAAGTATCGTGGCTAAAGGCTAAGGGCCAAAGGCTGCGTAGCAGAGTTTGAATGTGTGATAAGTGGCTCAAGTTCAATTGTTTCTAAAGCCTTCAAGGACAACATTTCTTAATGAACAAAGCTAATTATGCCATCGCTACAAAAAATCTAGATAAAAAACCATTTACCACAAGATTTTTGTAACTTCATTACTCAACAGCACAGACAAATTCAACCAGGTATCATGAAGTTTAAAACTATGCACTGCCTCAATAAATCAAGTAAAAAGTCATTTTGTTATTGCAGAGTTATGATATAACCAAAATATTATGGCAAATTTAAACTCCTATTGTCCTCCAGTTCCAATAAATTTACAAACTGAGATAGCAGTCGAAATATGTGCACATCATAGTGCCACATTCCACTTAGTTATTCAAAGAACAGAATAGTTAAGTAATGATAGGAATGTTGGTGTAGTTTGCAGATATCAGAGATCTGACTAGATATCAACCATCAGCCTGGAGAGTATCATGTTGTCAGACCTTTGTTGAATGTTAGAGACTACAGGCTTACCAGCAACTATCCTCATGAGCAATCTTCATGGCAATGTCGTCAATTTGGTCCATTCAAAAATAAACAAAATCTGATGGAAAGTGATTTGGTGCGCACTTTTATCAAAAAATACTCCTAAAAGTCAGTACATAAATGCTAATCATATCCCAGACAACAATGTACATTAGATACTTCCAACTCAACAAAGCTGGAATATTTCTTTCTTCCCTCTGCCCCCAGTAAAAACACAGCTTTGCAGTTTCTTCTATTAACATTAATTTGACCTACCCGTTTCTTCTGATCGCTCATGATACGATGGTGAGGAGAATATACTTTCTGGTTCATGGTTTTTTCTGGGCTGTGGGGTAACTTTCCGAGCACTGGATAAAGAAAAAAATATTAATTTGTAGAAAAATAATATGTATTAATACCTTATTCTAACTGTTATTAATTCAAATTTTCAGGACAATTAACCGCTAAATGGGTTTTAAAAGTGTAATATCTTTAATATAAATTTAGTAGCATATATGGACTCCACTCCTAGGATGAGCTTAAGATTTTGTGTAATGGAACAAAATGTTCAGCTCAAAAATGCTGAAAGAAAACCACAAATTATTTTTGCTCCTTTACAGAAATCACAGAACACACTGGATGGTTACATTTTAACAGCTGCTTCCTTTGCAATCACTCGCTACAAAAAATGTTAAATAAATGTTCCTTTAGCAACTAACCTGTCAACAGTGAACAGGAGCCTTAAACTAACCAAGTAAAATAGTTCTTACAGTTACAACGCTGATAACAGAACCAAATATTTTCCTCGTTGTTTTGAGATCATGCCGCCCACATCACTAAGTCCATTAATTCCCAGCCAGAGTTATAAATGTTATTTTTATACTCATTCCATAAACATAAAACATAATGGGGACTTTAGATATAATGGATCTGGTGCAACTAACGGGTTTTCAGTTAGGTCTGCTGTTGAACAAATCTATCCAACCAATTTGTCTATTTTGAGAATAATACAGCTTTTATTTTTAATGTTCATAAAAATATATTACACAGAGTAGGATGAACATTGGAACAGGAGTAGGCCATTTAGCCCCTCGAGCCTGTTTCACCATTCAATGAGATCATGGCTGATCTGTGACCTAACCCCATAACCCTATCACAGTTCCCCTTAATGTCTTGCCAACTTCGATCAAATGACCCCTTAACCTCCTAAATTCCAGGGAATACAACCCTAGTTTGAGTAATCTCACCTCGTAATTTAACCCTTGGAATCCAGGTATCATTCTAGTAAATCTACTCTGCACTCCCTCCAAGGCAAATATATCCTTCCTGAGGTGTGGTGCCCAGAAGTGAACACAGTACTGCAGATGTGGTCTAACCAGGGCTTTGTATAGTTGTAGCATTACTTCTAGCCCCCTTGTATTCCAGTCCTCTAGATACAAAGGCCAGCATTCCATTAGCCTTTTTGATTACTTTCTGTACCTGTCCATGACATTTTAATGATCTATGTACAAGGACTCCATAATCTCTTTGGACCTCCACTGGTTCGAGCTTTTCTCCATTTAAAAAGTACTCTGATCTATCCTTTTTAGGTCCAAAGTGGATGACCTCACACTTACCTACACTGAAATCCATTTGCCACAGTTTTGCCCATTGACTTATCTATTAATATCTCTCTGTAATTTAATGCTTCCATCTACACTGCTTACAACGCTACCTATCTTTGTATAATCGTTAAACTTGGATATGTAGCTCTATATCCCATCATCTAAGTTGTTAATAGCTGTAGCATAACTTCTACCCCCTTGTATTCTAGTCCTCCACTATCTGTTTTGTCACCCTTTGCTGTTCTTTGTATCTCTCCCAGTACTTTTTTTAAATATTTGTATGCTTTTTCTTTTAGTTTAATGTTGCCCCTTACCTCTTTTGTTACCCATGACTTTTTTTTTGGCAAGTAGAGCTCTTGCCCTTTAGGGGTATAAACTGGTTCTGTGTCATGTTAAATTCATTTTTGAACACCTCCCACTGATCTCCTATCATTTTACCCATTAACAGATTTGCCTAGTTTACTGTAGACAGTCTCTGTCTCATCCCATTGAAGTCAGCGTACCTAAATTTAGAATCTTAGTAGCTGATACGGGTTTCTCCCTTTCAAACACAACATTGAACTCGATCATATTATGATCGCCATTAGATAAATGTTCACACACCGTGAGGCTATCAACTAAATCTGGCTCATTACTCATTATTAAATCTAAAATGGCCTTCCCCCTTGTTGGTTCTAGGACATATTGTTGCAGAAAGCTGACCTGAACACACAAGAAATTCGCTACCTTTCTGACATGAGCTCGTCTGCAATCAACATGAAAGTTAAAATCTCCCATTAAAACCACTCTGCCATTGCTACATACTTGTCTAATCTCTGCATTTATACATTCTGCCACTTCATAGCTGCTGCCTGGGGTCCTATACACAATTCCCACTACAGTTTTAAATCCTTTTCTATTTCTTAATTCTACCCATAAAGTCTCCACTGCTTGCTTACCTCTTGTTATATCCTCTTATCATTGAAGTCATTTCATCCTTAATCACAAAGGCTACTCCTCCCCCTCCACCAGTTTCCCTATCCTTCCTATTGACCTTATAACCTGGTATATTCAGTTCCCAGTCCTGACCGTAATGTAACAATGTAAACTACTGTGAGATAAATCTAATTATGAACCTCACAACACTAACAATCTCTTGAGTGCATGATGCAACAAGGATGTCGAACATTCAGGCTACTAGTAACCAAAAAAAATCTACTGGAAAGTGCTCCAAATGAAAATGTATCTATTACTGTACTGGGAAAAAAGCTCAAGGTTGCAATCTAATGTCTGTATTTAGATGATTATAAACTGTTTGAGCTTTGCTCTTGCAGTCTACATCACCATTTGAAACCCCTGATTAGACTATAAAGCATTATACCCTGCAATGCATTAATTATTTTCCTCATGATCTCAACTTCCACATGTAAATGAATACTCTGCTATCCAATCAGGGGAACACACCTAGATACACTGTCCCTTTAACAACTTTGAGCCATGTGGGGGAATCTTGGTCTGGTGCTATCCCCTACCCCTAAGACAGACCTAGGTATACCTTCTGACCATGATTAAAGTTTACAAAATACCATCTTTTTCTGACAATGACTCTCAGTATTACTTATTATAAGATTGTTTCTAACTAGGCGTCATATCGTAGAAACAAGGCAAAGCAATTATCTTGATAATATAAACTAGTTAAGAAGAGTTACAGAATGAGTAGTGGCAATTCCGCAGGACGCCAGATTAGTTACCAGAGTCTTTCTCGCTCTTTGAAAAAAGTTCAGTTTCCACGCACACCGTAAGGAACTGACATCTATTCACGAGTGAAAGTCACAAGGGATATTATCCCTTAATAAAATTTGTACCTTGGGAGAGTCAGATGATCAACAACTTGCATTTATATAGCACCTTTATTATAGAAAAATGTCCCAAGGCACTTCAGAGGTGCAATCAAAAACTGAAGTCAAGCCAAAGGAAGAGATATTAGATGGGGTGACCAAAAGCTTGGTCTAAGAGGTGAGTTTTAAGGAGGGTCTTAATAGGAGGAGAGGGTGAAGCGGTGGAGGGGTTTAGATAAGGAATTCCAGAGAGTGGGGCCTAGGTGACTGAAGGCACAATTGCCAACGGTGGGGCGAAAGGATGGGGCATGAACAAGAGGCCAGAGTTAGACTAGTGGAGAGTATGGGGGTGGGGGGTGGTGGAGGGGAGCATGGTCATAGGATGGAGGAGGTTACAGAGATAGGGAGGGACAAGGGCGTGAAGAGATTTAAACATGAGGATGAGAATTTTAAATATGACGTGTTGGGGGGAATGTGAGCCAATGTAGTTCAACAAGGACATGGGTATTGGGCAAATGGCACAGGATATGGGCAGCAGAGTTTTGGATGAAGAGGTTTACAGAGGGTGGAAGATGAGAGGCCAACCGGGGGGTGCATTGGAATAGTCGAGCCTCAAATTTAAAATTCAGCAGCCGATGGATTGAGGTAGGGGCAGAGGCAGGCGATGTTACGGAAGTGGAAGTAGGTGGTCTTTGTGATGGAGAGAATATAGGGTCAGAAGCTCAGTTCAGGCTCAGTTCAGGTTCAAGTAGGATGCAGAAATTGCCAGGAGTCTGATTCAACCTGAAACAATGGCCGGGAAGGAGTGTGGAATTGGTAACAAGAGTTTGTGGCAGGGTTCAAAAACTATGGCTATGGGTGTTCCGAATGTTTAATTGGAGGAAACCGCGAACCATTCAAGACTGGATATCAGACAAGCAGTCTGACAATCGAGGCAGTGGAGAGGTAGAGTTGGATGTCTTCAGTGTACCTATGCAATCTGACCTCATGTCTGTGAATAATATTGGCAAGGGATAGCAGGTAGATTAAGAGGAGGATGGGGTCAAAGATAGACCCTCGGGAGACACCAGACGTAACAGTGTTGGGGCAGGAAGAGAAGCCTTGCTGGAGATGCACTGGCAACAATCAGACAGGGCTGTCCCACTGAGCTGGAGGAGAGTTAAGGCATTGGAAGAGGATGGTGGGGTCAATCGTGCCAAATGCTACAGAGAGCTCGAAGAGGACATGGAGAGATAATGTACCATAATCACAGTCACTGATGTAATTTGTGATTTTGGTTAAAGCTGTATCAATGCTTTGGCGAGGGCAGAAACCTGATTGGAGGGACTGAAACAAGGAGTTGCAGGAGAAATTGGTATGGATTCAGGAGTGGATAACACACTTAAGGACTTGAAAACTACATTCTCACTTTCTTCTCAAGAACAGAAGGGTTGGGTTTTTTGAGGAGGGGAGACATGATAGTTTTGAAAGGGAGGGAAACAGTACCTAAGGAGAGGGAACTATTTACAATATCAATTACCATGAGAGCTAGGAAGGGAAGTTGGGTGGCCTGCAGTTTAGTGGGAATGGGGTCCAAGGGCGTGGGGTGGGCATGTCTCATGGACAACATGAGCTTGGAGAGGGCTTGAGGGGAAGTGGGAGAGAAACTAGAGATGAACATGTGCTTGTGCTTGGAGGTTTGGCTTGGTGGGCAAGGGGAAGCGGGAAGCACAAAGCACCAGAGGCAATTGGTCTCAATCTTTGGGATAAAGAAATCCATGAGTCCCTCGCACTTGTTGGAGTGGAAGGGGAGAAGGGTTTAAGGAGACGGTTGGCAGTGAAGATGCCAGGTGCTTTCTTTGCTCTCCAGTATGATCCTTGAGTAGTGGGTAGTTTTAGCAGAGGGCAATATGGCCCAATAGCACTCAATATGGTCCAGCAGATCTGATGATGGACGGCTAAGCCAGTTATACACCCAAGTTTGCGCCCCATGGTCTTGAAGGAGCGACGGTGAGAGTTATGCAACAGGAAGAACTAAGGAAGCAGCATCGCTAAAGCAAAACAGTAACTACATTAGCATAAATCTATTTAAAATAAAGCAGGGCACCAAGCCACCTGACCAAACAGAGAACAAAGGATAAGGTAGGGAGCTTACCACTAGCAAATTTCTACCTTAGTAATGGGGTTCCCCAAGGTTTTGTTTCCATAGAAACAAAAATATATCTATATTGATAAAAGTTTGTTCTTCTATCCACATAACAGAACTGTGCTCTGGGCAGGTCAACCAAGTGCTATTCCTTCCAAACAAAAAACCAAGAGGCGATGCTTTATCTAACCTATCTCTTCTCCTCTCCCACAATTGCATGAGACAGCAGCAGTGGTAGCTGTGTAGTGGTTTGGAAATCTTTAGGAAAGAAAAATCTGAAGGTTATTTACATGGCATATGGAATAAATTCAATTACTCACTGCAATGGCAATTGCTTTGATTTGGTGGAGAAGAAATCCTCATCATCTTCATCCTTCCCACCACTGTCTGACGGAACAAATTCAGCATCTCTTTCTTCCACACTCGGAGATTCTGATTTCATCTTCAGATCCTCATCATCATCTGCTTCCTCTTCAGAAAAATCAAATGTATACTTCGGCTTTTCAGCTAAGAAAACAAAGTTATATTTAAGTTACATTTATAAATTTACATTACCTGCACATTGGAAATTAATCATTTCTTTGAACAGTCACAAAACCAAAGAACTGAAAGAAAGCCTGGGAAAGTAATTTCAGTACAAAATACTCCTCCATCTGTATGATTTTAAGGGTACGGTAGCATAGTGGCTATGTTACTGGACTAGTAATCCAGAGGCCTGGACTAATAATCCGGAGTCATGAGTTCAAATCCCGCCACGGCAGCTGTGGAATTGAAATTCAATTAATTAAATAAAATCTGGAATTAAAAAAACCTTGCATCAGTAATGGTGGCCATGAAACTACTAGATTGTCGTAAAAACTCATCTGGTTCACTAATGTCCTCTCGGGAAGGAAACCTGCCGTCCTTACCCACAGCAATGTGGTTGATTCTTAATCACCCTCTGAAATCAACAAGCAAGCCACTCAGTTGTACAATCTTGCTCAAGAAGGCAGCTCACCACCACCTTCTCAAGGGCAATTAGGAATGGGCAATAAATGCTGGCCTTGCCAGCAACGCCCACATCCAATGAATAAAAGAAAAAATTTAAATGAGCAACTTGGAATTTTTTTCAATTTAGTAAAGTAGTCTTCAACTACTTCACTTCAAGTCTCCACTTATATTTGAAGCTGCTGGAACAATATATTACAAGAGGCGTCCTGAAGGCTCATGAAAGACCTAGTGCTGCAATGGTGCTGCATTTCCAGCCATTACCAACATTGCCGGACTCATATCTAACGACAAGGCCAGTTTGATACATCAGTGGAATTAGTGGAAGATGCTGTTGCAGGATACTCGGCTTCAAAATCAAAGTGGATCGAAGTGTGAGTGGACACACAAAATCAGCTATCTCCATCAATGCAGCAGAGGATAGGAGATATGCTACAGGTTTGCCTCTAGTTGATGTAAATGTATCAAAGGCAGACTATAATCAATCTGGCATGAATGCAGTACACTTGGCATTCACCTTTTACTCATCTGAAGCCTTATTCCATATTTTGTCAATGTGAAATGAAATGAATTTGATAATAAAGTAAGAAACATATCACAAGGGATATGTCCAACTTATTTAAAAAGTCTGAAAAAAAAAACATCCACACCCTTTCCCATATTACTTTTTCCTGGTTACACAAATGTTATTGCCAATGTTACTGCAATGCACTGCAGCAACTCGCCAAGGCTTCTTCGACAGCTCCTCCCAAACCCGCGACCTCTACCACCTAGAAGGACAAGAGCAGCAGGCACATGGGAACAACACTATCTGCACGTTCCACTCTAAGTCATACACCATCCCGACTTGGAAATATATCGTCGTTCCTTCATCGTCGCTGGGTCAAAATCCTGGAACTCCCTTCCTAACAGCACTGTGGGAGAACCTTCACCACACGGACTGCAGCGCTTCAAGAAGGCGGCGGCTCACCACCACCTTCTCAAGGGCAATTAGGGATGGGCAATAAATGCTGGCCTTGCCAGCGATGCCCACATCCCATGAACGAATTAAAAAAATGTTAACATGCCAGCAAAATTTTAAAATGCTGCATATAGGTTACATAGGGGGTAAAGTACTTTATATTACAGATTCTTTGCCACAGAGAACTATTCTATTTATTATATATGCACTTTACATAATATTGTCCAGTGGATTCAATTGTTTGCTGTAAGCAGTTTGCTAAAACAAACAATGTTAATACAAGCACATTAAAACTACAATCAGGAATCCCAATAATGTAAGAATTTTCACTGGCAGGAGGGTGTCATTACATCATAAATGTGAACATAAACATTTAAAATAGAAAAAATTAACAGGAAGTGCACACAGATCACGATTTTTGATATAAATCTAGTCTATCTCCTGTGGCATTACTCACAGGAAGGCGGACTATTTGTTGTTTGATAGGGACAGGATGATTATATGGTACAATAAGGAATGTCTAATTTTAGAGCAATATAGAAATAATAAAACTAATGTAAACGATTGAAAATTGGGGAGAAAATTATATATTAGAAGGTCTTCATATTATATAGAGGTTTGAATTCGATAAATAAATGCAAAATATATGAAGTGTGTACCATCCACAGGATGCACTGCAGCAAGGCTTCTTCGACAGTACCTGCCAAACCCGCGACCTCTACCACCTAGAAGGACAAGGGCAGCAGGCACATGGGAACAACACTACCTGCAAGTCCCCCTCCATCCCGACTTGGAAATGACTAGAGATGAAATCACTTCAATGATCAAGGGGGATATAACGAGAGGTAAGCAGCCAACAGAGACCTTATGGGTTGAATTGAGAAATAGGAAAGGATCTAAGACTATAGTGGGAGTTGTATATAGGAGCCCTGGCAGCAGCTCTGAAGTGCTAGATTGTATAAATGCAGAGATTAGACAAGCGTGTAAGAAACGCATAGTGGTCTTAGTGGGGGACTTTAACCTTCACATAGATTGGGAAAAGCAGACTAGCAACTGTCAGAAAGGTAGTGAATTTCTTGAGTGTGTCCGGGATAGTTTTCTGCAGCAGTATGTCCTAGAGGCAACAAGGGGGCAAGCCATACTAGATTTAGTAATGAGTAATGAACCAGATTTAGTTAACGGCTTAACTGTGCGTGAACATCAATCCAATAGTGATCATAACATAATCGAGTTCAATGTAGTGTTTGAAAGGGAAAAAAGTGAATCAGCTGCTAAGATTCTAGACTTGAGCAAGGCCGACTTCAATGGGATGAGACAGAGACTGTCCACAGTAAACTGGGCAAATCTGTTAATGGGTAAAACGACTGATGATCAGTGGGAAATGTTTAAAGGAACATTTAACAGAATCGGTTTATACCCCTGAGGGGCAAGAACTCTACTTGCCAAAAAAAACAGCCATGGACAACTAAAGAGGTAAGGGACAGTATAAGACATAATGAAAGGGCATACAAAAAGGCAAAAAATGGCACAGATCCTGGCGAATGGGAAAGATACAAAGATCAACAAAGGGTCACAAAACAGATAGTAAGAGCTACAAAAATAATATGAAAAGAAACTCACAAGGGATATCAAAACCAATACAAAGAACTTTTATAGTTATATTAGGAAAAAGAGGGTGGTCAAGAGCAGTGTTGGCCCCTTAAAAACTGAAAGTGGGGATATTGTCATTGATAATGGGGAAATGGCGGACATGTTGAACAATTACTTTGTGTCAGTATTTACAGTCGAAAAAGAGGATAGCATGCTGGAAATCCCAAGAAAACTTATGTTGAATCGGGGACAGGGACTCAATAAAATTAACATAGGTAAAGCAACAGTAATGAAGAAAATAACAGCACTAAAGAGTGACAAATCCCCAAGACCAGATGGTTTCCATCCCAGGGTTTTAAAGGTAGTAGGTGGGCACATTGCGGATGCCCTAACTATAATCTTTCAAAGTTCTCTAGATTCAGGAACTGTCCCTCTAGATTGGAAAATTGCACATGTCACTCCGCTTTTTAAGAAAGGAGAGAGGAGGAAACCGGGGAATTATAGACCAGTTAGCCTAACATCTGTTGTGGGGAAAATGCTGGAGTCTATAATTAAGGATAGGGTGACTGAACACCTCGAGAATTTTTAGTTAATCAGAGAGAGCCAGCATGGATTTGTGAAAGGTAGGTCGTGCCTGACAAACCTGATTGAATTTTTTGAAGAGGTAACTAAAGTAGTGGACAGAGGAATGTCAATGGATGTTATTTATATGGACTTCCAGAAGGCATTTGATAAGGTCCCACATAAGAGACTGTTAGCTAAGATACAAGCCCATGGAATCGAGGGAAAATTACAGACTTGGTTCGGAAATTGGCTGAGCGAAAGGCGACAGAGAGTAGGGATAATGGGAAGGTACTCACATTGGCAGGATGTGACTAGTGGAGTCTCGCAGGGATCTGTCTTGGGGCCTCAATTATTCACAATATTTATTAACGACTTAGATGAAGGAATAGAAAGTCTCATATCTAAGTTTGTCGATGACACAAAGATTGGTGGCATTGTAAGCAGTGTAGATGAAAACATAAAATTACAAAGCGATATTGATAGATTAGGTGAATGGGCAGAACTGTGGCAAATGGAATTAAATGTAGACAAATGTGAGGTCATCCACTTTGGATCAAAAAAGGATAGAACAGGGTACTTTCTAAATGGTAAAAAGTTAAAAACAGTGGATGTCCAAAGGGACTTAGGGGTTCAGGTACATAGATCATTGAAGTGTCACGAACAGGTGCAGAAAATAATCAAGAAGGCAAATGGAATGCTGGCCTTTATATCTAGAGGACTAGAGTACAAGGGGGCAGAAGTTATGCTGCAGCTATACAAAACCCTGGTTAGACCGCACCTGGAGTACTGTGAGCAGTTCTGGGCACCGCACCTTCGGAAGGACATATTGGCCTTGCAGGGAGTGCAGCGTTGGTTTACTGGAATGATACCCGGACTTCAAGGGTTAAGTTACGAGGAGAGATTACACAAATTGGGGTTGTATTCTCTGGAGTTCCGAAGGTTAAGGGGTGATCTGATCGAAGTTTAAGGTATTAAGGGGAACAGATGGGGTGGATAGAGAGAAACTATTTCCGCTGGTTGGGGATTTTAGGAGTAGGGGGCACAGTTTAAAAATTAGAGCCAGACCTTTCAGGAGCAAGATTAGAAAACATTTCTACACACAAAGGGTGGTAGAAGTTTGGAACTCTCTTCCGCAAACGGCAATTGATACTAGCTCAAATTGAGCTAGTATCAATAATAAAAGATTCCTTACATTCGCTAAATTTAAATGTGAGATAGATAGCTTTTTGGCAACCAAAGGTATTAAGGGATATGGGCCAAAGGCAGGTATATGGAGTTAGATTACAGATCAGCCATGATCTTATCAAATGGCGGAGCAGGCAAGAGGGGCTGAATGGCCTACTCCTGTTCCTATGTTCCTATAAATATATCGCCGTTCCTTCATCGTCGCTGGGTCAAAATCCTGGAACTCCCTACCTAACAGCACTGTGGGAGAAGCTTCACCACATGGACTGCAGCGGTTCAAGGCAGCGGCTCACCACCACCTTCTCAAGGGCAATAAATGCTGGCTTTGCCAGCAACGCCCACATCCCATGAACGAATGAAAAAAGTTATATAACGAAATTTGGCTCTGTGTTCCTCTTTCAACTACACATAGAAACAGCGTCTGGTGTGATCTGTTGTTTCTTCCAGATTCTCCTCCAGCATACTGCCAATAGGTAAGTCATAAATAATTACACTATTTTAAATTAAACAGAATTAGAAAAGTATTTAAAGCACAACCTTCTTTACAACACTATTACAATCTTTTCACTCTGAAAATGCAACATTAATTCTCCTCCCTTCTAATCTTCACCTTTTTTTTAAAAAATGAAAATAATCTTTTGACAGTGAATAATACTTAAATGGAGAACCATGTACATAAGCCAGGTATAAAGAAACAGACAGACAATCAACACCTTTTGCAGAAACACATTTTTGGATATTAAGTTAGGAGCCAACAGATTTCAAGCACGTAAAAAGGGCTCAATTTTCAAACGGAGCTGAGAAGGGAGTGGGGGATCAACTTGAGGTCAGAAAACCCAATAGTACGGGTTTCCCGGACGTCTGTACAATTTTGACATAAGGACGTCTTTTATTATTTTTAGTTGGGGGGGGGGGGGGGGGTTCGGTGCAGGTAGGCTTGTTGAGCCTAGGGGAAGCACTCCTGCTCCTCCAGGCCCACAAGCTGTGCCTTTCTAGGCATTTACCTGCAGTCTCGGGCCTTCTCACCACCTTTCATCAGGCACAAAACAGAAGGCCCGGGAATCTCGACCCCCTGGGGTTGAAATGGGGAATTAGTTAAAAAATGGAGGCCTGAAGCTTCCTTGAAAGGTTTTAAGTCCCAACCTGCCTCCTGGGAGCGGGTTGGTCGCCTGCCCCTGTGAAAACCGGAAATGGGCGGGTTGGAGGCAGGGCTGAAATGGTGGCAATTTTCAATGCCCCCCCCCCACCAACCCCACTCATTTTTTACTTTTAAAATCGAGCCCAAAGTGTCTGGTACAACTTTTGAGAATTTGCATTAACTGCCGCAATGGACTAACGCAGAGACGACAAAACCTCAGCCACAATCTGGTCCATAAAGCCTAAGAACTCAGTACTATTTGTCCTTGTATCACTTACTTGCTGGCTTGTCCTGTTTGAATTTTGTGAGCCCAAAGGTTTAGAAAGGGCTTAGTGTTATTGCCTCATTGGAGGATAACTCCTAAATCAGAACACCGAGATCTGAAAGTATTCGCAGCTTAAGATATATGCAAATTAATGGAAATACTGACTTGAGCTTTACATGTGGTCCGTTAGGTTCCATGGCATACACCAATGTGCCCCACGAAAACAAAAATTATTAAATACGCCTGGGTTTACATGCTGTATTTTTCACATTTGGGACCCACTTGTGAAACCAGCACAAACTAATGGGATGGAAATCTCCTCTCAGTGTTTCCATTTCAATTCATGCTTGCTCTGAAACAGCCACTCGTGGTCAGGGCTCAGTTCAGTAAGGCAACTCTTTTATGGTTGGAATTTCACTTCCATCCACTCTAGAAAGAGGAAAGTATAATTTTACATTAAAATTGAAATATTCTCTCCTTTTCCCTCCCCCCAGCAACACTCTCTTTTAAGACTTCAGGCACAGCTGTGAATCCTAACAGTATCCCTGCTAACAATAAGATCACAAAAGCCAAAATATTTGAAACAAAAAAATATTACTCGAAGCCATGTTTAGGACTGAATGGTCATGCGGATTATTATTTCTCTTATCACTACCAAACTCAGCCATGCAGACATCAATTTATATCATATAGTAGAGCAATTCAACTGAAAACTGGTTAGGTAATCAAAACTTTTTAAAATTAATTTTTTGTGCTGTGAGGGATATTAGTAATAAAAAAAACAAATTGCTGGAAATATAATTGTAAACAATTTTACAACACCAAGTTATAGTCCAGCAATTTTATTTTAAATTCACAAGCTTTCGGAGGCTACCTCCTTCCTCAGGTCCACATCGTTCACCTGAGGAAGGAGGTAGCCTCCGAAAGCTTGTGAATTTAAAATAAAATTGCTGGACTATAACTTGGTGTTGTAAAATTGTTTACAATTGTCAACCCCAGTCCATCACCGGCATCGCCACATCATGGAAATATAATGAACATCTCTCAACATCAGAAAAAGGAAAAACAAGGACAGGTTACGATTTCACATGAAGATCCTGTGTCTTTTAGTCTCCATCCAAAAGGTTAGCATCTTTTCACCTACTGATGGACCTGCTGTGTATTTCCAGCAATTTGTTTATTTCAAATTCAACTTTTTAAAATCTATATGGCAAATTAGTACAAGGGATGGGAACACATTTTGCACCCATCTTCATCACCAAATGTGCATCTGTAGTGTGGGTCAGATGCCGAGGGAAGTTTCTTCTACAGTCCCCAACAATGTACATTAATTTCAGCTTCAGAAGGATTCTTGTGGCTGCTGTTTTGGGCTGTAGGCCTGTGCCCACTAGGAATTGGGCTGACTATCAAGGTTAATTTCACATAGGAATCTTTACATCCACACAGAGAGAGACTTTAATTTTTCTACTAAGTCCCATATATTAGGAAGTTAATGTTATTAATCACCTGCAGCTCTACGAGGCGCGATTTCTCTTGGAATAAATGTCAAGTCAGGTTCTTCCAGGTCGCTATCCGACTTGGATTCTGATTCAGACCAGGGGTTCTTTTTCTTTCCTTTCTTGACACTAGATTTGGAAGTCTGCGGTGTTTTCCTTGCTCTGGCACCTGAGAACCAAACGTAGAAATTTATGCCATAAGGGACTGTATTTTGTAATCACATACAATTATATATTTATGTACAATCTAGACCTACAAAATTTATCTGCATGTTATCTTAATGACGCATAATTTTCAATGTACTGTATACAGTAATACGAAATAGTGAGATATTCACACAAGGTTTTCAGATGCCCTGTGTAATTACAAAAAATATCTGCACATGTTGTAACAGCAATCCTTTTATATTCTATCATGGACTAAATTGAATATGTTCAGTAACAGCCTGTGCAATTGCTTCCACACAGTAGGGTTTTTTTTTAAAAAGGTGGGGGGGTGGGGAGAGGAGGGAAAAGTGGAGCTACAATTTACTTAGGTCAGTAATTTCATTTCCATCACAAACCTTGTCCAGATACAAATCAGATTTCACCCTTCAAATAAAAGTACCTAAAGGTCACAATATATTATTCAGAAATTCAGGTGTGCCAATGGACATAAGCTAAACTTGACTACTGCATAAGATGACAACTTGATGGGCAGTATTTTTTGATTTACAAAATAACATGGGAAGTTCTTAGAGGTTGTACAATATTAATGTTACGAAGCTATCAGAGCAGGATGCTATTCACATCATTCCTAGGTAGAAAGTTGCCTTTAATAAAGCAGTGTATGGTTTCATTAACAGTTTGCCTGCTTCAATGTCACAGCCAATCAGGTTGAGCTAGTGGTCCCATGATAAACAAAAAGTCAAACAGCTCTGTGGGACATTAAATTTATAGCAACCTACAAAGATTCCTTTCAATACAGAAGTGATGCCTCAAGTATTGTAGCTTAGATTTTTGATAAATAGCACTATTTTAAATTAGGATGAAAATGTATGGCAAAAATACACATTCTTCAAATTTTAATAATTTTTATTATCGTGGTCAACATTACATTAAATTTAGAATTGCTTTGACATAATCTAGGAATTGACTTGGCATAACTATTACAGGCTACATTTAAATAAATGTTGGATTTGTTTGAATGAGTTAATGGACACTGGTTGATTCTCGCTCTGGTTAATACAGTTGCAGGTTTACTGGATAAAGTAGAGAACACCTTAATTAGTGTTAACACACCAGGTTCCTTTTTTTCTTTCTTCGGTCGCGGAGTTTTGACTTTGGGCTCACTTATGTTCAACACATCTTCTCCATTTCCTTCTCCTATTGCTGCCCCAACTTCATCATCAAATTCCAGCTTTATTGCATCCGCATCACCCTGCAAATAATAATCAATGATTATCAGAAGTGAACAATATAACAGACCACAATTGGTGCGAAGACTTTTTTTTAAAAAGAGCCACGCTCTATGAAGTTTGTAGAATTGCCAAAAAAGGAACAATAATTTGCTTTTATTTCTTCAATGCATGAGTTAATCAAGTACAGCAGACAAGGATTTGTTAAAGGTAAATTGCGTTTGACAAATTGAATCGAAATTTTGAAGTGACTGATTGTATAGATGTGCTGTAGATGTGTTGTATATGGGTTTCCAGAAGACATTTGATAAGGTGTTGGAAAAATTCAGGTGTATAAAAGGAAATATATATAATATGGAACACAGTCTTGAAATATGATGACGACACAAAAGTAGAAGTTTGGCAAACAGCAAGAAGGACTGTAAAAGACTTCAGAAGTACACAGACGGTTTGTAGAATGGACAGAAATCTGGCAGATGTAATTTAATCTGGATAATTCGATCAAAGAGCTGGCATTGACACGATGGGGGCAAATGGCCCCATTCCATGTTTCTATGTACAATGTATCTATACGTGGGGAATATCAAGTACAGATATGTGGAATATCGTTTATTTTATGTGCATAATCAGCAGCTGCTCATGTGTCCTGGTATAGAATGGGGTAGTTTCCCTTATCCATATTATTTAATAGCATAAATTTTGATCCTATTTTGCTACCCCACATATCTCTTAATGAACCAGAATAGAACTTGTATGGAATTAATTTTGTCACTGCCTCCATCAGGGCTTTTCTTATCCTTCTGCTTTCTGTTGCTAAACTGGTTTTCAATCCAATTTTCCACTTTGCTATCATTCCATGAGCCAAAATAGGTTAAACCCTGTGAAATGCTTTCCAGAAATCCAAGTACAAAGGGTCAGAATTTGCTGTCAAAACAATGGTGAGCCTAATGGCGCTCGCTGTTATTTATGTATATATGCTACAGTAACTTCAGGCGAGGGGCCGATGCGAGATTAAGCATGGGAATCCTAAAGTTACTGTCCGAGATGCACGTCTCCGCCGTTAACTTTGTGGAAAAAGGTATCTCACTGTCTGCCTCACCAATGAAACGCACTGAACGGCGTGAAAATTAACTATTAAAAGTGTGGCGTCTCATTCCTTCCAGTTTTAATTGTTGTTGGAGGTTTTAAAAATGTAAAATTTTTAATTTTTTTTAAAACTTTTTTTTCTCTCAATCCAATCTCTCTATTTCTCTTCCTGTACCTGATTTAACATTGAATTCACCCACTCTAATTTACACTTCCTTCTTAGTCCTTGTACTGTTAATTTCACAATCCTTCAATCTGATTGGTTAAGGAGATACACAGTTGCTTGCCCTATTCACTCAGGTCCCAGATGCTCTGTTTCCCTCGCTGCGATGTTATCAGCAACTTGCCATGCAAAAAAATTAAAAATCTAAATGCAAGGGCAAGTCTAACTAATGGCAGACACCGTTAGATGCCCTGCTACAGCAAATTATGGCGCATTATAATCACAGAACTATCTTCATCAGCAACTTAGTCACCTTCACAAATAATGCCAGCAGATTTGTACGGCAGCCTATTCTTTACATCCTCTGCACTCTTCAAATGACTATTGTCAATATTCTTACCAACTTCTTACTAAAGCAAAATGCGGCAGTTACTGGAAATCTAAAATAAAAACAGAAAATGCTGGAAACAATTAGCAGATCAGGCAGCATCTGTGGAGAGAGAAACAGAGTTAGAATTTAAGGCAGATAGCCCACCGGAGTTCTGATGGAAGGCCATTTACCTGAAACATTAACTCTGTCTCTCTTCCACATATGCTGTCTGATCTGTTGAGTATTTCCAGCATATTCTGTTTCTATTTCTTACCAAGTCTCCTAGGTCCCTATCAACCTCATCCGTAGCTACATCAAGACCATTAATAGCATAAACGTGTCGCCCATTTTTCTTTCATTCTTCACACTTTACACTTGTCTGCATTAAATTTAATTTGCCATTGCTCTGTTTGCCGATATATCGCATCTTTAAATTAGAAAAATGTCCTAAGGCGCTACATAAAGGTGTAATCAGACAAAAATGGATGATAAGACAAAGGAGGAGATATTAGAAAGGGTGAACAAAACCTTGGTCAATAAAGATGAATTTTAAGGAGGGCCTTAAAAGAGTTGGGGGGAGGTGGAAAGGCAGAGAGGTTTAGGGTGGGAATACCAGAGCGTGGAGCCTAGACAGCAGAAGGCACGGCGGTCAATGATGGGGTGAAGGGAGTGGGGATGCACAAAAGGCCAGTCAGAGAAATGGAGAGTCCGGAAGGGAGTGAGGGGTAGGGGAAGGTGGGCATTGTAGGTCTGGAGCCGGTTTAAGAATTAGTGAGGGGCATGGCTGTGAAAGGTTTTAGCAGGCGGTCTTTGTGATGGAGAGTATACAGGCTCAGAAACTCAGCTTGGGGTAAAATAGGACACCGAGATTGCAAATAGTTTGGTTTAGCCAGAGACAATTGTTGGAGGGGAGGATGGAATCGGTGACGAGGGCTATGGAATCAGTTTTGCCCATGTTTAACTGGAGGAATTTATGGCTCATCCGAGACTGGATATCAGACAACACAGAGGCAGTAGATGGGTCAAGTTAGGTGGAGGAGAGGTAGAGCATGGTGCCGTCAGTGTACATGTGAAAGCTGATCATGTGGCTGCAGATGATGTCACCATGGGGTAGCATGTAGATGAGGAAAAGGAGGGGGCCATGGATAGATCCTTGGGGGATTCTGGAGGTAACGATGGGGGGGAAAGAGAAGCATCGCTGGAGATGCTCTGGCTGTAATTGGACAGATAAGAGTGGAACCAAGCAAAAACCGTCTCACCAAACTGGACGACAGGGGAAACATGTTGGAGGAGGATGATATGCTTGACCATGTCAAAGGGTGCAGAGAAATAGAGTAGGATGAGGAAGGAAAGTGCACCATGGTTACAGTCACAGAGGTTATCATTTGTGGCTTCGGTTAGTGCTGTTTCAGTGCTGTGGCAGGGGTGGAAACAGATTGGAGATCCATATATAGTTTACAGGAAAGATGGGGAGCATTGGCTAGGTGCGCAAGGGAATTGGGGGAAGCACCAAAGGCAGCTGGTCTCAATCTTGTGCTAAAGAAGTCCATTGAGTGTCTCACAGTTTGGATCTGAGGATGGAGGAGGTAGGAGTTTAAGGAGATGGCTGGGAGTGGAGATAAGAAGCCAGGTGTTATCTTTGCTCTGAGAATGATCCTGGTGTGCAGTTTTAGCACATGAGAACACAGCCCAATAGCGCTCGATGTGGTCCAACCACATCTGGTGATGGATGGCTAAACCAGTTGTGTGGCAGATACGCTCAAGGCTACACCCCGTGGTCTTCACAAAGTGAAGATAAGTTTTATATCAGTGGAAAGAACCAGGATGAGAGAGTAAAGGTTTTGCTGTGCACAAGGGCGTCAAAGGTGGACATGAGAGAGTAGTTAATCAGATGAAGTTTCCAACTCATTTTGCTTTTGTTTCATTGAACCCAAACTCAATGCACATTTTAAATCCATATCGTAACTCCACAGTATTAACAATTCAAACCATTTAATGAAATGCAGAAATAAATTAAAGACCAAAATTTTACAGTACTCCAAACACAGTTTGAATACATTTGGACCTATATTTTTTTTTTACTTGCCTTTCCTTTCTTCTTGATCATCTTTTTTGTAGCATCTGCCTTCATAGCAAAGGTAATGACTGGTTCAATTCTCCTGCCATGGACTGAGGGCAAAGTCTCTTCAAGCTGCATCTTTTTCATTTTCGGTTTACCAACCTTTCCCTTAACCGCCTTGCTAACAACTCCTGCTAGAACATCCTCTCTCTCTTGGGCTTCCACACGCTGCATTAAAACAGAGAAATAGGTCCGTTTGAACAATTGACTAATCATACCATTAAAAAGGAACAAATAAACTGCTCTGCATTTGAAGCTAAAAAGCCATCCAGAATTCAGCTGATTATTTCACCGGCAAACCAACTATATTCAAATCTCATTGGATCATTTTAATCCTCCTGTTAAAAACATTTGTTTCCCCCGGTCTGAACTGAGGCTTCATTAAAGCTCCCTATACAGACGCACAGCTTCGGTTACAGCAGGACACTTACCACACAGCTACGAACTCCTTTTCAGGGCAAACCCCCAATATTAGTTTTTGCTCAGAGAAAGTGTCAGCTTGGCAGTCAGCCTCTCGCAGACAATAAAGACCTGCTTCTATGTATTATATGCAGAGGTCTATTCATGTAAGTACAGAATGAGATAAAATGCATCTACTTTGATAAAGAAAATGACATTTATTTTCCAGGAACCATCTGTGAGGAGATCTCTCTCAAATCTCTTTTCTTGCAGTTGTGCACTCCGCCCTCATTTCCATACCCCAGCAAACCTCCCCCTCCCCTTGCAACAGCACAGCTTTGGGCTCAGTGTAAGCAACGGCATATGAAATCTGCTATTTTAAAAAAAAGTACTACATCATTTGGAATACCTGAGCTATGACCAGCTTTACATTTTGAATTCAACAGAATTACAGCTCACAACAGTAGTAATCAGCTGTTACATTGCCACTACTTCATTATAGAGCCACGCTTTCAAATTCACAACAATGCTCAATTCCAGATTCTTGCTTTAGGTTTTTTCTTCATTACCTTTCTGTCTTTCAAATGCTCTTTGACCCAAAGTTTCTTCAACAGAGTCTATCATTTTGAATTTAAAAGGAGTGGCAAGGTAGTGTGTTAAATATCACTTGTTACTTCCGGTTAGTGTCAGGAGGTAATTTTTGTAATATTAGCACACTCTCAATTGTCATAGATGCATCTTAAAAAAAATAAACACTGGGACAACAAATAATTTTAGCACATGTAAATGGAAGAATTCATTTAAAAAAAAAATGGAAGCGCCATTTGGTCTTGTTTAAACCTCATTAAAATAAGGAATGCACATAGGTTGGCCTGCTTTTGTTAAACTTACATCAAGCTCTTCAATAAAGGCAGCAAGGTCATCTTTCCACAGTTCAGGACCACTCTTTCTCTTCAGATCTTCAAGCTCCTTTTCCTACAACATATAAAAAATAGTTTGGCACAGTATTCAGAGTCACAGGCCTGTAAGTATGAAAATAATTGAAGTCAGTGCATTACTTTTGAATCCCTGTGTTTCAGTAGTTCATCTACTTTCTCCTTTGTAAGGCACCAAAGAGGCATGTTCAAGATGTAGTTGAAGTCTGGCCCAGATCCAGTGCCTGAAACACTTGAAGTGCCATCATCTAGTTCCAACAAATCCTCTTCTGCTGACTGCAAACGAAAAAGATGCATGCAGGTGGTGAGGAAGAATACCCAGATTCATTTTAAAGTAGAACTTGATACAGGATCATGGAATCATGACATTAATCAAAATATTAACTTTGCTATGGAATCCAAAATTCCTCCAACTTTCACTCATTACAATCAATGCAAATGCATATGGTGCCAGAGAACCAAGGTCAAACAACGAAACAACATATTCCGATTCCAATCCTCATGAACAACAATCATGTGTTGGACCCCAAAGTCAGGAAGATTTTGGGCCAGATTTTGCAGTAGCAGGGCATCTAACGGCGTCTGCCATGAGTTAGACTTGTCGCTATACCCTTCAGCTCAAAACATTTTTGCCCACCAAGTCACTGAAAGTGCAGGCTGGTAACGATGCAGCAAGGGAAATAGGACATCTGGGACCTGAGTAAACAGGGCAACCAAGAGGGTATTTCTTTAATCAATGAGATTTAAGGATTGGGAAATAAACAGCGGAAGGACTGAGAAGGAGGGTGAATTCAATATCAAATCATGTACAGACAGAGAAATAAAGAGAGGCAAAGAAAGATTGGATCAAGAGAGCGAGAAAATAAGAGACAGGAAAAATAAGAAAAATTTTTTTTAAATCTGACCTTTTTAAAATCTCCCCCGAAAAATTAAAACCCTGAAGGAATGAGACTCCACACTTGTAATAGTGCCAGAGAGGTTGATTGGCAGTAATTAACCATCATGTCATTAAAAGTGTACTTACTCTTCTAATTACTAGCCCTAAATATCGGCGGCAGGTTTAATTTGTATCTACTGTGCAAATACAGCAACTTCACGATATTCACTGCATGTCAATGGTGAGGCAGACAGCGAAATACCATTTTCTCGTAGCTAACAGCAGAGCGGCGCAACTCAGACAGCAACTTTTGGATATTGGCATTTAACCGTGCATTTGCCCCTCGCCTGAAGTTGCTGTACCATTTACACACAAATAATGGCGAGCACCATTAGCCTCATCGTTATTTTGACAGCTGTTTCTGGTCCAACACATTTTTGTTTTAAAAACACACTAAATATTTAGGGTCTCATACAAATATATAAATGAAAAGACTACTGTGGTAGGACCTTATGCCACAGGCAGGTAAAGCAGTTTTGCACTTATAGTTGTGACAAAACTGAAGCACATCTGTCTTGTGTTAGCTTTATGGAGATTTCTCTAATTCAGTCACTGGTCACAAGGAGTTTTAAAAAATGGCTCCTGTCAGAATCTTAACCCTAGCTTAACTCTATACAAATGTTGCAAGCTTTGTCAGATATTTGTAAAGCTTGAGGGAGGAACCAAGCAACTTTTGAACGAACACGGACTATTTTATTCAGTTAGGTGTATCACTACCACATGTACGCTGACGACACCCAGCTCTACCTCACCAGCACCTGTCCCGACCCCCCCACTGTGTCTCATTTGTCACATTGCTTGCCTGACATCCAGTACTGGATGAGCAAAAATTTCCTCCAACTAAATATTGGGAAGACCGAAGTCATTGTCTTTGGTCCCCGCCACAAACTCTATTCCCTAGCCACCGACTCCATCCCTTTCCTTGTCCACTATCTGAGGCTGAAACCAGATCGTTCGCAACCTTGGCATCCTATTTGACCCTCAGGTGAGCTTCCGACCACATATCCACTCTATCACCAAGACTGCCTAATTCCACCTCCATAACATCCCCCATCTCCGCCCCTGCCTCAGCTCATCTGCTGCTGAAACCCTCATCCATGCCTTTGTTACCTCTAGACTTGACTATTCCAATGCTCTGCTGGCTGGTTGGCCTCCCATCTTCCACCCTCCATAAACTTAAGCTCATCCAAAACTCTGCTGCCCGTATCCTAACTCGCACCAAGTCCTGTTCACCCATCACCCCTGCGCTTGCTGACCTACATCGACTCCAAGACAGGGAACGCCTCAATTTTACAATTCTCATCCTTGTTTTCAAATCCCTCCATGGCCTTGCCCCTCCCTATCTCTGTAACCTCCTCCAGTCCTACGAGATCTTTGCGTTCCTCCAATTCTTGCCTCTTGTGAAACTCCGATTTTAATCGCTCCACCATTGGCAGCCGTGCCTTCAGCTACCTAGTCTCTAAGCTCTGGAATTCCCTCCCCAAACCTCTTCGCTTCTCTACATCTCTCTCCTCCTTTAAAACGTTCCTTAAAACCTACCTCTCTGACCAAGCTTTTGGTCACCTGTCCTAAAATCTCATGTGGCTCGGTGTCAAATTTTGTTTGGGATGTTTTATTATGTTAAAGGCATTATACAAATGCAACTTGTTATTGTAAAAGCCAGTTACTCAAATCTAGGAAGTCCCATTACCCTTTTTAGGGATATTTTGGGAGCTGTTTGAATCAGACAAAAGTTTAAAACTTCCAAGGCATATAGCTCAGCTCCTGTAGTGGTAAGAAATACAAACGAAACATTGCATGTATAAGAGTTATCTATAAAAGACATTTTCTTTTCTTTTTGTAGGAGTAGATAGAAAGACTTCTATTGTAAATATACATATATTACTATTAGTTATTTGTGTGCTCATCTTTTGATGAATAAATTCACTTAACAGTCTAAGCCTAAAACAAAATCTGATGTTGTGATCCTCTACTGCGCATTGAAGACTGGAGAGAAATCCTGTGGAGATATGGTTTAATTCCAGAGGCTAAAATAATTACACGAAAGCTCTGTTCATTATATTTTGCCTGTTACCAAAAGCTTACCTAGATATTAAGACTAGTGAAGATGTCCTCGAAAGCACAGGGAGTTGGGACTCACCTATGAGTGATCTAAAATATAGTTACAGAAAAATCTAGAGCAAGAAGGGAATATCCAAAAATGTAACACTGGCCTGCATGGACCATCCTCATCCATTAGATAGCTGTACTTTGGCTGGTTACAGTCATGAACCTCATGTTGTTTTATGCTGATCTGGCTACTGTGGAATTCGCACCAGATTATTTCTTTATAGCGCCAGGACCAGAGCTGGTATTGCAGAACCAATTTCCAAAATAGTTCTCTAATATAAATACATCATAAGAGTGTCAATTAATTGGGGACAGTTTTGTACTGTGTACTTGTGACTCAGCGAATTGAGATGGGCCAAGCTCTCTTCATGTAGCACTTTTATAGTTGGCATTGAGATTGGATTTGAAACACAATTCAAGAGGCCAAACAGAAATTTTAATTGTGGTTGATTGCCTTCTATTTCTTTCATGGACTACAAATCATTGGTGGCTGATAGGGTGGGCAGATGATAATTTTCCATGCCTCTGCCATAACCAGCTGCTAAGAGGTGCACTAGAGCAGCTCTAATACAAAATTTCCACCCGTTCCTTCTGATTCTTTCTCAAGTAAAGTGTCTGATTCTGTTCAGTGCTTACAAAGTGACATAGCCAAGACCAGGAAACCAGTCTCTGGGTTCAGGGGGAGGGGGGGTGGGAGAGGAGAAGGGAAGGGAAAAGGAGGACAAAAAGCTTTTAGAATCATAGAAAGTTACGGCACAGAAGGAGGCCATACGGCCCATCGTGTCCATGTTGGTCAAAAAAGAGCTATCCAGCTTAATCCCACTTTCCAGCACTTGGTCCGTAGCCCTGTAGATTACAGCACTTCAAGTGCACATCCAAGTACTTTTTAAATGAGTTGAGGGTTTCTGCCTCTACCACCCTTTCAGGCAGTGAGTTCCAGACACCCACCATCCTCTGGGTGAAAAAATTTCTCCTCAGCTCCCATAGAAAAGACACAGAACAGAAGGGCGCCATTCAGCCCATCGTGTCCGCGCCGGCTCGAAGAACAACCAGCTCCCCTCTAATCCTTCTACCAATTACTTTAAATCTATGCTCCCTGGGGATCACTGACCCCTCTGCTAAGGGAAATAGGTCCTCCCTTTCCACTCTGTCTAGGCCCCTCCTAATTTTGTACACCTCAATTAAATCTCCCTCTCCAAAGAAAACAACCCCAGCCTATCCAATCTTTTCTCATAGCTAAAATTCTCCAGTCCTGGCAACATCCTCGTAAATCTCCTCTGTACCCTCTCTAGTGCAATCACATCTTTCCTGTAATGTGGTGACCAGATCTGTATGCAGTACTCAAGCTGTGGCCTAACTAGTGTTTTATACAGTTCTAGCATAACATCCCTGACCTTATATTCTATGCCTCGGCTAATAAAGGAAAGTATCTCGTATGCCTTCTTAACCACCTTAACTAACTGTCCTGCTACCTTCAGGGATCTGTGGACATGCACTCCAAGGTCCCTCACTTCCTCTACACCTCTCAGTATCCTCCCATTTATTGTGTATTCCCTTGCCTTCTTTGCCCTCCCCAAATGCATCACCTCACATTGCTCTGAATTGAATTCCATTTGCCACTTTTCTACCCACCTGACCAGTCCGTTGATATCTTCCTGCAGTCTACAGCTTTCCTCTTCACTATCAACCGCGCGGCCAATTTTTGTATCATCTGCAAACTTCTTCATCATGCCCCCTACATTCAAGTCCAAATCATTAATATATACCACAAAAAGCAAGGGACCTAGAACCGAGCCCTGAGGAACCCCACTGGAAACAGCCTTTCAGTCATAGAAGTACCCGTCGACCATTACCCTTTGCTTCCTGCCACTGAGCCAATTTTGGATCCAATTTACCACTTTCCCTTGGATCCTATGGGCTTTTACTTTTTTGATCAGTCTACCACGTGGGACCTTGTCAAAAGCCTTGCTAAATTTCATGTAGACTACATCAAACGCGCTACCCTCATCGACCCTCCTTGTTACCGCCTCAAAAAATTAAATCAGGTTAGTCAGACACGACCTTCCCTTAACAAATCCATGCTGACTGTCCTCGATTAACCCATGCCTTTCTAAATGACGATTTATACTACGTCTCAGAATTGTTTCCAATAATTTGCCCATCACCGAGGTTAGACTGACTGGCCTATAATTACTCGGTCTATCCCTTTCTCCCATTTTAAACAACGGTACAACGTTAGCAGTCCTCCAATTCTCCGGCACCAAGCCTGTAGCCAGGGAGGATTGGAAAATGATGGTCAGAGCCTCCGCTATTTCCTCTCTTGCTTCTCTTAACAGCCTGAGATACATTTCATCCGGGCCTGGCAATTTACCTACTTTCAAAGATGCTAAACCCTTTAATACTTCCTCTCTCACTATGTTTATCCCATCCAATATTTCACACTCCTCCTCAACTATAATCTCTTTTGTGAAGACAGACACAAAGTACAAAGTATTCATTAAGAACCATACCCACCACTTCCGCCTCTACACATAGGTTACCTTTTTGGTTTCTAATAGGCCCTACTCTTTCCTTAGTTATTCTCTCGCTCTTTATGTATTTATAAAACATCTTTGGGTTTTCCTTGATTTTTCTTGCCAGTATTTTTTCATGGCCTCTCTTTGCTTTCCTAATTTCCTTTATAATTTCACCCTGCACTTTCTATACTCCTCTCGGCTTTCCGCAGTATTGAACTCTCTGTATCTGACATAAGCTTCCCTTTTTTGCTGTATCTTATCCTGTATGCTCGTCATCCGGGGGCTCTTGATTTGGCAGTCCCACCCTTTTTCTTTGTGGGAACATGTTTATTATGAACCCTCACTATCTCTCCTTTGAATGCCGCCCACTGCTCTGACACTAATTTACCTTCAAGTAGCTGTTTCCAGTCCACTTTTGCTAAATCACTTCTCAGCTTTGTAAAATTGGCCTTTCCCCAATTGAGAACCTTTACTCCTGTTCTATGTCCTTTTCCATAACAATGCTAAAACTGACTGAATTATGATCACTACCAGCAAAATGCTCTCGCACTGATACTCCTTCCACCTACCCAGCTTCATTACCTAAAACTAAGTCCAGAACTGCCCCTTCTCTTGTTGGGCTTGCTACGTACTGGTTAAAAAAGTTCTCCTGAATGCAATTTAAAAATTCTGCACCTTCTATACATTTTACACTGATTGTATCTCAGTTAATATTAGGGTAGTTGAAATCCTCTACTATTACCGCCCTATTGTTATTGCACTTCTCAGAAATTTTCCTACATATTTGCTCCTCTATCTCCTTCTGACTGTTTGGGGGTCTATAGTACACTCCTAGCAGTGTGATTGCCCCTTTTTTGTTTGTTAGCTCAACCCATATGGCCTAATTTGATGATCCTTCTAACATATCATCCCTCCTCACAGCTGTAATTGTTTCTTTAACCAATATCGCCACCTCCCTCCTTTTTTATCCTCTTCTCTATCTCGTCTGAAAACCCTGCAACCAGGAACGTTTCTGCCATTCCTGCCCCTCTTTAAGCCATGTTTCAGTAATAGCTAAGATATCATATTTCCACATGTCTATCTGTGCCCTCAGCTCATCTGCCTTATTCACTAGACTCCTTGCATTGAAGTATATACCATTAAGCACTGCCGAACTCTTTGCCATCTAGTTTCTAACCTTTGTTTCCTCTGCCTTCCAAACTCGCTTACTAATTTTTTTATCTTCCATTTCCAGCTCTGCTTCTCTCCCTTCTGAATCTACGCTTTCTCTACTACTGTTATCCCACAACGACCAGTCTTAACCCAATGTGCTAAGTCCTTCATTACTAATAAAATTTATCTAATATCTTAATGAAAGTGCCCATTATATTTTTTTGAAAGTTGAATCATTCCATCTACCAACACCATGTTGACTTTTCACCAGTTAAAGTTGGACACGCCTGCAGGTGTTAGTCAAAATGAAATGCACTGCCCAAAACATTTAGGCTCTCAACTAATCCGTATTCATATCAGTATCATTTGAGAAATACATTGTAATTTTCCCAATTACCATTTACCTTCTGTCAATCACTTTGAGGCCATACGTGTATCTAAAAATTCAGCATGCCAATAAAAGAGCAATTATCTTAAATGGTTAAGATACATCACTTTTTTTTGCCACCAATTTATTTGATTTTCGTCTGCACAACGTTGGGATGCCAACGCCACTGAAAATTTGGCCGCTACAAAATGCTTGAGTTTTCTGGATGACCGGTGCTTCGAAGTATCTCACTGTGCAACAACTGTGATTGGGAACTCCCATGTGGGGAATCACAGCCATGAACCTACTCACACTATAGAAATTCCATCAACTAGTTCTATTTTTAACAATAAAATTTGTTCAAAATATAATTTTAAACATGCAAATTAATGATTTACATTAGATTTAAATTAATGGTTGGCATATTTTTGAGACTGATTGGGAAAGCAATATTTTACCTTCTCTTGTGCTTCTTTCCAGGCTTTGACTGGATCAGATTCATAGCCCCGCTGGATGAGCATTTGATAAAGGTCCTTCTTCGATTTATTCTCTAAAGAGAAATTATTTTTAAAAGTTTTATATTTCAAAAAAAAAATTATGCATGAATCACAAATAATTTTGCCCATAATCTAAATTTTCTTCTGTCTGCCGTAAAGAAGACAAAACATCAGCTACAAGTAATATTGTAATGCAAGAACATACTTCGTTTTGGAGACAAAATGTTAGCATTTGTCTCCAACAAAAAAAGCAAATCTTTAATTGTGAACATTAAAGGAATATTCCAGAATAGCCTTTTGTCATACAGCTACCAAAATATTCCCATTTTATAACCTTACACAATTATAAGCAGCAATTTAGTTTTCTGACAGCTGAGTTGATTTTTTTTCCTACATCTTTCAGTTTGAAACAGATTAATGGGGTATCATTCTCCATATATTTTCAATATTACAGGACACGTGGAGAATATAAGCAGCAACATCTAGGACTTAAGAGGGGAAAGAAGTATGCTCAATACTGAAGCAGCATTATACAATGCTATTTTCCCCAAAGTAGGTGAATGAGAAAATGATAGCTCAGATTAGAACATACAAAATGTGAACAGAATTTAATATTTTAATATGTGACTAATCTTAGCATTAAAGCAATCTTTAATAAGTGTACCGAAGAAGGATATCCTGGATCAGAGGTTCCCAAACTTTTTTTTGCTGAGCCCCCCTTTTGAGATTCATGTCCAATGCTCCAAGAAACAATATCTTTTCAAAATTATTAGTGTAGATATAGCTGGTAACCCAAACTTCAGCAGTTTTGTCACTTCATCTGTTTTAATTCTTCTCCCTTACACATTTGGGTTTTAATAATGAAATCCAAACAAATCATTAGAAATCACTGGACAGGAAATTCCTGGGATACGCTCCCACTTTGCTAGCGTTACTTAGAAATAACACCAGTGAAGCGGGAGCAGATTGGAGGTATTTCCAGCTACTATGACAGTGTAAGCAACTTCACTGAAAGGAAAACTGCGGGCCTCTCCTCTCTTTTCTGTGGAGGATGCAAGGTGGGTGCAGGATGATCAGTCCTCCACCCATCAAAAAAAAGTATGTTTCACAGAGCTGCAGAACATGGGGCAATGAACCTTTTAGCAGATTTCAGTAAAGTCATGGAGGGGGTTGGGGGGGGGGGTGTGACCAGCAACTTGCTGCAATTTATTTCTTTGTGGCACTGGGGACCCCAAGGCTGGGGAGCACGTCCAAAAAGAAATTTGCGCTGCACAGAGATACCAACCAGAAGGCATGCAACTTTTCTTTTAACTGCATGATACATATTTATGCTGAGACATATTGAAAATACCTGTAAGCTGGAACTGTTTACAGAGGATGCCAGCATTTTGGAGCAGCTGAGCTGGGAATCAGCCCAAGGGGGCTGAGGGAAGTCCTACAGTGCCACCAATGGAGAAAATACATATTGCAGACATTACCTGTTAGTGCATTACAGCCGGTGTCACACCCGCCTCCCTCACCCAGTTTGTGAACCTCTGTCCTAAATTATTCCTTTTACATTTTTGCCAGAACTGTTTAAAACACTAGTTTGCGAATGGGAATGTGTAACACTTTTGGAGCTAACAGGGTTGAACAACAATCTAGCAAGTTACAATTGTTTGAGAATTGACAATCACAATGAAAATTTGACAATGATACATCTAGTAGCTGCAATGCTGGGCTCTTAACTAGAAGGCCTGAGTTAGAATCCTAGTTTTAACTTGCATTTAGCCTTTTAACAGTATAAGATTTTCAGGTCCATCTGCATCTGACCAGCAGGGGGGCGGGGGGAGGGGGGGGGGGAAGGGAGCTAAGAAGGGAGAAGAAAGGGAAGGAAAATAGGAAGTGTCCCTTCCTTCACTGCTTTAGCTGACTCATTAGGAGTTTCATGCAAAAACGAGAGCAAGTATCCATGGGGCTTCTCCTGACTGAGATAGCATGGATTGGAATTTCGTTCAGATAATTTATTCAGTATTATTTAACTTGCAAACAATTGATCAACAGCATCTAATGCAGCACAACATTTAATTACTTTAAGTTTTATTATGGGAATTTTTGTGTTGTACTTTAATCTTATCTATCCTTACCAATTGTAATCTTTCCCTGTATTTTCTCTAGAATGAACCGAGCTTGGTTGTTTAGTTTTGCAGACTCTGCTCCCAGCACTCCTGACAACCACTCTTTCCTCAGACTGTAATAATGTAAACGCAGATCAAAGAATTCCTTCAAGATGTCTTGTACAGTTTCATACTTCTTCAAGCAACCCATGTGATCAAATAGTACCTGCAATTATCATAATGTTATTGCTGTTTGAACATTTTATAAATACATCCAGCATTTAATAATTTTACATATAAATATATATATTTAAAAAGGACACTACCATAGAGTTGCAAGTGAGAGTTGTTTGTAGTTTGAACACCTTGTGCAAGCCAGCAGCTTCTGCTTGTGCAAGTTTCTCCTCTGACATCTTCACCACAAATTTGACTGTCGTGTCCGTATGATACTCTTTGTAGTCATTTATCAAAGCTGCCGTCTTTTCTGTCCCATTGAGCATAGGCTCGAGAACTTGCTCTTTGTATACCTGTAGGGGAAAAAAAACCTTTATTCAATCCAGCATAAGTATTTATCAGCATACACAAGGAAAAATATTTAAAAAAAACAAGCTCCCAAGAAAGTATTGAGAAATCGTAAAAGAAAATGTCTTTAACTAAAAGTGACACCTCATTCTTCCTTCAGAAACACAAGCCGATTTTAATTCATCTCTTTTTACAGTTTTTAAATACAGAAGCACTTACTGATATCCCCCCATAGCTGGCAATGCATTTTAGTAAGAAACGTCTGTCTTAAAATTCTTATCCCAGTACAATGAGTAAGGGACTATAGTTATGTTGAAACATTCCCTGAAGAGCAATAATTGTTAATAGGTCCTAATTCAAACTTGGGGTTTTCTTGACTAAGCGTTGTCCAGGACTCTGTTCAGGCACAAAGCTTAATTGAACAGGGATGTATAAAGAAAGGAAACAAAAAAGAATGGAAAAATGTAATCTTTAAATTAACAAAACTCAATATGTTGTGTAACTGCCACTACAACCTACTCAGGTTACCCCCCCCCACCCCCACCCAACATGTTGTAGATGCATTCGAGTATAATCCTTCACAGAGATGAGAAGTTGTCCATAGTTTCTAGAGAAATAAAATGGGCATGGATGTATCCATATTCTACAGTGGTTACTGACCTCATCAATACCTGACTTACTGCCATATTAAAACTTACTTCAAAATTGTAAGCGTTACCTGTGTCCAAGTCCTAACTGGAAGTTCTGTAACTTCTATTGTATTCCGATCCAAAACCAAGATCTCACCACTAACAACATATTGGTTTTGGCCCAGTTCATGAATCGTTCCTTTGAAGTTCTTGTAGCATGGAAGCTATGGAGAATCAAAGCAGAATAGTAAGAATATTTGAGAGTGATTAAACCTTAAGGGTAGTGGTTGGCTTTCTTTGTAATCTCACTGTGTAGAAAGCTATTTCTAAGTCAACAAGATCCAACATGTTACAAAGATTTATAAATTAACTATAAAGTTGTACAAGAACAACGTAATGATGCCGTGAAAAAGTGTATTGTCATCTTTTCTAACAAATTAACAGCCCTGCTCAAATAATCCTATTGAAAGCCTCATTACAAACTTTTACATCTGCATTTAAATAGTTAGGAAGTTTATTTTCAGATATACAAAGGACAATTTCTCCATGATAAGAATAGTAAGTGGTAAAGAACAAATATTGTGCCTTTCACAACCTCAGGACGTCCCAAAGCGCTTCACCACCAATGAAGTACTTTAGAAATGTTGCCACTGTTATAATGTATGGAAATGAGGCAGCCAATTTGCACACAAGGTCCCACAAACAACAATGAGATAAATGCCCAGATAATCTGTTTTAGTGATGTTCGCTGAGGGATAAATGTTTCCAGGGCACCAGGAGAACTCCCCTTCTCTTCTTCGAAAAGTACCATGGGATCTTTCACATCCATGCGAGAGGGTAGACGGGGCCTCAGCTTAACATCTCACCCAAACTACGGCACCATTGACAGTACTGCACTTGGTGTCAGCCTAGATTATGTGCTCAAGTCTCTGGAGCTGGGCTTGAAACCATAACCTTTTGACTCAGATGTGCTGCCTCTGAGCCAAGGCTGACATCTTGGTTTCCAATAAAGGGGTTCAAGATAAAGGGGTAGAGTTTCCGCTTTGGGTGCAATTGGGAAATTGCGCTTGTTAGGTTGCAGTTCAAATTTCCGATAAAATGCATTTGCATAATCACAGTGGTTTTGGGCGTAACTCATGTATAAAATTCCTTGATGTTTTGCGCTGGTTCGGCCAATTGCACTGCAATCTGGGTGCAAAACTAGCGGAAACTACCCCATGTTTCAGTTAAGCTTTTCACTTTAAGTAAACGGTTGGCTAGGTTGGCAGAATTATGACTTTATACCCTTAGTTCTCATCTTAAAACATTGAGACTGAAATTGGTCTGCACCAGTAGTGCGAAATGGAGCCATAGCAAGTCGACAGTCCGTTTTACACAGTCCCGATTAGGTATGGTGTAAAACAGGCTGCCAACTCATTACACACCCATACTGGCATAGACCAATTTCATTCCCAATATCTTACAAGGTCTTCTTCAGTTATCAAAAAATATACTTTCTTGAACGATATACTAGTCCAAAGTTATGCAAAACACATATTTTACATGTATAAAACATGGTGAATTGTGTTAAATTTGACAAAAAAATTAGTTTAAACAAAATGGCACATATATTCTCCACTATTTACCATAGGAAGGGGATCCAGGCCATCCAGCATCCGCCTGACATTGTTGACTAGCTCCCTGGTATCATAATTAGGAATTCTACAAGCCCATCCTGTACCAATACCTTCAGCTCCATTAACGAGGACCATGGGAATTATGGGGCAGTACCATTCTGGCTCTACTCGCTGGTTGTCATCATAAAGGAACTTCAGTAAATTGTCATCCACATGAGGGACAAGCAAACGTGCCAATGGACTAAAATAAAATGCAACAAGTTTAACCTCAAAATTAAGATACTTCAGTAAAGATTTAATAGTCAGAAAAATTAGCCACTATATTGTAAATTAACCACATACTGTCTGAAAAATAAAATTATTTTTTAAGAATTCAATAATCACGTTTCTATATAATTACAACGGAAACTTCTTAAAAGTACAATTACGTATAATTTTGTCAAAGCATTGAAAATAAACTGGCTAGAAAGGTGAAATGTAATACTGATAAATACACATGCAGCACATTAGTAATTGCAAAAAGAAAAAACCGAAAATGTGATAAAATTCTGGAACTACACAGCAGGTCTGCCAGTATTTGAGAGAAAAGACTAGTTAGTGTTTCAAGAGTTATGGTGAAACGTGTACACGTGAAACATGAACCTATTGTTTTCAAATCAGCGTTTAGATGCTTTTATTTCGACTTACCTTAACATGGTGAAAATATAACGAGGACTGGCAGCATCTTTGCCACCGTGCAGTCTGGTACCAAACTGACCAATTGGTTGCAACAAACTTATATTGTTGCTTCCTACAAAGTTTTGAGCCAAGTTTACGATGGTCATCATAAGTGCTTGCTGAAAAGAAAAAAAAGTTCCTTATATAATAAATAAGCAAGCCAATTCTGTGTTGCAACTGAAACTTCATAGACAATAATCACAAGTATTTAATTTCAATTCAATACATATCCTCACATACTGCTGGAGCTAGCCAGCACTTTGGGGGGGGGGGGGATGGGGGGAGGGTGGAAATCAAAAAAGTACAATCTCCCCTTTAAAAGAGTTTTGTAATGTAATGGCACTGGCATCAGAGGTGCCCCCTTATGACTTCTTCCCACTCAACATAAGGTAGCCTCGCCTTAGAGGCTTTGGTTAATTTTTCCCCCCAACTTCGGAGTAAAACATTCCACATGCTGTCATGTCAGATTTCATGTTTCAGACAAAAATATTACTTCAAAACTTTATTTTTTGTCAGTCTTATGTAATAGCATAGTTAAGGTCTACTTCGACATTGATGGATTTTCAATAAAATATTCAATAATGGCTTTAAGCACTGCATTTTGCTGTCTCGTGTCTATCTTTCAGCAGATGGGCGCAATAAATTTTTGAAATGCCTCATAGCAAACACAATATGGCAAGATCACCATTATTTTCCATCTGCACACAGCGAGTACCTTCATCGCCTCCATTCTATGCTTACTTGGGAGTTCATAAGCATGGATAAAGCACCTTGGTTCCTAGTGCCCAAGCTGCATATAGCATAGATAGGATCTATTCCCCCTCAGCTACTTATAACTGAACAGATCTTGATCATGACAGCTGCCTCCTCCTTCGATTTCTACGAGAAACATTAATGACTCACAAAATCAAAAGCCCATCTGCTCAATCTAAACTACTACCTTTAAAGTCTGACGGGGCAATTCCTTCAACGTAGTGGCATTGGCGTCTGTAATCCCAGCCTTCAGTCTTTACACGGCTTCAAACTCTGAAGTCCACCAGTGGACTCAGAGCTCAAATTAACTCCGCTCCCATTCAGTACCGAATCGGAACCAGCATTGGTACTGACTTCAGCCCTCCACACATCTGGCATTGGTGGAATCCCCTCAAAAGAGTGGCGTTGCTTTGCAGCTGCTGCTGGCAGGGATTCCCCACTCGTTGCCAGCCCTCAGCACTGACCAGGACTACATACAACAGTGACTAAACTTGAAAACTACATTGGCTGTGAAGTGCTTTGGGGCACCCTGAAGTCATAAAAAGCACTACATAAATGAATCTTTTTTACATTTCTAATGACCAGTACCAGCAATAATGCATCTGACACTGGCTGAAGGAGTTAATGACCACTCATTTTCCTTATGGGACCTGCTGGTGAGTTTTCTGTCAAAAGTTGTGTTCAATTCCCATAAAAGAATCTTTTGGAGTGCTGCTATCTATATGCTTCCTTCCCTGCTCAATCCGAAAGTGCCAGATTGTGGGGTGATGTGCTCTGTGCTGTACCTGCATTGGGGAAAAGTCACAATCAAAAATCTGGCTCACAAATTTCTCCTCAGCTGCTACAGACGAGGGTTTGTGCCATTCTGACAACAACAGCTTATATTCTTTAGCGTCACAAAGGTACAATCAAAAAAATGGACACCAAGCTAAAGATTCGGAAAGATGACCAAATGTTTTGCTAAATAGGTGAGTTTTAAGGAGGGTCTTTACGGAGGAGAGAAAGGTGAAGCAGAGAGGTTTAGGGGGGAAATTCCAAAGTGTGAGGCCTAGGTGGCTGAAAGCACAGCCGCCAATGGTGAAGCGGGATGCACAAGAGAAAGTCTTGCATCAATTTTGGCTACCTTTTCACAATCCCCGTAGGTTCTGGAGATTGTGGTTTGAGAACCTGGTCGCCCAACAGTGCCCAGAACATCCATACCTCAACAGATCATCAAAAACCTTCCAGTAGTTCTATCAACCCCATCCCAAATTTCCATAAGGATATTTGGCAGTCCATTTCTGAGATGTCAGATGAGGAGGACCTAGAGATTTTGATCTAGAATCTCACTGTTGTTGTGCCCAAGATCACACCTGGATGTCTTTAATGCCAGATAGCCCTGGTCTTGAACAGGTTAACTCCAGAAATCCCTAAGTCAGTGGTGGAGTCCTTCCTCAAGGTTTCCAAAAAGGTCACATCCAAAATAAACAGAATGTGTAGAATCCATTATCTTACTTCAGCCTTACTCCATGTACGAACCAAAGGCAATCCCACATTGATGTGCTTTCACTCCATTCGTAGACATCTATACAGGGTTTGCATTTGATTTCAGAGATAGCACTCAGGCTGATATACTTGCAGGATTGGCAAATCTTTCAGCAGGGCTCGATCCAACACATGGACAGCCCGTGTTCATTTGTTTTCACATTAGCAAACACTGTAGATTAAGACAGGCCTTCAGGAAGGCCAAAGTATTAATTCCCCTCTCCTTTGCTATGTTTCTGTTCTCAAGTATCCACAGCATCTTTCCCTGTGGCTGAAATCCATCTCAGTCCTCTATGATCCTCTTCCATCAAGTTCATTAGGAGAGCATCCACCAGTGTTTCATTTCATTAAAGCAATCTGGAAATAAAAGCCCAACAGTTGCCTCTCATTCCAAATTTTGACCTTAATCTAAGTCCTCCACAAGCAGATCAAATCTCCAAGCACCTGAAAATTGAAGTACTCATCAAATACACTTGGCTGCTCTGGTTTCAGCTCAACTGTTGGTGTGATTCAGCCATTGGCAGTCAATTAGCACTACTTAATTTGGCACTCTGATCAAGCTGCTCCTCAAATATACCAAGATTTCTTGTTGAATGATAGTTTCCAATTGGATTTGGAGCAGAAAAATTGTAATCGCTTCCTTTTACCCACCTCACCAAAAACATTTCCATCTATGTCTAATACACTGTTATCTATTACTCCAGGATTCTATGTAACCCAGTATCAAAGCAATGACTTGCTAAACAGCAAATGGTATGCAACCTCAACTGCTACTACCCAGTTCCCTGGCTGCTTCCAGGACATTTTTACAAATCGTCTCCATTGATGTATAGTTTTTTAAAAAATATTCATTCTCAGGATTTGGACCACGGCTGTAATGAGGTCTAGAGCCAAGTGGTCCTGGTGGAACCCAAACTGAGCATTGGTGAGCAGGCTATTGGCGAGTAAGTGCCACTCGATAGCACTGTTGATTACTACTTCCATCGCTTTGCTGATGATTGGGTATAGGCTGACAGGGTGGTTTTCAGCCGAGTTGGATTTGTACTGCTTTTTGTGTTCAGGACATACCTAGGCTTTTTTCCACATTATCAGGTAGATGCCAGCACTGTAGCTGTACTGGAACAGCTTGGCTAGAGGCACGGCTAGTTCTGGAGCATAGGTCTTCAGCAATACAGCCAGCATGTTGTCGGGCTCGTAGTTTTTCTTGTGTCCAGTGCACTCAGCCATTTCTTGATGTCACATGGAAATAATCAAACTGGCTGAAGACTAGCATCTGTTATGATGAGGACCTCACTCTACTTCTAGCTGAAGATGGTTGCAAATGCTTCATCCTTGCCTTTTGCACTCACGTGCTGGGCTCCGCCATCATTGAGGATGGGGGATGTTCATAGAGCCTGCTCCTTCTGTTAGTTACTTAATTGTCCACCACCATTCATGGTTGTATGTGACAGGATTGCAGAGCTTTGACCTGATCCGTTGGTTGTGTGACCGCTTGGATCGGTCTATAGCATGCTGCTTTTGCTGTTTAGCATGCATGTAAGTCCTGTGTTGTAGCTTCACCACATCATCACCTCATTTTCAGGTACGCCTGGTTCTGCTCCTAGCATGCTCTTCCACACTCTTCATTGAACCAGACTTGATAATGATGGAGGTTTGAGGGATATGGCAGGCCATGAAGTTACAGATTGTGATGAAATACAATTCTGTTGCTGATGATCCACAGTACCTCATGGATGCCCAGTTTGAGCTGCTAGATCTGTTCTTAATCTATCCCATTTAGTACAATGGTAGTGGCACATTACACACTGGGGAGTGCCCTCAGTGTGAAGATGGGATTTGGTCTTCCAGTTATTCCCTTGTGTTGGTTCTCTCACTACCTGCTGCAAGCCCAGTCTGGCAGCTATGTCCTTCAGGACTCGGCCTGCTCAGTCAGCGGTGGTACTACTGAGTCATTCTTGGTGATAGACATTAAAATTCTGACATTAAAATTCCCCCACCCAGAGTATATTCTGTGCCCTTGCTACCCTCAGTGCTTCCTCCAAATGGTGTTTAACATGGGGAGTAATGATCCATCAGCCAAGGGAGGGTGGTAGGTGGTAATCAGCAGGAGTTTCCTTGCCCATGTTTAATCTGAGGCCATGCGACTTTATGAGGTCCAGAGACAATGTTGAGGACACTCAGGGCCACTACCATCTGACTGTACACCACTGTGTCAACACTGGTAGGTCTGCCCTGCCAGTGGAACAGGGCATACCCAGGGATGGTGATGGAGCAGTCTGGGACATTGGCTGATAAATATGATTCTGTGAGTGTGACTATATGTCAGGCTGTTAGTCGACTAGTCTGTGGGACAGCACTCCCAACAACGGCACCAGTCCCCAGATGTTAGTGAAGAGGATTTTGCAGGGTCAACTGAGTTGGTTGTGTCATCGTCATGTCCTAATTCGATGCCTAGGTTGCAGCCAAGTAGTCAGTCCATTTTTTGGATACAAAATAAAGACTGGCCTTCTGTGAATACAAACATACGTGATCAAAAAGTGGTTCTGAATTTACCTCTGCACTCGTGGCAGACGCTTATGCAAAAACTATGCTACAAACCTAATGTCCGGGTCTAATTGTTATGTGAGATGAACTACAGACGCAGCACAGAAAAATGTTGCTGTTTCACTTACCTCACCATGGTGATAGGCTGACATTTCAGCCACTGAACCTGCCAATTGAGCAACTTTAACTTCTCGTTTGTCATTTCTCTTGTAGCATGTAAATAAGACTTTTCGCTGCCCGGGTTTCAAACCTGAAATAAAAGATTTATACAAAAGTTACAATACTATTTAGCTTTAAGATACAGTTTTACTT
This sequence comes from Heptranchias perlo, assembly GCF_035084215.1. Taxonomy (NCBI): domain Eukaryota; kingdom Metazoa; phylum Chordata; class Chondrichthyes; order Hexanchiformes; family Hexanchidae; genus Heptranchias; species Heptranchias perlo. Next base: position 73,573,741 of record NC_090326.1, on the reverse strand, counting down.
CTTCTAAATGCTGGTTCTACATGTTGAGCCATGTCTATACAAAGCTTGAATTTCATGGGGCTAGAATAATCCAAGGGCATGAGGCTGGGAACTTTTTTCCAAAGCTGGGAAAAGAGAACAATATCCGTCAAATGTATGTATTCCATTAAGTCATGATAAGATGGTGTATTTACCATTAGCACTGATTGGGAAACAAATTCATCAAAAATAAAACTTGTTTTAAGTCAAAAAGATATACCAATTTTTAAAAAAACTATACGAAACAAGTTAGATTATTCTAATTCTGTTTGTATTTCATTATATCTTGTGTGTAGGTTCTAAACAGCCTGAAATCATAGGATTCCTGTATTACAATTTCCCAATATTTGAGGTCGACAAGCTGGTTGCCATGGGGAAGGAGTAAACAGACTTTAGATTACATGGGCTCAATTTTGAAAGGGCAGGGGGATGGCAACGGTCAATAAGCGGCAAACCTGACGAATAAAAACTTATCTTTCCCCACGCAATCGCGACTTAATTGGTGGCCATTAATCTTGTTTCCGGGTTTGCCGTCCGAAAGCTGCGCACCCGCATGACAGGCCGTCAGCTGCAGCGTCTAGATTTAAAGGGCCATTGCTCCAATGGATTTTGCTGCAGCAAAGAGCAAGAAGACCCAAGTGAGCAGTAGAGGGGCAAGGTCGCTCCAAGATTCAGCAATGCCTCACTTCAGCTGCTACTGGCCGGGGTGAGGAGGAGGGAGGAACTATTTTACCCAGCCAACAGGAGGAAGCGCCCTGCCTCTGCCACCAAGAAAGCCTGGCTCAAGGTGGCAGAGGAGGTCACCAGCAGCAACATATCCCGCACCTGGGTCCAGTACAGGAAGCGTTTCAATGACCTAACTAGGTCAGCAAAAGTGAGTACACTTACCGATTCTCCTGTATTCCGTGTTGCACATCACCCCCGCCCTCCCAACTCATTCTGCACTGCCAATACTACTCCATCACATCGTTCCTCACACCCACTTAAGGCTCATCCTCAACTTACCAGCACTTCTTGACCTCCCCATTTGTGACCCCACCACTGCCACTCACCCCAATCCTGATGCAATGTGATGTCTCTGTCTCATACTCACCCTCTGATGCACCTCTTTCATGGTTAGCCTCACCCAAAGCAATGCGTTCATGGTTGGCCACTTCACCGTCACTCACACATCTGTACTTTCTCCCCATCTAGAAGAGCGTGCAAAATGCACGCGAGAGGGCGAGGACTGGAGGGGGGGGGGGGGCCACAACAAATAGTGGTCCTCACAGACACGGAGGTGGCGGCGCTGGAGATCAGCTGCACCCTCGCGTGCCTGTCCGTGGGGATGCCGTGGCTGGCACCCCACAAACGTCTGGTGACACAACTTTAACATTCATCACACACAACATGAACTGATGTTAACAATGCTTGCAATGTGGAACACCTCAGTATGCTCATCGCAACATGACACATCTGTGATGATGCTTAATATTTCCTTCTGTTTTCTTAGAGGCCCTTCAACGACCGGTGACAGCAGAGGACGATTCCTCAGAGGCCGGACCGACACATCTTAGTGAGCCATACAACAGCGTAGGTACTCACACCTCAGTGGGTCCTAGTAGTCAGTTAGTTGGGTTAAGATCCCCTCTCATTGAAACATTTCAACTCCTTCTCATTGCACAATACCCAACCTAGGATAGCCTATTCCTGGTTGGCTCCTCAACATACTGGTCTAGAAAACCATCTCGTACACACTCCAGGAATTCATCCTCCACAGTATTATTGCTAATTTGGTTTGGCCAGTCTATATGAAGATTAAAGTCACCCATGGTTACTGTAGTACCCTTGTTACATGCATCTCTAATTTCCTGTTTGATGCCATCCCCTACATTACCACTACTGTTTGGAGGTCTATAGACAACTCCCACCAGTGTTTTCTGCCCCTTGGTGCTTCTTAACTCCATCCAGACTGATTCTACATCTTGATTTTCTAAGCCAATATCCCTTCTCACTATTGCTCTGATTTCATCCTTTACTAACAACGCCACCCCACCTCCTTTTTCTTTTTGGCTGTCCTTCCTAAATACCGAATATCCTTGGATATTCAACTCCCAGCCTTGGTCACCCTGCAGCCATGTCTCTGTAATTGCTATTAGATCATATCCGTTTACATCTATTTGCGCTGTTAATTCATCTACCTTATTACGAATGCTTCGTGCATTCAGATACAGTGCCTTTAGATTTGTCTTTTTAACATTTTTAGACATCTTAACATTTTTTTGTACTATGGCCCTATTTGTCTTATTACCATTTTTTCTTAACCGGACCCTAGTTGTTGTCTTTTGTTTGTACGCTCTGTCTCTTCCTGACACAATCTGGTTATCCTTACCCCAATCAATCACTTTCCTGCACTGCTTCTTTGTCTTTTCCCTTTAGCATTCTAGATTTCTCTCCACCAACAACATCCTGCTGCCTTAAACAAGCAGACAGAAACTTTACAACTGGGCTTCCAATGCATCGTACATGTCCTCCAAACTTTTCTCCAGCAGGATGGTAGGGGTGACGTGGGCCTGGTCCAGGAGAGGGATGATGATGAAAGGGGACATGGAAGTGGGGACGCCACTCAAAGCACTCCCACGTCTCACCGGCTCCCCCCTCTCAACCAGTACCCACAATGCTGCCTCCTCTCCTGATGGCCGAGTCTGCCCCTGCACAGGTGCAGGTGGAGCAGTCTTTGGAGGGGCCCTCCTGGGCTCCAAAACCCGGAGGGCTTGGCCGAAAGCATCTAAGCAGTCCAGCCATGGACATGAGCAACCTGCCACTACCTCTGCTGCAGCCACAGGGGATGCACCACGTAGAAGCGGTAGGAAGAGAAAGGCTAAGGATTTGTGATCATGAAGGGTGAGCACAAGGGTGACTGACATACTGTCATGTTTTTCATTTATATTTGGTTTTTGTTGGTCACATTAAATGTTGTCATTCTCACCACTACTGCCATGTCTTGCCCATTCTTGACTAGCTTTTGTGAAAGGGCCCTTTAATGTGCTTCATCATGAACGGCAATACTTGATGCCACCAGTAGGTCACTTTACAGTGGGCGTATGTGTAGTTGCATGGCTGTATTGAGCCGGGGTGGGGGGGGGGGGGGGGGGGCGGCGGCGGGGCTGGTGTTGGCGCTGTTTTTTTCCCAGATGGAGGGGGGACTGGACTCTTCACACTTTCTGATCTTACAAGAACCGTTCACGAGTGATTCCCTGGCCTCATGAGCAGCGAGGTGAGCCGCTGCTCTGCCTGTGGTTTCGTCCTCCTGCTCCTCCTCCTTCTCAAAGTGGGTGGCAGATGTGGATGGTGGATGAGGCCTCCTCAACCGGTACCTCTCTCTGTTGCACCATGTTGTGTAGGACACAACAAACTACTATAATGCGACCCACTCTCGCTGGTGCGCATTGAAGAGCTCCCCCAGAACGATTGAGGCACCAAAATCACATCTTGAGCAGCCCAATTGCACGTTCGGTGCATGGAAGAGGCCCGGGATGTTGGGTTCCCTCAGAATGAACGAATCGTGGCAGCTGCCAGGGAATCTGGCGCACACGTGAAGAGATCTTTTGCGGCGGTCACAAATGAGCTGAGCACTGATGGACTGATGCCCCTTTCTGTTGGGGCCAGGACTGTTCATGTGTGGAGGTGCTCAGATTGTTATATGCATGCAATCGATTGCACCCTGTGCACGTGGGAAGCCAGCCATAGAGTGGAATCCCACTGCCCTCTCCATCTGGCTGAGGTCTTCCATGGGGAAGTTGACATATTGCGAGGCCCTGCGAAACTATCTGTCGGCGACCTGCCTCGTGCACTTGTGTGCAGACAACAGAGACTCTGGTGATGTCACCGGTGGCACTCTGGAATGATCCGGAGGCGAAGGAGTTGAGGGCAGTGGTGACTTTAACTGCGACGGGTAATGACATGCTGCCAGGCCCAGCCAGGAGCAGCTCGGCATGAAGGAGGCTGCAGATGTCTGCAACTACCTGGCGACTCATTCTCTGCCTCCGTATTCACAGCTCCTCAGAGAGGTCCAGGAAGCTGAGCCTCAGTCTGTAGACCCTCTGACGAGGGTAGTGCCTCCTGCAACATCACTCCCTCTGTTGTTCCCCTCTGTGCTCTTGTGCAGGTGCCTGTGGTGCAGCACTGTGTTGTGGAGGGCCAAGTGGCGGAAGTGCACGCCGTGCCTGGCAAGGATGGTGACGTTCCTCGTCCTCGGCCGTAGTGGTGAATGCAGCCATTGTGCACCCCCATCCTGAGTGTCAGTTTGAGGGGGTCTGGAAAGTTGGTAAATATGTGTAAACAGAACAATGTCTCAGTGGAAACCAAGAATTCTCTGTCTTAACACAAAGATCTGCCAGCCAAAAGTTTGTCTGAGAGAACTGAGTGCCCTGCTGCAATAACTCACCTTTTATCTCCATCTGTCAAACAGGCATTTAAACATCCAAATGGTCGCCAGCTGAAACACGACTCCTTCACCATGGCGTGTTTCACACAGTATGGGAAACACGTTGAGGCAGCTTTGAAATCGCTTGCCTTCAATCTAAATTTAAGCAACTTTAACAAGTTGATTTAGTGGTTTAAATATCGTCCAACCGGCTTTAATTGCCGGCAGGACTTCCGGGTTCAGGAACAGCGCGCGCACCCAGATGACTCTGGGTCGTGCGCGTCCTTCAGCCAGGATTTCTGCCCGCTCAAAAAAAAACGATCTTCTTTGCCCCCCTCCAGCCCTCAACGTACCCGGACTTTGCTTTTAAAATTGAGCCCCATGTCTTCAGCTAAACTGAAAACTGGGACTTATTTTATTATAAGATGTTGATAAAGACACAGACTTCACTTTTGGACACAATTCTGATAACTATAAACCCACACCATAAATAAATAATCACTTTAATACTGTTTTTCTAGGAAAAAGGGAAATTAACTTTATAATCAAATGCTTACCATCAACAAGAGAAGGAATGGACCTTTCATTGTCAGAATTTGAGAAAAGGATTAATTCCTTGTTGATGAAGTCATTGTAGGTCAAGTACTTTGTTGCTGTTCCATATAAGTATTGCTGTAAAATTAGATTTTGAAAAGTCATAATCATAAACACAATAGAATAGAACATTAGATAGTAATGACAATTCAATACCACAGACCTCTGGCAAACCATGTAGCCTTCTCTGTCTTCTGTCTTCCATGAAATTGGTCAGCCATTCTTTTCGATCGTCTATCTTCTTTTTGCTGAAAGCCTGAGATATTGACATTTTCTAATTGTAGCATTAAAGACAGCTGGTACACTGTAGAAAGGTCACCATGTTACAGTTTCTAGCTACTGATTATCCATGAAGTCACAATACCACTAAGAAATGCTTTACCAAACACAACTAAATTATGAACTAATCAAATCATGACTTAACTTAAAAAAAACTGTCTGCCAATAGAATTCTTTGGACCAAAAACAGTTAATTTTAGTATTTTTAATCCCCAGGAGTTTATTTTAACGATTCTCTGAAATGAATGGCAATAGTGCGATCACGATGTTTAAATACAACACTTCGGCTGAATATGGCTTTTGCCCTGAAACCTTTTATCTGAATTCATTTAAAAAATAGACAAGTTGAAATCTTCCACAACACTGTTATATATAATACCAGGGTAATTGCAGCATCATCCTCCGGACCAGCGTATCTAAACATTATGCGGTGTCTGTCCATATCAGAAAAGTATTCTTTTGCCTCTTTTGCTGTGCTGGTACCGAGACCTGTGTGAGACATCATATATTCCAGTCACTTTATATGTGTATTTACTATGCTTATTACTTAACATTAGCTCTAATGGTTACCTGCAGAATGTAACTCAACTTCAGCTCGAGAGCATATCAGCATTAAGAGAACTTGTTGGCAGCTGCACAAAAATACAGAATTACTAAATTAAATAAAGTCAGGTTATCCCCCACCTCCTGTGGCTTCTACTTTTGACTGTTTGAGTTAAACTTTTACATTACAAACCTTTGTAGTATTTTACTTTCCAAGATTTGTAGTTTTCTGCACGTTTTTTCCATTCATCAAATTCAGGAATGCTGTAGAATGCCAATTCTTGTTTATTTTTGGTAGCCTTTATTTAAAAAAAAGTATTAAAATCAGTGCTGCACATTTTTATTTTCATCAACAGCAACAGGATTGTAGATTGTTCTGTGAAATCTGCAGTGATCTGAAGGTTCACTAGCCTTTACTATAGGAGTAATGAATTCCTCCAAGAAATGATGTCTCAGAAGAGATGGCCAGTTGTGATGAATGAAGTTAATCAGCAAGCCTTTGATGTGAGAACCATCCTGATCCTATAAAATTTAAAAAGATATGCAATTGTCGTATTAACTGTTTCAATTAAGTAATTGTGATAAACTTCCAAGATTTTTTGTTGTACAATTCGTGAATTAACTACTTAATCTCCCGTAGCAGTCCTCACAACATTTTAAAAATCCCTCTTCCTGTAAATCTTTCTGTTTGTATCATACTAAATCTTTTTCTTTTCTCTTATCTGCAACTTGATCTGCCCCTCTTTCTCTATATACTTCTCAAAGTTTCTCTTATTGTCTCTGTATCTAACCGTTGTTCTTTCTCTGCTCTCCCCCCATCATAGGGAGAAATTCCATGATCCATGGCTCACAGTTGGGAGCATTACTCTCACAGCAAACACATTAATGTAAGAAAGAATTTGCATTTATATAGTGCCTTTCTCACTCAGGCCACCCAAAGCACTTTAGAGCCAATGAATTATTTTGGCATGTAGTCACTGTAAAGGTAACAACTGAGGCAGCCAATTGCCACGCAGCAAGGTCCCATGAACAGCAAGAGATAAATGACCGATTCACCTGTTTTGGTCGAAGGGTAAATGGCCAGAACACTGGGAGAACTCCCCTGATCCTGCTCTTGTTCTTTTGTACATTTCTCTCCATATCTTTTTGTCCCTTTATCTCTATATCTCCCTCACATTTCTCTGCCTTTCTTTCTATATGCCTTGGTCTCTTTCATCTCCTACATAGACCTGGAGCAAGAATCAGGAAATGATCTGGTCTCTCCCAAGAAATGAAGGGGGAGGGCATGCATGTTTCACTGCCAACTGGTCTCCACCTTTCTACTTTTTCCTGCAGTGAAATCTGAGGCTGGAAGTTGGTAAGCTGCAGTAACAGGGCTTGGAGTCGTGGACAGCAGCAGTAGCTGAGATTGAAGCAGGGGAGTGAGCCCTGGCAAAAGTTCAGCAGGAACTGGAGCCACAGCGAGTGACAGCAGCAGCATGAGATCTCTTTTTGCTAGGCTGCTCCAGTAATGTCAATTATGGGGAGTATCCTGGTGTGGTTTCATTGCAAGCAGCAATGAGCATAACTTCAAACCATCCAGAAGGCCACTCTCAACATCTCAGTGAATACCAATGAAATTAAACAGGCCACCCTCCTTCATACCACATTGTCCCCTTCAAGGCACATCACATGATTGATACAACAGGAAGGTAAACGTGGAGGCCACATAAAATGAATGCAATTGGAGCAGCAAAACTACACAGAAAACGTGCAGCCGAACACAATGAATCCACTAACTGGCAGATACTAATCACAAGTGATTAAAGTGGTGGTCGCAACACCAACGAACTACTTTTTTTTCCATTTGGCATGGGTGCATTCAAATCAGCAGCTTTTCAAGATGCAAGGAATGTTTCAACCACAGAAAGCAGAAATTCTACTTTAATTAGACTGGCCCTCTGTAGACCTAAGCCATCAGATGGAGTTTGTGAGGGTACTGTGCCATTTGTAGCTCTCAATCTGTGTTAACAGATCTTATCTGAATGGGCCAATTCCATAAGTCCCAAAAAAACAACTTTTCCTCTGTCAGTAAAAGTACTTCTCAGCAATGAAAGGAAATGAAGGGATGGCAAAAATAAAGCTCCCATCCAGGAGATTAATAAGACTCCTAAAATATATAGGGCTCGATTTTAGCAGGCCTGCGGGTGGTCCTCCGGGAGCGTGGAAAACGCGGACGGCTAATTGCGTGCGTCCCCCGCGCGATAATTGAACTGCTTAAGCCCTGCTTCCGGGTTCTCCGCTCCCCAGCTGCGTGCCGGCCGGCTGCGCATGCGCAGTACCGTCGACGCAATGTAGGAGCTCCACTTAAAGGGGCAGTCTCCCAAAGCCCCTCCTGCTGCAATCAGTAGGCTAGAGATGATGGTTCACCCGAGGGGAAAGGCTGCGCCACGTTTTTCAGACCTTGCGCTGCAGCTGATGCTGGAGGGCGTGAGGAGGAGGAGGGACACGCTCTTCCCTGCGGATGGACGCAAGTGCCCTGCCGCCGCCACCAGGAAGGCATGGGCAGAGGTGGCGGCGGAGGTCAGCAGCAGGGCCAACACCCCAAGGACATGGGAGCAGTGCCGCAAGCGGTTCAATGACCTCACTAGGTCCGGCAAGGTGAGTACACCAACGCACCCTCCCACAACCCGTCCCCACCATCACGCCAAACAGATCACAACCCCTCCTGCAGAGCCACCACAGCGCTCCCGCAGCAATCCTCACAGCCACTCACTCACCATCCTCGCCGTGCCCGCAAGTACCCACCGTCCCTGTCCCCACCCGAACACTACCACACACCCCAATCCCCATGCAATGGGATGGGCATGTGGCACACACATCCTCCCATCCATCTGCCCCACGCTCAACCCACCCACACCGATGCTCGATGCGTGTCACTATGTAATACGCACCCACTCACGCATCTGTGTTTTGCCTTGACAGAAGAGAAGCAAGAACAACAGGGAAAGGGCACGCACCGGAGGTGGCCCGCCGCACCTGGTAGACCTCACAGACGCAGAGGTGGAGGCGCTCGACCTCGCCCGCACGCCACATTGCCTGTCGGTCGCAGATGGCGAGTCTGTCGCTGCAGAAACGGCCGGTAAGGGAAAGCTGACACTCAACACCCATGATCGCGAGTGACCGTATCATCACCTGCCATCAGGCGCACCGTAACGTTGGTGCACATGCCTCATAGTGCCCTCTGTTCTCTTGCAGGGCCGTCTGCGAGCGCTGCGATTGAGGAGGGCGATTCCTCAGAGGACATGGCGGTCTCTGAGGCTGCATCGTCACATCTGAGCCAACCATCCACCAGCGCAGAGACACGCACCTCGGTGGGTCCCCCTCGCCAACTAGTTGGGGTAGCACTTGGTGATTCACCGCGCATGAGTGAGCATGAGCAGACCCTGGTGGCAGGGGCAGCCGCGGAGGGTCCGCGTCGGTGGGAGCACTCATCTCCAGGCTCTGCTCAGCCGGACCCAGATGCTGAACCCAGGGGGCCACCAGTGAAAAGGAGAGTCGTCGAGGGGCACCAGCTAATTGCTGAGGTACTGGGAGAGGTGCCGCGCGCATTGTCCACAATTGCGCAGGCGATGGAGGAGTCCAACTCCTGCATGAGGGCATTGGTGGCGCAGGTACAGGAGGGTACCGGCGACATAGTGTCGCAGGTAGGTGCGGGAGCGTCTGCGGTGGAGGACAGGCTGGCCTCCCTCGAGCGTCACGCACAGCTCCACATTGAGTCCGTGCAGGCCCTGACAACGGCTGTACGGATTCAGGGTGAGCAACATTCCGCCGCCATAAACAGGCTGACGGATACACTAGGGGTGGCCTTGCAAGGCCTCACACATGCCATCCAAACTGCCGTCCAGCAGGGTGGAAGGGGTGATGTGGGCCGAGGCCACGAGAGGGATGATGGTGACCGGGGACATGGAAGCGGGGACGCTTCTCAAGGCGCCCCCACGTCCCACCCGTTGCCCCCCTCTCAACCAGTACCCGCAATGGTGCCTCCTCTCCAGGTGGCTGAGTCTGCCCCTGCCCCGGTGCAGGAGGAGCAGTCTGTGGAGGTGCCCGTGACCCAGGGGCCGTCCGCCCAAAGCATCTACCCGGTCAGGGCGAGAACAGGAGCAACCTGCCACTACCTCTGCTGGAGCCACAGGGGTAGCACCACGTAGGGGTACCCGCAAAAGAAATCCAAAGGCGTTATAAGCACAAAGGGAATGCACCAGGGTATCTATTAATTTGTACACTTTTTGTTTATATTATCTCACATTGTACATATTAAACACTATATTCTCACCACTCCTGCCACCTCTCGTCCATTCTTCCGCGGCCTGTGCAATAGGTGCGTTCCGTGCAGCCCATCATGACGGCGAACACCTGCTGCCACCCATTGGGCACACTGCTGTGGGTGCAGGAGTACTGGCAACAGTCTTCAGTGGAGGGGGCTGGTATGGTCCCTCGCATGTGCAGGTGAGGAGATGCGAGCGCCTCGCACTGTCTGACTCTAGGAGAACCGTTGACGTATGAGTGCCTCCCTGGCCCGGCGAGCATCCCGGTGAGTCGTGGTTCGGCGCATGGGTCGTCCACCATCCTCTGGCGCGTCCGCGTCCTCCTCCTCCTCCTCCTCATCGCCGTCCTCAATGTGGGTGGCGGGTGTGGATTGGGCCTCCTCCAGCGGCACCCCTCTCTGTAGTGCCATGTTATGCAGGGCACAGCAGACAACTATGATTCGTCCCACTCTGAATGGTGTGTATTGGAGCGCTCCCCCAGAACAATCAAGGCACCTGAAGCGCATCTTGAGCAGCCCTATGGTCTGCTCAATTGTAGACCTGGTAGCAGTGTGGCTGTCATTGTACCGACGCTCCGGCTCGGTGATGGGGTTCCTCAGAGGTGTCATGAGCCACGTGTGTAGGGGATACCCCTTGTCGCCGAGGAGCCAGCTGTTGCCGGCGTTGGGTGCCTGGAGGATGGGCGGGACGGTGGACTCCCTGAGGACGAAGGCATCGTGGCAGCTGCCGGGGTATCTGGCGCACACGTGTAGGAATCTCTGGCGGTGGTCACAGATGAGCTGGGCGTTCATGGAGTGATACCCCTTCCTGTTGATGAACAGCCCTGGCTCATGCGGAGGTGCCCGTATTGCGATGTGGGTGCAGTCGATTACACCCTGTACCCGTGGGAAGCCAGCCATGGCATGGAATCCAACCGCCCTCTCCATCTGGCTGCGCTCGTCCATGGCGAAGTTGATGTAGTGCGAGGCCCTGCGGAACAACCCATCGGTGACCTGCCTTATGCACTTGTGTGCAGACGACTGACAGACCCCAGTGATGTCCCCGGTGGCACCCTGGAAGGATCCGGATGCAAAGAAGTTGAGGGCAGTGGTGACTTTGACGGCGACAGGTAAGAAGATGCTGCTTGGTCCATCAGGGAGCAGCTCGTCGTTAAGGAGGCTGCAGATGTCGGCGACTACCTGGCGATTGACTCTGAGCCGACGTATGCACTGCTCCTCGGAGAGGTCCATGAAGCTGAGCCTCGGTCCGTACACCCTGTGCGGAGGGTAGTGCCTCCTGCGACGCATCTCTCTCTGTGGTTGCCCTCCCTCCTGCTGTGCAGGTGGGTGTGCCACAGCACCGTGTTGGGGGGCTCCACGTCTCCGAGGTGGACGGCGTGGACTGCGAGGCTGGTCATGCTGTTCGTCCTCCGAGGATGTCAACGCTCCACCCATCTGGCAGGTGTTGGTCTGAGGGGTTGTGCAGGGTAGGTAGGTGGTTCCTCGCACTGGGGCTGCGGTTTCACGTCGGTCTGTCCTCTGGCTTGGCGGGGGGTGGTGGAGGGCAGGGGTTGCCCTACGTGACGCGGTGGCCTCCTGTGTGGGTGAGGGCTCTCCCACCCGCTGTGGAGTGCACCTTGGCAGCTGCCACAGGCTGCTGGCTGGAACACGACCGGTTGAAGGGAGACTGTTTCCCCCAGTGTGTTTCACACACTGCGTTGAAGCTAAAATCCCACACTTCCTGTTTTGACAGCTGATTCAGCTCATTTAATGACCTCAACAAGCAAGGTAAGTACACTCAAGTGGAACCCCGCTGGCTTTAATTGCCTGTGGGATTCCCACCAGCGGGGCCTGCACACGCAGCCCCGCACGTCAGCGCGGCACCCGGAAGTGGCCGGGATCTCGGCGCGATCCGGTCACGTGACTGGATATCGGGATTTTCGGGGCCCCCCCCGCTGGAAACCCACAGGAAACCCGACGGTAAAATCGAGCCCATAATCTTTGGCTCACAGAATCATAGAAAATTTACGGCATGGAAGGAGGCCATTCGGCCTATCGTGTCTGCGCCAGCTGAGAAACAAGCCATCCAGCCTAATTCCACTTACCCGCATTTGGTCCATAGCCCTGCAGATCACGGCTCTTCAGGTGCACATCCAGGTTTTTTTTTTAAATGAATTGAAGATTTCTGCCTCTACCACCCTCTCAGGCAGTGAGCTCCAGGCCCCCACCATCCACTGGGTAGAAAAAATGTTCCTCATTTCCACTCTAATCCTTCTACCAATCACTTTAAATCTATGCCCCCTGGTTATTGACCCCTCCGCTAAGGGAAATAGGTCCTGCCTATCCACTCTATCCAGGCCCCTCATAATTTTGTACACCTCAATCAAATCACCCCTCAGCCTCCTCTGTTCCAAGGAAAACAACCCCAGCCTATCCAATCTGTCATCATAGCTAAAATTCTCCAATCCTGGCAACATCCCCCTAAGTCTCCTCTGAACCCTCTCTAGTGCAATCACATCCTTCCTGTAATGTGATGACCAGAACTGTGGCCTAACTAGTGTTTTATACAGTTCCAGCATAACATCCCTGCTTTTATATTCTATGCCTCAGCTAATAAAGGAAAGCATTGCATATGACTTCTTAACCACCTTATCTACCTATCCTGCTACCTTCAAGGATCTGTGGTCATGCACTCCAAGATCCCTAACTTCCTCTACACCTCTCAGTATCTTCCCATTTATTGTGTATTCCCTTGCCTTGTTTGCTCTCCCCAAATGCATCATCTCACACTTAGAATCATAGAAGTTTACAACATGGAAACAGGCCCTTCGGCCCAACATGTCCATGTCGCCCAGTTTATACCACTAAGCTAGTCCCAATTTCCTGCACTTGGCCCATATCCCTCTATACCCATCTTACCCATGTAACTGTCCAAATGCTTTTTAAAAGACAAAATTGTACCCGCCTCTACTACTGCCTCTGGCAGCTCGTTCCAGACACTCACCACCCTTTGAATGAAAAAATTGCCCCTCTGGACCCTTTTGTATCTCTCCCCTCTCACCTTAAATCTATGCCCCCTCATTATAGACTCCCCTACCTTTGGGAAAAGATTTTGACTATCTACCTTATCTATGCCCCTCATTATTTTATAGACTTCTATAAGATCACCCCTTAACCTCCTACTCTCCAGGGAAAAAAGTCTCAGCCTATCCAACCTCTCCCTATAAGTCAAACCATCAAGTCCCGGTAGCATCCTAGTAAATCTTTTCTGCACTCTTTCTCGTTTAATAATATCCTTTCTATAATAGGGTGACCAGAACTGTACACAGTATTCCATTTGAACTCCATTTGCCACTTTTCTGCCCATCTGACCCGTCCATTGATATCTTCCTGGTTTTGTGTCATCAGCAAACTTCGAAATATTACATTTGGTTCCCTCATCCAAATCATTGATATATATTGTGAATAGCTGGGGCTTTCCTCCTCACTATCAACCACATGCCTAACTTTGTGTCATCCGCAAATTTCTTAATCATGCCTCCTACGTTTAAGTCCAAATCGTTAACATATACCACTAAAAGCAAGGGACCTAGTACCGAGCCCTGCGGCACCCCACTGGAAACAACCTTCCAGTCGCAAAAACACCTGTCGACCATTACCCTTTGCTTCCTGCCACTGAGCCAATTTTGGATCCAACTTGCCACATTCCCTTGGATCCCTTGGGCCTTTACTTTTTTGACCAATCTGCCATGTTAGACCTTGTCAAAAGCCTTGCTAAAATCCACTTGGACTACATCAATTACTCTACCCTCATCGATCCTCCATGTCACCTCCTCGAAAAATGCAATCAAGTTAGTCAGACACGACCTCCCCATAACAAATCTGTGCTGACTGTCCTTGATTAGTCCATGCCTTTCTAAGTGACAGTTTATCCTGTCCCTCAGAATTGATTCAAATAATTTGCCTACCACCGAGGTTAGGCTGACTGGCCTGTAATTACTCGGTCTATCCTTTGCTCCCTTTTTAAACAACAGTACAACGTTAGCAGTCCTCCAATCCTCTGGCACTACACTTTTATCCAGTGAAGTTTGGAAAATGATTGTTAAAGCCTCTGCTATTTCCTCCCTGGCTACTTTTAACAGCCTGCGATACATTTCATCCAGCCCTGGTAATTTATCCACTTTCAAAGATTCTAATCCCCTTAATACTTCCTCTCTCACTATGCTTATCCCAACCAATATTTCACACTCCTCCTCCTTAACTTCAATCCCTGCATCATCCCTCTCCTTTGTGAAGACAGATGCAAAGTATTCATTAAGAACCATACCCACATCTTCCGCCTCCTCACCTTTTTGGTCTCTAATAGGCCCTACTCTTTCCTTAGTTATCCTCTTGCTCTTAATATATTTATAAAACATCTTTGGGTTTTCTTTGATTTTACTTGCTAATATATTTTCATGCCCTCTCTTTGCTTTCCTAATTTCCTTTTTAAACTTCACCCCTGCACTTTCTATACTACTTTAAGCTTTCCGTAGTATTGAGTTCCCAGTGTCTATCATAGGATTTCTTTTTCTGCCTTATCTTACCCTGAATGCTTCTTGACATCCAGGGGACTCTAAATTTGGCAGCCCCTCCCTTTTTCTTTGTGGGAACATGTTTACCCTGAACCCCTTGAATCACCTCTTTGAATGCCTTCCACTGCTCTGACACTGATTTACCTTCAAGTAGCTGTTTCGAGTTTACTTCTGCTAAATCACTTCTCAGTTTAGTAAAATTGGCCTTTCCCCAACTGAAAACTTTAACTCCGCTCTGTCTTTGTCCTTTTCCATAACTATGCTAAAACTAACTGTATTATCATCACTACCACTAAAATGCCCTCCCACTGCTACTTCTTCCACCTGCCCCTCTTCATTTCCTAGAACTAAATCCAGAACTGCCCCCCTCTCGTTGGGCTTGCTATATACTGGGTAAAAAAATTCTCCTGCATGCAATTTAAGAATTTTGTGCCCTCTATACCCTTCACACTGTTTGTATCCCAGCTAATATTAAGGTAGTTGAAATCTCCTATTACTGCCCTATTGTTTTTGCACTTCTCAGAAATTTGCCTGCATATTTGTTCCTCTATCTCCCTCTGACTGTTTGGAGGTCTATAGTACACTCCCAGTAATGTGACTGCCCCTTTTTTGTTCTTTAGCTCAACCCATAAGGCCTCATTTGATGCTCGTTCTAAAATATCATCCCTCCTCACAACTGTAATTGCTTCCTTAACCAAAATTGCCACCCCCCACTTCCTTTTTTATTCCCCTCTCTATCGCATCTGAAAACCATGTAATCAGGGACGTTGAGTTGCCAGTCCTGCCCCTCTTTAAGCCAAGTTTCTGTAATAGTTAAGATATCATACTGCTACGTGTCTATCTGTGCCCTCAGCTCATCTGCCTTATTTCCTATACTCCTTGCATTGAGGTAAATACATTTAAGGACTGCCAAGCCCCTCTGCTGTTTATTTTCTAACCTTCGTTCCCTCTGCCTTCCTGACTCACTCACTAATTTTCTGCCTTCCATTTCCAGTTCTGACTTTATCCCATCTGAATCCACACTCAGGTTCCCATCCCCCTGCTAAGCTAGTTTAAACCCTCCCCGAGAGCACTAGCAAACCTCCCCACAAGTATATTGGTCCCGGCCCTGTTGAGGTGCAACCCGTCTGGCTTGTACAGGTTCCACCTTCCCCAGAACCAGTCCCAATGCCCCAGGAATTTAAAGCCCTCCCCCTTGCAGCCACGCGTTCATTTACTTTATCCTCCTATTTCTATTCTCACTAGCGCGTGGCACTGGGAGTAATCCGGAGATTACTAACTTTGAAGTCCTGCTTTTTAATCTTTTTCCTAACTCCTTAAACTCCGCCTGCAGGACCTCATCCCTCTTTCTACCTATGTCGTTGGTCCCAATAAGGACCACGACTTCTGGCAGTTCACCCTCCCCCCCTCAGAATGTTCTGCAGCCGCTCAGTGACATCCATGACCCTGGCACCAGGGAGGCAACATACCATCCTGGAATCATGCCTGCGACCGCAGAAACACCTGTCTGCTCCCCGAACTACGGACTCCTGCAGCATAACCTTAGCAACAATTTGTTTCGGATAATCCATTTTTTCAAAAATGTTGAAGCCAACTTGCAATGGAGAATCTACTCCCATGAAGTAGCAACAAGGTCCTCCTATGATGTTCTGAACACTGGAGAAGATTGAGCTGATAAGTCTTGAGGTTCTGACAACACCATTATCACATCTGCATGACATGAAGACAAAGGTGGTGAGCAATTAATTTCACCCAGATTGTTTATTTACCTCGTAACTGTTGTAGAAACATAGAAAATAGGAGCAGGAGTTGGCCAATCGGCCCTGCGAGCCCATACCCCTTGATGCCTTTTGTGTCTAGAAATCTATCTAGCTCCTTCTTAAATACATTCAGTGATTTGGCCTCCACAGCCTTCTGTGGTAGAGAATTCCACAGGTTCACCACCCTCTGAGTGAAGAAATTTCTCCTCATCTCAGTCCTAAATGTCTTACCCCGTATCCTGAGACTGTGACCCCTCGTTCTGGATGCCCCCCCCCACCCCAGCCAGGGGAAACATCCTCCCTGCTTCCAGTCTGTCTAGCCCTGTCAAAATTTTATATGTTTCAATGAGATCCCTGCCATCCCAGGAATCAGTCTGGTGAACCTTCGCTGCACTCGCTCTATGGCAAGTATATCCTTTCTTAGGAAAGGAGACCAAAACTGCACACAGTACTCCAAGTGTGGTCTTACCAAGGCCCTGTATAACTGCAGTAAGACATTCTTGCTCCTCTGCTCAAATCCTCTTTCAATGAAGGCCAACAAACCATTTGCCTTCCTAACTGCTTGCTGCACCTGGTGTATAAGGACACGCAGGTCCCTTTGTACATCAACACTCCCCAATCTATCACCATTTAAATAATACTCTGCCTTTCTGTTTCTCCTTCCGAAGTGGATAACTTCACATTTATCCATGTTATTCTGCATCTGCCATGTATTTGCCCACACACTCAACTTGTCTAAATCACCTTGAAGCCTCTTTGCATCCTCCTCACAACTCACGATCCCACCTAGTTTTGTGTCATCAGCAAACTTCGAAATATTACATTTGGTTCCCTCATCCAAATCATTGATATATATTGTGAATAGCTGGGGCGCAAGAACTGATCCCTGCAGTACCCCCCTAGTTACTGCCTGCTACCCCAAAAAAGACCCATTTATTCCTACTCTCTGTTTCCTGTCTGTTAACCAATTTTCAATCCATGCCAATACAGTACCCCCAATCCCATGTGCTTTAATTTTGCACACTAACTTCTTATGTGGGACTTTATCAAAGGCCTTCTGAAAATCCAAATAAACCACATCCACTGGTTCTCCCTTATCTACTCTACCAGTTACATCCTCAAAAAACTCCAATAGATTTGTCAAACATGATTTCCCTTTCATAAACCCATGTTGACTTTGTCTAATCCCATTGATATTTTCTAAGTGTCCTGTTATCACATCCTTTATAATAGACTCTAGTATTTTCCCTTCTACTGATGTTAGGCTAACCGGTTTGTGGTTCCCTGTTTTCTCTCTCCCTCCTTTTTTAAATAATGGGGTTACATTTGCCACCCTCCAATCTGCAGGAACTGTTCCATGATCTATAGAATTTTGGAAGATAACAACTAATGTGTCCACTATTTCCATGGCTACCTCTTTTAGTACTCTGGGATGCAGATTATCAGGCTCTAGGGATTTATTGGCTTTCAGTCCCATTAATTTCTCCAGCACTATTTTTTTTACTAATACTAATTTCCTTTAATTCCTCCTTCTCACTAGTCCCTTGGTTCCCTAGCATTTCTGGGAAGTTATTTGTGTCCTCTTCCGTGAAGACTGAACCAAAGTATTTGTTTAATTGCTCTGCCATTTCCTTGCTCCCCATTATAAATTCTCCCATTTCTGACTGTAAGGGACCTAACATTTGTCTTCACTAATCTTTTTCTTTTTACATACTTATAGAAGCTTTTACAGTCCACTTTTATGTTCCTTGCAAGTTTACTCTCATACTCTATTTTTCCCCTCTTAATCAATCTCTTGGTCCTTTTTTGCTGAATTCTAAACTGCTCCCAATCCTCAGGCTTGCTACTTTTTCTGGCAACTTTATGTGACTCCTTTTTGGATCTAATACTATCCTTAATTTATTTTGTTAGCCATGGTTGGGCTGCTTTTCCTTTTGTGTTTTTGCGCCAGAAAGGAATTTATAATTATTGCAGTTCATGCATTCGTTCCTTAAATGTTAGCCATTGCCTATCCACCGTCATGCCTTTTAATGAAACTTCCCAATCTATCATAGCCAACTCACTCCTCATACCTTCATAGTTTCCTTTGTTTAGATTTAGGACCATAGTTTCGGATTAGACTACTTCATTTTCCATCTTAATGAAGAATTCTATCATGTTTATGGTCACTCTTCCCTAAAGGACCCCGCACAACAAGATTATTAATTAACCCCTTCTCATTGCACAATACCCAATCTAGGATAGCCTGTTCCCTGGTTGGCTCCTCAACACACTGGTCTAAAAAACCATCTCATACACACTCCAGGAATTCATCCTCCACAGTATTATTGCTAATTTGGTTTGGCCAGTCTATATGAAGATTAAAGTCACCCATAATTACTGTGGTACCCTTGTTACATGCATCTCTAATTTCCTGTTTGATGCCATCCCCTACATTACCACTACTGTTTGGAAGCCTATAGACAACTCCCACTAGTGTTTTCTGCCCCTTGGTGCTTCTTAACTCCACCCAGACTGATTCTACATCTTGATTTTCTGAGCCAATATCCTTTCTCACTATTGCTCTGATTTCATCCATTACTAACATCACCCCACCTCCTTTTCCTTTTTGCCTGTCTGTATTTGACCCAGAGCTGAGCTTCCGACCTCATATCTTCTCCATCACAAAGACCGCCTATTTCCAACTCTGTAATATCGCCCATGTCCGTCCCTGCCTCAGTCCATCGACTGCTGAAACCCTCATCCCCAATGCTCTTCTGGCTGACCTCCCATCTTCCACCCTCCACCCTTCATAAACTTGAGCTCATCCAAAACTCTTCTGCCTGTATCCTAACTCGCACCAAGTCCCCTTCACCCATCATCCCTATGCTTGCTGATCTACACTGGCTTCAGGTCCATCAACGCCACATATTTTATAATTCTAGTGTTCAATTCTCAGCATGGGCTCACCCCTCCTATCTTTGCAACCTCCTCCAGACCTACAACCCTCCATGTGTTCCTCCAACTCAGGCCTCATGTGCATCTCCCCGTTCCTTTGCCCCACCATTGGCGACTGTGCCTTCAGCCATCTAGGCCCTAAGCGCTGGAATTCCTTCCCAAAACCCTTTATCTCTCCACCTTTCTCTACTCCTTTAAGACGTCTAATGTCGTATTCTTTGGTGTTAATTTTTGTCTGATTAAGCTCCTGTGAAGTGTCTTGAGAGATTTTATTACATCAAAGGCTCTATATAAATGCAAGTTATTGTTGAGCACATAATCTGGGCTAGTACTTCAATACAGTACTAAGGGAGTGCTGCATTGTCGGAGCTACAGACTATTTATGAGGCATTAAACGTAAGCTCTGTCTGCCCTCTCTAGTGGATATAAAACTTCCCATTACACTAATCGAAGAGGCGCAGGGGAGTTCTCCTGGTGGCCTGGCCAATATTTATCTCTCGACCAACAACACAAACAGATTATCTAGTCATTTATCTCACTGCTGCTTACGGAACCTTGCTGTGCATAAACTGTCTGCCATATTTCCTAGTGACTACATTTCAAAAGCACTTAATTGGCTGTGATGTTCTTTGCGACATCCTGATTTCGTGAAAGGCACTATATATTTGCAAGTTCTCTTTCTTTAACTTTGCCTTGCTTACACCTGTGAAATAGATATTCTAATTTCTAACTATGAGACAGAGGAGATCGGTTTGAGAAAGAGAAAAAGAGTGTTTGTTTCCTCATTCTAATTTTTTTTATATAAAGGAAGTTGAATTTTGAAAGCAATCAAAGCCTCTTTGAGGAAGACAGATAAGTAGAAAATGAGGGAAAGGGGCTGAGTTAAACTAATTGCATGTGAGTGGACCTCTGGCCTCTCACCACTTGCCCTTGGAGGGAGCAAGTAGGACGGGGTTAATCAATAGAAGGGCAAGGAGACTGACAGCAGGTCGAGAAGAAAGGCAGAATTCAGAGGTTGAGTAGGCAGTTCAAAGGAAAAAAGAGGAAAGGTAGTGATGGTAGTAAGGAGATGGTAGGAAAGAGGTGTGCATTTGGGAGATGAAGGAGTAGAGGAAGGGATGGAAAGGAAACCAGAAAGCTACATTTTACCAGCATTCCATACACCAAATGCAACCTGCAGTTATTGTGACACATTTCCCTGCCATGCCACCCACCATCCCTACCCAAAAGGAAAGATAAAAAGAAAAAAAAACAGATGAGAGAAACAAAAATAATTAAAAGAAAAGAGAAGAGCAAGAGACAGAAGCAGAAGAGAACAGTGAGAAACAGCAGCATGTAAGGCAATAGTGACCATATTCTCCGACATTCAGTGTGCAATACCCCGGGAGATCAACTAGTACTTTAAATATTTGCATGCAGCAGCATTATAGTGCTCACAATGTCAGATTTTCTGTAATGTTAACAGAGGACTATGAATATTCATATTTTGTTTTAATTAAACATTTTAATTTAACTTGACATTCTGACCTGATCAGTCATGATCATAATCTTGCCATAGCGAAGAGATTTCAGAGATTCTGCATCATCGTAACTTTTCTTGTACTGAAGGCCAACTATCTTGATAATGTTGTTGATTTCTGCATTCTCCATTATCTGCATGACAAAAAGTCATTCATACCTCTGCTTTTGTAGAATTGCAATATTTCACAACTTTCATGCTGTTAATTAACAGACTGGAATTTGCACCATATCCACTTGAAATCTTTTTTACATTTGACATATACACAGGTAGTCACTTACAACAGTAACCACAGCAATTGTAATTAGTTCAACTACTGTTATGAAAATTACAAGAAGTGGCACTTTCAGTGATGCCTTAAAATTAATTCAAGAGCTGAAGTCTTGACAAATTCAGACATCAAATGTGTAAAACCGTTCAATTAGCTACAGAATTTCAGGTATCCATCTAATATTTGAGTGCCAGGGCTTTAAAAAAATAAATTAAATTACTGGAGCTATATCCAATTAAAATTATATACAATTTCCCCCCATTTTTTAAAATTCACAAATCAAAAGTATTGTAAAGTACGCCAAGAATCTACAAGGTTCGCACTATTTGCATTACTTCAGGGCATCATTACACATACCCCTTGACCACACAGTGTGAGGGAACTTATTGCTACTGGGTGTGGAGGAGGGAAAAGAGAAAAGTGCACCATTACACATAAAGGAGGTACAGGAGATGTTGCGTTGGGAGCAATATGGTAATCCCAGAGAGGTTATCCCCAATGGCAGCAGTACATTAAAAAAGAGAGACCAAAAAATCTGTGTAGATTATAAGCTAAATGACTACACAGAGGATAAAGCCGACACCATGCCTCAAATGGAGGAGATTCTAGAAAAACTAGAAGACACCAGGTATGTGAAGGCTCTAAGCCTGAAGGGTTTTTGCACTCTGCACTTGTTATAATGACATGGGTATACAAAAAAATGCCATGTGCACAAAACTCATACTAGCTGGTCCTGATTATTCTCTTGCTTTCATGGTCCATACCGATGCACAGACTGTACTGAGCCAAGGAAATGACTATAGGGAGGAATACCCAGTTGTTTATCTAAGTCCCAAGTTAATATCACAAGAGATAGATTAATGTGCAATTGAAAAACAATGTTTAAGTGCAGTCTTGGTAATACAGAAGCTACAATTGTACTTATATGAATTGAAGGTTACGGTGTGTTCTAATCACAGTCCCTTACAGTCAACCTGTGACAAAAATGCATGTCTTTTGCAATGCAGCATTGTTTGTGAGGACACAATATGGTCATGCAACATTGTAGTGGTTTCCAAAACAGGAGTGTCGATGCACTGTAACATCAGGAATGAATCTAGTTTTGATCCTCACAAGCGCCAAATCAGTGACACCAACAAGCATTGAGTTCAAAGAGGGGAGTGGGAAGTAATGCAACAAAAATCAAGTATTTGTTCCCAGTTTTTGTTTGGTGGCTGTTCCTCTAAATCTAATCATGGTACCTAACCAATTTTTAAAAAACTATTGCCATCCAGATTCCTTTACCAAACTTAACTCGACTCAATGTGGTATGCTTTGTTGGTTACAGGCTTGATAAGGGAAGCCTTTCCACCATCTACAAGGCACAAGTCAGGAGTGTGATGGAATACTCCCCACTTGCCTGGATGAGTGCAGCTCCAACAACAATCAAGAAGCTCGACACCATCCAGGTCAAAGCAGCCCGCTTGATTGGCAACCCATCCACCATCCTAAACATTCATTCCCTTCACCACCGGCGCACTGTGACTACAGTGTGTAGCATCTACAGGATGCGCTGCAGCAACTTGCGAAGGCTTCTTCAACAGCACCTCCCAAACCCGCGACCTACCACCTGGAAGAACAAGGGCAGCAGGTGCATGGGAACAACACCACCTGCACGTTCCCCTCCAAGTCACACACCATCCCGACTTGGAAATATCACCGCTGGGTCAAAATCCTGGAACTCCCTACCTAACAGCACTGTGGGAAAACCTTCACCAGACGGACTGCAGCGGTTCAAGAAGGCGGCTCACCACCACCTCCTCAAGGGCAATTCGGGATGTGCAATAAATACTGGCCTTGCCAGTGACGCCCACATCCCATGAACGAATAAAAAAAAATTCAAATTTAACAAGGCCATGCTTTTGGTTCGGTTTGCATACAACAACAATATTTTAAAATTTGAGTGGACAATTATTCAAACTACACAAAATCCCTGTAACACTATTCTGCTTGAATTGGACAGCCAGTTTGAAATTTCTAACAACAGTTAGACGCCTGGCAGTCGTGAAAAAAATTAAGAAAAGAAACAGTTTTAGGTGCCTTACTTTAGAAAAGATGTCATGGAGAAAAGATTCATTAATGTGATACCAAGTATGACAGGCTTTAGTTATGAGGAGAGATCAGAGAAACTGGCGCCCCTTTCTTTAGAACTAAGATAGCAAAGAGAAGATTTGAGAGGCATTCAAAATTATAGGAGGTTTTGATGAAGGAAATTGGAAAAACTACTTCCACTATTTGTTTGTTTGCCTTTTTGCTAAGTGAATTTGCTTAATAGTTTTAAACTTATAATGAGGTCTGTAGGTGTGATGCTCCATTCGTTTACTGAAGACAACTGAGATCCTATCAAAGTTTGGATAGGGCCAATAAATAATGAACATAATTTTCTTTAGTTAACCAGGATGCATTACAGAAAGGTTACATGGATCTCAAAGCTGGGATACATTCTCCCAAAATGTATGGGGAGTTAGATCTCTCTCGTGGGTGAGTCATATAGGAATATGAGTAGGCCATTCAGCCCCTCGTGCCTGCTCCGCTATTTGATAAGATCATGGTTGATCTTTAATCTAACTCCATATACCTGCCTTTGGCCCATATCCCTTAATACCTTTGGTTGCCAAAAAGCTATCTATCTCGGATTTAAATTTAGCAATTGAGCTAGTATCAATTGCCGTTTGCGGAAGAGAGTTCTAAACTTCTACCACCCTTTGTGTGTAGAAATGTTTTCTAATCTCACTCCTGAAAGGTCTGGCTCTAATTTTTAGACTGTGCCCCCTACTCCTAGAATCCCCAACCAGCGGAAATAGTTTCTCTCTCTATCCACCCTATCTGTCCCCCTTAATATCTTATAAACTTCGATCAGATCACCCCTTAACCTTCGAAACTCCAGAGAATACAACCCCAATTTGTGTAATCTCTCCTCGTAACTTAACCCGTATCTATGATAAGAGAAACAAAATAATCTGAAGAAAGGTAGAAACCGTCCGAAAATGTCGCACTGGTTAATGTGCACAGACACACCCCAACATATATACACTCACACATATACACAAATATTTTAAAAACTTATTTCTTAATTAGCACGCCAATGATAATATCTTGCCAGAACTTTCATTTTGAGGTTACATCTCAACAGCTTTACTCACAGTTGTTTTACATGCAAGAGATTTCTATCTGACTGAGGGTCAAAAAGGCATATACTTCATTCAAAATGTGAAAGCGTAATGCAATATGAATTGTTAGATTCTATCACCTGTGTGCAGTCATACCTGCTTGTGTGAAGCTTCTCGAACATTGAGAAGTTTACCCCTCAGTGGGAACACACCATATCTATCACGCCCAATGACACCCAGACCTGACACAGCCAAGGATTTGGCTGAATCTCCTTCTGTCAGAATCAATGTACAGTCTGAAGAATGTCTGCCACCTGTTTCAGAAATACATACATGTCCGTAACTTGTACAGTTTTTCTTATTAAAGACTGATGTTACACTAATTTAAAAAAAGCATTTTATACTCAAATATCTGAATGAGCTTTTGGCAACTACTGTAGCTCCAAACTTAAGACAAGCTTTCACTAATGACCATAATAGGAATGAACCATTCTATTTTTAATAAAGGCTCTAAAAGGTAGCTTAAGTTATCTCTATTCTAGTAAATATGAAAGCAAAAACACTTACTGTACCTGCATCATTGGCATCATCCAGTTTTGGAATGCCTTTAATTTTGCTGTGTTTTACTGAGGAACACTTCTTGTTAAGTTGGGTCTGGGCTTTAAATTTGACCCAATTTAGTATACTTTCAACAATGCCGCAGTTATTTGCCTGGAAGGACCAAACAGATTTTCATTCCCTTTACAACTGTGAATATGTCAATCTTGATGCCAAAACATTCTGTACATTTTAACAATACAAAATGCAAAGAAACCAAAGAATGCTGAAATCTTGAGAAACCCCATGACGGTTGGAAAAACACTTCCTAGTACATAAGCAACTGTCATTTATATAGTGTCTTTAATGCAGAGAATCATCCTAGAGGGGAGAGAAAGTAACTGAGCCATGGTGGGAGTTGGTAGAGGAAACCATAAGCTTGGTGGAAAAGATGGGTTTTAAAAAAAACTCCTTAAAACCCAAGAGAGGCGACGTAGAGGGTTTTAGAGAGGGAATTTCAAGAGTGTAGAGATGAAGCTGCTACCAATAGTAATATGTGGGTGAAGGGGATTGAGTTTAGAGATAAAGATTTTCATTGGGATTGGGGTTGTTAAGGAGACACTGGAGACAGAAGAAAACAGTTTTGCTGATGGATAGGATGTGGGTCTGAAACTCAGTTCTGAGTAAACAGGCCACTGAGGATTGCACGACTTGTTTCAGCTTGACTGAATAACTGGGGAGCAGGATGGAGTCGGTGGCAAGGGTGTGGAGTTTATGGCTTGAGCCAAAACATTTTGAAACCTCACCTCTTGTCTTAGTAAATATCATCCTACCAGGTCCAGGTAAGTTAAGTGTAGGGAGGCAATCCCAAGGGAGGGCTGTGGAAGGTCAGTCGTCATGAGAGCATTCATGACCCTCCTGACCCCACAAAATCACCTACAAACTGCTTTTTAAACTTTTTCTGAGCAGCCTTTAAGGGCCACTAGTTAGGCCACTCAAAGCCAAATACCAATGAGTGGAAGCAAGCATGGTGCATGTTCCACCGATTGGTACTTCAAAATTTCATGGGGCTCCAATTGGCATCATAGGACCCTGGTTTGCACGGGATAATGAGGAACCTGCCTGTTACCAGCAGGAGCCTGGCCTGGCCTGGCCATTTCAAGGCCCCAACCAAAAAATGGCAGAGCCCCATCAGTGGGAACGGGGTGGTAAGTGCTGCATCGCTATTTTAAATTGCAGTACCAGCCCAATCCCAGCCAGTAGAAGAGATGAAAACCGGCTCTACAGATTTCATCCAAGTCAGAAAAACAAAGAAATACAAGCTTGAGTAACATGAAAGGTCAGGGGCAAAAAAAGTTAGTTTTCTAGGTACAAAAAATGAAAACAAGGAGCCAACTTTATGAAAGGAGGGTGAAGTTATACTAGATGGATGTGCTTCGATAGGCCTTTCCCCATTCCTGACTTTCCTTATGCATTTAAGTACTCCTAGATCTTAAGCTCACCATTCAAATGCATTCAAAAGGAAGCTAGATTCAACAAAGCAGAGAAATATGGGTTGGAGTAAAAATTGATTTGGCAACAAAAGCAAGGGATAAATTGGTCAGATCCTGAAAAAGGACCGAAACGGTAGAGCAAAGTAGATGCTCTAAATGGCCGGTACATGCGTTACATATGTTATAAAAACCTTCTTAATAGATCACTTACTCTATTTTCAGAATAACCATTTAAAAAAAAAATCAAGTTGGGAAAAATTTCTACTTACACCTGATGTTGGAAAGCAAACTAAAACTTATAGAACATTGTAAATATCGATGTATTAACATTGAAATACTAACCGCTTTGAAGAATTTCTCAGAAAGGACACACTTGGACCCAAAGTTCTTAGGTTGAAGAGTCATATTTTCCTTTGTTTGAGAATCAAATGTTGGGTTTTCAATCAGACAGTTGACAAAGACCCATACATGATTTTTTACCTATGTAAAAGGAGAAAACATCTGTATTTATCTTCTTCCTAAATTAATGAGTTTTTTTTTCATGTTAAGGTTTAAGTACAATTCTGCTAAAAAAAATCTTACCTGAAAAGGTTTCACGGATACTCCAGCTTTGTTTTTCTTTTTGACAACTTCAATAAGTTTACTAACAATCTGATCAACTACGTAATCAGCATGTCTACCACCCTGTGAAAATAGGATCTGCATTAAATTCAGAATCTTAATATTTCTAATTTGCAAATAAGAAAAATATATCCATGAACAAAGTTTCTTGTATTTTTAAAAAGCAATGGTTGAATGTATGTATAACACACAAAACTGCACTGGTTCTCAAATACTAACCTTTGTGGTAGCAATGCTATTTACAAAGCTGATTTGCTGGAAGCCTTTCTCACTCATGGTCAGGCACACTTCCCATCGATCGTTGACAGATTCATGAACCATCTTCAGTGCAATGCCAGTTTCATCCAATTTATCTTTCACATAAAGATCAACATAGCTCCGGAACCCATTTATCTATAGGGCAAATAATAAAACACTTAAGTCAAAGTCAAAGCATACATCACACATATACCACTAGTTTGCCTATTCCTCACCTCCAATCCTTTATTCCTTTTCCCTCCTTTTTCCTGCTGCGTCCATCCTTTGAAGCTTGTTGTAATTCTTCATTCACATGCACCCTTAATGTAAACTACCCCTTACACCAAAAGCTATATTTTCTGTAACCATTAATTTCTTAAGCCACGGTTTTGAGTGATTATGCTATGGGTTAGGGGAGTGATGCTGGGGTGGGGGAGGTGCTGAATGGAGTGCCACATAAACAGATGTGAAAAATACTAAAGTTACAAAAATTCTGGTAGCATTTTTCACAAGACAAACATGGATGAGAAGAGTTAATCAGCCCATCTTAGCTTATGCTTCTAGAAAGTACTCAGATCTCCCTATCACAGCATCCAAATGCTCCTTACATATTTCCACATTCGACTTAATGCATGACAAACTTCCTATAATCAATCCAAAATCTTCCTTTCACTAGCTTGAAGCCAACTTCCTTAGTCCTTTTGCATTTTAATTTGAAGTAGTGTTCTGGATTTACCTTCTTTCAACCATTAACTACCATATACATCTCTAGAAAGTCATCTGTCACTTTCTTTCCAAGTTGAAAAGCCCATATTTCTCCAGTTTTTCTAATGGCATGGATCAGTATTGTGGGTCTTTAATGTCTCCCCCTTGCGTCCCAGTAACCAACAAATGGACACATTACTCTGGGCACGGTTCAGCAAGGCACTGAACAGTTTAAGCACGACTTCCTTCAATTTATAATCTACTGTTTTTAGTTCAGGATTACATTTGCTTCTTTGCTACTCCTTATTAATTGGACATATTTAATGCAGTGTCTATTAATATCCCTACATCTCTTTCAACATCATTCAAGGAGTACTTATGCTGCCTATTTTTTCTATGTGCAGCAGTTTATACTTATCAATCTTTAACTTCAATAGTCACTGTTCTTTCCGCTTACATACTTTGTCTAATTCATTGAGTACTTCATGAGCTGTCTCCTCAGATTCAACTGTCCCTCCTAGTTTGGCATCATTTGCAAATTTCATGAGTTTGCATAGAGCTCTGAATCCAAGTCGTTAATGTAAATCAGATAGTAGGAATCCCAACATCAATGCCTGGAACAATCCACTGGGGAGCAGCCGCACCTGAACTTTACTCCCCGAACAAGCATATAATACTTCTTCCCCACCAGCCAATTTCTTATTCATTCCCAGGTTTAACTTTGAATCCCCACTGCTTTAAACTTAAGTTGTAGCCTTAAGCTTAAGCAGCAGCCTGTCTGAATTCTGTTCAAGTATTTTTTAGAAAGCTAGGTACACCACATTGAGGGATTAACCTTCTCAAAATGCAGTCAAGGAGGTTGGTGAGGCAAAATTCCCCCCTTCTGAAAGTGTCAGTTGCCATTTACTGAGTTATGATTATAGAATTAATAGTCAATACTCCTGATAATAGATGCTATTATTTTACCAGTTACTAATGTGAAGCTGATTGATTTTTAGTTGTTTGTTTGTCACCCTCTGAAAATTGGCATCAGGTTTGCTTGTTTCTAATCTAGCAAAAACTCGCTAACAGCCGACTCCCTCATTACAGGGATCAACACTTCACGAACCTCACCTCTTGTCTTAGTAAATACTATCCTTCCTGAATGATTTAGGTCAAAGTCGCTAATTTGACTATTACAAAAACTGGAGTATGAACCATTGTAGATAATTTTAAGAATTTAACGTAGTAACTGTTTGTGAGAAGACAGATGGCTACATCAACTATTTACCAATATTGGGAGAATTTCGATTGACTTTAAAATTTTTTTTTGTAATTTCTGTACTCCAGGTGAGCAATGTTAACACTGGATAATGAAACAATTTTCCACTTTGCACATTCATCATTCACTGACTAGATTATCCTAAACTATAATTTGACTGAGTTAAATACTTCAGAAGAAGCATGATTACTGGTTAAACAAGTTGAATACAGAAAAAAGCAAATAATTTTTGGGGGAAAAAAATTCAAAGCACCACTTCACTTCCCCTTCAAGTGCTGCATTATGGGTTATTCAAAATATAGTATTGCATAAAGACCCAAAAAGTCTTGCATTGTGCACAATTCCACCCCCCCCCCCACCGCCTTCAGACACAATTGTGTCACTGCTATTACCACCACGCTGATTTGATCATTTTTCTTACCCCTTGAGCTCTGCAATACTTGGTCTCCAAGGTACTGATGTTGATATCAACTAAGCTTTGAGACATCCCACTCTCCAGCCAAGGTAGCAATGCTTCAGGCCTTCTTTTAAAAAAAAGTTCCCCCCCCCCAACACACCCACCTCTGCTTCCCCATCTATTGTTGGCCACCACTGGTCTCCCACACCCGTTTTTAGCCACTCCCCAGTCTGCCCATTTGTAGCCACTTCCCAGCCTGCTCAGTGGCTTTTGTTCCCATGCTCCCTGATCCTCATCTCCAGCATCAAACTCGGAAACAGCCACTTGTTTTTTTTTTAAAAAGCACTTGTAGCACTATAGTCTATTTATTGCACTATACAAGTGTTTAAAAAGACAAAGTGCCAGTTTTCCAACATAGGGCTAAGAGGCTTTCAGATCAGGCTGAGGGAGGGGATGAAAGAATAGTGAGGGGGGGGGGGGGGGTCAGGAGGTAAGGGAGGAGTTGAGATGAGTTGATGGGGTTAAAAAGGGGCAGAGTGAGGAATGCGAGGGGCACTCCATCTTTTGCAACATATTTTCTGCATCATTTTTTATGTCAAGTTTTTTCTGATACCGTCACATTACCTCCATTACTCTACTTCCAGCAGTTTTCTATTGATTTCACTTACCCTGAAGTCTTGCACATTTGGTCTTGAAAGTGGGTAGCGCTATTGCCTTATCTTTAAGACCTCTCAACTGTCACCAGCTTACATGGCACCATAAAGACCAGATTCAGGCTAATACAGCTTTCAGGAGAGTTTTAATTGTTAAGTATATTTAAAATTAATTTTTTTCCCACTGGTCCCAACTCAGTCATTTCTGGGCATCCTCCTCTCAGGCCTTGACTGCACCTGTACCTACCCCTATCCTCTACAATCAGAATTTTACTCATACCCCCAACAATTTCCCACCATCGGATATCTTCATGGGCCTTGGCATTCCCGTCTGCACCCATCCTAATGCTGTCCTTATGTTCCTCTTTGTAAAACTTCCCTGTCCACCTGTGTCTCATGGTTCTGATTCCCTTCCCCACCATGTTGCATCTCTCACCCAAAAAGAAAAATATAGAAACAGAAAAGGACAGAGCAAAGCAGGGATGAGCTAGAGAAAAAAACAGCAAGGAGCAGCAACATGAAGATAATAGTGTGCCAAGATGGAGACGATATGGTATAACTTATAAGCAATGCCACAGGAGATCAATTAATAATTAATTTTAATAAGTGCATTTGTAGAATGGGGGAAAAAATTATGTTTAATTAATGGTTTGGGAAATCTAGAATGCAACAAAATTTAACTAGGAAAAAAATATATTTTTTAAAGTTTAGAAATTTTCTTCACAAGGGAGAAACTTAGAACGCATCATGTTGAAAGTGCCACTCCCTGATAAGACACAGGTTCACAATTGTAATTCTCTTATGCTCAGTTAACATTTTAGCCATGTAATTGTAGTGAAGCATCCAGCACAATACCAGGCACTTCTCCACCAGGAAGCATAGAGAAATCTAAAAGCCAGTCATCCTGGCCCACTCTTGCACAACTGTAATGGTACAAGATGATCCTGTAGCCTACGAGATTTCTTTAAGGCACAAATAACAATTGAAAAAATAAAACAAACTCACACAAATTAAAGTTAATTTGAACAGCTGGCATGAATGTAACTTAAAACTTTGGATCTTCTAGTTGGAAGCAAAGTGCAAGTACCCCAAAACATCCTACAAATATTAATACTACTTTTTTAAAATGCTTACTGGCAATTTCTTTCCATTGAGCATGACTTTGACTCCTTTACATGACCCAGCTACATCGTAAGCCCTTCGAGTCATGAGTGCCACTATATCTTTATCCAGTTTTTCCATGTTGAATTTTGACAGATCAGGTTGGAATGTAATACATGTGTAATCATCACCGTCAAAATATTTAATCTTCGCCTCAGATGATTTGTTCATATTGTTTGTCCATGTCTGTTTAAGGGAAACAAAAATATTTAGTAGTTTTGTTAAATTCCATTTTATTCATGGCTTAGGTACAAAATTAACAAATATTGCTGTTTTCATATTACAGAAGTTATCCCTCGTGAATATGATTACAAAATCATTTTACATGGTCTGCTTTTGTTAATAGGATAACAACTATGGACAATCACTCATCCATGTATAAAGGAATAATAATAAAAGGAGTCACATAACATATTAGCGCAGATAAAGTAAAGGCTTTAGTTTAAAAATAATAGATGCTTACGAAGGAAAAACAGTGTTCTACAGCATCAGGCCGAAATGCTATAAAAATATCGGTACAGATAAAAAAAATTTAAAAATTGGCAAATAGAACTCTAAATCAGCAATTGGAACTATCTAAAGAAATGGAAAAGATACAGTGACAAAAGTACATTTTGTCTATGTTTAATTTTCAATATTTTTATATTGCTAGAATCAATATGAAAGGGGCCAAAATAGGTCACACAGGGGTAAGATCAGTAACGGCTACCTGTTTTCTGCAAGATGGAGAAAATTTACATACAGTTTAGCATGCAAAAGGTATTATTTCAGATGCTTTGTTCCTCAGATCACTGTCACATCTTACTGCTTACGGTGTCATTCTATTTAACTTACTCAGTTTGACATTTCAGTTACAGAAAGTGAGGCTGCTTGATGTTTCTCTAGACTATCAGAAATGGAGATCATATTTGGTTCAAGCCATCTTGCCTCAGACCAAAGAATTGGGCTTGGGCGGGAGTAGCAGGTTTGATTGACAGTCGAGTCTGAGAACTTTGAGAAAGAACCAAAGTCCTTAGCTGGCTGCAGTCCTCTTTGACTGACAACTCAGTGGCCATGGGTTTTCCAATTATAGATACTGGATTTTACATCAGCCCACTGTTACATTAGCTCACTGTTAGCACTTTTGTCCGAGTCCGAAGACTGCGGGTTCAAGCCCTACTCCAAAGACTTGAACGCATGCGCAATTGGCATAAAGACAAGCAGATCAGAGGGTTAAATGTGTGGCTCAAAAGAGTGGTGTGGGAGACAGGGGTATCGATTCATGGGACACTGGCACCAGTACTGGGGAAAGAGGGAGCTGTTCCTTTGGGACGGGCTCCACTTAAACTGGGCTGGGTCCAGTGTCCTGGTAAATCAAATAACTAGGGCTGTAGATAGCGCTTTAAACTAAAAAAAGGCAGGGGAAGGGGGGGTTCAGATGAGGGGAAATTTAGAAATCTAAAGAGAAAAGTCAAGGCATTAGAGCAGTGTAGCGATTCGGGTAAAGGTAAGCAGAGTGAGACAGGAAGGGACGGAGAGTTTAACGCTAATAGTGCATCAGCGAATAAGGAAAATTGCCCAGGTATGTCCTGTCCACAAAAAGCAGGACAAATACAATCCGGCCAATTACCGCCCCATCAGTCTACTCTCAATCATCAGCAAAGTGATGGAAGTTGTCGTCGACAATGCTATCAAGCAGCACTTACTCACCAATAACCTGCTCACTGATGCTCACTTTGGGTTCCGCCAGGACCACTCGGCTCCAGACCTCATTACGGCTTTCGTCCAAACATGGACAAAAGAGCTGAATTCCAGAGGTGAGATGAGAGTGACTGCCCTTGACATCAAGGCAGCATTTGACCGAGTGTGGCACCATGGAGCCCTAGTAAAATTGAAGTCAATGGGAATCAGGGGGAAAATTCTCCAGTGGCTGGAGTCGTACCTAGCACAAAGGAAGATGGTAGTGGTTGTTGGAGGCCAATCATCTCAGACCCAGGACACTGCTGCAGGAGTTCCTCAAGGCAGTGTCCTAGGCCCAACCATCTTCAGCTGCTTCATCAATGACCCTCCCTCCATCATAAGGTCAGAAATGGGGATGTTCGCTGATGACTGCACAGTGTTCAGTTCCATTCGCAACCCCTCAGATATTGAAGCAGTCCGTGCCCGCATGCAGCAAGACCTGGACAACATCAAGGCTTGGGCTCATAAGTGGCAAGTAACATTCGTGCCAGACAAGTGCCAGGCAATGACCACCTCCCCATGACATTCAACAGCATTACCATCGCCAAATCCCCCACCATCAACATTCTGGGGGTCACCATTGACCATAAACTTAACGGGACCAGCCATATAAATACTGTGGCTACAAGAGCAGGTCAGAGGATGGGTATTCTGCGGCGAGTGACTCACCTCCTGACTCCACAAAGCCTTTCCACCTTCTACAAGGCATAAGTCAGGAGTGTGATGGAATACTCTCCGCTTGCCTGGATGAGTGCAGCTCCAACAACACTCAAGAAGCTCAACACCATCCAGGACAAAGCAGCCCGCTTGATTGGCACCCCATCCACCACCCTAAACATTCACTCCCTTCACCACCGGCGCACAGTGGCTGCAGTGTGTACCATCCACAGGATGCACTGTAGCAACTCGCCAAGGCTTCTTCGACAGCACCTCCCAAACCCGCGACCTCTACCACCTAGAAGGACAAGAGCAGCAGATACATGGGAACAACACCACCTGCACGTTCCCCTCCAAGTCACACACCATCCCGACTTGGAAATATATCGCCGTTCCTTCATTGTCGCTGGGTCAAAATCCTGGAACTCCCTTCCTAAACAGCACTGTGGGAGAACCTTCACCACACGGACTGCAGTGGTTCAAGAAGCGGCTCACCACCACCTTCTCAAGGGCAATTAGGGATGGGCAATAAATGCCAGCCTCGCCAGCGACGTCCACATCCCATGAACGAATAAAAAAAGTCATTTCAAGGAAAACTGATAAAAAGCTAAAATTAAAGGCGCTTTATCTGAATGCATGAAGCATTCGTTACAAGATAGATGAATTAATGGCACAAATAGAGATAAATGGGTTTGATCAGAAGCCATTACTGATACGTGGTTGCAAGATGACCAAAGTTGGGAATGAAATATTCCAGGGTACTTGACATTTCAAAATGACAGACAAAATGGAAAATGAGGGGGTGTAGCACCGATAAGAAAGGATAACATAAGGACAGTAGTGAGGAAGGATTTAGACTCGGAAGATCAGGAAGTAGAATCAGTATGGGTGGAGATAAGAAATAACAAGGGGCAGGAAACACTGGTAGAAGTAGTCTATAGGCCCCCTAACAGTAGCTATACTATTGGTAGAGTATTAATCAAGAAATAAAAGCAGCTTGTAGCAAAGGTAATGCAATAATCGTGGGGGACTTTAATCTTCATATGGACTGGACAAATCAAATTGGCAAAGGTAGTTTGGAGGACAAGTTCATGGAATGCATTCGAGACAGTTTTCTAGAACAATTCTTCGTGGAACCAACCAGGGAGCAGGCTATTTTAGATCGTAACCTGTGTAAGAAGACATGGTTAATTAGTAATCTCATAGTAAGGGATCCTCTGGGGAGAAGTGATCATAATATGATAGAATTTCACAGAGTTTGAGAATGACGTACTTAAGTCAGAAACTAGAGTCTTAAACTTAAAGCCAATTACATAGGTCTGGGGTATGAGTTGGCTATGGAAGATTGGGAAATTAGATTGAAAGGGTGACAGTAGATAAGCAATGGCAAACATTTAAAGAAATATTTCATAATTCTCAACAAACATACATTCCATTGAGAAATAAAAACTCCAGGGGAAAAGTGATCTATCCATGGCTAACTAATGAAGTTAAGGACAGTATCAGATTAAAAGAAGAGGCTTATAATGTTGCGAAGAGCAGTAAGTCTCAGGATTGGGAGAGTTTTAGAAACCAGCAAAGGATGACCAAAAAAAGAGGGATAAAATAGAATGAGAGTAAACTAGCAAGAAATATAAAAACAGATTGTAAGAGCTTCTACAAGTATGCAAAAAGGAAGAGAGTAGCAAAAGTAAACGTGGGTCCTTTTGAGGCTGAGACAGGAGAAATTATAATAGGGAATAAGGAAATGGCAGAGACGTTAAACAAATATTTTGTACCTGTCTTCACAGTAGAAGACACAAAAAGAATACCAGAAATTGTGGGGAACCAAGGGTCTAATGAGTGTGAGGAACTTAAAGTAATTAATTAGTTAAGAGAAAGTACTGGGGAAATTAAAGGGACTAAAAGCCGACAAATCCCCTGGACCTGATGGCCTACATCCGAGGGTTCTCAAAGAAATGGCTGCAGAGATAGTGGATGCATTGGTTGTGATCTTCCAAAATTCCCTGGGTTCTAGAACGGTCCCAGTGGATTGGAAGGTAGAAGCGTAACACCGCTATTTAAGAAAGGAGGGACAGAGAAAACACGGAGGGGCAGAGAAAACACGGAGGGGCAGACCAGTTAGCCTCACATCAGTCGTCAGGAAAATGCTGGACTCCATTATTATGGCTGTGGTAACAGGGCACTTAGAAATCATAATATGATTAGGCAGAGTCAACATGGTTTTATGAAAGGGAAATCATGTTTGACAAATTTATTAGAGTTTTTATGAGGATATAACTAACAGGGTAGATAATGGGGAACCAGTGGACGTAGTGTATTTGGATTTTCAAAGGCATTCGATAAGGTGCCACATAAAAGATTGTTACACAAATAAGGGCTCAGGAGATTGGGAGTAATATATTAGCATGGACAGAGGATTGGTTAACAGAGAACAGAGAGTAGGAATAAATGAGTCATTTTCAGGTTGGCAGGCTGTAACTAATGGGGTGTCACAAGGATCAGTGCTGGGGCCTCAGCTATTTACAATCTATATTAATGACTTGGATGAAGGGACCAAGTGTAGTGTATCCAAGTTTACTCATGATAAAAAGCTAGGTGGGAAAGTAAGCTGTGAGGACACAAAGAGACTGCAAAGGGATATAGACAGGTTAAGTGAGTGGGCAAGAAGGTGGCAGATGGAGTGTAATGTGGGGAAATGTAAGGTTATTCGCTTTGGTAGGAAGAATAGAAAAACATAATTTTTTTTAAATGGTAAGAAACTTTTAAAATGTTAGCCTTCAGAGAGATTTGGGTGTTCTTGTACACAAAACTCAAAGTTATCAAGCAGGTACAACAAGCAATTAGGAAGGTAAATGGTATGTTGGCCTTTATTGCAAGGGGATTGGAGTGCAAGAGTAAGGAAGTCTTGCTGCAATTGTACAGGGTTTTGGTGAGACCACACGAGTAATCTTCAACTTTGTCTGGAGGTCCAAGGTAGTCTGCATCTGCAGGAACATCATGTACAAGCCCCCCGACAAAAAAGGTCGGGGGGGGGGGGGGGGGCGAAGAAAGGGCATCCTGGATCTCCCCTTGATCCTGATGGTCACCTTCATGTGTGTGATTGCCTCAGGATGTGTGTGGAGCCCCAGAACAGAAACACCAAATCTCATTACATGCTGAATTTCTACCTGTCCACCATGGAGAAGACTGGGTCTGACCGAGCAGACGCAGGGCGTCCCATCCAGCTGGACCGTACCCTACCACCTGTCCCAGGTAGAAAAGTTCCTGAGGAGGAACCACTTCGACCACAAGGCCGCCAGACAGTGGTCGGCACGGAACGTTCTGGGGGTCTTGCAGGGAAAGGAGAGGATGGAGCAGATAGGGCAGTTCCCCGACCAGACGGTCAAAGCCATTTGGCAGAATGTCTCATCACCGGAACTAACCAAACAGACACCAGGATATAGATTGGATGGTGGTGTGAAGGGCATCACCAGTGCAGTCTTTCCTACACACAGAGAATCTCAGCGCCACCGCGAGATGCCCTCGAGGCTACAGCGGGGACGAGACTGTCATCCACCTTCTGATGGACTGCCCCTTTGCGCAGAAGATGTGGAGAGAGATGCATTGGTATCTGTCCCGGTTCATCCCCAACAGCTCAGTAACACAGGATGCTGTGCTCCACGGGCGGTTCCCTGGGACATACACCGAGACAGGTATCACCTGCGGCTGGAAGACCATAAACTTGGTGAAGGAGGCCCTTCGATCCGCCCGAAACCTGCTGGTCTTCCAACTGAAGGAGCTGTCCAGGACAGAGTGTTACTGACTGGCACATTACAAGGTCCAGGAGTACGTGCTGCGGGACACACTGAAGTGAGGTGCAGCCTAAGCAAAGGCTCTATGGGGAAAGGCCATTGTGTAAGGACATCCCACTTTGTATTGTGCAGAATGTATCAGAAGATATGTACTGTGTTTTAAATGGTAATGATAGGATCAGAGTATGTACGATCTGTATTGTATCTTTTGAATTGTAATTGTGTATTTACATTGAACTGTGTGTATCTTTAAATTTTAAGAAATAAAGTATATTTTGAAATTCAAAAATGTATCATGCTCGACAGGAAAAAGGTAACTTTGGACCTATGGCTCCCAAAACTCTCCACCACTGGGGTTTTCCTTGTGCCATTTCTAGGTCTGTTGTAGACTAATTGATAGAGATTGATTGCTACGATTAGGCAACATCTCCATTAATATTGTATATTGTATCATGCAACTACCAAGATGGTAGAAGGCAAACTAAATGGACCTTGGTCGTATATCATCTCGGAATGTCTTGGTGGGGGGGGGGGGGGGCGGCGGCAGAGAGATCCGGGGTGGGTTTGGGGGTGGTCAGAGAGATCCGGGGGCCGGATAGATCACGGGGGTCTGATCACTCCTCCTGGCTCACAAGCAGAGTTGGAAAGGCACTGTTGGATCCAGCCGTTCTCGCCTCCCTTCAGCTGTCGGGTTTTCCGAGCCCTGGAAAGCCACGCAGCCTCATTAAAATGTATAAATTAAGGACCCGGCTCGGGAGAACAGGTTAGTTGCCTGCCCCCCATTCCACCTCCATTAAAACCGGAACTGGCTGTGTTGGAAACGGGTTTCTTTCCTTTAACCCCCCCACCTGTCCTGGGGGTAAGGAGTTGGTTAGTATTCCCCCCTTCCCTCATTTTCTTCTAAATTGATGGACAGAGCCTGGTATCAGTTGATGAATGTAATCGCTTGGGGAGCTGCACAGACTTTCTTATTTTTATTACTCTTTCTACCAACCTTAATCCATCCACTATCTCTATTTCCTTGGCTTCTCTCAGTACTTGTCTCTATGGCAGGACAATGCTGTCCCCAGATTATTCTGGTCCCAGGCTCCAATCTCTGATGGTTCACTCTCCAGGTCTGGTGTTAGCCCAGCCATTTCACTGGTCTGTGGTGACTCATTTACTGGGTCTAATAACATCCATTTGCCCTCAAAAGCCCCTCACTTTTGTATGCCCCTGTAAATTCCTTCCTCTCTAAAGCCATAAGCCTTTATATTAGATTATTTGTTGATAGACAATCATGATACTAAAGATACTACCAGGCTACCAGAACCTGATGATTTATAATCAAGCATCCTGAAGCAAGCTAGGCAAGAAATAGTGGGGGCTCTGATGAGATCTTTCCAAAATTCTGTGGATAGGAAAATTCACCAAAGGAATGGAAGGTGGCACATGTCGACATCTCTCTTCAAAAAAGTGTAATAGGGATTAGCCAGGAAATTATAGGCCAGTTAGTCTGACTTCAGTTGCTGGTAAACCTTGAGAATCAACACTATGAATGAAATTACCAAGAAATTAGAGAAACAGAAATTAAAAGGACCAGTCAGTGTGGATTTCTGAAAGGCAGGTCATGCCGTACCAAATTTGGAGAATTCTTTTAAAAAAAAATACATAAAGGAATGCCGTGAATGTGATTTAAATGGATTTTCAAAAGCACTTCATAAGGCACCACAAAAGGAGACTTATGGCACATAGGATTAAGGGGAATGTTGCCACAGAGATGGTTGGAGATAGGAAGCAAAGGATAGGGGCGAAAGAAAGTTTCTCAATCTGGTGACGAGTGGCCTTCCACAGGTGTTCAGGTTGCACTCAAGTACTATGATCTTGAAAACTGGGAGAATATCAAAATTTGCCACCACCACCAAATAGGAAGGGGTTATGGCAAATTATGAAAGATTGCAGAAGCATATATATAGGCTATTGGTATGGACAGACAAGTTGCAGGTGCACTTCAATGTAGAAAGATGTGAAGTAATAGACTTCCTAAGAATGGTGAAAGGAAGTACACATTAAGTGACAAGATTCTAAATGGAATAGAGCAGAGAAACCTTTTATGTACACAGGTCATTAAAAGGTGGCACACAAGTAGAAAAGGTCATAAAAAGTCGAACAGAATCATTGATTTTGTATCTAAAGGCATAGAATACAAAAGCAAGGAGGTAATTTTGACCCTGTACAAGCCCTTAGGCCACAGTTGGATCGAAACTGTTGCCAAGGCCAAGGTGGCTGCTTCAGAAGATGCATAAGATTGTGCTGAAGGTGATTTCAAACTGTCACCCTAGTTACTCATTTTGAACTGGTGTTGGGTGCCAATGGATTGACCGCATATCCTAAGTTCAAACAGGCTTGTGCCTAATGAGGTTACATGCACTTTGAAGGACCCTCTACCTCAGGATATAGTATGCTCAGCCAGTATCCATTTTAGGACTGTTCCTTGCCTGTAATCAATTCCTTATTTAACTTGCTGAAGGTACAATGCTTCATTACATAGTAACGTAATAGCAGCTTCAGGCAGCAAAAGACCTCTGGTCCATCTTGCTTACTTATCCACATTTTCCGTTGGTGCATTTCTAATGACTCTGAATCCCATTTTTTGACAAGAACTTATCTAGTTCCTTCTTGAAACTCATTAAGTTTTCTTGTTTCACCAATCTGTTTCACGTACTTAATATCCTTTTTCAGTAAAAAGGTTCCTCCTGGATTTCCTTTTGTTGCCTTTAATTTGTAAACATGATGCCTTGTGCTTAATTTCTGTATGCGGCAGAAAAGCTTACTTGGATCCCATACGTTCCAACCTTTCAGTGAACTGGAAACTGAGGTTTCTTTGTGCCTGGAAGAATCAAGCTTGGGCTTTCTTGCAGCCACGATAGACTGCCAACTAATAAGGCAGTCTACTATTGAAACAGGAGCATACTTCACACTTTTGAGAGTTGAGATGTTATAAGCCGGTGTCATGAGTATTCAATGGGAAGGATTAGAGGAAATTTTTAAACCAAGGGTTGACATTTACTGACGTTCAAGAATGAGTCATCCAGAACTGAGCCAATCAACATAAGTCTCAATGTCCCTTTATGAAAGCACAAGCAGTATTGATCCAAACAAAATTTGTGCTATGACTGAAAGAAAGGCATAAAAATGCACTTAAGAAATTATTTCAAGCCTATTACAAAAATTCTGAACTACCAAATGTACTTGTTTACAGCAAAGAAAAAGTAGTACAGTGAGGTGGGGGGCGGGGGGGAGGAGAAAGATTTTTGAAAGTAGATAAAACTCCATGCCCGGATGAAATCTATCCCAGGCTGTTAAGAGAAGCAAGGGAGGAAATAGTGGAGGCTCTGACCATCATTTTCCAATCTTCTCTGGCTACAAGCATGGTGCGGGAGGATTGGAGGACTGCTAATGTTGTACCGTTGTTTAAAAAGGGAGAAAAGGTTAGACAGATTAATTACAGACCAGTCAGCCTAACCTCGGAGGTGGGCAAATTATTGGAAACAATTCTGAGACGTGATATAAATCGTCATTTAGAAAGGTATGGATTAATCAAGGACAGTCAGTAGGATTTGTTACAGGAAGGTCTTGTCTGACTAACTTGATTGAATTTTTTTGAGGCAGTAACAAGGAGGGCTGATGAGGGTAGGATGCTTGATGTAGTCTACATGGATTTTAGCAAGGCTTTTGACAAGGTCCCACATGGCAGACTGGTCAAAAAAGTAAAAGCCCATGGGATCCAAGGGAAAGTGGCAAGTTGGATCCAAAATTGGCTCAGTGGCAGGAAGCAAAGGGTAATGGTTGATGGGTGTTTTTGTGACCGGAAGGCTGTTTCCAGTGGGGTTCCACAGCGATTAGTACTAGGTCCCTTGCTTTTTGTGGTATATATTAATGATTTAGACCTAAATGTAAGGGGCATGATTAAGTCTGCAGATGACACAAAAATTGACCATGTGGTTGACAGCGAGGAAGAAAGCTGTCGACTGCAGGAAGATATCAATGAACTGACCAGGTGGGCAGAAAAATGGCAAATGGAATTCAATTCAGAGAAGTGTGAGGTAATGCATTTGGGGAGGGCAAACAAGGCACGGGAATACACAATAAATGGGAGGATACTGAGAGGTGTAGAGGAACAGAGGGACCTTGGAGTGCATGTCCACAGATCCCTGAAGGTAGCATAGGAACATCGGAACAGGAGTAGGCCATTCAGCCCCTTGTGCCTGCTCCACCATTTGATAAGATCTTGGCTGATCTGTGATCTAGCTCCATATACCTGCCTTTGGCCCATATCCCTTAGTACCTTTGCTTGCCAAAAAGCTATCTATCTCACATTTAAATTTAGCAATTGAGCTAGTATTAATTGCCGTTTGCGGAAGAGAGTTCCAAACTTCTACCACCCTTTGTGTGTAGAAATATTTTCTAATCTCACTCCTGAAAGGTCTGGCTCTAATTTTTAGACTGTGCCCCCTACTCCTAGAATCCCCAACCAGCGGAAATAGGGTGGATAGAGAGAAACTATCTGTTCCCCTTAATATCTTATAAACTTCGATCAGGTCACCCCTTAACCTTCGAAACTCCAGAGAATACAACCCCAATTTGTGTAATCTCCCCTCGTAACTTAACCCTTGAAGTCCGGGTATCATTCTAGTAAACCTACGCTGCACGCCCTCCAAGGCCAAAATGTCCTTCCGAAGGTGCGGTGCCCAGAACTGCTCACAGTACTCCAGGTGCGGTCTAACCAGGGTTTTGTTAGCTGCAGCATAACTTCTGCCCCCTTGTACTCTAGTCCTCTAGATATAAAGGCCAGCATTCCATTAGCCTTATTGATTATTTTCTGCACCTGTTCATGACACTTCAAATGGACATCCACTGTTTTTAACTTTTTACCATTTAGAAAGTACCCTGTTCTATTCTTTTTTGATCCAAAGTGGATGACCTCACATTTGTCTACATTGAATTCCATTTGCCACAATTTTGCCCATTCATCTAATCTATCAATATCGCTTTGTAATTTTATGTTTTCATCTACACTGCTTACAATGCCACCAATCTTTGTGTCATCGGCAAACTTAGATAGAAAGGGTAGGTAGATAAGGTGGTTAAAATGGCATACAGGATACTTTCCTTTATTAGCCA
Source organism: Heptranchias perlo (assembly GCF_035084215.1). Taxonomy (NCBI): domain Eukaryota; kingdom Metazoa; phylum Chordata; class Chondrichthyes; order Hexanchiformes; family Hexanchidae; genus Heptranchias; species Heptranchias perlo. The sequence continues at coordinate 73,531,009 of NC_090326.1, read as the reverse complement.
AGACATAGAATATAAGAGCAGGGAGATTATGCTAAAACTGTATAAAACACTAGTTAGGCCACAGCTCGAATACTTCTTACAGTTCTGGTCACCACATTACAGGAAAGATGCGATTGCACTAAAGAGGGTACAGAGGAGATTTACGAGGATGTTGCCAGAGCTGGAGAATTTTAGCTATGAGGAAAGACTGGGGTTGTTTTCATTGAAACAGAGGAGGCCGAGGGGTGATTTAATTGAGGTGTACCAAATTATGAGGGGCCTCAGTAGAGTGGATAGGAAGGACCTATTTCTCCTGGCAGAGGGGTCAGTGACCAGGGGGCACAGAATTAAAGTAATTGGTAGAAGGATTAGAGGGGAGCTGAGGAGAAATTTTTTCACCCAGAGGGTGGTAGGTGTCTGGAACTCATAGCCTGAAAGGGTAGTAAAGGCAGAAACCTTCAACTAATTTAAAAAGTACTTGGATGTGCACTTGAAGTGCCGTAACCTACAGGGCTACGAACCAATTACTGGAAAGTGGGATTAAGCTAGAAAACTATTTTTTGGCCCGCTTGGACACGATGGGCCGAATGGCCTCCTTCTGTGCCGTAACTTTCTATGATAAAGTAAACACCTTTCAGGCAAGGTATGCATAACAGCAGCAGGACTGTTACCATTGAGGGGAGGGAGGAGGGGAAAGGGAGGAGAGAAGAAAAGCAAAATGGCTCAGAATAAAGACAATGGCTCAGAATATAGGTAAGACAATTAGAGTCTGGGGAGATCAGCTGACTAAAATGGAAACACCGCTACCCGCATTTCTTTGATAGTGCCACTCCTCCCTTGTTGGGGTGATGGGACAATTGGTATGTGGATGAATGAACAGCTCATTTTCATTGCAGTTCCTAAATTGGGAAGATAGTTACTTCCATCTCTACAAAACTGATATGGCCTATAAGTTGCCACATACCTGCTTAAAGCTGCTTTTGTATTCCTTGCAGGCTGTTTCAACTGTAAACTTGATGCTGAATATGTTGCAGAGCTTAGCACCATAGCCATTTCTTCCACCTGCAAAATGCAAGCAATAACAGTTTTCCTTCACCAAGGCTGTAAGCATCAAACCCCTCAATGGTTGAAAATAATATTTTTCACAATACAATGTAGTGATACACTAGTTTCTTACCCGTGACTTTCTTTTCATCATCGTCATAGTTACTTGAGGTTAAGAGCTGCCCAAAAATCAAAGCAGGTACAAATACTTTTTCTACTTTGTGCTCCACTACTGGAATGCCTTTCCCATTGTTCCAAATACTAATGATGTTGGAATCCCTTAAAAAGTACAACAGACTTATAAATGTGCATATCTCTTCCAAACCAAGAATATCCGTGATTTATTTATTTTACTCAAAAGCACGGACAGACACAGAATACTGCAATTTTTCTTACTTTAGTCAGTAAACCAATGTGTTAAGAACATGCTCAAAATCTCTTATGGAGAACCCAACCCAGGGGTCCAAGTTTTGAAGCAGGGGATTAGATCTTTGAGCCACATACAAAAACTACATTTAAAATTTTCTGAGATTCACAAGCATTAAAATAAGATACTTCTAAAAATCACAGGACTTTACTGCTGACACCACTGATCCTTACTGATACTCAAAAAACAATGTGAAATGCTCATACATAAACAAGTCCAATGCCCATAGAATCTCACAGTACGGAAGGAGGTCATTCGGCCCACTATGCCTGTACCAATTCTTTTAAAGAGATATCCAATTAGTCCCATTCCCACACTCTTTCCCCATAGCCCTGCAAATTTTTCCTTTTCAAGTATATACAAATTCCTTTTTGAAAGTTCCCTTAAGGTCTAACAGCTGTCGAATCAACGTCAATGCCTGAATGCATTGCAGAATGTGGAGGTGCGAGACCCCACTCTGGGTGCGACCATCTTGGGGCTGGGACTATAACCCCAGTGCAGTATCAAGCCAAGTGCACAAAGAGTCCACTGGACCTCCTTGAGACTTTTAAATGAGCTCTGATTCAGTTTCTAATATACTGAGGAATTCGATGTTTCTCAATACACTTTCTAACCCATTCTAATCTCTCTTTTTCCTCTAGAAAAGTGATGGATGCCTTTTACTACAATTTATCTTGAATAGATAGAATTGCAATGATAAGAAAACCTACAAATTAGTTAAAAAAGACTATGCTGTCAAAGAGTTTGAATTCTAGTAAAATATACAGTACAAACTGGACACGATAAAGGGCGTATGTGGCATATGCAATATTTATTCAAATACTTACGCATCAATTGAAACTTTTATACACGTCATATTCTTGTCCCTCTGCTTGTTATCAGCTGCATTAACTGAAGACAAAATAAATAATTTTATACAAATCCAAAAAAAAAATGGATAAAACAATTACCACTTAGAAAGCCATTAAAATATAGCTCTGCCTAGACTTTCCTCTCATGAAAAATCTAGAATAGTGGGACACCATTCACGCCCACTGATGTTGAAGTGGACTGACCACATCATATTTTCCTGTCTCTGTCTAATTTTAAGAATCCTAGCAAGCTCCCAGCAAAAGTATCATCTTCGATTAGGAAGTCACCATTTGGGCGGGGAGGGGTGGGGGTTGAACTTGTGGGCTGCTGCAGAATTTAAAGGCTACAGCAACTTAACTGGGCTACCACAACAAAAATCTTTGAGGCAGCATAAATCCAAATGTTCACAGTAATAGTAAGTGAGATCTGCAAGAGGGCAAAGAACCCTTTTGTTCAGTGAGGAAGCAGTGTAAGTGCTTCTCCACAAAGTTAGGCAAAGGATGGCCACTATTTGGGAAGAAATACAGGCTCCAAAGTAGAGCAACACACCAGGCGATGACTAGGGAAGTGGACACATAGAACCATATCTCCCACAGTAACTCTGCCACAAAAAAAAATGTAATGAACTTACCAGGAAGAAAAGGTAAGGGGAATTAGCAGCACCCTGCAAAAATGCACCATTTAAAGCATGTTAGGTATTTTGGGATCTCCCCTCACTTTGTATTCAAGTGAATAAATTGCTGACCATCAATACTCAGGAGGCAGCATAGTGTGCCTTGCATTCCCAGCCATTACCTAGTAGTGTTTTTTCCCCTCACTTCCCACTAAAGGCTTCATATGGACTCTAATTCCATGGTGCGTGCACCAAGCATTCCTGTTATAGGCTGTTAGCTGACACCAGGATCTTATAGCCTCTTAGCATATCCAAAAGACAACTCACACTTTTTGAATTTTTGTTAAAGGTCAATTAAGCCTATAACAGAACAAGAATGCCAATGTTAGTGGGCCAAAAGCTCTTACAATCTTGGAGAGGAAGTGTGGAGGGAGATCATAGTGGGTTTCAGAGATAAGGAAGTAGGAAGGCATGTGCCATCTACAGATTTGGCATGACAATCTGTTCCGCTGCTGTCTCATGCTACCTGTTTGCAAAATATATCATGAAACTCATGTCACTCCTTCTACTGAGAGCGACATGTGATCACTGCTCCACAGCAACCCATTCTAATCTCTCTTTTTCCTCTCAATGTGGCCAAAGCAAAGGAGGAGTAACCAGGCCCCTCTGCATCCAGCCTTCCTAGCACTTTAGAGCACACACCATCACTCATCCTTCTGAAGCACCAACCCAGACGCATCTATCTGGAAGGAGTGGAGAGTCAAGCGTGAGTGCAGAGTGAAACATTGATCACAAGTGAGTAACAGCAGTGGAGGGTGCGACACGAGGAAGTAGATGTTGCTAGCTGGAGAGTCAGGAGACATCACCCCTCAGCTGAAGGGGAAGCACAGTGGAAGAGGTAGTAGGCACTCAAACAAAATGGGACAACACTAAAATTTGGATTGCACTAAATTTGTTTTGCATATAGACATTCTTTGCAGGTTGGAAGTTGTTTTCATCTGATGGAATGAATGGAAGCTCTGTGATGTATACACTGGGAAGATTCTGCAAATGATGGCATGTTAGTGGTGAGAAGTGAGGGAAGATGTGGGGTAAAAATTGATAAAGAGGAGGTACTAGAAAAGCTAGCTGTGCTTAAAGTAGGTAAGTCAACCGGTCCAAATGGAATGCATCCTAGGCTGCTGAGGGAAGTACTGGTGGAAATAATCTCCCAATCCTTCTTAGATACAGGGGTAGTGCCAGAGGACTGTAGAATTGTAAATGTTACACCCTTTTTTGAACAAGGGTGTAAGGATAAACCCAACAACTACAGGCTAGTCAGTTTAACCTTGGTTGTGGGGAAGGTTTTAGAAACGATAATCCGGGACAAAATTAATAGTCACTTGGACAAGTGTGGATTAATAAAGGAAAGTCAGCATGGATTTGTTAAAGGCAAAGCATGTTTGACTAATTTGGTTGAGTTTTTTGATGAGGTAACAGAGGGTTGATGAGGGCAATGCAGTCAACGTTGTGTATGTGGACTATCAAAACGCATTTCATAAAGTGTCACATAATAGGCTTGTCAGCAAAACTGAAGCCCATGGATTAAGAGGGGCAGTGGCAGCATGGATATGAAACTGGCTAAGTGACAGGAAACTGAGAGTAGTGGTTAATGATTGTTTGTTGGACTGGAGGAAGGTATACAGTGATGTTTCCCAGGGGTTGGTACTAAGACCACTGCTTTTTTTGATATATATTAATGACTTGGACTTGGGTGTACAGGACACAATTTCAAAATTTGCAGATGACACAAAACTTGGAAGTGTATTGAACAGTGAGGAGGATAGTAATAGACTTGAAGAGGACATAGGTTGGTGGAATGGGCGGACATACGGCAGATGAAATTTAACGCAGAGAAATGCGAAGTGATACATTTTGGCAGGAAGAACGAGGAGAGGCAATATAAACTAAATGGTACAATTCTAAAGGAGGTGCAGGAACAGAGAGACCTGGGGTATATATACACAAATCTTTGAAGGTGGCAGGACAGATTGAGAAAGCGGTTAAAAAAGCAAACGGGATCTTGGGCTTTACAAATAGAGGCAGAGAGTACAAAAGCAAGGAAGTTATGTTGAACCTTTATAAAACACTGGTTCGGCCATAACTGGAATAGTGTATCCAATTCTGGGCACCGCACTTTAGGAAAGCCTTAGTGAGGATGCAGAAAAGATTTACTAGAATGGTTCCAGGGATGACGGACTTAGTTATGTGGATAGACTGGAGAAGCTGGGGTTGTGCTCCTTAGAGCAGAGAAGGTTGAAAGGAGATTTGACAGAAGTGTTCAAAATCATGAAGGGTTTAGATAAAGCTGTTCCAGTACAGCTAGAACACTGGCATCTACCCGACAATGTGGAAAATTGCCCAGGTATGTCCTGTCCACAAAAAGCAGGACAAATACAATCCGGCCAATTAACGCCTCATCAGTCGACTCTCAATCGTCAGCAAAGTGATGGAAGGTGTCGTCAACAGTGCTATCAAGCGGCACTTACTCACCAATAACCTGCTCACTGATGCTCAGTTTGGGGTCTGCCAGGACCACTCGGCTCCAGACCTCATTACAGCCTTGGTCCAAACATGGACAAAAGAGCTCAATTCCAGAGGTGAGGTGAGAGTGACTACCCTTGACATCAAGGCAGCATATGACCGAGTGCGGCACCAAGGAGCCCTAGTAAAATTGAAGTCAATGGGAATCAGGGGGAAAATTCTCCAGTGGCTGGAGTCATACCTAGCACAAAGGAAGATGGTAGTGGTTGTTGGAGGCCAATCATCTCAGCTCCAGGACATTGCTGCAGGAGTTCCTCAGGGCAGTGTCCTTGGCCCAACCATCTTCAGCTGCTTCATCAATGACCTTCCCTCCATCATAAGGTCAGAAATGGGGATGCTCGCAGATGATTGCACAGTGTTCAGTTCCATTCGCAACCCCTCAAAAAATGAAGCAGTCTGAGCCTGCATGCAGCAAGACCTGGACAACATCCAGGCTTGGGCTCATAAGTGGCAAGTAACATTCGTGCCAGACAAGTGTCAGGCAATGACCATCTCCAACAAGAGAGAATCTAACCACCTCCCTTTGACATTCAATGGCCAAATCCCCCACCATCAACATCCTGGGGGTCACCATTGACCAGAAACTTAACTGGACCAGCCACATAAATACTGTGGCTACAAGAGCAGGTCAGAGGCTGGGTATTCTGCGGCGAGTGACTCACCTCCTGACTCCCCAAAGCCTTTCCAACATCTACAAAGGCACAAGTCAGGAGTGTGATGGAATACTCTCCACTTGCCTGGATGAGTGCAGCTCCAACAACACTCAAGAAGCTCGACACCATCCAGGACAAAGCAGCCCGCTTGATTGGCATCCCATTCACCACCATAAACATTCACTCCCTTCACCACCGGCGCACCGTGGCTACAGTGTGTATCATCCACAGGATGCACGGCAGCAACTCGCCAAGGCTTCTTCGACAGCACCTCACAAACCTGCGACCTCTACCACCTAGAAGGACAAGAGCAGCAGGTACCTGGGAACAACGCCACCTGCACGTTCCCCTTCAAGTCACACATCATCCCGACTTGCAAATATATCACCATTCCTTCATCGTCGCTGGGTCAAAATCCTGGAACTCCCTTCCTAACAGCACTGTGGGAGAACCTTCACCACACGGACTGCAGCGGTTCAAGAAGGCGTCTCACACTACCTGCTCAAGGGCAATTAGGGGTGGGCAATAAATGCTGGCCTTGCCAGCGACGCCCACATCCCATGAATGAATAATAAAAAAGTTAATAAAGAGAAACTGTTCCCATTGGCGGATGGGTCGAGAACCAGAAGACACAGATTTAAGGTGATTGGCAAAAGAACCAAAGGCGACACGAGGAAAAACATTTTACGCAGCGAGTAGTCATGATCTGGAACGGGCTGCCTGAAAGGGTGGTGGAAGCAGATTCAATCATAGCTGTCAAAAAGGAACTGGATAAATACTTGAAGGCAAAAAATTTGCAGGGCTACAGGGAAAGAGCAGTGGTGGGGTCGTGGGGGGGGGGGGCGGGGGGGAGGGGGAGTGGGACTAACTAGATCGTTTTATAAAGAGCAGGCACAGGCTCAATGGGCCAAATGGCCTCCTCCTGTGCTGTAATGATTTGATGTGCACATGGCTGTTCAAGCAGTCGCAGCCTAAAGGTGGTCAACTGCATCAGTGTGGCACGAACATGCCTTGCAGCCAGAAGAGGGTCATCCTCTGCATTCTCTTCAGGCTGCTGCTCCTTGGGTGAATGCATGAAGGAGCGCCTCAGGTACGCCTCAGAAAGTAGGTACCATAAAACTCTGGTGGAGCCTCACCAACCTGGCCACCCTCTCCTTTTCTCCCAATAGGAAACTTATTTTGTGCCATATATTTTTGGTGTGGGGGCAGGGGAGAAGAGAAGAGGCAGCCCCAGAGCAAATGACAGAAAGGCAAATGGTAAAGTAATTAGCAGGTGCAAAAGAATTTTTTTTTAAATCCAGTACTGATGGAGAAATAAGGAGTCTGCGCAGCTTTGAAATGTGCGTTGGGCTCTTTAAATTTACTTCTGCATTTTCATCAGCGCCAAATAACCCTGGGTGCTCATTTCTATATGGATGTGAATGTCACTGAGTGCTAAATGAGGTGGTAATGATGGAAAGCGGAACATATGACAGGTCATTACTGCCTCACTTAAATACACCAACCCGTATTAGGGCAAGCGCTTTTGCTGCCTGCAGGAAGTGATAGCAGAAAAGTGAGCAGGTGCTAAAGTGGGCAGCAATCCTGCCCCTTCCTGGAGCAAAATCCAGGATCTAGTGTCTGACATTGCTCATTAATTGATTTATCTTAAAAATTATCGGAGTGGTGGGGGGGGGTGGGAGGAGAAAGAGAGGAGAAACAAGGGTAGAAAGACTATTACTTACCAAGTATCTCATCAAATATTTTGTACAAGCCTGGAACAATGGTAATATCCCTCAAGTTCATACCCACATCTTCATCGTATACCCACATTGGCTAAAAAGAAAATGCAACTTTAATAAATTCTTCAACTTTACAATTTATTATTTTTAGCCAACTCTCGACAAAATGTTTTCCTTTTCATAAATTAAATACATAAATTTAAAAACGTGGACCATATCGTCATAGTTTTTTCTTCTCCCCAAAATAAAACCAATTTCGCTCTCTTAACGGATTGATTTGAAAATTCAATACCATCCCTTTTGCCCAACCGTGAAATTTTCCAATATTTGTGCCTTTTTCTGTGACCAAACATACTTTCATTAATATCTTAAAAAGTGAAGTATGTAAGATTTCAATACTGATTTCAAAAAGGTTTTCACTTTTGGTATGTGAACACTTTGGGCAATCAAATCTGGCTATGCACAAAACTTTTACTTTTTTCTCCTCTGGAATATTGCATTGTGTTACTATTCCTTACACAGAAAATTCAATCCAGAAAGGAGTCAGGATGTGTTTAAAATGGATCTTGTGCCATATTGAGTTAAGAACAGTTATCCAGTACATTTACTACAGAGAAGGCTCCCAGAAAACACATTTAATGAGCTTTATCCTGGCATTTTCTGCACCTAACGTAAAAAGTTTCACATTTGTGTTTGAAATTTTAAAACTTACATATTCGAATGATTACGGCCATTACAGTTTACACCCTAATTTTTGGGTCGCTGCAGCATTTGAAAATAAACTGGAATGACACAGGAATGGTGCACCCAATATATATAGTTGAGTGCTGATCAAAAGTAGTCACATCAATGTTGACAGTAGGATTTCAATAAAAGTGGAATGAAATTTTCATGCCGCTACACAGTAGATTTTCACTAGAATTTCAGCATAGCATAATGATTAGAATGTGAAATTTTCATACTATGTCCACTTAAATGTAAAAAACACCTAATAGTACAACAATGGGTTTTATCATTCTTAACTTTGATTGTGTACGGATAGGCTATTTTGATCCATAAATCTTCGGGATGAAGTCATTTATAATTTGAAATGAGTAGTATATACAGACATATAATGCACCACATTAAAGTGGATTGGCTTAAGTGCAATTTTTCCTTTAGTGTGTTGATATCAAATGCTAAATATGGCAAGTGACAACCCTGCTTGTTGCACAAATGCCCTGCCCTCGCCATCCAATACTTGCATGTTATGCTGTGTAATCTAGGTACCATAAAGTTCTGAAAAGAAGATGGGATGATTACTGATCACTAACATCCCAAAACACATGGCCATTACAGGACAACATTTTTTTTCAAGTAGGTACAACACCTATTAGGAACTGGCATTCACTGACATTGGAGTCTTCACTAAAATAATTAAACACTTATTTCATGTCAACAGGCAATGAATGCCACAGGAAAATAGTAAAAATCTCTCACCTGGGTTACAGGTGCCACAGAGCCAATGTAGGAGTCAGGACGGAGGAGGATGTGTTCCAGCTGTGTTTTCTTTTGATAAACTCTCTCTACAGACATCTTCTTGGAAGCATCAGACATCTTTTTTGAAGTGTCACTTTTAGCATTTATTTCTTCCTTATTTGCAAGATTTTTCTGATTGCTAAACAATGTCTGCAAAACAAAAATATTGTTGAAATTTGCTATAAAATATCAATAACACCATTATTTGATTGCAGCAAGGTGTTGATAAACATAATATAGACATTAATGCTCCAAGATGAATGCAAGCGTGTAGGTCAAGTACTTTATCAAATCTAGTCCTGATCAGCATATTACGTAGCTCCAAACTTCAGTTACACAGAAATAATTGTGAAATTCTGTGTACAAGTTATTAGTGTCCAATTCCTAAGGTACCGTAAACATATTGAAGAATTTTTTGATTCATTGTTAATAAGTTCAAAATAGTATTGGTACAACTTTACTTAGAGTGAGGATTGTAGGAATTCACTAAGCTGCTGCCATCAGTATCAGGGAGTTTGAAAGTGGTCAATAGCAGCTGTGATATTTCAGGCTTCTTTTTAACTTCACTAAAACCTAACCAAAATTTGAAATATTAGAGTACAACAGTTAAAATAATTTGATTTACTCTCCCAATCATTTTCAGGATTTTCTTCTGCCACTGTTCCTTCAAAAAATAGACAAGCAGTCTGTTTGGAGGTGCCTGTCTACTGAATCAGTCATTAAGACAAGCAAGAAAGATGCATACCAACAAAAACAAAAAAATCCTTTAGTTAAAATTTATTGTGGCTATCACAAAGGTAATAATGAACAAAAATCTATAGGATTTTGATAAGTTACTTTAATTTGATTACTAAATGGACATAGAATCTTATGTTTTGAGGTCTTTTTGCCCTTCTTACTCCAGATACTTTTGGCTTCAGTGTTTTAGACGACTGTCTTGGTGAACCCTCGTTCTCTACGTCCTCTCTATTGTTTACATTTAAACAGATACCTAGATAAATAAAGTGATTTTTTTTCCCGATGCTATCATTCTTAGAACAATTATCCGATAGATAAACAACAACTGAATTGCTGCACCCATGTAAATAGAATTGGATAATGGCTAACAGCTGTGCAATGTCTTCAGCCCTAAGACCAAATCAGTACTAATGAAATATTGTTCACCCAATTCTCCTCTTCTGATATAGGGATGAACATTTTGCTTAGTATGGATCAAGGACTCGCTTATAGAGTGGTCTATGTAACCCGATTCCCCCAATGTCCATTCGCGTGCACATTTTGGCTACCACTCCCCAGACCTAAGTCCATTACTTCTACCTCCTTTTTCTCCCCAACTGCATATAGTGATACCACTATTCCTGGCCAGAATGGAGATGATGCCCATTCACGCTTGGAGACCATACAGCTGTAAGTGACTGGGATTGATTTTATGCACGTAATTTGTATTATGTAATTATTCTCCGCTCACTGCATTTTGCTGGAGAAATCACCCTGCTTTTATCAGAAGTTGTTACTGAGTTCTGTTTGCTGTAGTTCGTAGACTCTTTAAATAAACTTTGTTTGCTTTGCTGTTTGCTGAGTAAATTGACTTTGTTTATTGTAAATAGACTGTTTGCCGTAAGATCCCCCCCCCCCCCCCCCCCCGCCGGACTCCTTGGCCAATGCAGTACAAATCCTTGGCCGTCGCAGTAGTGTCAATAGACACATTGGGCCAGATTTTGCTGTAACAGCGCATCTAACAGCGTCTGCCATTAGTTAGACTTGTTCATGCACATTTAGGCTTTACATTTTTTTGAGTCACAAGTTGCTGGAAGTGCGAGCTGATAACAGGGCAGCTGGGACCTGAATAAGCAGGGCAACCAACAGTGGATCTCCTTAACCAAATTGAAGAACTGAGAAATAACCAGAGGAAGTGTAATTTAGAGTGGGTGAATTCAATGTCAATTCAGATACAGAAAGAGAAAGAGGGGGAAAGAAAGATAGGATTGAGAGGAGAAAAAAAAAGGAAAAATTAAAAATTGATTTTAAATTTGACATTTTTAAAATCTCCAATACCTGAAAGAATGAGATTCCACGCTTGTAATAGTTATTTTTCCTTGGCAGTAATTAACAATTATCACGTCATTAAAAGGGTACTTACACCTGTAATGACCAGACTTAACGTTGTGGCGAGTTTAGTTTGTGTCTACCGCACAAATACAGCAACTTCATAACATTCAATGCAGGTTAATCGTGAGGCAGACAATGAAATGCCGTTTTCACAAAGCTAACGGCAGAGCGGTGCAACTCGGACAGCAACTTTTGGATATTGGCATTTAACTGCACCTCGCCTGAAGTTGCTGTGCTATCTCCACACAGATAACGGTGAGCGCCATTAGCCTCACAGTTACTTTGACAGCAAAATCCAGCCCTCTGTATTTTCCCCTCTCGACTACTGTATCGCCTCCCCTTCCTGACAATCAGTCATGTCACCTTTCATTTCTCCCCTCTTGGGTACTTTGCTTTGTTTATAACTTTAAAAAAGTAACTAAATCTTCTCTTAGCCTTCTCTACTCCACTGGAAATATTCCAAGCCTTTTCTAATAACTATATTGTCTCATCTTGATGAATCTAAAGAAAGAAATAATTTAAATGAGGATAACAGGGTACGGTAGCATAGTGGTTGTGTTACTGGACTAATAATCCACAGTCATGAGTTCAAATACCGCCACGACAGCTGGAGAGTTTAAATTCAATTAATTAAATAAAATCTGGAATTAAAATACTAGTATCAGTAATGGTGGCCATGAAACTACCAGATTGTCGTAAAAACCCATCTGGTTCACTAATGCCCTTTAGGGAAGGAAACCTGCCGTCCTTACCTGGTCTGGCCTATATGTGACTCCAGACCCACAGCAATGTGGTTGATTCTTAACTGCCCTCTGAAATGGCCTAGCAAGCCACTCAGTTGTAAAATCTCGCTAAAAAAAGCCATAATAAGAATAAAATCACACGGACCACCCGGCATTGGACTACCTGGCACCGGACACGACAAAGGCAAATCAAGCCCAGTCGACCCTGCAAAGTCCTCCTCACTAACATCTGGGGACTTGTGCCAAAATTGGGAGAGCTGTCCCACAGACTAGTCAAGCAACAGCCTGACATAGCCATACTCACAGAATCATACCTTTCAGCCAACATCCCAGATTCTTCCATCACCATCCCTGGGTATGTCCTGTGCCACCAGAGGTGGCAGTACAGTGAAACACAGTCAGGAGAGAGTGGTCCTGGGAGTCCTCAACATTAACTCTGGATCCCATGAAATCTCATGGCATCAGGTCAAACATGGGCAAGGAAACCTCCTGCTGATTATCACCTACTGCCCTCCCTCAGCTGATGAATCAGTCCTTCTCCATGTTGAACACCACTTGGAGGAAGCACTGAGGGTAGCAAGGGCACAGAATGTACTCTGGGTGGGGGACTTCAATGTCCATCACCAAGAACAGCACCATTGCTGGCTGTGTCCTGAAGGACATAGCTGCCAGACTGGGCTGCGGCAGGTGGTGAGCGAACCAACACGAGGGAAAAACTTACTTGACCTCGTCCTCACCAATCTACCTGTCGCAAATGCATCTGTCCATGACAGTATTGGTAGGAGAGACCACTGCACAGTCCTCGTGGAGATGAAGTCCCGTCTTCGCACTGAGGACACCATCCAACGTGTTGTGTGGCACTACCACCATGCTTAATGGGATCGATTCAGAACAGACCGAGCAGCTCAAAACTGGGCATCCATGAGGTGCTGTGGGTCATCAACAGCAGAACTGTATTCCAGAACAATCTGTAACCTCATGGCCTGGCATATTCCTCACTCTACCATTACCAACAAGCCAGGGGATCAACCCTGGTTCAATGAGGAGTGCAAAAGAGCATGCCAGGAGCAGCACCAAACGTACCTAAAAATGAGGTGCCAACCTGGTGAAGCTACAACTCAGGACTACATGCATGCTAAACAGCGGAAGCAACATGCTATAGACAGAGCTAAGCGATTCCACAACCAACGGATCAGATCAAAGCTCTGCAGTCCTGCCACATCCAGTCGTGAATGGTGGTGGACAATTCAACAACTAACGGAAGGAGGAGGCTCTGTAAACATCACCCCATCCTCAATGATGGTGGAGTCCAGCACGTGAGTGCAAAAGACAAGGCTGAAGCGTTTGCAACCATCTTCAGCCAGAAATGCCAAGTGGATGATCCATCTCGGCCTCCTCCCGATATCCCCACCATCACAGAAGCAAGTCTTCAGCCAATTCGATTCACTCCACGTGATATCAAGAAACGGCTGAGTGCACTGGATACAGCAAAGGCTATGGGCCCCGACAACATCCCGGCTGTACTGCTGAAGACTTGTGCTCCAGAACTAGCTGCATCTCTACCAAGCTGTTCCAGTACAGCTGCAACACTGGCATCTACCAGAAAATGTGGAAAATTGCCCAGGTATGTCCTGTCCACAAAAAGCAGGTCAAATACAATCCAGCCAATTACCGCCCCATCAGCCTACTCTCAATCATCAGCAAAGTGATGGAAGGTGTCATCGACAGTGCTATCAAGCAGCACTTACTCACCAATAACCTGCTCACCGATGCTCAGTTTGGGTTCTGCCAGGACCACTCAGCTCCAGGCCTCAATACAGCCTTGGTCCAAACATGGACAAAAGAGCTCAATTCCAGAGATGAGGTGAGAGTGACTGCCCTTGACATCAAGGCAGCATTTGACCGAGTGTGGCACCAAGGAGCCCTAGTAAAATTGAAGTCATTGGGAATCAAGGGAAAACACTCCAGTGGCTGGAGTCATACCTAGCACAAAGAAAGATGGTAGTGGTTGTTAGAGGCCAATCATCTCAGCCCCAGGGCATTGCTGCATTGTTCCAGGCCCAACCATCTTCACCTGCTTCATCAACGACCTTCCCTCCATCATAAGGTCAGAAATTGGGATGTTCGCTGATGATTGCACAGTGTTCAGTTCCATTCGCAACCCCTCAAATAATGAAGAAGTCCGAGCCTGCATACAGCAAGAACGGGACAACATCCAGGCTTGGGCTCATAAGTGGCAAGTAATAGTCGTGCCAGACAAGTGTCAGGCAATGACCTTCTCCAACAAGAGAGAGTCTAACCACCCCCCCTTGATATTCAACGGCATTACCATCGCCGAATCCCCCACCATCAACATCCTGGGGGTCACCATTGACCATAAACTTAACTGGACCAGCCATATAAATACTGTGGCTACAAGAGCAGGACAGAGGTTGGGTATTCTGCGGCGAGTGACTCACCTCCTGACTCCCCAAAGCCTTTCCACCATCTACAAGGCACAAGACAGGAGTGTGCTTGGATGAGTGCAGCTCCAACAACACTCGAGAAGCTCGACACCATCCAGGACAAAGCAGCCCGCTTGATTGGCACCACATCCACCACCGTAAACATTCACTCCCTTCACCACCGGCGCACCGTGGCTGCAGTGTGTACCATCCACAGGATGCACGGCAGCAACTCACCAAGGCTTCTTCGACAGCACCTCCCAAACTCGCAACCTCTACCGCCTAGAAGGACAAGAGCAGCAGGTACTTTGGAACAACACCACCTGCACATTCCCCTCCAAGTCACACACCATCCCGACTTGGAAATATATCACCGTTCCTTCATCGTCACTGGGTCAAAATCCTGGAGCTCCCTTCCTAACAGCACTGTGGGCGAACCTTCACCACACGGACTGCAGCGTTCAAGAAGGCGGCTCACCACTACCACCTTCTCAAGGGCAATTAGGGATGGGCAATAAATGCCAGCCTCACCAGCGACGCCCACATATCAAATGAATAAAAGAAAGGTACCCTTCACGAGGACACAGACAGACTGGTGAAATGGGCAGATACAGGGCAGATAAAATTTAATGCAGAGAAGGGTGAAGTGATGCATTTTGGATGGAAAAATGGAGAGGCAATAGAAATTAAATGGTACAATTTTAAAGGGGGTGCAGGAACAGAGAGACCTGGGGGTTCATATACACAAATATTTGAAGGTGGCAGGACAAGTTGAAATGTTTTTTATTCGTTCATGGGATGTGGGCGTCACTGGTAAGGCCAGGATTCATTGCCCATCTCTAATTGCCCTTGAGGTGGTGGTGGTGAGACGCGTTCTTGAACCGCTGCAGTCCGGCTGGTTAAGGCTCTCCCACAGTGCTTTTAGGGAGTTCCAAGATTTTGACCTAGCGACGATGAAGGAACGGCGATATATTTCCAAGTCGGGATGGTATGTGACTTGGAAGGGAACGTGCAGGTAGTGGTGTTCCTATGTACCTGCTGCTCTTGTCCTTCTAGGTGGTCGAGGTCGCGGGTTTGGGAGGTGCTGTCAAAGAAGCCTCGGTGAGTTGCTGCAGTGCATCCCGCGGATGGTACACACTGCAGACACGGTGCGCCGGTGGTGAAGGGAGTGAATGTTTAGGGTAGTGGATGGGGTGCCAACGAAGTGGGCTGCTTTGTCCTGGATGGTGTCGAACTTCTTGAGTGTTGTTGGAGCTGCACTCATCCAGGCAAGTGGAGAGTATTCCATCACACTCCTGACTTGTACCTTGTAGATGGTGGAAAGTCACTCGCCACAGAATACCCAGCCTCTGACCTGCTCTTGTAGCCACAGTATTTATATGGCTTAAGTTTCTGGTCAATTGTGGCCCCTAGGATGTCGATGGTAATGCCGTTGAATGTCAACGGGAGGTGGTTAGACTCTCTCTTGTTGGAGACGGTCATTGCCTGGCACAAATGTTACTTGCCACATATCAGCCCAAGCCTGATGTTGTCCAGGTCGTGCTGTATGCGGGCTCGGACTGCTTCATTATCTGAGGGATCGCGAATGGAACTGGAAAAGTTATCGGTTTTTAATACAAACCCCAGCATCTGCTACATTTGACCCCACCTCAGTATTCTTGGATGTAATGTTTCCCTGACTAACCTGTTTGAACACCATTCACTCCTTTGATTGCTGTGATTATCTCTCTGCCGAGGCGTGATAAAGGGCAGTTAGAAAGATTATCTGTAATCACCAGGCATTGTTCTCTGACTATATATGCTGTGCCTATATGCATCTCTTCACTTCACCTGACGAAGGAGCAAAGCTCCGAAAGCTTGTGATTTCAAATAAAGCTGTTGGACTATAACCGGATGTTGTGTGTCTCCTTACATTTATAAATAGAGGCAGAGAGTACAAAAACAAGGAAGTTATGGTAAACCTTTATAATTCAATGGTTGGGCCTCAGTTGGAGTATTGTGTCCAAACACTTTAGGAAAGATGTCAAGGCCTTGGGGAGGGTGCAGGGGAGTTTTACCAGAATGATACCGGGGATGAGGTGGATGCAGGCTTTCATGGCTTTCAAAATGGAATTGGATAAATATTTGAAGAAAAAAATTTTGTAGGGCTACGGGGAGAAAGTGGGGCAATGAGACTAACTGGATTGTACTTACAAAGAGCCGGCACAGGCTCGATGGGTCGAATGGCCTCCTTCTGTGCTGTAACAATTCTATGATTCCATGAGGAACTTCAGTTATATGGGGAGACTAGAGAAGCTGGGATTGTTCTCCTTGGAGCAGAGAAGGTTTGGGAAGGTGGGGGGGCGGGGGGAACAGGGGTGTAAAGTGTCCCAGCAGGAAAGGGGGTGGGGCAGATATAGAAAACAGGACAAAATATCTGAGGGAAAGCCAGAGTATTTTTTCAGGGGCAGCAGGAGCTTCTCAGTGGTATTGCCCTATACAATGTCAGCTCAGGGAAGCAGGTTTAGGGAAAGCTGAGGGGTTGCTCATAACTCTGCTATTTGAAGCAAGTACAGTTCCAAGCAATTTAGCATGCAATGGCAGAGACGCAGGTCTCCAGCAGTCTCTATTGGGAGTGTGGCAGAGCTTACAGCCCAGGGAAGGGGAGTGATGGTGCTCTCCCACACTTTCACTGATCAGTAATGTTAATAAGCCTTTCTCCAAAATTGTTCCAATGCTGGGCCCAGGAAGCATCACATCAATTAATGAAAGGAATAGAAAAGTGCATTTATACTTCGGTGGGCAGAAGTGAACCACCACTTTGAATGGGGGCGGTGCCTACAGAAGCTGGGATTGTTCTCAGATCAGAGAAGGTTAAGGGGAGATTTAATAGAGCTGTTCAATATTCTGAGGGTTTTTGATAGAATAGGAAGAGTAGGAAAATAGGAACAGGAGTAGGCCATTCAGCCCCTCGTGCCTGCTCCGCCATTTGATAAGATCATGGCTGATCTGTGATCTAACTCCATATACGCGCCTTTGGCCCATATCCCTTAATACCTGTGATTGCCAAAAAGCTATCTATCTCAGATTTAAATTTAGCAATTGAGCTAGTATCAATTGCTGTTTGCAGAAGAGAGTTCCAAACTTCTACCACCCTTTGTGCAGAAATGTTTTCTAATCTCACTCCTGGAAGTTCCGGCTCTAATTTTTAGACTGTGCCCCCTACTCCTAGAATTCCCAACTAGCGGAAATAGTTTCTCTCTATCCACCCTATCCGTTCCCCTTAATATCTTATAAACTTCGATCAGATCACCCCTTAACCTTCGAAATTCCAGAGAATACAACCCCAATTTGTGTAATCTCTCCTCGTAACTTAACCCTTGAAGTCCGTGTATCATTCCAGTAAACCAACGCTACACTCCCTCCAAAGCCAATATGTCCTTCCGAAGGTGCGGTGCCCAGAACTGCTCACAGTACTCCAGGTGCGGTCTAACCAGGGTTCTGTATAGCTGCAGCATAACTTCTGCCCCCTTGTACTCCAGTCCTCTAGATATAAAGGCCAGCATTCCATTTGCCTTCTTGATTATTTTCTGCACCTGTTCGTGACACTTCAATGATCTATGTACCTGAACCCCTAGGTCCCTTTGGACATCCACTGTTTTTAATTTTTTACCATTTAGAAAGTACCCTGTTCTATCCTTTTTTGATCCAAAGTGGATGACCTCACATTTGTCTACATTTAATTCCATTTGCCACAGTTTTGCCCATTCACCTAATCTATCAATATCGCTTTGTAATTTTATGTTTTCATCTACACTGCTTACAATGCCACCAATCTTTGTATCATCAGCAAACTTAGATATGAGGCTTTCTATGCCTTCATCTAAGTCGTTAATAAATAGTGAATAATTGAGGCCCCAAGACAGATCCCTGCGGGACTCCACTAGTCTCGTCCTGCCAATGTGAGTACTTACCCATTATCCCTACTCTGTCGCCTTTCGCTCAGCCAATTTCCTAACCAAGTCCGTAATTTTCCCCCGATTCCATGGGCTTCTATCTTAGCTAACAATCTCTTATGTGGGACCTTATCAAATGCCTTCTGGAAGTCCATATAAATAACATCCATTGACATTCCTCTGTCCACTACTTTAGTTACCTCTTCAAAAAATTCAATCAGGTTTGTCAGGCACGACCTACCTTTCACAAATCTATGCTGGCTCTCTCTGATTAACTGAAAATTCTCAAGGTATTCAGTCACCCTATCCTTAATTATAGACTCCAGCATTTTCCCCACAACAGATGTTAGGCTAACTGGTCTATAATTCCGCAGTTTCCCTCTCTCTCCTTTCTTAAAAAGCGGAGTGACGTGCAATTTTCCAATCCAAAGGGACAGTTCCTGAATCTAGAGAACTTTGAAAGATTATAGTTAGGGCATCTGCAATGTGCTCACCTACTTCCTTTAAAACCCTGGGATGGAAACCATCTGGTCCTGGGGATTTGTCACTCTTTAGTGCTATTATTTTCTTCATTACTGTTGCTTTACTTATATTAATTTTTATCGAGTACCTGTCCCTGATTCAGTAGATAGGGAGAAACTATTTCTACTGGCAGAAGGGTCGGTAACCAAAAGTACACAGATTTAAGATAATTGTCCAAAAAAAAATCCAGGGGAGAGATGAGGAGAAATTATTTTACTCAGCCAATTGTTATGATCTGGAATGCACTACCTGAAAAGGTGGTGGAAGCAGATTCAATAGTAATTTTCAAAAGGGAATTGGATGCATACTTGAAAAATAGAAATTTCAGGGATATGGGGAAAGAGCCAGGGAATGGAACTAATTAGATAGCTCTTTCAAAGAGCCAGCACAGACAGTGGGCTAAATGGCCTCCTTCTGTGGTGTACGATTCTATGATTTTATGATTTATATAGCGCCTTTCATGACCTCAGGCCCATCTAAAGTACTTCACAGCCAATGAAGTACTTTTGAAGTGCAGTCACTGTTGTAAGTAGGAAAATGCAGCAGCCAATTTGCACACAGCAGTCACACAAGCAACAATAAAATAAAATGACCAGATAATCTGTGAGATGTTAATTGAGGGATGAATGTTAGCCAATACTCCAGGAGAGTTCCCCTACTCTTCTTCGAATAGTGGCATGGGATCTTTTACATCCTCCTAAGGAAAGACATGGCTTCAGTTTGACGTCTTCACTCCTTCAATACTGCACTGAAGTGTTAGCTTAAATTATGTGTCGAAGTCTCTGGACTGGGGCTTGAACACACATCCTTCTGGCTCAGAGCTGAGTGAGCTATCACTGAGCCAAGGCTAATGCCTACATGGTTTTAATGGTCGTTAAACTGCTGAAGCCCTCATCTATGGCTCTGTTACCTCCACACTCAACTATTTCAACGGTCTCTTGGCTGGCCTCCCATCTCGCATCCTCAATGCATTTATGTTGCGCCTTTAACGTAATAAAACATCCTAAGCGTTCACAGGAGTGATTATCCCCAAACAAAATTTGATACCGAACTACATGAGATATTAGGGCAGGTGACCAAAAGCTTGGTCAATGAGGTAGGTTTTAAGGAGCGTCTTAAAGGAGGAGAGGGGTTTGGAGGTGGGGGGTGGGGGGGATTCCAGAGCTTAGATTCTAGGCATCTGAAGGCATAGCCACAGCCAGTGGTAGAGCAATTTATCTTGAGCTCATCCAAAACTCTGCTGCCTGTATTCTAACAGGCACAAAGTCCCATTTTCAAATCCCTCCATGGCCTCGCCCCACCTATCTCTAACCTCCTCCAGCCCTACAACCCAAGATATCTTTGCACTCCTCCAATTCTGGACTCTTGTGCACCATTTTTAAAATCGCTATGCCTTCAGATGCCTAGAATCTAAGCTCTGGAATATCCCCCCCCCCCCCCCCCTCGCCTCCTTTAAGACGCTCCTTAAAACCTACCACATTGACCATGCGTTTGGTTACCCGTCCTAATATCTCATGTAGTTCGGTATCAAATTTTGTTTGATAATCACTCCTATGAACGCATAGGATGTTTTATTACGTTAAAGGAGCAACATAAATGCAAGTTGTTGTTGTTTCCATAACGTGGTGCCAAGATTACAGAGTATGTAACTGTAGCCCAGCCAATGTTTTGTATAAATTCATTACTTCTTTTATTCTTGCATTCTATGCTCCTATTTATAAAACCTAAAATGCTGTTAGCTCGTTTATGGCTATATCTGCCTTCACTTGTACTTTCAGCTAATTATGTATTGAACCCTTGGTCTCTGTTCATCCACACCCTTCAGTGTCTTTCCATTATGTATAATCCCATTCCTTGTTTCTCCTCCCAAAGTTATATGACCTGACACTTATCTACATTAAATTGCATCTTCCACTTATTTTCCCATTCTGCTAAACGGTCTTCCTGAAGTCTTTTACAGTCCTCCACGCTACTTGCCAAACCTCCTACTTTTGTGTCAACAACAAATTTCAAGATCACGTCCCTAAACCCAAGTTCAAATCATCTAAATATACTAAGAATAATGTAGAAGAACAACGTGGGCCCAGTACTCACTCCTGGGATACACGACCTCCAACCCTTCTATCTGAGCAACACGCATTACCCTAATTGTATCCTGTCCAACTTTCTATCCATGCTGCTCCTTTCCCCTTATAACATATGCCTGAATTTTTATAACAAGCCTCTTGTTAGACATCTTATTGAACACCTCCTAAAAATCCATATAAATTACATCAAACACATTCCCTTTATCTATCCAATCAGTCACCATCAAAAAACTCGTCAAACACTATGCGCTGTGAACAAATTAGAGCTGGTTGTCCTCAATTAAAGCACTTCTAAATGCTCACCAATTTTATCTCTTATCCTGAATGCACTCTAAACATCCTGCCCTTTGATTCATTACCTTTATTCCAGTCTATCATGGATAGTTAAAATCATCCAATATTATTGCCCTTTTGTTCATACTTATCGCTCTAAACTGTCTGCAGATCTTAACTCTCTCTCATCTCCACTGTTTGGTGGCCTGTAATGCACACCAAGAGTTGCATCATTTCCCCTCCTATTTCTTAACTCTATCCGTATGTATTCTGTCTTAACATAATGCCCAGGATATCCTTATATTCTAGCAGTAATAGAATCCTTTACCGCACCACCTCCTTATCACTTCTGAAATGTTATAACTAGGAATATTAAGTTCCCAGTCATGTCCAAATCAAAGCCACATCTCTGTTCTATTTACTAGATCATATCCCTCTTAACAATTCAGGTCTACTGCAGATATCGACTCTGGTTCAATGATGTCAGTCACTTTTTAAAGCAGTCTGGTCACCTGCTTTTCATGGAAGTTGACTCCCACTGCCCTACATTTCAAGGTCTCAGCCTGTTTCAAAAGCCTAGACTTTAACTGTTGAGGTAAAAATATTCAGTTAAACACAGCTTCCAACCACATCTATGCATTTTAAGTATATGCAGTTTGCAGCAATTCCCAGCATGCAATCTTTGCTTTTTCCAAAAGACTGAAACTGGAAATTTAATTCTCAAATTTTTCTTTCATTTAAGTGATGACATTTAAATTTAACAACTTCTGCTTCTTTAATATTGTGACTGTTCAGTCAGCATGTGATTAGAGCAGCTGCGATTTATTTATTGACAGTTAGAAAAGAAGATTGTTTAATCGAGAATATATTTTTCAGTTGAAAGGTTAAAGGATAAGCAGCTTTTTTTTCAAATAATGTAAACCCAACTGGAAGGTATTTGAATTATTGTATTCTCCTGAATGGCTGCTGTCCATGTCAATCACAACATTGCAAGGGGAATGGAATATAAAAGTAGAAATGTTTTGCTACAGTTGTACAGGGCATTGGTGAGACCACATCTAGAATACCGTGTGCAGTTTTGGTCTCCTTATTTAAGAAAGGACATAATTGCTTTAGAGGCGGTTCAGAGAAGGTTCACTCGGCTGATTCCTGGGGTGAGGGGATTATCTTATGAGGAAAGGTTGGACAAGTTGGGCCTGTATACATTGAAGTTTAGAAGAATGAGAGGTGATCTTATTGAAACACAAGATTCTAAGGGGACTTGAAGGGGTAGATGCTGAAAGGATGTTTTCCCCTGTGGGAAGAGACTAGAACTAGGGGCCACAGTTTAAAAATAAGGGGTCTCCCATTTAAGACGGAGATGAGGAGAATATTTTTCTCTGAGGGTCGTGAGTCTGTGGAACTCCCTTCCCCAGAGAGTGGTGGAGGCAGGGTCATTGAATATTTTTAAGGCTGAATTAGATAGATTCCTGATTAACAAGGGAGTCAAAGGTTATAGTAGGTAGACAGGAAAGTAGGGTTGAAGTCACAATCAGATCAGCCATGATCTTATCAAAGGGCAGAACAGGCTCGAGGGGCCGAATGGCCTACTCCTGCTCTTAATTCGTACATTGTTCGTAACAGGCTGCTCCCCTCCATTTTAGTTGATGGCAGAGAATTTGTTTATGTTTAAAAAGTGGGAAACAGCATAAATTATGAACATTTGTTAGCATAAATTTCCATGAACAAAAATACCTATTAAAGAATGCATAAATCAGCAACATTTAAAAGTCCACTAATTGCTTTGAGTCTAGAACAAAGATTAAATCTAGTTGAATTTATTTTTTTTGAGGTGGTCACTAATAAAGTAGGTACGGGAGTTTCTATTGATGTTGTCTATAGGGACTTCCAGAAGGCATTCAATAAAGGTACACAAGTGATTATTAGCAAAAATGAGAGCGCTCAGAATCAGAGGTAGCCTTTTGACTTGGATTGGAAATTGGTTGGGAGGTAGGAGACAGAAAGTGGGGATAAAGGGTAGGTACTCTGATTGGCAGGATGTGATAAGTGTGTTCTCCAGGTATGTGTTCTGGGGCCTCAACTTGTCACAATATTTATTAATGACTTGGATGAAAGAGAGAGAGTAGTATACCCAAGTTTGCAGATGACACTAAGTTAAGAAGGACAGTAAGTAGTGCAGATGGGAGCAGGAAGTTGCAAAGAGACAGACAGATTAAGCGAGTGGACAAAATTATGACACATGGAGTTCAATGTAGTGAGAAACTAGGGACTAGAGGAGCTAAGAGATTTGGGAATCCAAGTACACAAATTATTAAATGCCAGCAGACAGGTACAAAAAGGTTAATGGAATGTTGGCCTTTATTACAAAGGGGATGGAACACAAAAGGGAGGAAATGATGTTGCAGCTGTGTACAGCCTTGGTCAGATCATGACTGGAGTACTGCATTCAGTTTTAGCTACTGCACCTCAGGAAGGATATATTGGCCTTGGAGAGGGTGCATCGCAGATTCACAAGACTGATACCAGGGCTTAGAGGGTTGCATAAATTTGGATTGTATTCCCTCCAGTATAGGAGACCGAGGGATGATCTGATCGAGGTGTTTAAAATGTTAAAATGATTTGATAGGGTAGATATAGAGAAACTATTTCCTCTGGTGGGGAAATCAAGAATATGGGGACATAATCTTAAAATTACAGCTAGGCCATTCAGGAGCGAAATTAGGAAGCACTTTTTCACACAAAAGGTAGCAGAAATTTGGAAAACTCTCCCCCAAAAGGTAGGACAATCGGAGCTTTCGAGACAGAGATAGATTTTTGGACAGTAAGGGTATCAAGGGATATGAAGCAAAAGTGGAAAAATGGAGTGGATGAGCAAATCAGCCATGATCTCATTAAATGGTGGAGCAGCCCCGATTGACTGAATGCCTACTCCTGCTACTAGGATGACTAGAAAAATGGTTTGGGGTAGGGCTTCCTGACAGGCAGGAACGTATTGGCATCAAAAAGGGGCCAAGAGCAGTATGACTCCCATTCTCCTGGCCCCTCCCAACAGTGCATAATCCCAGCAACCCCTTCCCCCTCAATACGGACAGAATCTGTGCCTTCAATGCTCTGAAGCTCCATCCCCAGTTCCACTGGACCCCAGAACATTCTCCCCCTCTCAAATCCTTGTAACAATTCTTAGCATTCATAAATTCCTAGATCTGATGCTAGGACTGCCCCAATGTTCCCAGATCTAGAGACCTTCCTCTCCAAAACGCCCAGACACTAGCAGCTCCTCCGTAGTATTCCAGATACCCCAGGATTCCTCTCAGAACTCCGGGTGTCCAGCACTCCCCACCCCATGACCAGATCCAATACTGCCAGACTCTTGGCTTTCTTCCCAATACTCCCAGAGCTACTCCTAAAGCTGGTAAAGTCAGTGTCACACGTAATACTTCTTAGCATAACACCCCATTGTTATAAAACATAACTTAACGTAATTAACACCACAGATGTTAGTAAGCCATTAAAAATGACAAAGTCGTCCTCTCACTTGTTCAGCTGGAGATGGAAGAGAACAAAGTAGCACCAAAAGTGGAAAGTGGGGGGGCAGGGAAGAAATTTTATATTTGAGCTCATTTAACCCTTACTTACACCATTAGCGATATGATACCAAATTACTTACTGAACGGTTCATTTAACAACAATGTCTTGACTGGCTTATAAAATATTTCAATAGTGTATTGATATTTCAATACACCAAAAGTAAATATAATGTATCACTAATGAACATCAGTTATTTATCATTCTACATTTGTGAAAATCTGCCTACAGCATTCTACTATTCTTTGAGGAATATCTTGGGGCAGAAATTACTTGCAAAATAACAGTGAGCTCAACAGCGCTCACCGTTGTTAGTGGCGAAATGGAGGAGCAAGTTCCAGCGTGCACACATGTGCAGTGAAATGCGGAAATCCAGAACTTGCTCCTGCTGGTTCGTTGGTAATATGACAGCTTGAAATTAAAGGTATATGGCTCGCTGCAATCAGGAAAATCATTGACAAAGTGCCACCTTGCTTATCTGCCCAGCTAGAAAGTAACTAATTACACCATAAAACAGGTATGCTTAAAAATACCAGGTCTAAACTAAATTTTAACAGCGCAGTAAATCTTAACTGCCAAGCAACTAAACATTAACTTTTAAAAATGTGGACTCTCATTACTCCTTATTTATTAAATAGTTGGTCATTAAAATAATTTTAATTTAAAATGTTAAAAAATTTTTTAGAAAACGTTTCCCCTTCTGTATCTTTTATTTAGTTCAATTATTTCTCTTTTTTTCCCCCATTGTCTATATCTGTTTTTACAATGATTTTAATGTTGTACCTTTCACTTCCTGGTTTCCAAGCCTGCAGAGTTACGCAGCTTGTCAAAAATGCTGCAATCTGATTGGTCGAGGGGAAGAGATCGATCCTCTCTCTTCTCCCAGGGTCCCAGCTTCGCTTGAACTGACGCTGGGCTCTTCCTCAAATAGGAAGCGGAGAAGTGCCAGAAGAAAAGACCGCGGTAAGTTTGTGGGTTAGTATAAATCTACGGAGCAGTGAACAATGTTGGTTCGCCGCTCCAAGCAATTTCTACCCCATTATAGTTATAATTAACAATACAATTGTGACCTAGCTTAGGCTGTCAAATAATAGTTATTTGTACTGTGGACTCATCCTAGCAAGCGCTAGAACTGATAGTTGTAACACTTAGTACTCAATCGCAGAAGAAAAAGCCAACAGACTATTTAGATGTAATCACTTACAGAGGCTGATGAATGTGAGGAATAGACCAGTCAAGAAAACAGTGCAGGTGTAAGATGTCTGGTAAATTCAAGAGGGAGCAGGATGGATATTTAGGAAGTAAAATGATTGAAGTGTGCAAGATAGCATTGCTTGATAGTTTCAGCTACTGGGACAAACCAGAGACACCACATCATCCTTTGTGCCTTGCAATATTCCTCTGTTTATTTATACAGATTTATTATTTGAAAAATACTGCCCATTAAGGTTCAGAAGTTAAGTAATCGAATCAACTAAGCTGAATCCTGTTCCAAGTCTGACAGGCAATCAGCATGTTAGTAATAAGAGTTGGGTGTGGCACTGATATCTACATTAAGATTGTAAATGAAAAATGGTTGTACAGCACAGATTAATTGAGTTCCAGAGAATGTAATTTCTACATTCATCAATAAAAATTGAAAACAGGGATATAAGAGTATACATATTAATTCTATTCAGCTAGTCTTACAAACATAACTTTCTTTCAAATACACTTTCATACTGTTAATGTGAAGCAAACGTAGTAATTTTCTGTTCCACATATAACATTTACCTTTTAGCATGTTTTGCTTTACAGTGAGGAGTCAGAGTGAATTTCACCCCAGGAAATTTCAAATAGAAAACATTTATACATAAAAATGTTCAAATTTCTAAATACATTTTTCTGAATGAAAATATAATCCATAAAACAGTTTCAAATTCAGTCCAATAGCAATTGGTCATGGCTTTTCCTCCAAATATTCAAAGTTCGTTCCAAAATAAGATCAAATCAGAATGGAGCCACTTGGATCAAAACAGGCAATTGACATCATTAGCAAACGTTTACAAAGGTTCATGAGAACTCACTCCATCATGCCGAAATTCTGCTCAATTGCAGGTGTTCCAACAGGAATTACTAGCAGACTAGTCTGAGCAACATCATGACTACATGTGACCGGTATTTCACTGAAGGTTAATCATTTCATTCGTCTGATCAGCGCACAATTATGATTTCTTCACTTGCTGAGCAGATTCTTTCCATCCCATCTTCACTTTCAAAGAAGCTTCAGAAGGGCTAAATTTCACAGCTGCTGCTGCTGCTCTTGGGTACCCAGAAGCTGTATCAAGTAGCCAGAAGAAACTAATTTGGACACGTTACTCAAGACACCATTGCTTGACTACAAGAATTCATCTTTTCATACGGACTAGGAACCTGAATGTCAAGATCATCATTTCCTGAACAACTTCCATCCAGCTGTCTGCAAAACTGATTTTGCAGATGAATCATGGCAGACTGCAATTCTTCACTGTAAATAAATGAATCAAGGATTAAACTGTGGGCTACAACAAGCATGAACTGTCATTCAAAATGACTGCATGATTCAGAATTGTCTTTATAAACAGAACAGTATATGGTCAAACAAATTGAGGAATTTCAGCTTTATATGCAGCCTACCAAATTTCTTGTGGATTTTTGAGTCCATTGTATTCATCAATACAATCAAAACTTTTATCATAGTTGTTGCATTTAAAATTTCTTCTGGCTACTTGACACAGCTTCTGGGTACCCAAGAGCAGCAGCAGCTACAAAATTTAGCCCTTTCTCCTTAAGCTGCTTTGAAAGTGGAGATGGAATGGAAAGAATCTACACAGCAAATAAAAACTCACAATCAGACAAAGTAATAAATCTTCGGTGAAATACGGTCATGCGTAATTATGATGTTTCTTGGATGAAGACAAGCACAGATAGCGTTTAACCAAAACCTGTGAGCATGCTCATATGAAAGCCATAGTGTGCTACCAGGCTGAAATGAGTTTCAAGTCAGGTTTATTGAGAGTGCTTTCAAAGATTCATAGTGATGCAACCTTTTATTTGACCAGATAACAAAATTGAACAATTGATTTGCTAGAGCTTGCTCAATCTCTGGAATCAACATTAACCACTCCACATGCAATCAGCACCAGGCAGACAACACTGCTTGCTGCCCAACACCACAGAAGCACCAAAGATCGATTTTTTGGTTGAAAATTGGGAAACAGAATATTTCTGAATTTTTCATGTCAGCTATCAGAGAAACAATATAGTGAATTATGTGCTTTGTTGCAATAAGGCACAGAAATGGACAGCTTATAATGATGATTCATGTTATTTCCTTCATCTCCTATTACAAATGAAGAATTTAGAATAATGAATTTCTTGGGCTATTTCTTCAAAGAAATGCTTTCCTGCTGCTGTGAGAAAATCTTGGCCTATGAAATTCAACTTTCATATTGCCCCATTGGGACAGCTTTTGAAAAATGACAATCTTCCCACTTAGATATGTTCTCTCAGCAAGTTCACAAGAGCAGAGCATAGTCACGCAGACCTGCTCATTAGAGAAGAAGAAAGCCAATTCTGAGATTTTTTAGATAAGTTTGATTTTCAGCTTCATATTATGCAGATGTCATGAATAACTGCACACCAGTAGATCCCTTCGCTTTCACAACTTGACTGAGTTTACTTTCCAAAATATGAAACCTTGGTTTGGCTACAGTTATTAGTTTTTCTTTAGCCTTGTTCCAAGCAATGAATGACTTGCTGACAACAACTTTGAGTTCTCTTTGAATCATATCCTTATAGATAATTAATAATTCCAATAAATTTCACCCACTTCCCTGTTACTGATCATCAGCCAGTGAAACTTCATGCTATATGAACATTTCAGGATTTTTGTTTTACTGACCATGAATCTTGCAGCTGCAGTCTCAACTGACCTCTACTGCATTTTTTGAGACAGTCCTTCAACATCTGCCTCTGACTTTAGATGATAATTGACTTTGTTGCTGCTTGCTCTGATTGGAATTAAACTCCAGTTTCCTTTACAAATCACAGTAAACAGTCTAAACGATGCTATATAAAACACAAGTGTATACCAACATGCTGGCAAAATATAGCACCAATGTATGGTCCAATAAAAATAAGGCAAAATGTGCACAGAAAAATTGGTTCATCCAAAAGGAATTGATAGATATTTTTGTTCCCTTGGCTATTCAACCAGTTTCCCACCCTCTACTGTACTAACACACTTAAGCTGGCTTTAAGGCTACACAAGGTGTGGAAAGATGCTGCGGGTGGGTAGCAGATGTATGGTTAAACAAAAAGTGAATGGGGAGGGAAATTCATTGGCTTATCAGTATTGCAGTACATTCTGGGTTTAGGTATTACCGGGGGGGGGGGGGGGGTCCAGAGAAGGAATACCAAAGGTGGTAGGAGAGCATGGGGAAGAGGGAAGATAGGGGTGCTCGCTGTGGGAGGCAGCATGAATGAGTGTTAAGTGAAAAGCATGAAGGTACAGGCTTTCAAAGCAGAGTATCAAAGGGTGGGAGACCATGTGAAATGGAGTGGTAAGAATTGGGAGGAAGGGAGTACAAAAGAATAGTGAGTTGCAGAATGAAATGGGCACTCAGGGTAGGGGCAACAAAAAGGTAGAATAAAGCATAAAGGAAGGAGGCACATGCTCATGGAAGAAGAAAGCTTGAGGGAGAAGAGTAGTCGGAGAGAATGGGGGTGGGGGGGAGGGGGGAATGCATGTATATTCAATATGGGGGCAGAAGGGAACAGGAAAGTGGGAGAGACAGAAAGGCTTTGGGGGCTGGAGAGAGAGGAGAAAGCAGGATAATTCAGGGCAGATGATGGTAAGAACAGAACAGCAGAAGAGTGAAGACAGTAAGCCTTCAAACTCGGGGAAGTACTGTTAGCATTTGCAATTTAAAAGTTAGTTAAAATGAAAAGCCAGCTCAGAGTCTGTGGGGTCCAGTGACGGAAAGTTTAATTTGGAGCTGTCTGTGATGTGGTGAAGGGCTCTTGAAGACAGAACGGGACCAGACGGGGGAGAAAGGGAGCAGGGACGGCAAGAGAAAAATAAAGTTGGCAACACACCTTACAAAAATGATAATGAAGAAAAAAAGGGGAAGAAGCAAGGCTGTGAAAGCTTACTTGGAGCACCACTGGTGAAATGAGACCAGCTAAAGTACTAGGAGGAATACAGAAAAAGAACGGCTGCAGAATTCAATTCCAGAATACTACATAACAGAATTTTACTAATTAAGTTACCATAAATCAGTGGCCCTGGTAACACACAAGGGTGTTTTGCCATGGCAGTGTATCCTCAACTCACTTGCATGGGAGGTTTGCTCGTAATAGATTTAGCTATTACAGCTAAGCTGTATATTACTAAAAATCTTACATCTGCATGCACCTCATGTCAACTTTTTTCATTACCAATGTGGATAGAGGAATTTATAATAACTGATGTAAACTTGTCATGTTATAATTACATCCTCCCACTAGAGGTGGCACTGTAGCACCTCAGTTTTGCATTTTCCAGCTCCTCAACCTGTACTAGAGAGAACCTCTTTGCTCCAACCAACTCTTTTCCAAGTTGCTGTACGTTTTGCTACTAAACTGTAAATAACAAAATCGAAGTGTTATATAAAAATAAAGGACAGAATTTATGACAAAATTGGGAATTTTTTTTTTTTTTAAAAAGCAGATCGTCTCAGCTGCAAGATACATGTACATACCCCCCCCCCCCCCCAACTAACCAGGTCTCTGTTACCCTTTAAAATTGTACTATTTTCAGAACTTTAATACTTTGTTTATACAGTGAACATATTTCCAGGTGGCTCTAGCCCTTGGCGCACAGGTTACGCAGCTTCTGAATATAAAGATTAAGGTTTAAATGAAATGATTTTTTTTTAAAACGGGCTGATTTGTCATGTGACTAATAGCAAGCAGCAGGCTCAGATGTCCTTTTCAAACAACGGCTCAGTTCAGGGGTTGAAACAGTGCTACAATTTAGCGGGACTTGTTTTTTAAGTTTTCTTTATTAAAATGCAAATCATTTTCCTGACATTTCTTCATTTACTAACAGTTTGTAGTAATACTGCATGAATTTAAAGGGGTTCTGTTTCAACTTTGAAATAATGTGTATAAAACAAACTTGAAAGAGATGGATGCAGTAATTGTACCAATTAAATATGTAATTTAAACTAAGATTAACTGAGATTAAAATTTTAATTGCAAGATTAGTCGCCTTAAATTTATTTCCACATTGGTGTATGCTTACAGAAATGGGTGAATAACTTGTAACTTACTTGTGACAACATCTTGAGTTAAGGCATTCACAAAATCATATCTATGTCCTCAAATGGGTGGGTTATACAGATAAAAATGTATAATTCCAAGTTATTTTTTTAAAATGGAATAATTCTATTTTTGTAAATAATTTTCAGCTATCTGAAAATTTGCTGACTATTCGAGAAATATGTAAACAAATTAGATTTTAACATTCATCACCAGTCATTAGCAAGTGTTCTTTGCCATTAGCCTAGGGTGAGCACCACAAAGCATTCTATTCACGTGCATAACAGATGTTCAAAATGGCTGAAAAAAACTCTAATGCCCTGGAGGGGTGTTAGTAAGATATTTTTGTCAACTATAACTTCAATAGTTCAACAATTTGAGTTGAAACAAACATACGGTTACAAGCAATCAAATACATTATTCAGTTGAATAACTTGCAAAATTTTCTAAAAGGACAACCTGTACCTTCCTCAAATAAAGTCCAATAACATAAGAAATAGGAGCAGGAATAGGCCATTCGGCCCCTCGAGTTTGCTCCGCCATTCAATATCATGTCTGATCTTCAACCTCAACTCCACTTTTCTGCCCGATCCCCCTAGAGTCCAAAAATCTATCTCAGCCTTGAATATACTCAACGACTGAGCATCCAGTGTCCTCTGGGGTACAGAATTCCAAAGATTCACAACCCTCAGTGAAGAAATTCCTCTTCATCTCAGTCCTAAATGGTCGACCCCTTATCCTGTGACTTTGCCCCCTAGTTCTAGACTCTCCAGACAGGGGAAACAACCTTTCAGCATCTAAATAAGGGGTATAACCTACGACAACCATTTAATTTTTAAAAATTAGTGTCTTTTTGTAGAATGGATATACATGCAGACTTTTCAAAATCTTCCTTGAAAAAATGTATTTCCAACAATACAATAACACAACTGTGATTTCCCACAAAGGGAATCTTCAGAATCAAACAGCAAGGCATTTCTTCATGGGGGAACACAGGATCAGGAGTAGGCCAGTCAGCCTCTCGAGCCTGTTCTGCCATTCTATTAGATCATGGCTGATCTGTACCCAACTCCATTTACAGACAAGCCTGGTTAATTGCAATAAAGCAGGAATTTCTATATAGTAGGAAGCAACAAAAATCAAGGCTGGTCTGATGCATTGCCTAAATTTCTTACATCATATTCAGTGCATTGATCAACAGCGAGTTTGTTGCCGTCCACTTTTTCGCTGCACAGCTTTTTTTGTAAACAAGGTTGCAATTCACTTTCTAGCAGCACAGGAATCCATTTTATGTGTCAAAGCTTTCCACGCCGAGTTCTTTGACAAGCCAACAGGCAGTCGTCGAGTGGGATTTTCTGAGCGGTTTTGTGATTAAACCACCTAAACAGCGTTTCGTCAACATTAGCCATCTTACTTTCACTCTTCAATTTCCTATCCTGGAACTCATTTTTTTTCCCTAGTCCTCAAGAAGTCCACTTTTCTTTTCAGAATTCTAAAATCCAGGATTCAGAAATGCCATGCTTCTGTGTGACTAGCGTTTGAATCTTCAATTCCTTCACACTGTTCAAAATATCCACTTTTTTGCACAATGACAAGTCACGGCACTTTTTTTTGAGCCATCTTGAAATTCAACTTCCATTCCTCCCTCACCCACACAACACTGACAAACATTAGAGATGACTGGAAACTAGGTCAACTCGATTCATAGGTACGTTGACCAAAGCACCCAATCAGATTGCAAGGTGAAAGCCCCAGGTTCAAAGATGAAAGGTCTTGTTAACCTAAGATTTCTGCGTGCCACACTTGCAATTAATTATACTGCAATAAAACAAACTTTTCAAAATTGGAAGTATAACAAAAAACAGGGCTATAGAAATGTTTGCCTTAAAATAGGAATTGCAATTAAGCAAGTTGCAAATAAACAGGTATGACTGTACCCACCTTTTCTGCATATCCAATGATACCCGTACCAATCAAAAAAAAAATCTAGCGATCTCAGTTTTGAAAATTTCAATTCACCCAGCATCCAGCCTTTTGGCAGGGGGGGGGGGGGGGGGGGGGAAAGCGAGTTCCAGATTTCCACTACCCTTTGTGTGCAAAATTGCTTCCTGATGTAACTCCTAAGTGGTCTAGCCCTAAGATTATGCCCCCTTGTTCTGGATTTCCTCCACCAGCCGAAATAGTTTCTCTCTATCTAGCCTATAGGATCCCTTTATCATTTTAAACACCTAGATTAGATCACCCCTTAACTGTCTAAACTCAAGGGAATACAAGCCAAGTTTATGCAACTGGTGTTCATATATAATCCTTTTTTCTCAGTATCATTCTGTGAATCTGCACTGCACCCCCTTCCAAGGTCAATATATCTTTCAAGTGGCCCAAAACTGAACGCAATACTCCAGATGGAGTTTGACCAAGGCTTTGTACAACTGAAGCATCACTTAGAATCATAGAAAGTTACGGCACAAAAGGAGGCCATTCAGTCGATTGTGTACATGCCAGACAAAAAAGAGCTATCCAGGTTAATCCCACTTTCCAGCACTTGGTCCGTAGCCCTGTAGGTGACGGCACTTCAAGTGCTCATCCAAGTACTTTTTAAAATGAGTTGAGGGTTTCAGCCTCTACCACCCTTTCAGGCAGTGAGTTCCAGACCCCCACCACCCTCTAGGTGAAAAAGTTTCTCAACTCCCCTCTAATCCTTTTACCAATTACTTTAAATCTATGTCCCCTGGTCACTGACCCCTCTGCTAAGGGAAATAGGTTCTCCCTATCCACTCTATCTAGTCCAGTCATAATTTTATATACCTCAATTAAATCTCCCCTCAGCCTCCTTTGTTCCAAAGAAAACATCCCCAGCCTATCCAATCTTTTCTCATAGCTAAAATTCTCCGGCCCTGACAAATCCTCGTAAATCTCCTCTGCACCCTCTAGTGCAATCACATCTTTCCGGTAATGTGGTGACCAGAACTGTACGCAGTATTCAAGCTGTGGCCTAGCCAATGTTTTATACAATTCTAGCATAACCTCTCTGCTCTTATATTCTATGCCTCGGTTAATAAAGGAAAGTATCCTGTATGCCTTTTTAACCACCTCATCTACCTGTCCTGCTACCTTCAGAGATCTGTGGACATGCACTC
The DNA here is from genome assembly GCF_035084215.1 of Heptranchias perlo. Taxonomy (NCBI): domain Eukaryota; kingdom Metazoa; phylum Chordata; class Chondrichthyes; order Hexanchiformes; family Hexanchidae; genus Heptranchias; species Heptranchias perlo. The sequence goes on along the minus strand of NC_090326.1, from coordinate 73,496,460 downwards.
CAAGGTACCTCTGTTCCTCTACACCTTTCAGTAGCCTCTCAATTATTGTGTACTCCCTTGCCTTGTTTGCCCTCCCCAAATACATTACCTCACACTGCTCTGGATTGAATTCCATTTGCCACTTTTCTGCCCACCTGACCAGTCCATTGATATCTTCTTGCAGTCTACAAGTTTCTTCCTCACTATCAACCACACGGCCAATTTTTGTATCATCTGCAAACTTCTTGATCAAGCCCCCATATTCAAGTCCAAATCATTAATATATACCAAAAAAAGCAAGCAGCCTAGTACTGAGCCTTGTGGAACCCCACTGGAAACAGCCTTCCAGTCGCAAAAACACCCGTCAACCATTACACTTTGCTTTCTGCCACTGAGCCAATTTTGGATCCAACTAGACACTTTCCCTTGGATCCCGTGGGCTTTTACTTTTTTTTTAAAAAACAGTCTACTATGTGGGACCTTGTCAAAAGCCTCGCTAAAACCCATGTACACTACATCAAACGAGTTACCCTCATTGAATTTTTTGAGGAAGTAACAAGGAGGGTCAATCAAGTTAGTCAGATACAACCTTCCCTTCCTCACTTTTGTATTCCAACACCTTTGAGACATTAGCCTTCTTGATTAATTTTTTGTACCTGAGCACTAACTTTTAGTGATGTGTACCTGGACACCTAAATCCCTTTGTTCCTCCACAGCTCCTAATCTATCATTAATAAAATATTGATTTGTCTTTCTTGGATCCAAAGTGGACGACATCACACTTTCCCACACTGAACTCTGTCACAGTTTTGCCCACTCACTTAACTGGTCGGTCTATGACTCTTTGTAACTTCCTGCTCCCATCCACACAATTTACTGTGCGTCCTAATGTGTCATCTGCAAACTTGGATACACAACTGTCTTTTCCTTCATCCAAGTCATTAATACATATGGTGAAAAGCTGAGGCCCCAGTAGAGATCACTGGGAACACCACTTGTCACTTCCCGCTAAATCAGGGATTGTTTCCTTTATCCCTGCTCTCTAGCTCCTACCCCCCACCCCATTGCCGACTCATGTTACAAGGTTACCTCCAATTCCTTGCATTTTCATTTTTGATAATCTATTGTGTAGAACCTTATCAAATGCCTTCTGCAAGTCCATATAGACACTCCCCTATCCACCGTGCCAGTGACCTCCTCAAAAAATTTAACTAAATTGATCAGACATGACCTACCCTTCACAAATCCATGCTGACTCTCTCTGATCAGCTCATACTTGCCCAAGTGCTCAGTCACTGTCTGATAAATTGTAGTAACTTCCCCACACCTGATATTAAACTGACAGGTCTAGTTACCTAGTTTCTCCCTCCCTCCTTAAATAATGGAGTGACATTTGCAATTTTCCAATCCAGATGCACAATTCCTGAATCTAGAGAAATTTGGAAAATTATGACCAACAAAATCTGCAATTTCTTCTCCCATTTCTTGTAATATCCTGGGGTAGAAACCATCAGATTCTGGAGATTTGTCTAGCTTAAATCCTATTATTTTCACCATTGCCATTTTCCTCCCTGTATTAAATCCTCTAAGTTCTTCCCCTTGTAGTCAGCCTTTTCTGCACATCTCCAAACATTAAGCTATAAAGTGACTTCAGGTTGGCTGGCATGGCTGGTCCTCTGGAGGGTTCCCGCAACTGTGTAAGAATCTAACAGCATCTAGACGCATTGAGACTGAAGACTGGTAAAACTGGAAGTGTCAAATAGTCTCCATTGAGAGCCATCAGAATTGCTAAGAAATTTAAGCAGGATAGTAATGAATTACCTCACCGTGAGATCTTCACTGTCCCGCAAAGCTCTGGGAATAACTTGCAGATACAGCAGCTGCACCCATCCACGCAAGTGGCAAGGATTCCATCACAATTGACTTTAGCTTTGTAGATGGTGAAGAGGCTTTAAAGGGTCCAGAGGTGAGCCACTTGTCAGTGTGCCCAGTCTCTGCCCTGCTCTTTTAGCCATTGTGTTGATATGGCTGGTCCAGTTAAGCTTCTGGTCAGTGGGGATCCCCAAATGATGTTGCCCAGACGATGCCATTGAAGGTCTAGTGGAGATGGTTGGGCTTTTTCTTGTTGCCTGGCACTTATATGGCGTGATTACTTGCCACTTGTCAGCCCAAGCTCGAATGTTGTCCACTTCCTACTGTAGGCCAGCATGGGCAGATTCATTATACGAGGAGTTGCAAATGGAGCTAAACAGTGTGGAATCAACAGAAAATAGGGCCACTCCTGACCTTATGATGGAGGGACGGTCATTGATGAAGTAACTGAAGATGGTTGTGCCAAGAATGCTTCCTAAAGGAACTCCTGTCTCCAATGTCCCGGGCTGCAACGTTAGGCATTGGTCAAACACAAACGTCTTTGCGACAGGTGTGACTCCAGGTACTGGAGGGGTTTCCCTTTGACTCCAACTGGTCTCAGTTTTTCTACAGCAACTTGGAAGTCACACTCATTCAAATGCTGCTTTGATGACAAGGACAGCTACTCTCACCTCTGCTCTGGCTTAACACTGGCATCAATAATGACAGGAGCCTCATCAAGAGACCAAGTAGGATTGTCCACTTGGCACCTTTGGCTGAAGACAACTGCAAATACTTCAACCTTGTCTCTTGCACTCACGTGTTGGGCTCCACCATCGTTGAGGTTAGGGACATTCAGGTAGCCTGGTTGTCCACCACCATTGTCAACTGTATGTGGTAGGGCTAGAGCTTTGCTCTGACTGATTGGAATGAGGCTGCCTGCAGCAGTTAAGTGGTCCCATAATCAACCAATGATCTCCTGGCCAGCCTCCTACCTTGCGCCCTTCGTTAACTTGAGCTCATCCAAAATTCTGCTGCCCGTATCCTAACTTGCACCAAGTCCCATTACACCTGTGCTTGCTGAAATACATCAGGTCCCAGTGTGGCAATGCCTCGATTTAAAAATTGTTATTTTCATTTTCAAATCCCTCCATGACCTCGCCCCTCCCCATCTCTGTAACCTCCTCCAAGACCTCTGCGCTCCTCCAATTCTGGTAGCTTGAGTATCCCCGATTTTCATTGCTTCACCATTGCCAGCTGTGCCTTCAGCTGCCAAGGCCCTAAGCTCTGGAATGCTCCCATAAACCTCTCTCATCTCCTCCTTTAAGACAGTCCTTAAAATTTACCTCTTTGACCAAGCTTTTGGTCACCTGTCCTAATTATCTTTATGTGGATCAGTGTCAAATTTTGTTTGATAACGCTCCTGTGAAGCGCCTTGGAACGTTTTACTATGTTAAAGGCGCTATATAAATGCAAGTTGTTATGGAAGTTTCAGAGATTCCAGAATCAATGTTGGGAACTCCCAGAACAACTTTTACCTGACTACTGTGCTCCCACATCTTGTGCGTCAGGACATACCCTAGGGATGGTAATGAAGAGGTCTGGAATGTTGGCTCATAGAAGTGAGTACAAAAATGTCAGGCTGGTTTATGGGAGTATTTCACTGGACTAGCACGTGAGACAGTTTTACCAATTTGGGTACCAAATGAGGAGAGACTTTGCAAGGTCCATCTCGGCTGAGACTGACCATTCTTGCCCTAAAATTATGCTTAAGTAGTTGTCATTGTGAAATATTTGGAGACAAGGGGTCATGAAATTTTCCAAAGGATCAGGAAAAACAAGAAATCTTTGGAAAAAATCCAGAAAAAAGTGAAATCTATTTTTGGTTAACCTACTTACATTTACTGCATAAAAATAACCATCTGGATCCATGACCATAGGCACATCGGACCATCATTTAATCTCAACATTCCATATGGAATGACTTAAACTGGAAGGGGGCGGGGGTGGGGAGGGAGTGGATACTTTGGGTTTGAAGTAGAACATGTTCTTTCACTTTGTATTATTTTCAGTAGTGTAACAGGATGCTGCCAGATAATTCTAACACAGGCATACATTTCACAAAGCCAATCCCAGTGGTCGAGAGCCCAGAAAGACTGGGAGAAATTGTACCAGAATAACCAGTGCCTAATCCATGCTCCAGCAACCCCACTCAGCAAGTGATGATTGACCGAGTTCAAACCTCTGCACACTAGAGACAATTCCAGGTGACACTATGTGAAAGAATTCCACAAGCAGGAGAAGCAGTTTGTACTGCCTCACCACTGATATTTTGCATGGATTTTTGCAATTCGTGCCAAGGATAAATGTGGAGGTAAAGATTAAATGTAAACAGCTCTTATGATATTGCTCTGCAATCTAGATTCAGACAAATTCCTGTTCAAAAACAAATTAAACATTGTTTGTACAGGATTGCTACCACAGTCAATTTCAAATGGCGAAAGAATTAATTCTATTTTTTCACCATTTAGCAATATATGTGAAGTTAGCTATTCAGAAATTTGCCAGATCTGAAGGTTATTCCATGCATTAGAACAATGCACGTGACAATATTTTACTGAATTTCCTACCGAGGAAAAACGCGCCAACTTTTCAGTGTACCCAGACATTGGCCTGTTTTATCAAGGCCAGGCAGCACCAAATTACCCCCATAGTTAGTCCAAAGTCTGACCCCTCAGTTGCAATTAATGGGGGCCGTCTGGGCTTCTAGAGGCAAGGAAAAAGTGGGTCTCTGCTGAGGCAAGAAACTTTTTTTAAAAAATGACAATTTTTCTTTGAGTAGACATTAAGTGAGTATCTTGGTCAGAAAGAGGAAGCATTTTGAACAAGAGGCAATCCCCTAGACTTTCCTCCCATTTTAAGAAAAGCTCAGGTAGCATACTGCACCATTAAATGAATACAGCTGACAATCCTCTAAGTTCCATCATTAGACTTTTCACTGGCAGGCAAGAATCTGGAGCAGTATTCCATGCACAAAGCTCTGCCTTTCCTTACTCAACAGCAAAGATGATTAGGCAGCAGAGGCACAACTGCCTGAAAGCACCACTCCAGAGATAAGGTCATAGTGCAACTTTTTGGGGGGAGAAGGGGAAAAGAAGTGTGCAACAGAAAAACAATTGGAGGTAAGTTTTGTTCATATTGTGAATATTAATTTTAAAATGAATATTTGAATACAAGGCCACTGCAGTCTGAAAGAATGAGGTGTGGATTTAAAAAACAAAACAATTTACTTAGCGGGTGCCCTCCTGATCAAGACAGGCATCCACAATGAGTCTTGGTACCTGCTTCTAACATCCTCTTTGCTTTCCACTGAAATCACGTTTGAATATTGAACCTTAGAAGTGTTATGAGGACCAACAAGGAGTTCAACCATAACTCGCTCATTCCTCAGTTACACAGATCTGTACTTTTTAAACAAATACTCAGGAATAATGTCAATAACAGCCCTGCTGCAGAGTATTTATTTATCTGTGGTACACAATTATGCAAGTCAGGGCTCCTTTCTCCTCCCTCCCAAATCCTTAGTAGACTTTCTGCTCCATATGCCTTTGGGCCTCCAAGCATAGCCAACTCAGCTGTGGAATGTTGATATTCAGAGCTGTTGCCTCCTCTTGCTCTCTAGCAAAAAGGTGGCCAGTGAATGCAATTAGGAGGCAGGGCTATCCCAGCTACCATAAAACAAGTTAAAAAGGACTGGGAATTAAACCTGGGAGCTATGTCCTCAGTGAACTATTTTGCAGCTGAGTAGCAACATTATAGGGCAGATGAGTGCATTTTATATCAAAGTAAAATTTACTTTTCATCTGCACTTATTCTTATCAAAGAGCTAATAAAAGGAGACATGATGGGTCACCAACTAAGATCCTAGTGCTTTGTGCGCAAAAAGAAATAACCTCTAAAGACTACCAATTGTGTGTGTATTTTTCATATTTACAGCCTCCTTCCAATAAATTAATTTCAATGGGGTGAAGCATAATTAAAACCTTGGAGTAATAGTCATTCTGAAGCATCACAACATTTTAGGGATAAAAAAAAACTGGAGATGAGTGTAAAGGTCAGACCAGGATACAGAATAAAGATTACATAAATGGTCAAGGAATAAATACAGTTATATAACAGAAGTATAAAAGGACTGTTAAAAAAAGTAAAAAGAATTAAAGATTAATTAAACTGCCTGTACAGCAATGTACACAGCATCCAAAATAAAATGGGGAAACTGGAGGCAATAATCCAGTGAGGAACCAGATGTAGTAGGAACAACTACCACTATACTATGGTCCCCTATAAATGCCCAAAAATGAAAGTCAGCATTCAGAACTTTTAAGCAATGAACCTGTACAGTTTATTGCTGGCAGTGCCGTAGCATCCACCATGTAACATAAAAAGTGCAAACTTCATACCATCAAAAGCATCTGCCAATTAGTGCCATTTCTACTTGAAGTAGTTCCATAATACAAAAGGGGTATTCATCGCAATGGACATTTGCCTCTCTTTTCCTGCCCTGTCCCTTACTTAGGTCATTTTTTTTTAAAAACCAGTTGCACCTCCATGGGTTATGCAATGGCAATGTGCAACTGAAGGATATTGAAATTCAATCTGCAATGGAAGTTGTCTAAAGCCTGGTAACCAGATCGTCATCTGAAAAACTAATAGACAACGACATGTTCTCTCTTATCCATAGTTCCAGAGACCTGCAATCCTTGACTCGTAATATCTACACTTTTGTTAAATAAGGAACATGTCTAACTCCACTGTCAAATAAAGGTTAGATATCAGTACCGATTCATTACTTCAGTAATTTAAATATGAAAATGTAAAAGAAAATTAAAAGCATGATCACCCAGACTGCTGAATACAGTGAAGTTGCAAACTAAAAAGTCAAGAATGGATTGTAAAGTTGAAATTACATGAAAGAAATTAAGAGTTGTGAAAAAGGAGCACCATATTTCATATATAGCACAATTCAAGATGTATATTGCATAAATAGGAATGTAGTGGGGACTAACCTAAAGAAAATGTTGCAACTTAATAGAATACAACTTTTGTTTTAGAAGGTTTTAAAGTTAATGTCATCTACATTTTCTGAAGGTCTCAAATATAAAAAAAATCTTGAATTGCAAAAGTAGTTCGGTCTTTGCAATCAAAGTTTACTTCTTCCCCTATCGTTTTCAAGCTCTCATTAACACGAAGGGAATCAGTTTCATCTAATAAGGATGATGGAAACAGTGTCGATCTCAACACAGTAAAAAAATAACTTTCGACTCTACATTAGAATCACAAACTCGGCATAGAAACTTTACCCACTTATGAAGGTTCAATTTTTTTTTAAAATCCAGGAGTACAAAAACGGTGATGACAAATTGACACAGAAGCGGTTTTGAAACAGTCCCTGCATCCATCCGTCCCAGACTTTAAATAAAGACCACTGGTCGGCCTGATGAGCAGGCTGCGCCTTGCAGTGATGGCTACCTAGGGTAGAGAACACCCAGGTGGTTTCACACACACATCCGCTTCATCTCCCGACAGGGGCAGGGGGGGGGGGGGGGGGAACGGACGGATCGACCCCCCTCCCCCCGTTAAATGCCTTTCCTCACACCGGACACTTACCACCCAGGTCAAACCTCCGGACTCTCCGTCTCCCTTGGACATCTTTCCGAAGGCTCCCCTCCCTCTGCCGCGGGTAGGTGGGTGCGCGTGTCAGTTGCAGTTTAAATGTGATTTAAATCCTCTCGCTCTCCGGGGCTACCGGCTCCTCCAAACCGTCGGCTGTTCCAACCCGCCGCCGTCACATCGATGACGCCCGGCCGCCCGCCCGCTCGCTCTCCCCGCAGGTCCGTGAAGCCCCCCCCCCCCCTGTTTAAACACTAGAATTTATAAAATGTGATGGACGGCGGCTCCTCCTGTACCGGGGCGGCCTCCCGTTTGTTTGCCTGCGCCGGGATCCGGCCCGGAGGCGGCGTGTCTCCTCCTCAATGTGCCGCCGCCGCCGCCGCTGGTGTTTTAAAGAAACCCGGAGGTCGTATGTGGACTTTCAGCAGGGGAGGTGCGGGAATGGAGGGGAAACGGCCCGCTTTATTTTTCCCTCTTCTTCGTCGTCGTCTTCGGAGCCGGAGCCGAGACCGAGAATCTACAAACACGTAAACAAAATACCCGTATTTAAAGCACTCTGCCGCTGCCGCCTCTTCAGAATAAAATGGAGTATCATAAAATGTTAAAAGAGCGTTCAAAATCTCATGGCGGGCCAGCCGTTAATTTAATACTTAAACGGTCGGCTCGCGCTCAGCCGCTGCCCGCGCGCGCTCACGCACCGACCCTAAACAATAGGAGCGGGAGGAAGCTGACATCCGAGTCCGCGTCCCCGTCACTCAGTCAGTCCCTCGCTCGCTCAGTCCGGCTCCAGGCAGGCAGACGGACAGCCGGCCGCCTTATCCAATCGCCTGCTTCCGTCTTCAACTGGCTAACAGAGCCACCAATCGAGGAGGCCGTTCCGGTGTGACGTCGTTGACTCTTTTTTATAATGTAGTGCCGCTGCGCGAGTGATGACGGAGGTGGAGAGCAGCGGCAATTGGCGCTGGAGTTGGTTGAGCGTTGCTAGTGGGGAGTGCCGGCCCTTCACACCTTTATTTCTTTATAACGCACCTCCACAAAGAATACTAGGAGTTTGTACTGATTATCTTTAACGTATATTGCACATTTATACAGTTTCTCCAATGGAGCCCATACAGCCATCTCCCATATACTTCAGGACGCTAACCTTGGCTCCCTTTTCATCATTTATATGCTCCCCTTCATTGATATAATCGGGAAGCAGGAAGCCAGTTTCTTCATTTATGTCAAAGACTCCTCTAGTCTCCACTTCCCCATCTATCCCATGCTCCAGTCTCCAACATTCAGATGTGGATGAGCTGAAATTACCTACAGAGACCAAAATTAGGGGGCCATAAATACAAGATAGTCACCAATAAACCAAATAGGGAAATCAGGAGAAACATCTTTACCTAAAGAGTGGCTAGAATGTGGGACCAGAAGTAGTTGAGGTGAATAGTGTAGACGCATTTAAGGGGAAGCTACATAAGCACGTTGGAGGAAGGAATAGAAGGATATACTAATAGGGTTAGATGAAGGTGGGGTGGGAGGAGTTGTGTGGAGCGTAAACGCCAGCATAGACCAGTTGGGCTGAATGGCCTGTTTCCGTGCTGTAGATTCTATGTAATAATGTGCGAAAATCCAAATACTTCCTCTTCATCTGGCAGCACCCAAGTGTCATGTGTCCCATCAGCCTCCCCAGCTGCCACCTCCAAGTTCTGCTTGATACCAACCCGAGTTTCCTTCCCAACATATTTTCCATTACCAAGACCACTTTCTTTCACCTTCATAAAACTGCCTACCTTTCCCCAATCCAAATCTAAGATGTTACTGCCTCAAGGCTGGACTCCTCACTCTCTAGTCAGCCCCCACTGTCCTTCCCAACTCCAAGGGCTCTCTATGTCACAGTGATTTGATTTTAAGATTCTCATTCTCACTTTCAAATCCCTTCTTGGTTTTGCCCCTCTGTTACCACTCTACTCACAGTCACCCGCTCTACTATCAAGAGGGTAATGCCTCTATTCTCTAGAATTCCCCCTCTAAATCTCCCGACCTTGCCACCTTCCAAAAGCATCTTATCAATTGTACTTTTAGCTCCATCCCTTCACACCATTCCTGTTTTTCCTTCACTCTGTAAAATGCTTTGAGGTGTCTCTCTACATGAAGAGTGCTATAGAAAAGTAAGTTGTACTATTTTGCTTGTAAATTATGCAAATTAGCAATTTTGAGAAACATAATCTCACTTAAACCTTTGCTACCTACTGTCAGGTTAGGAGAAATACAACATACTTAAAATGTTTAAGTGTTGTACATAGCAGTTACAACACAGAAGCAGACCATTCAGCCCAACCAGTCTGTGCAGCGTTTACGCTGTATGCGACCAAATTGACCTAATCGCATTTACCCACTCTGTTCCAATATCCATTCATCCTTTTTACTTTATTCGCCTATCCCAGTGTTGACAATGTTAGCCACACAGGGTGAATTGGGAATCCATATGTGACAAATTGCATTTGATTAAAAAATGAGTAATAGACACCATCATCGGGCATGTAATCGCAATACTCATATTTGCACAGAATATGCATGCATAATTTTAACTTTTTTGTGCGTTTGTTGATAACATGGTAAGATGATAAGCAGTGTGAGAGTGTTTTCTGATCGTTATCAGTGCTTTACTTCCTTGGTTACTGCTTATTGGTTATCTGCTAAAATGATGTTCAGCATGGTGAGAACACCAGACTTCAGCACCATGGAAATACCAGCACCATTGCATGGATTGGGGAGTGGTCATCATGGCTAGCTCGACCAATCGGAATAACTGCTCCAGGCCAGCAGAAGAAAGCAAGCTATTCCAATAATGAGCAGCTCCAACAGGCCAAGTCAAGGCAAAGGGCAAGCAGTATCCAACCACATCTGAATGGAGTACAGGTGCAGGACTGGTGTACCTTGTGAAGTAAAATAAACAATTTTATAGATTTGGATAAAGTAAACGAGAAATAACACCATTTCTGTGAATTCTTCTTTTGGAGCACTGTCTGATGCGCCAGTGGAGTCTCGAGTCAAAAAGGGTCGAGAATGGACGTAAATTCAATTTACAATTGCGGAAAATGAAGTCATTTTGCCTTTTGTGCAAAGTAATTTGCTGAGAATAACGTGGGTAACTTGAAGAAACATTTTGAAAATGTACATTCTGAATTTGTCAAAGTTTAGAATTGGTTTGCAGAAAAAAATGCATGAAATTTCTCAACTGGAATCAACTTTTAATCAAGAAACAGTTCTGAAACAATTTCTCTAATCTTCGTAATACATCTTTACCAGTTACAAAGCTGCTTGGATTCTGGCACAATAAAAGATGGAGGGGTGGTGAAAAACATTGTGGTGACACTTATGGACACTTTATTGAAGAACTTTGAACCAAAAATCAGAAACTGGATTCTGCAGAAAATTAGAGAGCTGCAATGGAGTCATCAATTTGTCGTCATTTGCTGGATCTGTCTGGCAGCATTGAATCTCAGCTGAGCTAAAAGATTCTCTTGCATTTTCACTTGCACTAGATGAATCCTGCAACATTTGCAGCACAGCCTAGTTAGTGTTCTGGGTATGATTTGTGAGGGAGAGAGAAGGAATACCCAGTTGCCTACTTGAGATGGAGGCTACTATCCCGAGAAACCACTCATACATGGCTATATTTTTTGTGTATTCTGACTACAATCCTGTCTAGATTCTGACTAGAGTGGATAGGAAGGATCTATTGCCCTTAGCAGAGGGGTCAATAACAAGGGGGCATAGATTTAAAGTAATTGGTAGAAGGATTAGAGGGGAGCTGAGGACATTTTTTTTCACCCAAAGGGAGGTAGGTTTCTGGATCTCACTGCCTGAAAGGGTGGTAAGGCAGAAACCCTCGTTGCATTTAGATGTGCACTTGAAGTGCCGTAACCTACAAGGCTACGGACCAAGAGCTGAAAAGTGGGATTAGTCTGGAAAGCTCTTTTTCAACTGGCACAGACACAATGGGCCAAATGGCCTCTTTCTGTACCATAAATTCCTATGATTCTACGAATCCCCTATTGTGATTGCATTCAACTTCTGACTAAAATGCATGTCTATTACAAAGAAGTATTGCCCTGCATAGAAACATAGAAAATAGGAGCAAAAGTAGGCCATTCGGCCCTGCTCTGCCATTCAAAATGGTCACGGCTGATCGTCTAACTCAGTACCCTGTTCCCGCTTTTCCCCATATCCCTTTAGCATTAAGAAATATATCTATCTCCTTCTTGAATACATCTAATGACTTGGCCTCCACTGCCTTCTGTGGTAGAGAATTCCACAGGTTCACCACCCTCTGAGTGAAGAGTGAATAGGTACAAAATGATCATTGAACATCACTGTGGTTAGCAAAACAGGAATGCCATTGAGCTAACACATTAGGAATAAATGCAGCACAATATTTACAGCACTCACAAACATCAAATCTGAATGGGGAAAGCAACACTTATCCAGTTACTGTTTAATAAAATTGGCAGTATTTAGCCCAAGGCATGGTCTAGTAAGATGTTTATTCTGCCACCTTCCAAAGTGAAGGAAGGTCATGGGAGATTTTCTGTTTGACCCCTAGTCTTACTGCAAATTACCTAGACAATGGACAGGTAAATGTACAGTCCAGGTCATATGGAGCAAAGGCTCTGAGATGCTGAACCCATAAAAAAAATCCAGCAGACCCAAAAATATAATATCCAGCATTAGTTATATTAGAGTCATAGAAAGTTACGGCACAGAAGGAGGCCATTCGTCCGTGCCGGCCGTAAAAGAGGTTTCCAGCTTAATCCCACTTTCCAGCACTTGGTCTGTAGCCCTGTAGGTGATGGCTTCTACCTCTACCACCCTTTCAGGCAGTGAGTTCCTGACCCCTACCACCCTCTGGGTAAAAAAAAAATTCTCCTCAGCTCCCCTCTAATCCTTCTACCAATTACTTTAAATTTATGCCCCTTGGTCACTGACCCCTCTGCTAAGGTCCCCAGTCTATCCAATCTTTTTTATTATTTTTAAACCCATAAAAGTTATTGAAGTATGTTAGTTTAATAGTCATTTAAAATAAGACTAATTAAAAACCTGCCTTTATATAGCACCTAATCCGTGTTCTGAAGACATTCAAACACACTCAACATCCAACGAATTACTTGTGAAATTTTGAAATGTTGTCACTTGTGGGTAAATGTGGCAGCCAATTTATGCTGTAGGCATTTTTAGTTTGAGAAGCTTTCTACAACATAATGAATATTTTGCAACACATTGAGAACACTGTACAAAGCACAAGTAATCAATCTTTATTTGTCATATGGTACAAGAAAGCAAAGCTATCTTATATTTTACTGATATTCTCCATGGTGCACAAGTGCTCCTGTCACAGTCTCCAAAAAAGATTCAATGAAAATCTCAACTGCATCCAAAAGTATGGTACTGAAAATATTTAGTGCAAATGTCTGTTCTATGAATACATTAATATAAAAAAAATACATGGTTTGAGTCATTTGAAAACTTCTGTTCATGCTATTGATATTCACACTTAATCTAAATGTCCTTAAGAGTTATTACGATCTCCATGGGATACTCCTGACAATCATTTAAACTTTGTCTGAAGAGTTGGGTGTGCTGCCATGCAACATCTCCTTGTCCACCACTTAGCTCAGCTTCCAAAATTAATTCGGTGGATCCATTAAAATTAGGGAATGAATGAGTGTCTTGATCTAATTTAAAGAAAAATGTGTAATAATTAAGATCATAATACGTACTGATTTTTATCCCTAAATTATGTGTTTATCAAGGGAAAAGATTGTCAAATTCAATAATACCTCCATTTAGATCTACGCTGATTAAGTTTGAATTTAGATGCCATCGAACTTCTCCAGTTTGAAATGTCTGGCTGCTGGATCGAATGGAAACATTGTCAATCCTTAGACCCACTGAACCACATTCAAATTTCCAACTGACTTTGGCAGATGATGATCCTTCTGTGCGAGCAATGTAGACCTATTCAAGAAAAAAATGATAAACTTATTCTGCATCAAGTTGTATACAGTAAAACTTTTCTACAACAAATCTGATCATATTTATATTCTAAAAAAAAATTAGGGAGTCAAAGACAGAATCTATTTGGCTAGAATTAAGGAATAATAGAGGAGCAATTACGCTACTGGGAGTATACTATAGGCCACCAAATAGTGGGAAGTAGAAGAACAAATTTGCAGGCAAATTACAGAAAGATGCAAGAACTATAGAGTAGTGACAATGGGGGACTTCAATTATCCCAATACAGACTGAGATAGTAACAGTGTAAAGGGCAAAGCAGGGGAGGAATTCCTGAAATGTGTACAAGAGAACTTTCTTGATCAATGTGTTTCTAGCCCAACAAGGAATGAAGCAGTGCTGGATCTAGTTCTGGGGAATGAAGTGGGGCAGGTGGAGCATGTTTCAGTGGGGCAGCATTTGGGGAACAGTGATCACAATATTAGGTTTAGAATAGTTATGGAAAAGGACAAGGAACAATCGAGCTGAATACAAAAAGTACAGAGGAGATCTAAAAAAGGGAATAAAAGGGGCAAAGAGAAAGTATGAGAAGAGATTAGCAGCTAACATAAAAGGGAACTTAAAAGTCTTTTATAAACATATAAATAGTAGAAGGTTAATTAGAGGAAGGTTGGGACCGATTAGGGACTAAAAAAAAGGAGATTTTCTTGTGGAGGGAGAGGGCATAGCTGAGGTACTAAATGAATACTTCGCATTCATCTTCACTAAAGAAGAGGATGCTGCCAGTGTAGCAGTAAAGAAGGAGGCAGTAGCAGTATTGGATAGGATAAAAATACATAAAAAGAAGAGGTACTTAAAAGATTGGCAGTGCGCAAAGTAGAAATGTCACCCGGTCCAGATGGAATGCATCCGAGGTTACTGAGGGAAGTAAGGGTGGAAATTGCAGAGGTTCTGGCCACAATCTTCCAATCCTCCTTAGATATGGGAATGGTGCCAGAGGACAGGAGGATTGCAAATGTTACACCCCTGTTCAAAAAAGGGGAGAAAGATAAACCTGGCAATTACAGGCCAGTCAGCATAACACCAGTGGTGGGGAAACTTTGAGACAATAAGCCGGGACAAAATTAATTGGCACTTGGAAAAGTATGAGCTAATAAGTGAAAGTCAGCACAGATTTGTTAAAGGAAAATCGTGTTTGACTAACTTGATTGAGTTCTTTGATGAAATAACAGAGGGTTGATAAGCGTAGTGTGGTTGATATTGTGTATATGGACTTTCAAAAGGCATTTGATAAAGTACCACATAATAGACTTGTTAGCAAAATTAAAGCCCATGGGATTAAAGGGACAGTGGCAGCGTGGATACAAAATTGCTAAAGGATAGAAAGCAGAGAGTAATGGTGAACGGTTGTTTTTCAGACTGGAGGGAAGTATACAGTGGTGTTCCCCAGGGTCAGTATTAGGACCACTGCTCTTTTTGATATATATCTTAATGACCTGGATTTGGGTATAATTTCAAAGTTTGCAGATGACACGAAACTCGGAAATGTAGTAAACAATGTGAAGGATAGTAACAGACTTCAGGAGGACATAGACAGACTGGTGAAATGGGCAGACACATGGCAGATGAAATTTAACACAGAGAAGTGTGAAGTGATACATTTTGGTAGGAAGAATGAGAAGAGGCAATATAAACTAAATTGTACAATTTTAAAGAGAGTGCAGGAACAGAGAGACCTGGGTGTGTATCTTTGAAGGTGGCAGGACAAGTTGAGAAGGCAGTTTAAAAAACATATGGGATCATGGGCTTTATTAATAAAAGCATAGAATAGAAAAGCAAGAAAGTTAGGCTAAACCTTTATAAAACACTGGTTAAATTCTGGGCACCACATTTTAGGAAAGATGGCAAGGTCTTAAAGAGGGTGCAGAAGAGACTTACTAGAATGGTACCTGCGATGCAAGGATCCACAGTTATGTGGAGAGACTGGAGAAGCTAGGGTAGTGCTCCTCAGAACAGAGAAAGTTAAAGGGAGATTTGATAGAGGTGTTCAAAATCGTGAACGGTTTTGATGGAGTAAATAAGGAGAAACTATTCCCAGTAGCAGAGGATCAGTAACTGGAGGGGACAGATGTAAGATGATCGGCAAAAGAGCCAGCAGCGACGTGAGGAAACATTTTTTTACGAAGCGAATTGTAATGGTCTGGAATGCACTGCCTGAAAGGGTGGTAGAAGCAGACTCAATAGTAACTTTCAAAAGGGAATTGGATAAATACTTGAAGGGAAAAAATTTACAGGGCAGGGAAATGGCACTAATTGGATAGCTCTTTCAAAGAGCCGGCACAGGCATGATGGGCCAAATCGTCGTCTCCTCGTCATACTATGATACGTTCAGCTGCACTAGAGTGACAAGTATCATCATCTGCATGGCCAAATAATTCAAAAATCTTTTCACTGATCTATGCCACTGCCTTTTGTTTATAAATGACGGGAGGTCTAATCAACACTCTCATGAAGTGCTATTTGAAAACTTCGATACTCCTTTGGTGAAAGTGACAATTATTTAAAATGGATTAAAAGGGAAATATAAATGGTAAATGTACAACTGGTTTCCTATATTAACATTAGAAATGTTCATTAAGTCTCTAAATTATATGCCCCTTTCCACAAATAGTGTGACAACACATTCTATTACAAAAAAACATGATACACATTGCAATCCTCACAATGATGAATTTCAGATCTCAGCCAGGCTCATCTGCGAAACTGCTTTCTTGTTCACACCCTATGCACATTATAGAACAATTACACAACTACTCCATGTTTGAAACGTTCCCACTACAACAAAGGATTGCAAAGTAATCAAGCACACTACACCAATTGGGAGCACAAAGGTCCAAGTATTCTTTTAAAACGACCATTTTATAAAGCAAGTATTGTTCATTTTTAGTTACATTGGAACATTGAGGTGCCTCAAGGATTTAGAAAAACAATTTCTTGCACAATAAGCTCACATCATGATTCATCTGCAACTACCGAGCATTCCTACAGCCCAGCCAAGGCTGTACACCCACAAGGATCATTTACAGAAAACAAAGTTCCAAATACAGCTCTGCTAAGTCAAAGGTTTCCAAGTTGGGCTCTTGGCATTCAAGCAGATGTTGTGTTAAAAATTTATACAGGCCTGTAGTAGATTAAAAAAAATAGCTTCATAATGTTGAGAACAAGCAGCATTGTATTATAACACAAAGATAATCTTTAAATTGCTATGTTGTTTTAATATGCCTCAATATTTCAGCAATTATACCAATTCAGATGTTATAAAAAATAAACAGCCTCTTAAAAATGTGATAATTTAAGTCTCAAATCAGTGCGCATCTGTAAATGGTCAAGTGTCTTTCAACTTGAGATTTATGTATCAGAATAATGAGTTCAGTGTAACGTTCACATAGTGAACTTGTAAATAAAAGTAAACATTTATGGTTGAGGTTGAAGTTTACTTTTCCTCTTTAACATAGCATTTAAAAAACAGGAGTATTTTAATATAGAAATAAAAGAACAAATCTGCCCACCAATCCCACAAGACTCAACTTTGCTTAGTAGCCTTTTGTGCAGCACTTTGTTAAAGACTTTTTAAAAAGTCAAGATGATCAAGATTTCCAATATCCTGCAACTTCCTCAAAATGTTTAACCAAGATGGTGAGACAGGACCTTCTTTTCCAGAAGTCATGCTAAGATTCATTAATGATCTCTTTCTAGCAACTGAAGCACCCTTTAATATCTTGATGGGTGACCATTATTCACATGTGAGCCTGGACAGTTAATGTCCAATTTGATCAGAAGTCATCACAGTCAAGCTCGGGACCTTTCTGGTTTGTGCTGCTTAACTACCCACTGCATCAACTAGCTGAGCCATTGGGGCAACCTTATTTCTATTTTTTTTTTTAAAAAGATGTACCCTTTCCATTCCAACCAGTTTTCGTTGGAAATTTATTAGAATTCCTACTGGAACTATGAGGGCTTTTTAATAGCTCTTCACAGAAGATATGTACAAATCTGAGCAAATCTTGCTGCAAACGCATACCATTTTCCAGTCTTCTTCCACTTTTCGATGCACAGATTCCATTTTCCATACACCTTTTTCCCAGTCATTAATGATTTCATTGTTGTTAGAGACTCGGATATAGTGATTTTCTGCTACATTGTATTTGAGATGAAACAACTTTGTTGCTTTTTCTTTTTGAGTAGCTAGAAAACTGAATCCCGTGTTCTGTGCAGAAAGAAAACTACAAGGTGAAAAATCATGCCCCATACCTCAAAAAAAGCCTTGTATTAACAGTGTTAATGATATTATTGGGGGAACTTCAAGAAGTTACTGAACAGAAAGAAAAATCTAAAAGAGAATTGCCTTCATAAGTCTCTCAGAAACTTTTGAAAATGTTTTACATGCGGTAAATTAATACACATGCAAATAAGTAGCATATTAGCCCATGAAACTTGTAGTTTAGGGGAGGTGGGGGGGGGGTAAAATTTGCACTGCTACAACTCTCATTTCTCATGCACAACCCTGGAAAAGGAGGGCGGCAGGCTAATTGATCATGGCGGACAGGGAGCAACAAAGCCAAGGCTGATCCTGTTAGGAGGTGTCCACACAGGTGGACATTCCAGCAGGAGCCAATCAGGAATGGAACCCTGTTGATTTTTTTTTCCCCCTCCACAGCCCAGGGGCACTGAGGCCAGTTACAGCAACCCTAACTCCAACCTAGCTGAAAACAAATAACTCAGCACATAGCATGGATCAAATCCAGGATTTTACTAGTCCATGTGGTACAACATCATACTAATGATACATTTAACCACTGAGTCATCCTGAATTTATAATGTAATGGCCCTGAAGGAATTTGCGCTTTCAGCTGGGACAGGTGACAGCCATGTTTTTGCAAACTTGACGAAATGTTTCATTTGTCACACTTAAAACATGAAAGATTTACAATGCAAAAAAAAATAATTTATAGATAGAGATCCTGAATTCCACAATATACAAAAGAGCTTTAAAATCAATGGAAAGTTTCTAGTAATCAGAATACAATGGGCTGAAAAAGGAGTTAGTGCCCAAAAAGCCAAGTTTAATTGATCATACCAGCTGAGCAAGGGCTCCAGTTTCTCCTCTAGCTACTCTCCATATTACAGAGCCTGATGTCCTCCCACCAAATTCTCCTGGATTAGGGGTCTTTGGCGAAATGAATTCTACGAGTTCAACAATGTACCTTTCCAAAAGTTCTTGCTTCCTGTCTTGTGGAAGGAAGTGCTTTCTCTGAAATTGTAAAACAATCAGTATGAAATCAGGTTTCAGTTTAACCAGACAAGTTTGTACACCTGGTTAAAGCCATTCTGTTCGATTCATATTATACTAGAATTCAAGTCCATATCCATTTAAGTCCCACTTCAAAAATAATAAAAAAGTAAATTTAATGCTCTCCCCTTTATGGCAGCAACCCTGTAGTATATATAACCTGATGGTTTTGCCAGTGATAGCAAAACCTTCCTGGAATTAACTCACTGCCTCCAACCAGAATGTCACTGCAGCTTCAGCTGGGACCCATAGGTTGAATCCACTACCTTTGAGGTTTGAGCCATGGGCCAGTTGAGCAATTAACCCGACTCTACATCTAACAATGTCTGTGTTTTCATCATGTTAACGTGCTTTCCTCTGACATCAGGGAGGTTTCACAGCCAGACTGCCAATGTCATCAATGCAATTTGCACTAACTCCACACATGCAAAATTTTCACATCCAAAGTAGCACTGAAGTCACATTTGAATCCACCCTGCAGTATAAACAGGGCAGATTAATCATAATGACGAAGCCACTTCCAAAAACCTGAATGCCATAGAAGTAGTGTTGGAGGAGGATGGTATGGTCAACCACATCAGATGATGTGGAAAGGCTGTAGAGGAATAATACGCCACGGTCATAGGGAATGCTGTTTGTGAATTTGATTAGGGCCATTTTGGTGGCACAAGGGCAGAAGTTGGACTGGAGATAATTGATCATGGAGCTACTGAAGAGATGGGCATGAAGTTGGGAGGTGACAAACCTCGAGAAGAAACAGGGTTTAGAGATGGTGTGGGAGTTGCCCATGACAGGGTTTTGAGGGGTGGGCTTTTTGAAAAGGGGGGTGATAACAGCAGTTTTCAAGGGGAGAAAGACAGTGTGTATTGATTACATAACCACTGACAATATCTACCAGCATGGAGAGCAGAAAGAGGAATTGGATAGTTATGATTTGAGTGGGAAGCGAAAACCAAGGGAGTGAGAGGTGGGTCTCATGGACAAGATGAAGTTTGAGAAGGCCAAGTGGAAGATTGGGAATGCTTGAGTTTGTAACCATCAGACTTGAGGGAGCAAAGATGGGGATTGTACCAGGGAAAGGGATAGTTTTGCTGGACACGAGGGCATAAATAGAGGTGAAGGAACAGTTAAAATATTTGACAGCTGCAGGGGGTCATGATGAGTAGAACATCAAAGATGAGGGATTTGAGAGTGCAGTTGTAAGGGACTTTGGTGGGGGGAGTGGGGGAGATTTTTCCCATGGTGAACAGAAGAATGCCAGAAACAAAGTAAATATTTAAATGTGTTAAAATGAGTAACATTACATTTACACATTCTTACACACTTCAGTCTACTCCTGATAATTCAAAGCAATTTTTGTGCCAAATTCAAACTATACAGTAATTTGCATTAAGGAACAGCAAAATAGGAATTTAGTGCTCAAAAAATAAAAATCAGGTAATTCTATTTAAATGACTTTGAAGCAAGAGCAGATTTTATATATTAATAAGGCAATGAACCAGTGGGTGGGCACGCTAATTTTTGCATACATCATTTCTATAACACTTTCACTTTCTCAATAGAAAGGCCATTTGCACATATGTTTTCACATATAGTATTCCAAATAGGTTAAAAACTAAAGATTATACACTTACCTCAGAATTTAATTTATTAATAGTTTCTCGTAGCAATGCCTCCCTAAGTTGGGTTCTGCGAGTCACAAGCTCTGCATGCTTGCATGAATATCTCCAGCTAACATCTACCACCTGAAATGATAATTGGAACACCATGGTAAACGTTTTGCAACCACTGATGGTCAAAGAGGTGAGTTTTAATGAGGGTCTTAAAAAGGAGGGAGGTGGAGAGGTTTAGGGAGAGAATTCCAGAACTTAGGGCTTAGACAGCTGAAGGCATGGTCACCAAAAGTGAGGCAAAGGAAGTGGGGGATGCGCAAGAGGCCAGAACTGGAGGAACACAGAGTTCTCGAAAGGTTGTAGGACTGGAGGATGTTTCAGAAATAGGGAGGGGCAAGGCCATGGAGGAATTTGAACACAAGGATGAGAATTTTAAATTCAAGGTGTTGGTGGACTGGGAGCCAGAGAGCACAGGGGTGATGGGTGAGCGGGACTTAATGCAGGCAGCAGAGTTTTGGATGAGCTCAAGTTTATGGAAAGTGGAAGATGGGAGGGTGACCAGCAGAGCCTTGGAACTGTTGAGTCTGGAGGTAACAGACATGGATGAGGACTTCTGTAGCAGATTAGCTTAGGCAGGGGCAGAGACTGGCAATATTACAGAAGTGGAAGTAGGAGATCTTTGAGATGGAGAAGATACGGATTCGGAAGCTCAGCTCAGTGTCACGTTGGATGCCAGGTTGCAAACAGTCTGGTTCAGCCCAAGACAACGGTCAGGGAGGGGCACGAAATCGGTGGTGAGAGAAACGGAGTTTGTGGTGGGGGCTGAAGACAATAGCTTAAAATGTTTAATTGAAAGAAATTGCAGCTCATCCAGGAGTGGATGTGGGACAAGCAGATTGACTATGCAGAGGCAGCGGAGGAGCTGAGAAAGGTGGTGGTGAGAGTGAACTGAAAGTCGTCAGCGTACATTTGGAATCTGACATCTTCGGATGATGTCGCCGAGGGGCAACATGTAGATGAGAAATAGGAGGGGGGCCAAGAATAGATAATTGGGGGCAGGAGGAGAAGCCATTGCAGTAGATTCTCTGGGTATGAGTGGATAGGTAAGAGTGGAACTAGGTGAGGGCAGTCCCACTCAGCTGGACAATGGAGGGGCATTGGAGGAGGACGGCATGTCGACCGTGTCAAAGGCTGCAGAGAGGTCGAGAAGGGTAAGGAGGCACCATGGTCATACAGGATGTCATTTGTGACTTTGATAAGGGCCGTTTCAGTGCTGTGGCAGGGGCAGAAACTTGATTGGAGCAGTTCAAACTCAGAGTTGTGGGAATGATGGGCACGACTTTGAAGAGGAAATGGAAGTTGGATTTGGGTAGTAGTTTGCAAGGACAGAGGGCTCAAGGATGTTTTTTTTGAGGAAGGGGCGATGACAGTACCCGACGAAAGGGAACTATTTACAACGTCAGCTAGCACGAGGGCCAGGAAGAGAAGTTGGGTGGTCACCAGTTTAGTGGGAATAGGGTCAAGCAATTCGGAGGTAGGTCGCATGGACAAGATAAGCTCAGAGAGGGCATTACGGGAGATAAGGGAGAAACTAGAGAAAGATGCAGGTTCAGGGTTAAGACAGGGAGGAATGGGGGAAATTTGGCTTGTTGGGCAAGGGGAAGGGAGTGATGTAGCAGAGGCAGCTGAACAAATGGTTTTAATCTTAGTGACAAGAAGTACATGTGCTCTTCACACTAGGTGTTGGAGGTGAGAGTGGGGCAGCAGGGAAAAGGAGTTTTAAGGAGGTAATGCATTCCAGAATGACCCTTGAGTAGTAAGCAGTTTTGGCAGAGGAGAGCATGGCCTGATAGTGCTTGATGTGGTCCAGCCAGATCTGGCGATGAATGGCTAAGCCAGTTCAGCGCCACATACGTTGAAATCTCCGGCCCTTCGACTTAAGGGAGTGGAGATGGGGCCAACCTAGGAGGAAAGACCAGAGCTGGAGAGTGTAAGTCTTTTACCAGAACAAAGCACTGGTAAATTCCCCAATAATTATCCAGTTATAACCACCCTATTATTCCAGGTATTATTTTGAGGGTTATCTGAAGCTGCATGGGAAGAATCTAAGTCCCAACTGATAGACCTACCCCTTCATTTTGCATTAGTGAGTTAGGGTTGAGGTGTCTCCAAGATGATAGATGTTGTGATGGAAGTTTGGAATTACATCACCCCTTTATAACAGACTGAATAATCTGATGCCTGAACAAGACAGGTCCGCAGTGGCGCAGAGCATTATTAATAATTGACTCACTAATGCAAAATGAAGGGATAGATCTGTTGGTTGGGGCTGGAATTCTTCTGAAGCAGCTTAAGATAAAACCACTTCATTCTATCCTGAATACTGAATCGTGGATGGATTTTTAAAAAATATTTCCTTTTGGGTTGGCTACAGGCTAGGAAAACCAGCTTGCTATATCTTAATTCCCAGCTCAGGTCAAGACCTGCCTTCTCACAGACTTAGTTGGACCTGACTGACCCAGAACATGAGTTTTTATAAATTGAGTCATCTCACCCAAAATAGGGGTGAACGATTACCAAAATGTCCCAAGTAACTTTCATTGTCTGAAGCACGCTTGTTCAGACAACCTGTCTGAAATCTAATCATCTGATTCTGCTGTCCTGTGAATTTAATCCCTCTTGAGTTAAATTTAACTCAAAGTACAATTTTAACATATATTACAACAAAGTTATAGTTGGGGGGGGGGGGGGGGGGGAGAAAGAGGAGAAAGAGAATGGCCACCGAGTCACGCCATCAGAGGGCAAAGATACCATAGAATAGTCTGACAATCAAGTATCCTATTTTTCTTGCATTTTAATACTTTTGTCATTTTAGAGTTGCCGATATTCTCCTGGATGAAACTTCTCCCGAGGGAACAACTTTAACCCCCCTCCCTTCTTGGTACATTGTATGAGACTCACATTTTAAGCTTTCTTCTGATTCTTAACACTGCTTGTTCTAGCCCATGAGTCAGGGTGGGGTGGGGCTGCTGCAAGTGGTTTCATGCCTAACTCAGTCCAAGCCTTTCATTGCAGGAGTTGTAGATGGAAGGAAGAATGGAGCGAGAATCTGGAGGCTCCAATCTGTTCTTTGTAGAATGAGCTGTTTGTTTTTGGACAGCAGTGACTTTCCCTGCAGCTGGCAAGAACTGTTGTGTCCACCAAATCCAGATTCTTCAACAATCATTTCTCAAATCCTATCTTCCACCCTCCATAAACTTGAGCTCATGCAAAATTCTGCTGCCTGTATCCTAACTCTTACCAAATCCCGTTCTCCCATCACCCACATGCACACTGAGCTACACTGGCTTCATGTCCACTATCACCTTGATTTTAAAATTTTCATCCATGTGTCCAAATCCATCCAGAGCCTCGCCCCTTCCCATCGCTGTAACCTCTTCCAGCCTTATAACCCTCCGAGATCTCTGCGTTCCTCCAATTCTGGCCTCTTGTCCATCCCCCACTTCCTTCACCCCACTATTGGCGGTTGTGCCTTCAACCGCTTAGGCCCTAAGCTTTGGAATACCCTCCCTAAACTTCTACGCTTCACCTCTCTTTCCCCCTTTAAGATGCTCCTTAAAACCTATCTCTTTGACCAAGCTTTTGGTCACCTGACCGAATGTCTCCTTCTTTGGCTCGGTGTCAATTTTTGTCTGATTACTCTTTGTGAAGCGCCGTGGGACATTTTACTACGTTAAAGGTGCTATATAAATGCAAGTTGTTGTTGAATGGGTATCCTCATCCGTTGGGTTGTTTCCCCCCTGCACAGAATGTGGCCTGAATACTCGTCCCAGGTTAGAGTCCTGCAGCTGCTTATCATTGAACAGGTGATGCTGGCAGTTCAGCTTCAGCGACGAGTGGAAGGGAATGGAGCTCCTTTCTGTACCTTGCTCAAATGAGCAGAAGTTGAATGCACTGATCTAACTTCAGTTTTCTAATTTGCCACACCTGACATAAATGCTGCCTAGCCAGGTGCTGCTTTTCCAATAGACTGGTAATTGTTATCTCAATTTTCCCTTGTTCTTGTTTTTTTTATGTATTATAACCACGATGCTTACAGCCTGTGAGCAGCCATTTTGGGTGGAATGTTGCTTTGTGGTTTTTTTTTATTCGTTCACGGGATGTGGGCTTCGCTGGCAAGGCCGGCATTTATTGCCCATCCCTAATTGCCCTTGAGAAGGTGGTGGTGAGCCGCCTTCTTGAACCGCTGCAGTCCGTGTGGTGACGGTTCTCCCACAGTGCTGTTAGGAAGGGAGCTCCAGGATTTTGACCCAGCGACAATGAAGGAACGGCGATATATTTCCAAGTCGGGATGGTGTGTGACTTGGAGGGGAACGTGCAGGTGGTGTTGTTCCCATGCGCCTGCTGCCCTTGTCCTTCTAGGTGGTAGAGGTCGCGGGTTTGGGAGGTGCTGTCGAAGAAGCCTTGGCGAGTTGCTGCAGTGCATCCTGTGGATGGTGCACACTGCAGCCACAGTGCGCCGGTGGTGAAGGGAGTGAATGTTTAGGGTGGTGGATGGGGTGCCAATCAAGCGGGCTGCTTTATCTTGGATGGTGTCGAGCTTCTTGAGTGTTGTTGGAGCTGCACTCATCCAGGCAAGTGGAGAGTATTCCATCACACTCCTGACTTGTGCCTTGTAGATGGTGGAAAGGCTTTGGGGAGTCAGGAGGTGAGTCACTCGCCGCAGAATACCCAGCCTCTGACCTGCTCTCGTAGCCACAGTATTTATATGGCTGGTCCAGTTAAGTTTCTGGTCAATGGTGACCCCCAGGATGTTGATGGTGGGGGATTCGGCGATGGTAATGCCGTTGAATGTCAAGGGGAGGTGGTTAGAGTCTCTCTTGTTGGAGATGGTCATTGCCTGGCACTTATCTGCCGCGAAGGTTACTTGCCACTTATGAGCCCAAGCCTGGATGTTGTCCAGGTCTTGCTGCATGCGGGCTCGGACTGCTTCATTATCTGAGGGGTTGCGAATGGAACTGAACACTGTGCAGTCATCAGCGAACATCCCCATTTCTGACCTTATGATGGAGGGAAGGTCATTGATGAAGCAGCTGAAGATGGTTGGGCCTAGGACACTGCCCTGAGGAACTCCTACAACAATGCCCTGGGGCTGAGATGCTTGGCCTCCAACAACCACTACCATCTTCCTTTGTGCTAGGTATGACTCCAGCCACTGGAGAGTTTTCCCCCTGATTCCCATTGACTTCAATTTTACTAGGGCTCCTTGGTGCCACACTCGGTCAAATGCTGCCTTGACGTCAAGGGCAGTCACTCTCACCTCACCTCTGGAATTCAGCTCTTTTGTCCATGTTTGGACCAAGGCTGTAATGAGGTCTGGAGCCGAGTGGTCCTGGCAGAACCCAAACTGAGCATCAGTGAGCAGGTTATTGGTGAGTAAGTGCCGCTTGATAGCACTGTCGACGACACCTTCCATCACTTTGCTGATGATTGAGAGTAGACTGATGGGGCAGTAATTGGCCGGATTGGATTTGTCCTGCTTTTTGTGGACAGGACATACCTGGGCAATTTTCCACATTGTCGGGTGGATGCCAGTGTTGTAGCTGTACTGGAACAGCTTGGCTAGAGGCGCAGCTAGTTCTGGAGCACAAGTCTTCAGCACTACAGCTGGGATGTTGTCGGGGCCCATAGCCTTTGCTGTATCCAGTGCACTCAGCCGTTTCTTGATATCACGTGGAGTGAATCGAATTGGCCGAAGACTGGCTTCCGTGATGGTGGGGATATCGGGAGGAGGCTGAGATGGATTATCCACTCGGCACTTCTGGCTGAAGATGGTTGCAAACGCTTCAGCCTTGTCTTTTGCACTCACGTGCTGGACTCCGCCATCATTGAGAATGGGGATGTTTGCAGAGCCTCCTCCTCCCGTTAGTTGTTTAATTGTCCACCACCATTCATGACTGGATGTGGCAGGACTGCAGAGCTTTGATCTGATCCGTTGGTTGTGGAATCGCTTAGCTCTGTCTATAGCATGTTGCTTCCGCTGTTTAGCATGCATGTAGTCCTGAGTTGTAGCTTCACCAGGTTGGCACCTCATTTTTAGGTACGCCTGGTGCTGCTCCTGGCATGCTCTTCTACACTCCTCATTGAACCAGGGTTGATCCCCTGGCTTGTTGGTAATGGTAGAGTGAGGAATATGCCGGGCCATGAGGTTACAGATTGTGCTGGAATACAATTCTGCTGCTGCTGATGGCCCACAGCGCCTCATGGATGCCCAGTTTTGAGCTGCTAGATCTGTTCTGAATCTATCCCATTTAGCACGGTGGTAGTGCCACACAACACGTTGGATGGTGACATAAGGTCTGCTTGAGTTGATATAAACAAGGGGGCTTTGGTCAAAATTCAAATGTCGCATTTCTGTATCTGCAAAGATTTTTTCCCACCCCCTCTCCCCCAACATCTGAAACAAATCATTCTAGTACAGCTATGACACTAACAGCTACCCAACAATGTGGAAGATTGCCCAGATAAATCCTATCCACAAAAACAGGCTAAATCTATCCTGGCTAATTACTGTCTTTTCAACTTCCCCCGATCATTGGTAAAGTGATAGAAGGAGTCATCAATAGTGCCATCAAGTGACACCTACTCACCAATGACCTGCTCACTGTCACTCAGTTTAAGTTCTGCCAGGACCATCACAGCCTTAATCCAGACATGGATTAAAAGCTGAATGCTAGAGGAGAAGTGGCAGCAGCTGCCCTCAACATCAAGGCAAAATTCGGCCAGGAAAAACTGTAGTCAATGGGGGTCAAAACGAAAATCCTCCAGTGCCTGCAGCCATACCTGACACGAAGGAAGATGGGTGTGGTTGTTGGAGGCCAATCATCACAGCCCCAGGACATCGCTGCAGGGGTTCTTCAGGGAAGTGTTCTTGGCCCAACCATCTTCAGCTGCTTCCTCAATGACCTTCCCTCCATCATAAGGTCAGAGGTGGGGCTGTTCGCTGATGATTACACACTGTTCAGTTCTATTCACTCCAACAATAAAGCAGCCCATACCTGGACAACCACCTAGGCTTGGACTGACAAGTAATAGGTAACATTCATTCCACAAGTGACATGTAATGATCACCTCCAACAAAAGAAAGCCCAGACATCTTCCCCGACACCACCATCCTCCACTATCAGAATCTTGGTCCCCATTGACCAGTAGCTTAACTGGACCAGCCACTTCAACACGGTGGTTACAAAAAGCAGGGCAGAGGCTGGGTACTCTTGAACAGGTGGCTCACTTCGCTGGAAAGCCTCTCAACCATTTACAAGGCTCAATTTAGGAGCGTGATGAAAGTAACATTCGCGCCAGACAAGTGCCAGGCAATGACCATCTCCAATAAGGGAGAGTCTAACCACATCCCCTTGACATTCAATGGCATTACCATCACCAAATCCTCCACCATCAACATCCTGGGGGTCATCATTGACCAGAAACTTAACTGGACCAGCCACATAAATACCGTGGTTACGTGAGCAGGTCAGAGGCTGTGTATTCTGCGGCGAGTGACTCACCTCCTGACTCCCCAAAGCCTTTCCACCATCTACAAGACACAAGTCAGGAGTGTGATGGAATACTCTCCACATGCCTGGACAAGTGCAGCTTCAACACACTCAAGAAGCTCGACATCATCCAGGACAAAGCAGCCCGCTTGATTGGCACCCCATCCACCACCTTAAACGTGCACTCCCTTCATCACCGGCGCACCGTGCTGCAGTGTGCACCATCCACAGGCACTGCAGCAACTCGCCAAGGCTTCTTCGACAGCACCTCTCAAACCCACGACTACTACCACCTAGAAGGACAAGGGCAGCAGGTGCGTGGGAACAACGCCACCTGCACGTTCCCCTCCAAGTCACACACCATCCTGACTTGGAAATATTTCGCCGTTCCTT
Organism: Heptranchias perlo; assembly: GCF_035084215.1. Taxonomy (NCBI): domain Eukaryota; kingdom Metazoa; phylum Chordata; class Chondrichthyes; order Hexanchiformes; family Hexanchidae; genus Heptranchias; species Heptranchias perlo. Next base: position 73,468,048 of record NC_090326.1, on the reverse strand, counting down.
CATTATCGCTGGGTCAAAATCCTGAACTCCCTACCTAACAGCACTGTGGGCGTACCTTCACCACACGGACTGCAGCGGTTCAAGAAGGTGGTTCACCACTACCTTCTCAAGGGCAATTAAGGATGGGCAACAAATGCTGGCTTTGCCAGCGACGCCCACATCCCATGAATAAATTTTTTAAAACTCACCACTCACCTGGATGGGTGTAGCTGCAACACTCCAGAAGCTCAAAACCATTCAGAACAGAGCAACTCGTTGATCGGTGCATTTGCCATTGGACTCAATATCTAACCCTCCATCACTGACACACTCTGACTGCAGTGAATCATCTACAGAATGCAATGTAGCCACTTTGACAGCACCTCCCTATCTTGCAACCTCTATCATTAAGAAGGACGAGACCATCAATGTTGTGGGAACACAATCACCTCCAAGCTCCCTTCCAAGTCTCACACTATCCTGACTTGATATATCGCCATTCCTTCATCATCTCTGGGTCAACATCCTGGAATTCCCCACCCAACACCATCGTAAGATCATCAACACAAGGATGCAACAGTTCAAGAAAGGCCATCACCAACTTCTCAGGGCAAGAAGTTCAAACTTGCCACCTTCACTCACATCCCAAGAACAAATATATATAAAAAAAAACTTTTCCACTTCCTTACAGTCTGGACACTTGTTCTTTGGCCTCTTAGCACAGCATAAGGAACAGTTTAGAAATGGTGCAAGAACAGAATAGGCTTAAATAAGGACAAAAACAAAAAGTAAAGTAAGCAATATTCTCTGCAGCACCAGTACTTTACTAAATTGCATAGTTAAATTTTAATGTTAATAGAAAGTTACTAACCTGATTCAAATTATATTTACTACCACTTTGCTGCTGGGTGTCTACTACTCATCCCCAGAATCTGCATTCTGTTTTGAAGCATGATATTTCCTCTCTGGCCGTAGACCAGAGGGACATAATTCACAAATCCTTTAAAGTATTGAGCAACCTGTTCAATGGATTGTTGCCCAATTAGAATTTACACAAGTACAAATTTTTACCTCATCCTTCGAAAATGCAAAAACATAAGACAGCTTCTTTCCCCATCCAATTTCATACAGGAGTGGCTTGTCACAGACATTTTCACAGGGATCACAATGCAGCCACCTTTTCTGGGAGTTTGAGTACACCTCTGTCCACACGTGATCTGAAAAGACAACCAATACTCAGTTACTTTATTAAAACTAGCCTTCTGGTTACACCAGCAATAACTATCTTAATTTGCTGAAACCATTTTAGTATAACACGCACTCCCACTTTTCTGTTACATTACATATGTGACATTACACACCCATCAATCTACATTATGGATGACCTCACCTGTACAGTTGGCGCAGAACAATATTGTGATAAAAGAAACCTAATCATCCACATCTAGTATAATTTTATACTGTATTTGCAAGTTAGCTGTTGAGCAATAGTTTAGTAGAATCAGAGTTTGCTTCATTTACATAAGCCTGATACCAGGGATTGCAATGCACCAGGGCTTGAGGATCACAAGAACCACACTTAAATATGTCAATTGCGTTTTTAAAAAAACACAAAGTGCTGAATTAACTTTTCAAGTCAACTGCTTAATATGCCAGTTATTCAAATATTGGTACGGTAGCTTAAGCGGTTATCCTACTGGACCAGCAATCCAAACTGTCAGGAGTTCAAATCCGCCATGGCAAGTTGTGAAATTGAATTCAATAAATCTGGTAATTTGTGGGCTAGTGGAAAGTGACAGAAAGCTGTCAGATTGGCACAAAAACCCAACTGGTTCACTAATATCTTCCCTTCAGGGAAGGGAACCTGCCACCCCCACTTGCCTAGACTACATGTGACTCCAGTTATACACTACGTGGTTGACTCAATGCTCTCAAGTCACCTCGGGATGGTCAATAAATACAGCCGTTTTTTTAAAAACAGATAGACCTAGTAATAGTGCTTTTCGAATTCACAAAACTTAAGTACATTAAAAAGTCAACTTTGGGGTTTACATTACAACTGAGTTGCAGCAAGAGGCAGTTAACAACATTTATATAGCGTCTTTAATATAGTAAAATATCCCAAGGTGCTTCATAAAAGACAATGGCTTTGGAGTATTGGAGTAAATTTCTGCTCATCTAATACTGATTGCCAGATAAGCAGACAACATAGATTTTGTATTAGATACCTGTAAACAACTGGTATTGTATCAGTGTATTACTTTGAACATAGAGAGAAAGAAAGAACTTGCATTTATATAGTGCTTTTTATGATCCAAAGATGTCCCAAAATGCTTCACAGCCAATGAATTACTTTTTGAAGCATTGTCACTGTTGTAATGTAGGGAAACATGAAAGCCAATTTGAGTACATCAAGGTCCCACAAACATCAATCAGATAAATAACCAGATAATCTGTTTTGTGATGGCAGTTGAGGGATAAATGTTTGCCAGGATACCAAAGAACTCCTTGCTCTTCTTCATGGGCTCTTTTACATCCACCTGAGGGCAAACAGGGCCTTGGTTTAACGTTACATCCGACAGTGCAGCACATCTTCAGTACTGCACTGAAGTATTGGCCTACATTATGTGCTCAAGTCTCTGGAGTGGAGCTTAAATCAATAGTTTTGACTCAGATGCGGGAGTGTTACCGCTGAATCAAGTCTGAACATATATAACAACCCATGCCCATAGAATGAATATAATACAACTGATATTAGACATACATGTGTAGGACAGGGTCAAGTCAGGCAGTTACAATAGCAAGTCTATAACATACATGCAAACATTCCAATGCTTACAACACATTGCTATGGAAAGAGGGTTAATTGGTTAAGAACTTGCATTTATTTAGTGCAGTCTGCAGGTGGCAACACTGCCAAAATGAGGAACGCTTCTTTTTTGGGAAGTTAAAAAAAAATTTTGAGTGTGATATAATTGTAATGATCATATCATTAACTCCCTGTATTAGCATAATTTAGTTCTTTTAAACTAAAACATAAGTGTTTTATTTTCCACTTTATCAAGTAGTAAATGTGTATTTTTTCAAAAAAAATGTAGATATTAAGATATTGGCATGTTATGCAGACAAGCGAAAAACCATTATAATGCTTCTGTTGTCTTGCCATCAATGAATTGTCCAAGCTCAACATGGGAGAAATGCTGTACATTTATTTTGATATAATTTCCTGAAATCAGTGTAAATGTGTATAATTCAGAAAAATAAACACATAGCTGTGCTCTATACAAATTTACAGTATTTTACCTGTTGTACACCAGACATATCTTGCTTCAAACCCCAGAGCTCTGCAGCAAAGCGTGAAACAATTGGCCCACTCTCCACAACGTCCCCTCCTGGTTTCCAGTAGCTTCTCCGCATGATTATACCTACATATTGCAGAGCATAAAGATGTCAAATTTAATATACTGCCAAACTCAGTGTAAACAATTTTAATATAGAAAAAAAACTAGACCTTTCAAAAGATTGACTTCAATTCACAAAAGCAGACTATGGCAAAGTGTATGCTATTTAGTACTAGTTGACTTCCTATGGAATTTCTGACAATAAGAAAAATTGGAACTGAGTAGCCTCAACAGGTGATGTGTTTCATGAGCTTGCTTATAAATTGAGTCCCTGAGATTGTCCAGGGTCCCAGCGTTTGCCCAGGCCCAAGCCTTCAATTCAGTTAAAATTTCAGTTAACACTGAACATTTTTCAGTTTGTTACTTCAACTTTCAGATACAATTTTTACATGGTTAGAGTTATTACAACTTACTGAATTGTTCTGTTGTTGGCATGGAAATACAAAGGCTTCCTTGAACAATCTCTCACTTCCCCATTGGTCCAAAATGGGCAGGGAACTCACCGTGAATACTTAAGGCCCACCACAAATTGAAATTGGTACACATAAAGCTCACTGCTGTTAGATTATTATTATTTTGAAATCATTGAAAAATATACCCTTACAAGTTTCATGTATCTGCAAGGTATAAGCAGTTGACAGAGGTTAAATCATCTCTGTATTATGATGAAACAAAGATTCATTCAGATATTGGCATCTTTCAATATTAGGAGAATTCTGAGATATGGCATCTTTATATTTTTACAAGTTTGAACAAGAGGAAGAAGTAGTTAGTAAATAGGAGAAAAACTCTGAAAAAAATAGATGCAAGACTGCAAGTTTGTGTCTATTTTAGTACACAGTCGTCCAACAATAGTAGCTGCTACAATTTATTGTAAATCAACATTTAATTCAATAATGTGTTGGGAAAAACAAAAGGAGTAAATCAGTATAATGCATGTAGCATTAGCCTCTGCATTGAGCAACTCCTCATCCTGTGGATTTTAACCTTTATCTCAGTTTCCCTCATGTACACTGCCCTCTCTCTCTCCCTATAAAAGTTCCTACCCATCTTAACTGCTACCTTCTCAACCTTGGCATCTTATGTGGCCTCTATTCCTAGCATCTCAATCACAGAAAAGGCCAACTCTGATCACTTCCTTCAATTCCTCACGTTCCCCTTCCTCTTTCCAAACAAACTTCCTTCTGCGACCGCCCCTAGAAAAAAAACTCCAGGATTATCCTAGAATGCAAAGATAACACCCGGCTTCTTTTCTCCACTACCAATCGTTTCCTCAAACTCCTCTCCCCTGCCCCTCCAATAACAAGTGTGAGGAGCACAAGGATTTCTTTGTCACTAAGATTGAGACCACCCTGCCTCTGCCGCAACTCCACGTTCCCCTTGTCCAAGCTAAATTTCCCACAAAGTTCCCGCCGCCCTGGTCCTGAACCCGCGTCCTTCTCTAGCTTCACTCCCATCTTCCCTCATGCCCTCTCTGGGCTCATCTTGTCCATGAGATCAACCTTTTTCTCTCTTGATCCTATTCCCATTAAACTGTTGACCACCAAACTTCCATTCCTGCCCCCATGCTAGCCAATATTATAATTGGTTCCCTCCTCAGGTACTGACCCCCTCCCTTTCAAAACGCTGTCATCACCCACTCATCAAAAGACCCAACCTTGACCCTCTGTCCATGCAAATTACTGCTCCATCTCAAACCTCCCTTTCCTCTCTAAAGTCCTTGAACATGTTGTCACCTCCCAAATCCATGCCCATCTTTCCTGCAACTCTGTGTTTGAACCTCGTCAATCAAGTTTTTGCCCCTTCCACAGCACTGAAATGGCCCTTATAAAAATCGCAAATGACATCCTCTGAGACTGTGACTATGGTGCATTATCCCTCCTTGTCCTCTCTGCAACCTTTAAAATGGTCAACCACACCATTCTCCTCCGTCTCTCCTCCATTGTTCAGCTTAGCGGGACTGCCCTAACTTAGTTCAATTTATACCTCCCAATCGTAGCCACAGAAACTCCTGCAATGAATTCACTTCCTGCACCATTACCTCTGGAGTCCCCCCAAGAATCTATCCAATTTCTTATCTATAAGCTACCCCTCGATGACATCATCCGAAGACATGACGTCAGCTTCCACATGTACGCTGTCAAAACCCAGCTCTACCTCTCCACCATCTATTTCTACCCTTCACTGCCTTACTTTGTCTGTCTGCTTGTCCGACATCCAGTACTGGATGGACTGTAATTTCCTTCAGTTAAACACAGGGAAGACCAAAGCCATAGTCGTCAGCCCCATCATCAACTCCGTTCCTTCACCACAGATTCCATCTCCCTCCCTGGCCAAACCAGACTATTCACAACCTTGGCATCCTATCTGACTCCGAGCTGAGCTTCTGCCCCATAATCTATCCATCACAAAGACCGCCTACTTCCACCTCCGTAACATCACCCGTCTCTGCCCCTGCCTCACCCGGTGCTGAAATCCTCAACCGTGATTTTGTCACCTCCAGACTCGACTATTCCAAGGCTCTCCTGGCCCGCCTCCTAGCTTTCATCCTCCATAAACTTGAGTTCATTCGAAACTCTGCTACCCCTATTCTAACTCGCACCAACTCCCACTCACCCATCACCCCTGTATTCTCTGACATACATTGGCTCCCAGTTCACCAACACCTTGATTTTAAAATCCTCATCCTCGTGTTCAAATCCCTCAATAGCCTCACCCCTCCGTATTTCTGTAACCTCTTCCAGCCCTACACCCCCCTAGAACTCAGTGTTCCTCCATCTCTGGCCTCTTAGACATCCCCCACTCCTTTCGCCTCACCATTGGCAGCCGTGCCTTCAGCCATCTAGATCCTAAGTTCTGCAATTCCCAGCTTAAACCTCGCCACCTCTCTCTCTCTTTCTCTCCTCCTTTTAGACCCTCCTTAAAACCCACCTCTTTGACCAAGCTTTTAGTTACCTCTCCTGATATCTCATCGTTTGGCTCGTCATCAATTTTTGTCTGGTTATGCTTTTGTGAAGCGCCTTGATGCATTTTCCTACGTTAAAGGCACCATATTGATGCAAGTTGTTGTACGAAAAGTATACTTAATAACCAGGACGCAAAAGAATTGTAGAGAACTACTGTCACTTTAGCAGAGAGGTTGTATGTTTTTACATTAACACTGTCCAAGATATAGACTTGAAAGGGGAAGTGCACACTTTCAATTAACTTTGCCACACCTATATTGTAATTTTAAATATTGAATGGCAATGTTATACTGATATGAACTCAACTAAGGCTGCAGTACTGTAATTCTGAACATACCATGTATTGAATTGAATATTGTTGTTAGCTGTTTGCAATTACATTAACAATATTGTTTCTAAGACTGAGTAGAAGCAGTGAAATAAGGTGGTGTTACTAATACATCAAATTTTTTCCTGTTCTGTCCTCAATACCTTTAAAGTGAGCCAATAATTAACTGGTGCTTTTGGTGTTTAACCAGTTTAACTGAATTCCTGTTGATGACTGAGTTGTGCTGGATTTTTTTTTTCTTTAAATTGAATCAGTTTACATGGGACTACAGAATAACTCAAACCAAATTAGGTATCACATGTAAAATGCAAAAATAAACTGAAATCACAAAATTCACTATAGGGAGTTCTCAATTTTCATTTCTGACAATGATTCGCTATTTAGTGAGCAAGTCTTAATAATTATCTTGTCGTAGACTTGCTTTAGCTGATGAAGAGTCAGTCGCATTACAATTTTGTATTTGACAACTTAACTTCTAAATTACTGTTCAAAAGTCGCTTTAAATAAAGTACACAGTGACATACTAATCAACTACAGAATTATAATACAGAAGCCAAAAAATTGAATCATGTAGAACAAATTTCCATGCAGTCATATTATTCTGCACACCACATTTTGCGGTGATGCATACCTTGGAAATCGATTGCTGGTATGACATTTACTGCAAAGGTGATTTTCAACTCTTTCAGCACCCCATCTTAAATCTTCACTGGATGGTGGAAGTGAACCCGATGACTCTGTTGCTTCTCCACAGCTATTACAGGGAAGAGAATCTACCCATTGGAAAAAATCTCGTTTAAACCACCGTAGAAGCTCCAACAACAAAAAGTCCTCTAGGTTTACAGTGGCCCCTATTAAAAAGAAAGAAAACTTACATTTATATAGCCCCTTTCATAACCTCACGACCTCAAAGTGCTTCAGTACTTAATGTTATTTCAACGTAAACTTTAAAAAAGTTGGATTTTGTTCATAGAAACATAGAAGATAGGAGCAAGAGTAGGCCATTCGGTCCTTGAGGCCTGCTCCGCCATTCAAAATGATCATGGCTGATCGTCTAACTCAGTACCCTGCTCCCGCTTTTCCCCATATCCCTTGATCCCTTCAGCATTAAGAAATATATCTATCTCATTCTTGAATACATCTAATGACTTGGCCTCCACTGCCTTCTGTGGTAGAGAATTCCACAGGTTCACCACCCTTTGAGAGAAGAAATTTCTCTTCATCTCGGTTCCGAATGGCATACCCCATATCCTGAGACTGTGACCCCTGGTTCTGGACTCCCCAGCCATCGGGAACATCCTCCCTGCATCTAGTCTGTCTAGTCTGGTTAGAATTTTATATGTTTCGATGAGATCACCTCTCATTCTTCTAAACTCTAGTGAATATAGGCCTAGTCAACCCAATCTCTCCTCATACATCAGTCCTGCCATCCCACGAATCAGCCTGGTAAACCTTTGTTGCACTCCCTCCATGGCAAGGACATCCTTCCTCAGATAAGGAGACCAAAACTGCACACAATACTCCAGATGTGGTCTCACCAAGGTCCTGTATAACTGCAATAAGACATCCCTGTTCCTGTACTCAAATCCTCTTGCAATGAACGCCAACATACCATTCACCTTCCTAACTGCTTGCTGCACCTGAATGCTCCCTTTCAGCGACTGGTGTACAAAGACACCCAGGTCTCGTTGCACCTCCCCTTTTCCCAATCTATCACCATTCAGATAATAATCTGCCTTTCTGTTTTTACAACCAAAGTGGATAACCTCACGTTTATCCATGTTACTGCATCTGCCATGTTCTTGCCCACTCACCCAACTTGTCGAAATCACATTGGAGCCTCTTTGCATCCTCCTCACAGCTCATATTCCACCCCAGCTTTGTGTCATCTGCAAACTTGGAAATGTTACATTCCGTTCCCTCATCCAAATCATTGATATATATTGTGAATAGCTGGGGCCCAAGCACTGATCCCTGCGGTACCCCACTAGTCACTGCCTGCCACCTGGAAAAAGACCCGTTTATTCCTACTCTCTGTTTCCTGTCTGTCAACCAATTCTCAATTCATGCCAGTATATTGCCGCAATCCCATGTGCTTTAATTTTGCACACTAACCTCTTGTGTGGGACCTTATCAAAAGCCTTCTGAAAATCCAAATACACCATATCAATTGGTTCTCCCCTATCTATTCTACTAGTTACATTCTCAAAAAACTCCAGTAGATTTGTTAAGCATGATTTCCCTTTCATAAACCTATGCTGACTTTGTCCAATCCCGTAAATGCCTTCCAAGTGTTCTGTTATCACATCCTTTATAATAGACTCGAGCATCTTCCCCACTACTGATGTTAGGCTAACTGGTCTGTAATTCACTGTTTTTTCTCTCCCTCCTTTTTTAAATAGTGGGGTTACATTTGCTACCCTTCAATCTGTAGGAACTGTTCCAGAGTCTGTAGAATTTTGGAAGATGACCACCAATGCATCCACTATTTCCAGGGTCACTTCCTTTAGTACTCTGGGATGTAGATTATCAGGCCCTGGGGATTTGTCAGCCTTTATCCCCATTAATTTCCCTAGCACTATTTTTTTTACTAATACTGATTTCCTTCAGTTCCTCCCTCTTACTAGACCCTTGGTTCCCTAACATTTCCGGGAGGTTATTTGTGTCCTCCTTTGTGAAGACAGAACCAAAGTATGTGTTTAATTGTTCTGCCATTTCTTTGTTCCCCATTATAATTTCCCCCATTTCTGACTGTAAGGGACCAACATTTGTCTTCACTAATCTTTTTCTCTTGACATATTCATAGAAACTTTTACAGTCAGTTTTTATGTTCCCTGCTAGTTTACTCTCATACTCTATTTTTCCCCTCTTAATCAATCCCTTTGTCCTCCTTTGCTGAATTCTGAACTGCTCGCAATCCTCAGGCTTGCCACTTTTTCTGGTAATTTTATATGTCTCCTCTTTGGATCTAATACTATCCCTAATTTCTTTTGTAAGCCACGGTTCAGCCACCTTTCCTGTTTTATTTTTGCGCCAGACAGGAATGAATAATTGTTGTAATTCCTGCACACGTTCTTTAAATATTAGCCATTGCCTATCCACCGCCATCCCTTTTAGTAAAGTTCCCCAATCTATCCTAGCCAACTCACACCTCATACTTTCGTAATTTCCTTTATTTAGATTCAGGACTCTAGTTTCGGATTCAACTACTTCACTCTCCATCTTAGTGAGGAATTCTATCATGTTATGATCGCTCTGCCCTAAGGGACCCTGCACAACAACATTGCTAATTAATCCTTTCTCATTGCACAATACCCAGTCTAGGATCGCCTGTTCTCTAGTTGGTTCCTCAATGTATTGGTCTAGAAATCCATCACGTACACATGCCAGGAATTCCTCCCCCACAGTATTATTGCTAATTTGGTTTGACTAATCTATATGTAAATTAAAGTCACCCATGATTATAGTTGTATCCTTCTTGCATGCGTCTCTAATTTCCTGTTTAATGCCCTCCCCTACATCTCCACTACTGTTTGGGGGCTTATAGACAACCCCCAACGTTTTCTGCCCCTTGGTGATTCTTAGCTCCACCCGTAGAGATTCCACATCATGATTTTCCGAGCCAATATCCTTCCTCACTATTGCATTGATTTCCTCCTTTACTAGCAACGCTACCCCACCTCCTTTCCCTTTTTGCCTGTCCTTCCTAAATATTGAATACCCCTGGATGTTCAGTTCCCATCCTTGGTCACCCTGCAGCCATGTCTCCGTAATCGCAACTATATCATACCCGTTAATATCTATCTGCGCTGTTAATTCATCTACCTTGTTGCGAATGCTCCGCGCATTAAGACACAATGCCTTTAGACTTGTCTTTTTAAGATTGCTAGTCATCTTAGTTTTATTTTGCACAATGACCCTATTTGTTTTTCGCCCTGATTTTCTCTGCCTTCCACTATTGCTTCTTCTCTTTCTGTCTTTTGTTTCTATCCTTGTTTCCCCCTCCTCTGTCTCCCTGCTCAGGTTCCCATCCCCCTGCCATTCTAGTTTAAACCTTTCCCAATAGCACTAGCAAACACCCCCGGGAGGACATCGGTCCCGCTTGTACAGGTCCCACCTTCCCCAGAACCGGTCCCAATGTCCCAGGAGGGGAGGAAAAAGAACGGGAGAGCAATGGTGATAGGGGATTCCATCGTAAGGGGAACAGATAGGCGTTTCTGCGGCCGCAGATGTGACTCCAGGATGGTATGTTCCCTCCCTGGTGCTAGGGTCAAGGATGTCACGGAGCAGCTGCAGGACATTCTGAAGGGAGAGGGTGAACAGCCAGAGGTCGTAGTCCATATCGGTACCAACGACATTGGTTTAAAAAAAAGGGATGAGGTACTGAAAGCAGAATATAGGGAGTTAGGAAATAAATTAAAAAGCAGGACCTCCAAGGTAGTAATCTCAGGATTACTCCCCGTGCCATATGCTAGCGAGAGCAGAAATAGCAGAATAGACCAGATGCGTGGCTTGAGAGATGGTGTCGGAGGGAGGGGTTTAAATTCCTGAGGCTTTGGGACCGATTCTGGGAAAGGCGGGACCTGTACAAGCTGGACGGGTTGCACCCAAGCAGAACCGGGACCAATATCCTCGCGGGGGTATTTGCTAGTTCTGTTATGGAGGGTTTAAACTAGTATGGCAGGGGGATGGGAACCAAAGGGCAAGTACAGATAGGACAAATTCAGACCAGGAAACGGGAAGTAGAAAAGCAGTTAGTGATGTAGTTAGCGACTCAGAAAGGCAGAAGAAGCAAAGGTTAAATAGTGTTCAGCACAGGAATTTGACGGGGTTAAAGGGTATATACTTCAATGCAAGGAGTATCACAAACAAAACAGATGAGCTAAGGGCACAGATAGACACATGGCAGCATGATATCATTGCTATAATGGAAACCTGGCTTAAAGAGCAGGATAATTGGCAGCTCAATATCCCTGAATATAGAGTTTTCAGGCAGGATAGAGTGGGTGATAAAAAAAGGAGGGGGGGGGGTAGCATTATTGGTTAAAGAATCAATTACAGTTGTGAGAAGGGATGATATGCTAAATGGATCATCAATCGAGGCCATATGCGTTGAGCTAAGAAATAAAAAAGGAGCAGTCACGCTACAAGGTGTGTACTATAGACCCCCGAATAGCGAAAGGGAGATCGAAGAACAAATATCTAGGCAAATTTCTAAGTGCAAAAATAAGAGGGCAATAATAGTAGGGGACTTCAACTACCCTAACATCAACTGGGATTCAAACAGTGTGAGGGGCACGGAAGGCACAAAATTTCTGATCGATGTCCAGGAGAACATTTTTAGCCAGTACATGACAAGCCCAACAAGAGGGGATGCAATTCTAGATTTAGTCCTGGGAAATGAAGATGGGCAAATGGGTGAAGTGACAGTGGGTGACCATATTGGGGATAGTGACCACAATTCAGTTAGTTTTAGCATTATTATGGAAAAGGACAGTTAAATCAGGAGTAAATGTTTTAAATTGGGGGAAGGCAAATTTTACAGAACTAAGAGGTGATTTGGCAGAAGTGGACAGGACACAACTACTTGGAGAAAGCAGTGGCAAGCCAGTGGGAGGTACTAAAAAGTGAAATTCTACGGGTACAATGCAGACACGTTCCCGCAAAGAAAAAGGGTGGCGCTGCCAAATTTAGAGCCCCTGGTTGTCGAGAAATATGCAGGGCAAGATAAAGCAGAAAAAGAAAGCTTATGACGGTCACAGAAAACTAAATACTGCAGAAAGCTTAGAGAAGTATAGAAGTACAGGGATGATGTAAAAAAGGAAATAAGGAAAGCAAAGAGAGGGCATGAAAAAATATTAGCTAGTAAGATTAAAGAAAACCCAAAGATGTTTTATCAGTACATTAAGAACAAGAGGATAGCTAAGGAAAAGGTGGGACCTATCAGGGATGATAAGGGTAACTTGTGTGTAGAAGCAGAGGATGTGGATAGGGTTTTAAGTGAATATTTTGTCTCCGTATTCACAAAGGAAAGGGATGATCCGGACGTAGTAAAGAGGAGAGGTGTGAAATATCGGATAAGGTAAACATAACGAGAGAGGAAGTACGAGAGGGACTGGAATCCTTGAAAGTTGATAAGTCACCAGGGCTGGATGGATTGTTTCCTAGACTATTGAAGGAAGCCAGGGAGGAAATAGTGGATGCTCTGAGGATCATTTTCCAATCCTCACTAGATACAGGGGAGGTACCGGAGGACTGCAAACATAGTACCATTGTTTAAAAAGGGTACGACGGAAAGGCCAAACAATTATAAGCCGGTCAGTCTTACCTCGGTGGTGGGCAAACTATTAGAATCAATACTGAGAGATAGGATAAACTGTCACTTGGAAAGGCATGGTTTAATCAGGGATATTCAGCGTGGATTTGTTCAGGGAAGGTTATGCCTTACAAATCTGATTGAATTCTTTGAGGAAGTGACAAGGAGGATCGATGAGGGTAGTGCAGTGGATGTTGTCTACATGGATTTTAGTAAGGCATTTGACAAGGTCCCACATGGCAGATTGGTCAGAAAGGCAAACGCCCATGGGATACAGGGAAATGTGGCGAATTGGATCCAAAATTGGCTCAGTAACAGGAAACAAAGGGTAAAAATCGATGGATATCTTTGCGAATGGAAATCCGCTTCCAGTGGTGTGCCACAGGGCTCAGTGTTGGGTCCCTTGCTGTTTGTGGTATATATTAATGATTTGGACTTGAATGTAGGGGGCATGACTGGCAAATTTGCAGACGACACAAAAATTGGCCATGTAGTTGATAGTGAAGAGGATAGCTGTAGACTCCAAAAAGATATCAATGGGTTGGTGGAGTGGGCGGAAAAGTGGCAAATGGAGTTCAACCCGGAGAAGTGTGAGGTAATGCACTTAGGGAGGGGCAAACAGTAAAAGGGAATACACAGTAAATGGGAATATATTGAGGGGGATAGAGGAAGTGAGACACCTTGGAGTGCATGTGCACAGGTCCCTAAAGGTGGCAGTACAGGTAGATAAGGTTGTGAAGAAGGCATACGGAATGCTCGCCATTGTTAGCCGAGGTATAGAATACAAAAGCAGGGATATAATGATGGAACTGTATAAAACGCTGGTAAGGCCACAGCTGGAATATTGTGCGCAGTTCTGGTCACATTACAGAAAGGACGTAATTGCTCTGGAGAGAGTGCAGAGAAGATTTACAAGAATGTTGCCAGGGCTTGAAAATTGCAGCTACGAGGAGAGATTGGACAAACGGGGGTTGTTTTCGTTGGAGCAGAGGAGACTGAGGGGAGACTTGATTGAGGTGTATAAAATTATGAGGGGCCCAGACAGACAGGAAGTACCTGTTTCCCCTAGCGGAGAGTTCAAGAACTAGAGGACATAGATTTAAGTTGATTGGAGGAAGGATTAGCAGGGACATAAGGAAAACCTTTTTTATCCAGAGGGTGGTGGGTGTACGGAATTCGCTGCCCGAATTGGTGGTACAGGCAGGGACCCTCAACTCTTTTAAAAAGTACCTGGATCTGCACCTAAAGTGCTGTAAGCTGCAGGGCTACGGACCGGGTGCTGGAAGGTGGGTTTAGAATGGGCACCTGGTTGTTTTTCGAGTCGGCGCAGACACGATGGGCCAAATGGCCCCCTTCTGTGCTGTATCTTTTCTATGGTTCTAATCTCAAACAAATATGATAACCCATCCACTTGTACAGGGCAAGAAGGGATGAGGGAAGGGACATACAGGCATAATCTCCTTAAATCTTAATGCATATTAAAAGGACCCTCCCTAATCAGGAGAAAATGGTTTTATTCTGAACAAATTCTCAGTTACTCCCAACAAGAAAAATTGCAGCAACATCTCAGAATAGAGGAGTAGGCAGGGAAGGAGCTACACATGTAAAAATTGTAATACATTCGAAAAACTAAGTACATCTACAGTGAGCAATCTAAAATTCTTCTTTGATCATCAATCTTTACTTTGTACAAATTATATACGAAGTTTAAAAGGGTGCAGGTTGATATCTGTTGAGATAGAAAGATAAAATTCAAAGTGAAGTCATCAGTTCCTAAACTTAAAGAAGGCTAAAGCATCCCGGCTCTTCCTCTTTAAAAACCTTTCCCGCTAATTCACTATTGTGAAATGAATGATCTTGTGCAGCCCAGCTGTTTGACTTTGCTCAATCATCTTGATCCCTGGAACAAATCTGCAGTTTCGGGAAAAGAACTAACTTGGCTTAACAGAACCTTTAAGGGAGGAATGGTGTTTGGAAGTGTTCCTGGGGATAGGAACAGTGGTGCTACTTATAAATCAAAGGTAGCCATAATTTCTTCCACAAATAACTTTTTCCCCCTGTAAAAGGGAAAGTTAAAAACCAGTTATGCATTTCAGGTGGAAACCTTGAAGTCCTCAATTATCTGAGCTTATACAGCACAATGTCATGAGCATCATGATTGGTAAAATAATCTTGGTAATTATGCAATGCCGCGCAGGTTGTAGCCATAGCAAAGATTAAAGCTACTGAGCCACAATGTTACCAATACTTGTGATTCACAGAGGAAACAACACATGTAGCTTTCTATATTAAATCTGCCAAGTGAAACATGAGCATTTTTAAAAAATCTCAGCTATTTGATTACTGCACAAACTCCTCTCTCCCTCCTTCCTTCCATCCAACACCCCACCCCACCCCTCACCCCCAAAAATAAAGCTTTACTACCTACAATTTTATTTTCATCCTGGGGGAAGTTATTTTAAACGTCCAGCAATTCTGGACCAAACTCTCCTACTTAGGAAAGACAACCAGCTTCAGGTTGGACTAAGACTTTGTGCATTGACAATGGCGATAGCACCAATACTAACAATTACTTTGTCCTCTAATTTCCTGGAACACCACGATATACGACGCATGCCGTAAATCAGGCAGTTACACTCTTCTCACACTATACATACGCCAAAATTTCCTGGGGGAGAAAAAAAAATATTGATTAGACTACAGCGCAGAAAGTTCATTGACGAATCAGGAACCTCATCTGCAGCGCAGCCAATGGATTACTCTGCAGGCCTACCACATGCCACAATAAAAGGATGGGAACAGATGCCACAACTCAGTGAAGTTTGGCATTAGGAAGTAAGTGAGTTGTCTGTTCTGAAACCACTGTAAATCAATTTTTAAGAAGGTTAGCTGTTGCAAAACACTGAAAAGTAATATCCAATGTCTGCACATTCCCCTTTTCCACAGATATGTTGCTGGATCAGGAAGAGTCAAAGAAAAGGGCGGCGAATATGGGGCTGAGCACCTGCGGGTCCTTATTAAGTAGAGCATAGAGAAGTTCAGCTACAGAAGACATCAAGGGGGAGGGATCCTGCAAGTTGAGCCAGGTGGCATGGAGGGATGTGGCTAAGGCCCCGAGCGCCACTTTGGTGATACCACGTTCAGGGTACCAGTGCCAGAAAAAGTACAATGATCTGACCAGGACAGGCAAGAGAAGCAGTTTCTGGGCTTTCCGAGTTTTCGGACTTCAGCGTTTCCTCAAAAAAAGACTTCAGTGAGGTCTCCGGCCCTGGTGCCGTGCCTCCTCCCGCTTCTCCCCCTCTATGTTGTCCATGATAATCAATAACAGGGGAATGCCAAGTGGATAGGCCATTGCAATCCTTTCACCTTCTTAACATGTAGAGGAATGGGGGTCCTGAAAGAATTGCCTTCAGATGCTCACAGGACTTTGGATGGCAAAACAGAGAATCAGAAAAGAAAATCTAAGGACAATTTCCAGACTGAAGGGATGAGGTTCTACAACTTTAATAGTCCCTTTGTTGTCCTCTCAGGCTGAGAGTCATGTGAGGGCCATAAATCAGGTCAATACCAGGTTACACGTACCATTACTTTTCAGTCTAAATGGCTGAGGTATAATAAGGAACGTAAATCCAGGAAATTCACAATCATCATTGACTGCATTGGTGGGCAGAGCTATGGTAATGAACTTTTCTCAGTTTCATTGAGGGTGTTGGCAGAACAGATCAGAAGTCCAATGAAATTATGGCACAGTGTAAATAATGGCATTACTTACTTACGTCGTTATTTTTGGAACTTCTACGCTGGAATAACGGCGCATACCATTGACGAGCTATTACTACAACACACGTTTTTAAGAAATCCGGGCCATTGTCAAAAGGGACCGGTGCCAAAGCCAGATGTTACAGCTGCACTGAAGTCATCTGGACAAAATCAATCATTTCTTTCAAGAGGGGGACAATAATCATAGGCCGAAGGGGCTCTCACAAATGTCTGGGTCACTGAATTCCTTCTCCAACATTACTACATGCATGACCAATACCAAGTGTCAGCCAAATGTTCCCAGCAACCATCTTATTAGTGTTAATTGGAACTATAATCCAATTACTGATGCAGAAGCAAAGGTTTCAACAGGCTGAAGCCCGCATTTGCAACACTATCCCTGATGTAGGATCTTGATGTGGTGGGAAGGCTTGCATCCTTCTAGGACTCTGAAAGCTAGGTTGGGGAGAACATAATTCCTGATATGGGGCTTGGGTGGCCCTAGGTCAAAAGGTAGAAGCCAGAAAAAAGGCAGTCCACTGGTCCTCCTGGTAGGGATTTGAAAGACAGGCTAATGACCTGCAAACAACCCAGAGACAAGATGAGTCTGTTACAGATTTGCAAATATAAAATCAACAACTGTGGAAAATCACAATCTGCTAGATGGAAGGAAAGATGATACTCCGTTGGAGTCAAATATCTTGATCTGGACAGATAGCAGTGGAAGAGAAAGGTTGTCTTGTACCACTGGCACAGGAAACTCTAACTAGCTCGATGTTGCATTGGCCAAGAACCCAGATGCCTTTATAACAATGCTCAGCATTGGTATAGGTTGACACCAGTCTTGATGACAAACTCTGAGCTTTGCCACCTTTGTGACTGATGCCTGAAAAATTCCAGCCCTCGAGGCTTCGACACCCCTCCCCTGTGTACAGAATTTTAGCAATAAATAGTTGTGATGGGAACATTTTCTAGCATTAAATGTTCCAGAACTATGTTATTTATACTTAAACATTATTTAAATCACCATAGTTAATTATTTTCATGCCCTTTTGTTCTTTTAGTGCCTGTTCATTGCCTTATTGAGATGATACCTTCCTTAGATATGGGAGCGGTGCCAGAGGACTGCAAATGTTACACCCCTGTTCCAAAACAGGAGGAGGGATAAACCAGCAACTACAAGCCAGTCAGCTTAATGTCGGTAGTGGGGAAACTTTCAGAGACAATAATCAGACACAAAATTGTCACTTGGAAAAGCATGGGTTAATAAATGACAGCCAGCACGGATTTGTTAAAGGAAAATCGCGTTTGACTAACTTGATTGAGTTCTTTGATGAAGTAACGAAGAAGGTTGATGGTGTGTATATGGACTTTCAATAGGCATTTGATAAAAGTACCATATAATACTTGTTAGCAAAATTGAAGACCCTGGGATTAAAGGGACAGTGGCAGCGTGGATACAAAATTAGCTAAGAGACAGAAAGCAGAGAGTAGTGGTAAAAAGTTATTTTTCAGACTGAAGGAAAGTATACAGGGGTCGGTATTAGGACCACTGCTCTTTTTGATATATATTGATGATCTGGACTTGGGTATACAGGGCATAATTTCAAAGTTTGCAATGACATCAAATTTGGAAATGTTGTAAACAGTGAGTAAACAGACTTCAGGGAGACACATGGCAGATGCAATTTAACACAGATAAGCATGAAGTGATGCATTTTAGTTGGAAGAATGAGGAGGCAATATAAATTAAATGGTACAATTTTAATGGGAGTGCAGGAGCAGAGAGATCTGGGAGTGTATGTACACAAATCTTTGATGGTGGCAGGACAAGTTGAGAAGGCTGTTAAAGAGGCATACAGGATCCTTGGCTTTATAAACAGAGGCATCAAGTACAAAAGCAAGAAAGTTATGCTAAATCTTTATAAATCACTGGTTAGGCCCCAGCTGGAGTATTGTATCCAATCCTAGACACCACACTTTAGGAAGGATCATAGAAAATTTACTGCACAGAAGGAGGCCATTCGGCCCATCGTGTCCACGCCGGCTGAGAAACGAGCCACCCAACCTAATCCCACTTTCCCGCATTTGGTCCGTAGCCTTGTAGGTCACGGCTCCTCAGGTGCACATCCAGGAATTTTTTTTTCAAATGAGTTGAGGGTTTCTGCCTCTACCACCCTCTCAGACAGTGAGTTCCAGACCCCCACCACCCTCTGGGTGAAAACATTTTTCCTCATTTCCACTCTAATCCTTCTACCAATCACTTTAAATTTATGCCCGCTGGTTATTGACCCCTCCGTTAATGGAAATAGATCCTTCCTATCCACTCTATCTAGGCCCCTCATAATTTTGTACACTTCAATCAAATCACCCCTCAGCCTCCTCTATCATGGAAAACAACCCCAGCCTATCCAATCTGTCATCATAGCTAAAATTCTCCAATCCTGGCAACATCCTCATGAATCTCCTCAGCACCCTCTCTAGTGCAATTACATCCTTCCTGTAATGTGGTGACCAGAACTGTGCACAGTACTCAAGCTGTGGCCTAGTGTTTTATACAGTTCCAGTATAACATCCCTGCTTTTATATTCTATGCCTTGGCTAATAAAGGAAAGCATTCCATATGCCTTCTTAATCACCTTATCTAACTGTCCTGCTACCTTCAGGGATCTGTGGATATGCACTCCAAGGTCCCTCACTTCCTCTACACCTCTCAGTATCTTCCCATTTATTGTGTATTCCCTTGCCTTGTTCGCTCTCCCCAAATGCAATACCTCACACTTCTCCAGGTTGAACTCCATTTGCCACTTTTCTGCCCATCTGACTAGTCCATTGATATCTTCCTGTAATCTACAGCTTTCCTCCTCACTATCAACCATACGGCCTATCTTTGTGTCCTCCGCAAATTTCTTAATCATGCCCCCTACGTTTAAGTCCAAATCGTTAATGTATACCACAAAAAGCAAAGGACATAGTACCGAGCCCTGTGGCACCCCACTGGAAACAGCCTTCCAGTCTCAAAAACACCCGTCGACCAGTACCCTTTGCTTCCTGCCAAAGCCAATGAAGGATGTCAAGGCCTTAGAGAGAGTGCAGAGGAGATTTACTAGAATGGTACCAGGGATGTGGGACTTCAGTTACATGGATAGAGAACCTGGGGTTGTCTCTTTAGAGCAGAGAAGGTTAAGGGGAAATGTAATAGAGGTGTTCAAAATCACGAAGGGTTTTGATAGGAGTAAATAAGTAGAAACTGTTTCCAGTGGCAGAAGGGTCGGCAACCAGAGGACACAGATTTACGTAATTGGCAAGATGAGGAGAAATTTAGGAGTTGTTATGATCTGGAATGCACTGCCTGAAAGGGTGGTGGAAGCAGATTCAATAACAACTTTCAAAAGGTAATTGGATAAATACTTGAAGAGGATAACTTAGGAGGGCTATGGGGATAGGGCAGGGAACGGCACGCTGGGATGAATGGCCTCCTTCTGTGCTGCATCATTCGATGATTCTAAGATCTTCTCATATCATCTATTAGTTTCATCTCTTTCCAGCTTTTCAGTACCTATTTCAGATGAAGGATCTACAGCCAAAACATTAAAATGTCTTTTCTCTTTACAAATACTGATTGAATATTTCTAGGCATTCCTGTTTTTATTTCAGATTTTCACCATTTGCAGTTTTGCAATTCGTTTCTACTTGCTTCCATCCCAATTTGGCTAACTTCTTCCACCTTTATTTGAAAATACATATTCCAGACCCAATAAATAAGCACACCATCACTTTGTGTTGTGAAATCATACAATGTAGACAAATATATTACTAAAAATAGAAATACAACTTCTCTTGCATATAACCAGTTTTGGTAAAACATTAACAGAGAAATGATAAGAGCATAAAAAAACAGATTAGTAACAGGATAGGAAACAGACTGTACTGCCAAATACCTTAATTCGACTTACACAATGCAACCATTCATAGGCCTAACCTAAAAAATATATATACTTTGCAATAAATGACCTCAGGTAGGAAGACACCATTTATACATGGACAAAGAGGAAGACAGCTACCACTTGGTGGCTGACACACTTATCTAATTACAAGCATTAACGGTTGCCATATTGGTGCAGCGCATTGGATTGCCAAGGCACAGCAGATTGGAATGGTAAAACACAAGTTTGTGCCCTTGATCTCCCGAAGTGTAGTCTCAATTTTGTCACCATGGAGATGCACCAGCTAGCGCTTTCCAACTAAGAAAGGAATGGAGAAAAATAAAAATCTTGTACTTCGGTCACTTTCATGTGTCCTTTCCAGTAGTAGATATTAAGCTGCATTTGCAGAAGTAGGTTTTCCAACACATCCTTGCAGCCCAAAGAAAGGTGCATGGCAAGGTAGAACCTACAAAAAAGGGAGAAAAAATTCACTTAGAATTTTAAAAAAGAACATACCCGAATCCAGTTTTGTGGCACACAACAGCTTTTCGTCAGCTCTTTTACTCAGTTCTTGGATGGGAACACGGGCCAGGGCTTTTTGTTGAAGTGTAGTGTCCTCGTACATCAAGACTTCCTGAAAATGTGTTTTTAAAGTTGCCAAAAAGCTGCTCTCGGAATGCTTTAAGGGTAAAAGAAAAGTTTGACAAAATTCAATGATGCTGCACATTAACACCTTGAACTCAAAATGCTATAAAAACATACGATAATACATGACCTCAGTGTAATTAGCCACCTTTCATAAGTCACAGAAGTATTGAAGGGGATGGATTACATATACTAAAACCATTCCCGGCTGATAAGTCACCAAAGTAACTACTTAATAATGTTCATTTTCACCAAGCAATATTTTAAACAAATACTAATTAAAGTAGGTCTTCTTAACTTTGCTATCCCCAATCAAGACCCCATATAGTTTCCAACAAACTTCAAACTATTACAAGTTATTAATGCTACAATTGAAGAAACCTGGACAGAGCGGGGAGGAAACTGCCTTCTGAAAGAGATCCACATTCCTTTGTCCTAAGGTTTAATTACTGGCTTATAAAATCCAACAGTTCTAGCTTCACAGAATGAATTGAGAGTTGTATATCCAAGTTTGCAGATGACACTAAGTAGTGCAGATGAGAGCAGGATGTTGCAACGGGACAGACAGATAACGTGAGTCACAAAACTATGATAAATGGAGTTGAAAATAGACAAGCGTGAGGTCTTCCACTTTGGACCTAAGAAAGATAAATCAGAGTATTTTCTAAATGATAAGAAACTAGGATTGGTAGAGGAGCAAAGGGATTTGGGAGTCCAAATCATTAATTTCATTAAAAGACAGTAGCCAGATACAGAAAGCAATCAAAAAGACAAATAGAATCTTGGCCCTTATCTCAAGGGGACTGGAATACAAAGGGAAAGATAATATGCTTCAATTGTTCAGAGGCTTGCTCAGATTCCATCTGGAGTACTGCATTCAGTTTTGGGCATCGTATCTCAGGAAGGATACGATGACCTTGGAGGGGGTGCAATGCAGATTCACCAGAATGATACCGGAGCTTAGAGAGTTATATTATGAGGACAGGTTGCACAAATTTGTTGAGTATAGGAGATTGAGGGGTGATCTCATCAAGGTGTTTAAAATGTTAAAAGGATTTGATAGGATAGATATGGAGAAACTATTTCCTCTGGTGGGAGAATCAAAAACAAGGGGGCATAACCTAAAATTAGTGTTAGACCATTCAGGGGTGAAATCAGGAAGCACTTTTTCACAAAAAGGGTAATAGAAGTTTGGAACTCTCTCTCCTGAAGGCTAGAACAATTGTAGCTTTCAAGATCGAGACAGATAGATCTTTATTAGGTAAGGTATCAAGGGAAATGGAGAAAAGGCAGGAAAATGGAGTTGTGGTACAGATCAGTCATGATCTAATTGAATGGCAAAGCAGGCTCAAGGGGCTGAATGGCCTACCCCTGTTCCTAAAATTACATTCCTTCAACTCTAGCCTTTTAAGCATCCCCCACTATTGGCAGCCATGTCTTCAGCTGTCTAGGCTCCAAGCTCTGGAATTCCCTCTTGTCCTCCCTGCCTCTCCACCTCTCTCTCCTCCTTTAGGACACTCCTTAAAACCTACCGCTTTGACCAACCATTTAGTCACGTGTCTTAATATCTCCTTCTTTGGCTCGGCATCAATTTTTGTCTGATTACCATCCTGTGAACCACCTTTTCCTACGTTAAAGGCACGATTTAATGCAAGTTGCTGTTGTTCAAAATACATGCACTGACAAATATTCTATATTGAAAGCATTAGGAAATCTGGAATCCCTTTTTTTTAAATAAATGAAGCTGCAGCTTACTAAGGTACCCCACATTTGACCCCTCATATCGACCTAACAAAATGTAAGTTTTAGTCACATGAAATTGGATAAAAGAGCTTTTGTTCTCCAGGTCTACACGCTAAAGATTAGGTAACTAATAAATATGTTTTGCTTCAGACTCAAGAGAAGACAGTCTTCTTGAAAATGTTGAACATTTACTTAGGCTAGGGAAAAAGGCAGTTGATTTAAGTAAATTAAGAGTGTCTTAAGTATATTGTTATTATGTTGAACTTCTGTCATTTCTGCCCTGCCACAGCACTGAAATGGCCTTAATCAAAGCCACAAAGGACATTCTCTGATTGTGAGCATGGTGCACTATTCCTCCACATCTTTCTCTACCTCTCTGCAACCTCTGATGACATCCACTTGAAAGGTTTAACAGTTATCAGGCACCATGACTGTGGAGTGCATGAACTTTGAGATCAATGTCAATAGCTACAGTGGTCAAAAAATACAAACACAGCTGAAACATAAGCAGAAACAGATTTTGTAAGGTAACTTTACAGATTATTCAGATGGCTTATGAACCTGTTTTGCCTATTTTGTGACCCTTCCCGTACCCTTCAATTACTGTTTTTAATTAACTCCATTATTCTGTTTAAACTGCTCCACAAATACTTTACCTGCTACATATAACAATTCTTTTGTTTGAAAATCTTACCGTAGTCACTGGCCTGAATATCTGAGCTGGCGCCTGCCTAGGAGCTTCATCGAAAAATGGCAGTGCACGGAAAGAAGCTTCAGGCTCTCTTGGCTGGGCCTGGGCAGAAGCTGAAAGTGGTTGAGATATTGGGACGGATTTAATAGCAGTCATCCTCTGACTCCTTTCAGCAGCAATCAGGTCTCTAATTCTTTGCAGCTTTTCTACTGAAGCATTTTTAGGAAATACAAGGTGGGTTTCCTCCTGCAGATTTAAAAAAATTTAACCATAAATACAATTCTAATTGTAATATAAAAGGAGTCACCTGTGATCATCTTTTCATTAGTAAAATCTACACTTCATACTCTAAAGATGCTGGTACAACTGAATATACAATTTAAGCATTTGCCTGTTTACTCACACCACCCTCCAAGAGTACACATGCATGTAAAAAAAAGTTTCAAGTTACCTCTAAGTTGTCCCTTTTAAATAAAAATATGGGACGCTGCATTAGACATTACTACTATATATGGATTTTGAAAGATTGACTAATTTTAAAAATCATCCTCATTGCTTACCAAAACCTTTTAATCACTCAAATTAATTCAATTATTCTAAATCACAGCACATGGTACAACGATTTACAACAAAGACGATGAACACATATATACAGTGGTCAGCGTTTTGCAGCCTATATTGTGATGGCTACATTGGCAAAATGAACTGTCTCTACTAGCCTGATTTGTACCACTTCCAAATTTGACCCAGTAGGTTTGGTATGTCACACTTTCCATTTAGCATTCTCTTCACATCATGGATTGGGAATATGCCATACTTCATTTGTACATGTAATGACAGAGGACCAGCTGATGTTGCTTTAAAACAAAAGTTCCTCAAGGACTATAGGGATTATATATAATGCTTCAGGCCTGGCTAGTACAGAGCAAAATTCATTTATGTCCTTCTAAATAGTATTGGTGTATGTAAACATTGGTGGTGGGAAAGGAAAGCAAGAATTTTGTTTTAATTCACCAGATTCAAGAGTGTGTGCTGGTTTGATAGAGTTTTCCAAAATGCTAAGGCCCAGGTTAGACACGTTAGCAATTATAGTGAGTGTATTTGGCACACAATTGTTTTAGCTATCTAGATCTGGCTGCCCCAAACCCACATATTTCACTAGTTTCTCTCCCATGTCCCTTCATGCATTCTTTGAGCTCATCCAGTCCATGACATTCACCTCCTGCTTCCTTGACTCCATTCCCACTAAACTGCTGACCACCCAACTTCCCTTCCTGGCCCCCATTCCAGTCGACTTTGTGAATGGTTCCCTCTTCTCAGGTACTGCTTTCCTCTCTTTCAAAACCACCATCACTACCTCCTTAAAAAGCCCACCGTCGACCACTCTGTCCCTGCATACTACTGTCCCATCTGCAAACTCACTTTCTTCTCCAAAGTCCTTGAACGTGCTGTCGCCTCCCATATCTGTGCCCATCTTTCTTGTATGAATCTCTCCAATAAAGTTTCTGTCCCTGCCACAGCACTAAAACAGCCCTAATCAGTCACAAATTACATCCTCGGTGACCGTGACAATAGTAGGTTATCCCTCCTCATCCTTCACAACCTCTCTGCAGCCTTTGACACAGTCAACCACACCACCATCCTCCCATGCCTCTCTTCCATTGTCCAGCTCAGTGCAATTGCCCTCTTGGTTCCACTCTTGCCTATCCAACTCCAAAATGACTTCTCTTCCCACCCCCGCAGATCTATCTTTTGCCCCGTCCTCTTTCTCATCTATATACTGCCCCTTGGCGACGTCATCCGCAGATACGTGTTCAACTTCTACATGTACACTGATGACACCCAGCTGTACCTCTCCATTAAGTCTCTCGACAGCACCTCTGCTTCTGTTGTCAGACTGCTCGTCTGATATCCAGTCCCGGATGAGCCGCAATTTACTTCTAGTTAAACACTGGGAAAACTGAAGCCATCACCTTCAGCCCTCAGTGCCCGCAACCCCTCCCCAACATTATCTGGAAATCTAGTCACCGATTCCGTCCCTTTCCCTGGCCATTGTCTCAGGCTAAACCACACCACTCGCAATTTCAGCATCCTATTCGAACCAGAGCTGAGCTTCTGAACTCATATACTCTCCAACACAAAGACTACTTTCACCTCCATAATGTTGTAAAAGTTGAATTTTGGAGAGTTAGTCCACATAATTTGGCAAATCAATGATGAAAAGAAATGCTAGCGTTCTGAGCTTTGCTTCTTTCAGGAACTCTACTATCCACCAGATTATCATGGTCAAGAATGAAACTGAAAGAATGGGTTGGTCTGAACAAAAATATTCAGGAATTGGTCAAATTTAAACAAAAGTAATGGCTGGGTTCATGTTTTGGCAATGTCAGGTTCTCACCAACCCATGATAGTTATGCATGGAATAGTACAGATGATGCTACGTATCAGAAATTTAATTTACTAAGAAAAGTTAAGGAAGTTGGGCTTGTGTTTTTTGGAAAAAAGGAGACCTCAAGTTTTGACAGTCATGAAAGCATGAAAGGAACTGATTCAAATACCAACAGACAAGTTAAAAATTTAAAAATGTGAAAAATTAAACAGGAATTCAGCCAAAGTTTTTAATTTCACACAAAGGGTAATGGACTTGAACAAGTTACTAGGGAAGATCATTGAAGCAGATGGTATTTAAGAGACAATTAGTTACATTTCTGAAGAAGCAACTGAGGAATCTGGCATAAAAGTAGGAAGGTAGAAATAATCGAAGAGAGACATGGGTAGGCCTGAAACTGTTAAACAGCACGTTACCACAGGGAAAACTGTACAAAGACTCATGCAGAAGGAAATTCATCATGCTGAAGCCTACATGCAGCCAGATATGCCAGTAGCCTAGCTTCCATTAACAAATGTTAATCTGTGGATAGGCCTAGACCAGACTCCCAATATCTTATATTTGGAGGGAAAAATTGAAGTTATTATTACAGCTGGGTTCTATTAATTTAGGGAAAGTATCCCATCATTGAATATCAATGATTTTAATAAGTTGAGGGTACTTATCTGAGGCTGGGGTTAAGTCTCATTGTTGGGACAGAGGAGGAGGAACTTTATCCTGTAAACATGCTTGCAGAGTTTGAGGCAAACATTAGGTGCAAAATGTGGGAAAGTCTTACATTTCTCACTTTCAATGTCTTGACCTCACCCCCCACTCAAATTAGTCTATTGCATCCCAAATAATAACTGCATCACATTAAAGGTAATCCTTTCTCAAGTAATCAAAAAGTATTACTGTACCTCTTGAAATCCCATTTCAAAGAGACACTCAACAGCCCCCTTAACTGGCAGCAGTCTGTTTGAAAAGGCTTGATTTCCAATCTTAATTGATTTGTATTTGTCTTCATTTGGGTTCCTGTTAAAGACAGAGAACATCACTTGACAAAGTACTGAACACAGACATGGTCCTCATTTGACTGAAAAGATTTTTTCAAAGACATCTCACAGCAATTAATTTTCTTGGCATAGGAACTGATTTTCCATGGCATTACTTATCAATGTCTGCAGCATGACTGTAATGTTTATCTGCTAACCTGGTATGCCTTTTTAAGGCTACTGCTCAGGTACTGTACTCCCTGGGGGAAGCTGTCAAGATCTCAAGTCAATTAGATGCTCATTATTATTGTTGACAGTTTCTTTGGATTGGTAGCAGTTTGCCTTCTCTCCTTGGGGAGGGGGACAAGTTATCTCAAGGTCAGAGCAAACAACAGGAACCAACTAGTTCTTTGTCTTGTATTTTTTTGATTTGTTGATGTTTCATACAAGTATAACATCCGGATTGTGATGGATGCTACAAACTTGCTCTCCTGTTTTATAGCAATAGAGATGTTATGCCATGTAATGCAAAACAGAATATTAGAGCCACTGATTTATTGTGACTGAATAAATTAAACTTTTTTCATTCTCGTATTTATAATAAAATTAGTCTTTAGGAGACTGAATTCCACTATTCCATACATGGAAACTAAGTTAGCAGCCTTTGTTATGCGTTCCTTTACCTATGTGCTCAGTTTTCATGTACTTTAAAAAAAAATTATGATGAACAGGATACTAGCAAGATGGGGAAAGACACCGTGACACGCCTTGGGGGGGGGGGAAAGAAGACACCGAGGCAGGCCGGGGAAACCACTTTTGAATCAACCTAACCCGAGCCCCACCCCCCGGGCCCGGGGCCCTACCGTAGGATGTTGTCGGCATATTTCAGCAGCAGCTCGGCCGCGGCCAGGAAGAGCGGCTCCGGGTTCTCGCTGAGCTCGGTCACAGCCGCCGACTCCATGGCGGAACAGGACGGCTGCCGCCCGGTCACAGCCCTTTCTACAAAATGTGAGCAGCGGATTCGCAGTAAGAGAAGGATATCCCGGATCCGCCTGCCGCGTCGTGTCTGCCCGGACCTGTCTCCAACTCCCCTCCCTCGGTCCCTCTCACACTTGCGCTGACTCAACCGTGGAATTCACAATTAAAAATCGGAGGGGAAAAACTAAACCGAAACTCAAATGACGGGCCGGGGATCTGAAATAAGGAAACTCAATGACTTCCCCTCCCAGTCTAACGTGAAATTTCTCCAGCGCGTCTCCCGACGGTTGTGGCCGGCGACGAAATTTGTTACACAACCCTCCGGAAGATGGATGACGCTGAGGTGACCTTTAAGGCGCCGCTCTTGACGCCGTTTTTCGGTGCTCGTTGGCGTTCGGGGGGGGGGCTGACCTCCGACTCCGCCCCCGCCCACTTCGTGACGTCACGGGTAGGCGGAGTGGAAGTTTGAAACGACCTGGGCCTTCGTCAGCCTGCCGCCCGGTAAGGAGCTCCTGTGAGTTTATATTTCATCAAAAGGACGGTTCCTTCTCAGTCTTGTTTATTTTACTAACTAATGAAGGTGATCCAGTCCCCATCCAACTCTATTATTTGATTTGAGCAAGTTTCAATATGTGTTAACAGGGGTTCTGATGAAAAATGCTCAGAAACATTTATAAACAATTTTACAACACCAAGTTATAGTCCAGCAAGTTTATTTTAAATTCACAAGCTTTCGGAGGCTACCTCCTTCGTCAGGTAAATTGCTGGACTATAACTTGGTGTTGTAAAATTGTTTACAATTGTCAACCCCAGTCCATCACCGGCATCTCCACATCAGAAACATTTAGACCATGTTCCCAGAGCCTCCAACACTCTCAGAACATAACTTTCCAGCGTTGCCGGAACCCGGGGAACCTCAGCCTTTTCAGTGCTTCCATGCTCTGGGAACTCGCAGAATACTGCTGGACCTTGAGACCCTATCCCAGTATTGCAGTTCTCCAGGCCCTCCTCCCACAGTTCTTGGTGCTGGGGCTCCCAATGCTGATAATACTGTTGCTGGTAATACTATTCGGCATAACACACCTGTTCTTGTAAATCCTCCAACCCACAATGATATGTGATATCTTGTTTTTTAAAGAAGTGTCAACATAATATTTACATTAATTGTACAACAACTTGAGGTCATACAACATATTTACCATTGCTAAACCCAGGGTGCTTCATGATTGGAGATGGGGAATTCAGATACTGTGCAGAGACTGGAAGAAGTGACCCAAGGTGAGGTCAGAAAGGTATGTTTTGAAAATGGAGAGAGTTTGGTGGTTCTGTCAAAATAGTGAACTAGAATGATGGGGAGTGCACATTAATCTAAATTCAGAAAAGCAAGCTAGCATGCAGAATGGAGGAGGTTGCAGAGGTAGGGAGGAGTCAGTCCATGGAAGGATTTGTAGACAAGGATGAGCATTTTAAATTCAATGGACTTCATTCAAAGCAGCCACTACAGGTCAGCAAGGATGGGAGTAATGGGTGAATGGGAAGCTGAGTTTATGGAGAGTGGAAGAGGGGAGGCTAGCAAGGAGGATATTGAAGAAATTGAGCCTAGAGGTGACAAAAATGTGGATATGGGTTTCAGTGTAGTGGGGGTAAGATGGAATGAAGGTGGGCGATTTTACAGAAGTTGAATTAATTGGTCTTAATAATGAATAAGAGATGAGGATTGAAACTCAGTTCAGGACTTCAAGGTTTTGCATGGAAAAAATCAAAAGCAAAATCCTGTGCGTGCTGGAAATCTGAAATAAAAACAGAAAATGCTGAAGAAGCTGAGCAAGTCAAGCAGCATCTGTGGAGAAAGAAACAGAGTTAACGTTTCAGGTCAAAGATCTTTTGTCAGAACTGGAAGATGTTAAAGAGTTAAAGTTTTTAAGCAAGTACAGAGCCGGGGGAGGGAGGGGAGGAAAGAACAAAAAGGAAGGTCTGTGATAGCGTAGAGGGCAAAAGTGATTAAATGACAAAAGGGTTGATGGTGCAAGGCAAGGGGGATGGTAATGGGACAGGTTAAGAAACAAAAGATTGGTCAGGAGTGGCAGTAAATGGCAACAGCCGAACCATTACCAGCACTTGCTGTCTGAAAAAATGGGACTAATGGTTATGATCTGAAGTTATTGAAATCAGTGTTGAGTCCGGAAGGTTGTAAAGTGCCTAAACGAAAGAAGAGGTGCTGTTCCTCGAGCTCATGCATGGTCTATTTCAGCTTGACCAAGTGGCCAGATGGAGAGCTGAATTCATTGGTAAAGGAGCAGAGTTCATGATGGGGCTGAAAATAAGGCTTCCCAATGTTCAGCTGGAGGAAATTTTGAATTGTCCACAACTTGATGGCAGTCTGTCAGAACAGAGATGTTTATGGAATCGAGGGAAGTGGTGGAGAGGTAGAGCTGGATGTCATCAGCATGCATGTGCCAGCTGACCCACTCTGCAGATATGTCGCTGAGGGGTAGCACGTTGATGAGGAAGAGAGGGAGTCAAGGATAAGATGTTTAGGGGACTCCAGGAATGATGGTACAGGAGTAAGAAGAGATGCTGTTGCTGGATATGTGCTGGATGTGTTCAGATATGTAGGAGTCCACATGAGGACAGTCTCAAGGAGCTAAACAGTGGAGGATGGGCGATAGAGGAGAATGTCATGGCCAACAGTAACGAATGCTATGGAGAATCCAAAGAAGGATAATGCACTGTAGTCACAGGGAAGGTCGCTCGTGATATTGGCCAGGTTGATCCTGGTGACTTTTGTCAGGCTGCAGGAATTGAAACACGGAATTCTCAGAGAGCTGGGACGTGTTTGACGACCTCAGAGAGTTTAGAAATGGGGTGGTTTTGATGGTGCCTGAGTAAAGAGCCATATGCAATGTCAGGAAACTTGAGCACCAGGTGGGGTAATTGAGTGTGGAGGGCATCAAATGAGTAGGAGGTGGGTTTCATGGAAAAGATAAGCTTGGTGGGCAGGGGGAGATGGAAGAGAAACTGCAGTCGTGAGTGATTTGAAATGGGGTGGTGGGACTCTATGGGGAGAGGGAGATAGAGTAGCGGGAGTTGTTGAATTGCATAAGCTCATCGCACTTGTAATTGGAGGTGAGCGTAGAAGTATGGGGGAATGGGATTTGAAGAGATGGCTTGTGATGGAGAAAAGAGGCTGTGGGTTGTCATTGCCTGTCAGATGATCCTAGAGTAGTCAGAGGATTTGGCTGAGGAGAGAGAGAGAGACACAGGTTCAATCCCCACTCTGCTGAGCTCCCAATTTTGGCTGGATTGCTTGGAGAGAAGGAAAATTAAGGGGAAAGTCATAACTGTTGCACCCAGTGATCTCTCAAGAATGAGATGCTAAGAGGCATGGGAGTACCTCATGGGAAATGAGAATATTGAGTCGTACTGGTCCCTTCCTCCTAAAATTAGAGTTTTACAATATATTTATGGAAGAAATAATTTAATAAAGATGTAAAATGAATAATGTATTGGTAGAATTATTCGATCTCACTGATATGTTTATCCTGAAAAATATGTTTACATTGTTCTAATTTCAGAGATAAAATGGTTAATTGAAAAGGAAAATTGAAGCAGGAGGACAGGCTGAAAGTGCTTTTTTTGTGTTTACAACAAATTATTTCAAATTGTCAGGAGTAATAGAAGGACTGTCCTGAATGATTTGCATTAATATTAATGGCGCAGTATGGATCTGATACTGGCACGTTGTAACAATACATGAGAGTTTTAAACTAAATCCAAGGTCAGTAGCACAGCATGTTACGTGTTGTGTCATGGAATAATAGGGCCCATTTCGCAACACTGATCTGCTATGTAGCATGATCTTGTCAGGATAGGGTGCTGAGCAGAGATCAGAGTGCTGACCACACATAATGAAGGCAGAGTCAAAAGGCAAGTTGCTCGGCTGCCTGTGTATCTCCAAACAGTTGGCTCAAAAGCAGTTTTGAGAGGCCCAGGAGCAGGACATCTGACTGCCCATTTTTTTTGCTGGGAATGATGATATACAGATCTCAGGAAATTTAGAGTTGAATGAAAAGTAAACAGCAAAATAAATGCATAGCAACCAGAAGTAAGATTGTTTTTAAATGTGATTTATTTAAATAATAGACTACATCTAGCTGAATTTGTGGGCTCTTTTAAGTGTTAAATTACAGTTTTAAATGGAATGAATGACCATATTGTGAGTCTTTGTAGTAAAACTTTATTGCTGTGAGTACACATTTTGTGCTCCAGAAAAGTTATAGTACAAAGATTTGAAAGCCACTTTTTCATGAAGAATATCTGCTTGCTTCTTGCAGGTGTGTTTTGGGATTTTCCTGTGCATCTTTAATGTTCGAGGTAAAACCACGTGCTTTTTCCTTCTAAAGTAGTGAAGATCTGGTAATATGTTGCCACAAAGGAAGCAGCTGCTCATGAAGATTTTAAAGTATCAACTGTTCAACGCCAAATATACAAGTACAGAATCGAACACAAGATGTATCACTAGCACAACCCATCCAAAACGTCAACGGCGAGTTGTCATTACTGGGATTGGTTTAGTGTCTCCACTTGGAGTCGGCACTCAGCTCACGTGGAACCGAATCCTGAAAGGAGAGATTGGTATTATATCTTTAGATGGATCAAAATACAGAGACTTGCCTTGTAAGGTAGCTGCCTGTGTGCCTCGTGGTGATGGGGAGGGAGAGTTCAATGAAGAAAAGTTTGTTTCAAAATCTGAGGCAAAGTCTATGTCAGAGGCTACAGTAATGGCAATAGGAGCAGCAGATCTTGCGTTCAAAGATTCCGACTGGTACCCACAGTCTGAAAAGGACCAGGTAACCACTGGAGTAGCAATTGGTATGGGTATGGTCCCACTTGATGAAATTAGCAACACTGCTGTGATGTTTACAACCAAAGGATATAAAAAAGTGAGTCCCTTTTTTGTTCCCAAGATTCTTCCCAATATGGCAGCTGGACAGATCAGTATTAAATATCAACTTAAAGGCCCAAATCATGCCGTATCGACTGCATGTACCACAGGAACGCATGCTATCGGGGATGCTTCAAGATTTATCCTCCATGGAGACGCAGAGGTGATGCTGGCAGGTGGAACCGAGGCTTCTGTCAACCCATTATCTATCGCAGGCTTTGCAAGAGCACGTGCTCTCTGCACCAGCTGCAATTCAAACCCCAAACTGGCTTCACGTCCATTCCACCCTGACAGAGAAGGGTTTGTAATGGGAGAGGGCGCATCAGTGCTGCTACTGGAGGAATATAAACATGCTCTAGACAGAGGAGCACGAATCTATGCAGAAATATTAGGTTATGGACTCTCTGGGGATGCCAGTCATATAACAGCTCCCAGCACTGATGGAGATGGTGCATTTAGGTAAACTTTGATGTTCTGATTAGGGATATGAGCAAATTTATTAGGATCGGAACTAGAGGTCCCAAACTGGAGGTTTGGAAACTGGAGATTTGACATCTTCCAGAAATTACTCGCCAGAGGTTTAGGGCAGGAGGATATGAATCAAAGAGATTGATTTATGGATGGGGTAGTGGAAATTGATTCCGAAAATACTGGTAAAATTCTCAGAATCTCATATAATAAAAACATAATTTGACTTATTCAATTACTTTGAATCAGTGGCCCTAAATATGGGGGGGGGGTAAATTTCTGTAGGGGTTCTCCTGCTTGCTCGTCGTAACTTCAGCATAGGATCACAGAAACACCGTTGTTGCTTAAAATAATGTGGACGATCAGGAGAACCCCAGCGGAAATCCACCCTGTTCCCTTAGAGCTTCTACAATGCATGTTTGGGGATTCCAGTATGATCCCCTATGGTGGCTTCAGAGGATTGCATTATGCGGAAAGACTGGAGAAACCTGGGCTTTTCAGTCTTGAAATTTGGCATCTGAAAGGTGATCTAATAGGTGTACATAAGATAGTAAATGGTATAGAAAAGATAAATCCAGAACATTACTTCAAACTAATCCATGACAGAAAGTCAAGGGGACCCAGGTTCAAAGTCGTAAAAGGAAATTTAGGACCTATGTCAGGAAGTTCTTCTTCATACAAGGATCAACTGGTGGAATGGACTTTTGGATTGGGTAATAGAGGCAAAAACCCTGGAATAATTTAAAAAACAGTTGGGCACCATGATAGATAACTGTAGGATCTTTCCAGGTGGACAAATTAAGATGGGCCACATGGCCTTCCTCATCTCTATCTTGTGATTCCTTATCTAAGATTTGGATCTCTGGATTATGATCCTTTTCTACAACAACTACTACTTCCATTTTTATAGCATCTTTCCTCCTCACAAAATATCCAAAGACACTGGAAAGGGAGCCGAGGACCCAAGTAGGAAGAGGAGAGAATTCAGGGGATGAATGATGGCATGATCAAAGAGGTAGGTGTTGAGGCTGTTGAAGGTGGGGAGAGATGTAGCACATTGGGGGGAGATTTAGAAGGAAAATTCCAGGAGCATAATGGCTGACAGTTCTGCTACCAGTTGAGCTGGAGAAAATTGTGAATCGTTCACAAGTTGATGTCGGATAGAACAGCGGTAATCAAGAATGGTGGAGAGGTAAAGTTGAGTGTGGTCAGCGTATATATGGAAGGGATTCCTCACCTGTGGTGAGAGTTTCTGGATATGATCCTCTAGGAAATCCTAACAGGAGTTTTAGAACCTCTGAATATGACCTATTGGCTTTTTTCCTGTAAAATAGGCTTCAGTTGTTACATGTAACATGGATGTCATCATTATTACCTGCATACACCAATACGTGCAAGTTGTTGATGACATGCATGTGATCACTCCATTCTATTTACAGTGCTGTGGGAAACATCCAGGGCTCAACACCAACATTTTGGGGCCCTACACATTTTCCAATTGTACAGTTATAGTTTGAAGCATTCCAAATCTGAGGATCTGAATCAGTCATTTCCAAACACATGATGGATAAATAAAATACTTGCATTTATATAGCACCTTACCACGCCAACATCTCCAAGCACTTCATGTAATAAATTATTTTTGAAGTGCAATAACTGTTATTGCAAGTTTCAGGTCAGTACCTTATTCAGCTGGTAAATATTTTGCCTTTAGCTGGAGCCGACACAATGGGATCGATTGTAACTTTTTTTATTCGTTCATGGGATGTGGGCGTCGCTGGCGAGGCCGGAATTTATTGCCCATCCCTAATTGCCCTTGAGAAGGTGGTGGTGAGCCGCCTTCTTGAACCGCTGCAGTCCATGTGGTGAAGGTTCTCCCACAGTGCTGTTAGGAAGGGGGTTCCAGGATTTTGACTCAGCGACGTTGAAGGAACGGCGATATATTTCCAAGTTGGGATGGTGTGTGACTTGGAGGGGAACGTGCAGGTGGTTTTGTTCCCATGTACTTGCTGCTCTTGTCTTTCTAGGTGGTAGAGGTCACTGGTTTGGGAGGTGCTGTCAAAGAAGCCTTGGCGAGTTGCTGCAGTGCATCCTGTGGATGGTACACACTGCAGCCACGGTGTGCCGGTGGTGAAGGGAGTGAATGTTTAGGGTGGTGGATGGGATGCCAATCAAGCGGGCTGCTTTGTCCTGGATGGTGTCGAGCTTCTTGAGTGTTGTTGGAGCTGCACTCATCCAGGCAAGTGGAGAGTATTCCATCACACTCCTGTCTTGTGCCTTGTAGATGGTGGAAAGGCTTTGGGGAGTCAGGAGGTGAGTCACTCGCCGCAGAATACCCAGCCTCTGACCTGCTCTTGTAGCCACAGTATTTATTTGGCTGGTCCAGTTAAGTTTCTGGTCAATGGTGACCCCCAGGATGTTGATGGTGGGGGATTCGATGATGGTAATGCCGTTGAATGTCAAGGGGAGGTGGTTAGCCTCTTGTTGGAGATGGTCATTGCCTGGCACTTGTCTGGCACGAATGTTACTTGCCACTTATGAGCCCAAGCCTGGATGTTGTCCAGGTCTTGCTGCATGCGGGCTCGGACTGCTTCATTATTTGAGGGATTGCGAATGGAACTGAACAATGTGCATTCATCAGCGAACATCCCCATTTCTGACCTTATGATGGAGGGAAGGTCATTGATGAAGCAGCTGAAGCTGGTTGGGCCTAGGACACTGCCCTGAGGAACTCCTGCAGCAATGCCCTGGGTCTGAGATGATTGGCCTCCAACAACCACTACCATCTTTGTCCTATGTATGACTCCAGCCATTGGAGAGTTTTCCCCCTGATTCCCATTGACTTCAATTTTACTAGGGCTCCTTGGTGCCACACTCGGTCAAATGCTGCCTTGATGTCAAGGGCAGTCACTCTCACCTCACCTCTGGAATTCAGCTCTTTTGTCCATGTTTGGACCAAGGCTGTAATGAGGTCTGGAGCCGCGTGGTCCTGGCGGAACCCAAACTGAGCATCGGTGAGCAGGTTATTGGTGAGTAAGTGCCGCTTGATAGCACTGTCGACGACACCTTCCATCACTTTTCTGATGATTGAGAGTAGACTGATGGGGCGGTAATTGGCCGGATCGGATTTGTCCTGATTTTTGTGGACAGGACATACCCGGGCAATTTTCCACATTGTCGGGTAGATGCCAGTGTTGTAGCTGTACTGGAACAGCTTGGCTAGAGGCGCAGCTAGTTCTGGAGCACAAGTCTTCAGCACTACAGCCGGGATGTTGTCGGGGCCCATAGCCTTTGCTGTATCCAGTGCACTCAGCCGTTTCTTGATATCACGGAGTGAATCGAATTGGCTGAAGACTGGCTTCTGTGATGGTGGGGATATCGGGAGGAGACCAAGATGGATCATCCACTCGGTACTTCTGGCTGAAGATGGTTGCAAACGCTTCAGCCTTGTCTTTTGCACTCACTCGAGGTGGGATTGGTACGTAGGATGCCCGCAGTGGTGGGGGGGGGGAGGGACCTGGAAATCATTGGGGTCGATTTTAACCCCCTCCGGGCAGGAACACTGGTGGAAGCAAGGCCCGGATGATTTTAAC
Source organism: Heptranchias perlo (assembly GCF_035084215.1). Taxonomy (NCBI): domain Eukaryota; kingdom Metazoa; phylum Chordata; class Chondrichthyes; order Hexanchiformes; family Hexanchidae; genus Heptranchias; species Heptranchias perlo. The sequence goes on along the minus strand of NC_090326.1, from coordinate 73,430,947 downwards.
TGCTCGGCCTCATTTTAAATTTTTCAATCTGTTTCCCGCCTGAAGCTGCTGGTAATGATGTCAGAGCCGGTGGGCGGCAGCCAGATACTATGGGGTACCCAAAGGCATAATCTCCGGCATAAGCTAAGTGCTGGAGACACTATATACACCCCTGATTTGAGGATGGAGAGGGGATGGGAGCAGGGGAGGTCCAAGGATTCCTGCCAGTACCCGGAGGAGCCGGAGTGCCCCTCTAGGTCCCCAAGGAATCTGAACAAACAGCAAAAACTAAAATTTAACGTGGCCTCCTCTGGCCACTGTGCTGCCTCCCGCTAGGTTTCTCGGGGGGCTTTGCCACCAGGTGGGCCTCCCTCCAAGTTGCAGGAAAAATAGCATTGCGGCACCCATGAGATCATCAGGCCATGACTTTTACATTTTAATTAGGCTCCCGCTTGCCTGTAGCGGAATGGTGCGACCTAGGGCTGATAAGTAGACTCGGCTGGTTTTATCCCCACCCATGCAGCGTTCCTGCCCAGAGGGGGTTAAAATCGACCCCAATGATTTAACATTCAAAATTTGTAAAGTAGGCATTAAGGGCCTGAAATTGCACTCTTAAAACAATAGGCTGTGCAGTCTAATGCAGAAGTGCACAGACTGCTCTGAAATTTGTGTGACATTAGAGTAATTGTACCTAGTTGTTTGCACAGCGTTGCCCAGTGCTGGGACTCAGCCCAATGCAGCAAGTGGAAATTTTGGCTATCCAGTCCAAATTAAAGCATTGTGTGCACTTAAAGGTGAGTGTCTGCATATGAGGACAAATATTTCAGTTGTATCAAGCTTCAAAATTATGGAGCAGTGCAAGCCTCCCTTGTCCCTGGAGCAGAAAATCTGGCAGAGGCGCAGAACCAACACAAAGATCAAACTCACGCTGGAGTACAAATTCAGATCCTAAGACACTGTAGGCCAATTCTCCAACGTTCTGCTCAGCGAGCGGCTTCTTACAGGCAGCGCACATACACTTGCTTCTGGACTTTTGAAATATAGGACTCTTTCTTCACAGACCTCTAGCCTCAGCTTTATTGCTGTCACAACTGCAAACCTCAGCTCCAACCAAACTACTCAGCATGGATGTTACATTTGTTCTGCCACTGTAGGCTACTTGTGTGCTATAAATAAGGCTCTGCACTTACAACCCAAACTCTCATGCAGTTGCCTCCTTTCCATGGGCAAAACTGTTCCATTTGGCAAATGAGATCTACTTGCTACATTGTTGGACTGGATTTGGAGGAGGAGGAGGAATTCATGCAAAAGGGAAGAAAGGCAAGTGCGCTTGCACCTCTGGTATCTGACATCTGCCTGCATTCAGTCTAGACACACCTACTTAGCCATGATTGAGGAGACTTGTCTTCACCATCTCCACATCAGGAGGGAAATTGTGGCAGGGTTATGCAGTCTGCTGGAGACTGACCTACAGACAAGATCCAGCACTGGGACAGCTCTGCCTGTTGGTGTGAAAGTCACCACAACATTGAGCTCTTATACTACCAGGTCCTTTCAACCCACCATCGGTGACCTTTAGCACATTAGACTTCAGTCCAGCAATGTATGAAGTAGATCGTAGAAGTCTGAACAGTTTTGTCATTTACCTATGGAAAGGAGGCAACTGCATGAGAGGAAACAGGTGGCAGGCTTCCCTAAAGTGCAGGGCCTCATTTATAGGACACCAGTAGCTTCCAAGACCCCTATTAACAACCCAGTGATATATATGAATGGGAAAAGCTTTCCTTCCATCAATGTACAGATGGCATCAGACCACAGGACCAGAATAATGTGCGATATCCCATAGCAGGCACAATGCCTTCATTTTGCACTGTTGTGTTCATGGTCCCAGCACTATTTCAAGATCAGGCAGACTGGAATGGCTCTAGCCCTCGCTCTTATTGCTACTCATCTGCTAGTAATGTAATGGGCAAGCTTCTTGCTTGGCTGTGTTGCCGGCTACATCGTCTTGGAAACCCCTACATAAATGGAGAGGTATCATGTGTTAGCTTAGGGCATATGGTGAATAGCTGTGCATACAGTAGCAAGGCCAGTACCACGCTTTAAAATAAAAACAGAAAATATTGGAAACACTCAGCAGGACAGGCAGCATCTGTGGAGAGGGAAACAGTTAACATTCAGGTCGATGACATTAATGAAAAAGGTAATCGTCCTGAAACATTGGCCCCAATATTAACGGTGCAGGGAGACCCAAATCGAATCTTAACGGCAGGGCCTCGTTAACATTTTGTAGGGCCAAATGGACAGCCTGGCTGACGGGCAGGAGGGAACAATGGCAGAAGGTGGCAGGGGACGGTCCCTGGCATTGGGAAGGGAGCATCAGCTCTGGGGGGGGGGGGAGGGGGAGGCCATAGGCTTCCTTGAGGGGCATGGGGGGAAGCACTCCTGTTCCTCCTGGCCCACAAGGAGTGCTAAAAGCACCACTTACTCCCACCTTGGATCAGCTGCCAGGAATCTTGCAGCTCGGGCCCCTCCCCCGCCCCCGCCGCCAGTTACTATTAAATTTAAGTCGCCGTGAATTTGGTATGTTAATTAGGCCCCCGCCTGCCTTTTGCGGGAGCCTCGTCCATGGCCTGATTTCTGCACTTTTAAATCTAATGGGGTCAGGTTGCCTGATCCTAATATTTTAACTCCCCCTCTCCTGCCCGTTGGGAGGGGGTGGGGTGTTAAAATTGAAGCCATTAACTCTGTTTCTCTCTCCACAGATGCTGCCTGAACTGCTGAGTGTTTCCAGCATTTTCTGCTTTTATCTCAGATTGCCACCATCCGCAGTATTTTACTTGCGTACAATGCCATGTTGCTCAGGGACAAATTTGCTGGTGTGACTCATTGCTTGAATTTGAAGGGCTAGCAATAAGATAAATTTGAAGAGGACACTTGGGCTGCCACATATCCTCCATCTCCTGAGGCCTCCGCACCAATAATTAGGAGGACCAGTTCCTCATGGCAAGTGAGGTGATGCAGATTGACTGGTCCACGGGTTTTCTCTTGATGGTCAGGGACAGCCTTCTCCTTTAAAAACAGATGCTTTCAATATGACGTGAAATACACCCCATTGAGCAGCCTGTTGTGAAAGGATGAGTACAGAGTATGCAAAGCATTTGCAGAGTCAATGTGCAAGGAAGACTGCGTTCCCAATGGCTTCATTCTCATTTAAGTAATAAAGCTGTTGTCAGTGAAAGAATTGGGTTTTGAGAATACACTGAGAAGATTGATGTATGAATTCTTAATGTGTTCATATTAAATTCCTTTGTCTGGTATTTTAGCAGGCAATAACCTAGTATAATATGACCTCAATTAAAATAGCAGGTGAAGGAATTCGAGCACATTAAACATTCATACACTTATCTTTACACAGTATAAATTTAAGGTCTTTGAGCTTGTGGGGATGTAATTTACGCACGTTGGGGGTGAATTTCCACGGTGGTTCTCTCGATCATCTGCTGTAACTAGCGGAATCCTGGAAAAGTGGTGTGAATACCATTTGCACCTTTTTTTTGGGGTTTCCACGGTTGTTCCAAGTGGGAGAACCTCTGGAAATTCACCCTCGTTTATAATCTTCAATCCCATTCCTGACTTGATATTGATCTAGCTTTTGTTTGAAGTAATAATTGATTCAGAATCATCTGCCTTTGCTAGGAATCTGTTCTAAATATTCATTAGTTTGAACGGGAGTCTGGGGGGGGTGGAGAGTTCTCCTAGGTTCAACTCTTCCTTGAGTTCTGTATCACCTTTATTGAGGTAACCTAAGTAAGTGAGCACAGAGTGCTATGATTAAAATTGGAAACAGCTGAAAAAATATTCAGTCATGAGAAAAAAAAGCTCATGATTAATATATGGAAAGGAGTCATTATATTATTGGAGTTTAGTTTCCATATGGAGTCGTCCAGATGGGTTCAAGTCTGATTCAATAGCTTTGATTCCAACTAATGTTAAGTGTTAAAGGATTGGAGACCAGTCTTGTTGCAAAACATATAAGGCTCTCTTTTTAATTCTTTATTGTAAGATTTTGGTAGCTGGAGAGCTGGTGACCATTTTAAGTTGGTTACTGCTTACTGAGATCGGCCTGTCTACGCATATGAATATACAGACTGCCACTTCTGAGGAAGATTAATAACCTCTGTCCAGGTGGACTAGTGTTATTAACTAGTGTTAGATACAAAGTTCAGATAGAGACAATTAGTATTGATTACCAGATTGTGAGAAGGAGACAGCTAGTCGCTTGAGAGGGATGGAAAAAAGCCACATATTGTATTAGAGACTTATCGAACAATTTCTGTGCCTTTGATGCCTATTGTGATTGAAAGCTGTATCTGATTGTGAAAGACACCCTTTTGATCTTCCTTTGTCCTAGTTTGGGCTTTAAAGTAACAAGGCAGTTTAATTGGGGCCCCATATCAGGGCTTCTTTAATGAAATTGCATCACCAGGCAGTTGAATGAGCTGTGGCTTATTCGAACACTCTAATTATCCCAGTTCACATAAGCTTTTCCTCACAGATGGTTTTGGTTTAAGTTTAGAATAGTTATGGAAAAGGACAAGGAACAATCAAATGTGAAAATACTTAACTGGAGGAGGGCTTTTTTTTTTATTCGTTCACGGGATGTGGGCGTCGCTGGCAAGGCCGGCATTTATTGCCCATCCCTAATTGCCCTCGAGAAGGTGGTGGTGAGCCGCCTTCTTGAACCGCTGCAGTCCGTGTCAGTGAGTTAAAAAGGGATCTTGCCCAGGTGGATTGGAATCAAAAATTGGTAGGCAAAACAGTAATTGAACAACAGCAAGCCTTCAATGAGGAGTTGATTTGGGGTGCAGAGTAGACACATCCCTATGAGGGGGAAAGGAAGGGCGTCCAAAGCTAGAGCTTAGATATAGAGATTAAAATGAAACAGAAAAAGGAGGCTTATGATTAATGTACGGTTCCTAATACAGTAGAGAACGAGGCTGAGTACAGAGGAGATCTAAAAAAAGGAATAAGAGGGGCAAAGAGAGAGTATGAGAAGAGATTAGCAGCTAACATAAAAGGGAACCCAAAAGTCTTTTATAAACATATAAATAGTAAAAGGGTGGTCAAAGGAAGTGTGGGACCGATTAGGGACAAAAAAGGAGATCGTCTTGTGGAGGTAGAAGGCATGGCTGAGGAACTAAATAAATACTTTGCATCTGTCTTCACGAGAGAAGAGGATGCTGCCATTATAGTAGTAAAGGAGGAGGTAGTAGCGATATTGGACAGGATAAAAATAAAGAGGTACTTAAAAGATTGGCAGTACTCAAAGTAGAAAAGTCACCTGGTCCAGATGGGATGCATCCTTGGTTATTGAGGGAAGTAAGGGTGGAAATTGCGGAGACTCTGGTCACAATCTTCCCATCCTCCTTAAATATGGGGACGATGCTGGAGGATTGCAGATGTTACACTCCTGTTCAAAAAAGGGGAGGGGGATAAACCTGGCAATTACAGGCCAGTCAGCATAACGTTGGGGTGGGGGGGGGGCTTTTAGAGACAATAATCCGGGACAAAATTAATTGGCACTTGGAAAAGTATGGGCTAATAAATGAAAGTCAGCATGGATTTGTTAAAGGAAAATCGTGTTTGACTAACTTGATTGAGTTCTTTGATGAAGTAATGGAGAAGGTTGATGAGGGTAGAGTGGTTGATGTGTATATGGACGTTCAAAAGACATTTGATAAAGTACCATATAATAGACTTGTTAGCATAATTAAAGCCCATGGGATTGAAGGGACAGTGGTCGCGTGGATACGAAATTGGCTATGGGACAGAGAGAGTAGTGGTGAACGATTGTTTTTCAGATAGTGGTGTCCCCCAGGGGTCAGTATTAGGACCATTGATCTTTTTGATAAATGTGAATGTCCTGGACTTGGGTATACAGGGCATAATTTCAAAGTTTGTAGACAACACGAAGCTCGGAAATGTAGTAAACAGTGTGCAGGATAGTAACAGACTTCAGAGGACATAGACAGACTGGTGAAATAGGCAGATACATGGCAGATGAAATTTAACGCAGAGAAGTGTGAAGAGATACATTTTGGTAGGGAGAATGAGGAGAGGCAATATCAACTAAATGGTACAATTTTAAAGGGGATGCAGGAACAGAGAGACCTGGGGATGCACATACACAAATCTTTGAAGATGGCAGGACAAGTTGAGAAGGCTGTTAAAAAAGCATATGGGATCCTGGGCTTTTTTAATAGAGGCATAGAGTATAAAAGCAAGGAAGCTATGCTAAAGCTTTTTTTAAAAAAAACACTTTTCAGGCCTCAGCTGGAGTGTTGTGTTCACTTCTGGGCACTACATTTTATGAAGGCTGTCAAGGCCTGAGAGAGGGTGCAGACGAGATTTACAAGAATGGTACCTGGGATGAGGGACTTCAGTTATGTGGTGAAGCTGGGGTTGTTCTCCTTCGAACAGAGAAGGTTAAGGGGAGATTTGATAGAGGTGTTCAAAATCATGAACGGTTTTGACAGAGTAAATAAGGAGAAACTGTTCCCAGTGGCAGAAGGGTCGGTAACCAGAGGACACAGATTTAAGGCGATCGGCAAAAGAGCCAGAGGGGACACGAGGAAACATTGTTTTACGCAGCAAATTGTGATGATCTGGAATGCACTGCCTGAAGGGATGGTGGAAGCAGATTCAACAGTAACTTTCAAAAGTGAATTGGATAAATACTTGAAGGGAATATATTTACAGGGGAATGGGACTAATTAGATAGCTCTTTCAAAGAGCCGGCACAGGCACAATGGGCGAATGGCCTCCTTGTGCCGTACCTACTATGATATGTGTGTTCAAAATTGTGAGATGCTTATTTTTGAAACTGGGTGCAGTATTTTACTGTCATTTTGTGAAATCTGTATTTGCTCTTGCTATTTAATTTTACTTCTTAATAGTTGTTTATAGCATGTTGCTTCAGATTGTTATTTGTCTGTCAGTCAGAGAGACTATAATTTTGCATTATCTGTGATTTATTCAGGTGTATGTCTGCTGCAATGAATGATGCTGGGGTAATACCAGAAGATGTTACATACATTAATGCACATGCCACATCCACACCACTAGGGGATGCAGCTGAGAACCAAGCCATCAAAAGACTGTTTAAAGAACATTCACACTCCCTTGCTGTTTCTTCCACAAAAGGAGCTACTGGCCACCTCCTGGGGGCAGCTGGAGCCATAGAAACTGCATTCACAGCACTGGCCTGCTTTCACGGCATCTTACCTCCTACTGTGAATCTTGACAAGACAGACCCTGATTTTGACTTGAATTATGTCCCTATTACAGCTCAAGAGTGGAAAACTTCAAAAAGACGTATTGCACTGACTAATTCATTTGGATTTGGAGGCACTAATGCAGCACTTTGCTTGGGGAGTGTTTAATAATAAATAATTGAAGGCTTGTTTTGTCTGGCTGTGCATTTGGGGAAGCACATGACATCAGGAAAATCTGCAAGTGTCAGCACAAAAGTGTCTTTGTACCAAAGGAACTCCACCATCATGACAGAAGGACATGTTAATGGCACTGATGAGCAATCCTATTCTGTATAGCTTAATTTACTTTCTCATTGGTAACATCAGAGACCTTCATCTATGAACGAAGAGTTGCTAAAAATGATGCTCATGCTTTGTGTTCATTAAAAGTACTTTTTAAAAAGCACTGGGTGAAATTTGTAGTTTTTTAAAAACTTTTTTTTCCAACATTATGTTTTGTTGTCATGAGAGTGAGAGATGTCTGAGAAATGGAACACTTTCTTAACTCAAGCTATCAAGCGCTTTCAAGTCAGGAATATCACATCTACAGGCACAGCAATGTGCCTCTTCTTCAAACTCAAAAGCACTCCTTCTCGCACTAGTTCAGTACACTTCAATTCCCACACCAGCCATCATGTAACGTCTTTGAGTAAGATTACCAATTTTGTACCAAATTAGGGGTTGTTTTGTGCTGTAGGAATACACCCATTTAGAAGTTAGTTATGATTGCCTAAACTCATTTCACATTAGATCCTTTGGTCTAGAATTTCCTCAGTGAGTTATGACACTGTTGAACTTAAAAAAAATAATTGCATCCACCTACATTGGTAGTCACACAGGTTTCCTGGGTGAGCTCATTTGCATTCCCATTGGTGCTGATATTGGTGTAACCAGTGTAAGCAGCTGAACAAAATGGAAACTCGTTCAGCCTGCAAAGACAGTTCAGCCTGCATTCTGCAGCAGCAGACTGGGGAACAGTAAGAAGCTTCACTCTATAAAAACTTCACTGCATTTCCTACAAATATTTTCTTTTTACTTTTATAGAATAATGATAGCTGTTCCTAGAGCAGCAGGACAGGGACCCATCCAGAAGTACACAAAACTCTCCAGGTTGAACAGGATGAAATTTAAGAGAAAATATCAAAAAGAATTCTGTAGATGGCAGTTATGGATAACTCCACACTCAGCTTCTGATGCTGGTAAATGACAATTTCTTTCCATCACCACTGAGGCTGGATATAAGTCAATGTGTCCCACTGCCAGCAAGTGCCAGGTGTCAGGCAGATGCTATTGAGTAAGTAGAGGGGATAATGTGCATCAAATAATAAACTATCTTATTTTATTTTTCAGAAGTTGTATTTTTTGAACAATCTTATTTATACTAAGTAAAATCTATCAGGCCCATGAATACTTACCCTTTCCATTAGGATGGTTTGATTGTAGGGACATTACAACCAAGTACAATCCTGTCCTCATCCAAGTGTCTGCTTCCCGGAAGAGTCACCGATCAGCAATTATGATCACAAACCCTTGTAGATATTTTCGCTTCCCTAGTCTCTACTAGGGCCTTTAGTGCTGTTGTGTCTGAGATCAGCTACCAGAGACTTCCCTGGGCTGTATTGAACACCTCACAATGCATTGCTGGAGCCAACTTTGAACCTTTCGGACACTTAGAGAATCATAGAAAGGTTACAGCACAGAAGGAGGTCATTCAGCCCATCGAGGCAAGGAAACCTCCTGCTGATTACCACCTACTGTCCTCCCTCAGCTGATGAATCAGTCCTCCTCCATGTTGAGCACCACTTGGAGGAAGCACTGAGGGTAGCAAGGGCACAAAACGTATTCTGGATGGGGGACTTCAATGTCCATCACCAAGGGTGGCTCGGTAGCACCACTACTGACTGAGCTGGCCGAGTCCTGAAGGACATAGCTGCCAGACTGGGCCTGCAGCAGGTGGTGAGCGAACCAACACGAGGGAAAAACTTACTTGACCTCGTCCTCACCAATCTACCTGTCGCAAAAGCATCTGTCCATGACAGTATTGGTAGGAGTGACCACCGCACAGTCCTCGTGGAGACAAAGTCCCGTCTTTGCACTGAGGAGACCATCCAACGTGTTGTGTGGCACTACCACCGTGCTAAATGGGATAGATTCAGAACAGATCTGGCAGCTCAAAACTGGGCATCCACGAGGTGCTGTGAGCCATCAGCAGCAGCAGATTTGTATTCCAGCACAATCTGTAACCTCATGGCCCGGCATGTTCCTCACTCTATCATTACCAACAAGCCAGGAGATCAACCCTGGTTCAATGAGGAGTGCAAAAGAGCATGCCAAGAGCAGCACCAGGCGTACCTAAAAATGAGGTGCCAACCTGGTGAAGCTACAACTCAGGACTACATACGTGCTAAACAGCGGAAGCAACATGCTATAGACAGAGCTAAGCGATTCCACAACCAACGGATCAGATCAAAGCTCTGCAGTCCTGCCACATCCAGTCGTGAATGGTGGTGGACAATTAAACAACTAACAGGAGGAGGAGGCTCTGCAAACATCCCCATCCTCAATGATGGCGGAGTCCAGCACTTGAGTGCAAAAGACAAGGCTGAAGCGTTTGCAACCATCTTCAGCCAGAAGTGCCGAGTGGATGATCCATCTTGGCCTCCTCCCAATATCCCCACCATAACAGATGCCAGTCTTCAGCCAATTTGATTCACTCCACGTGATATCAAGAAACGGCTGAGTGCACTGGATACAGCAAAGGCTATGGGCCCCGACAACATCCCAGCTGTAGTGCTGAAGACTTGTGCTCCAGAACTAGCTGCACCTCTAGCCAAGCTGTTCCAGTACAGCTACAACACTGGCATCTACCCGACAGTGTGGAAAATTGCCCAGGTATGTCCTGTCCACAAAAAGCAGGACAAATACAATCCGGCCAATTACCGCCCCATCAGTCTACTCTCAATCATTAGCAAAGTGATGGAAGGTGTCGTCGACAGTGCTTTCAAGCAGCACTTACTCACCAATAACCTGCTCACCGATGCTCAGTTTGGGTTCCGCCAGGACCACGCGGCTCCAGACCTCATTACAGCCTTGGTCCAAACATGGACAAAAGAGCTGAATTCCAGAGGTGAGGTGAGAGTGACTGCCCTTGACATCAAGGCAGCATTTGACCGAGTGTGGCACCAAGGAGCCCTAGTAAAATTGAAGTCAATGGGAATCAGGGGGAAAACTCTCCAGTGGCTGGAGTCATACCTAGCACAAAGGAAGCTGGTAGTGGTTGTTGGAGGCCAATCTTCTCAGCCCCAGGACATTGCTGCAGGAGTTCCTCAAGGCAGTGTCCTAGGCCCAACCATCTTCAGCTGCTTCATCAATGACCTTCCCTCCATCATAAGGTCATAAATGGGGATGTTCGCTGATGATTGCACAGTGTTCAGTTCCATTCGCAACCCCTCAAATAATGAAGCAGTCCGAGCCCGCACGCAGCAAGACCTGGACAACATCCAGGCTTGGGCTCATAAGTGGCAAGTAACATTCGCGCCAGACAAGTGCCAGGCAATGACCATCTCCAACAAGAGAGAATCTAAGCACCTCCCCTTGACATTCAACGGCATTACCATCACCGAATCCCCCACCATCAACATCCTGGGGGTCACCATTGACCAGAAACTTAACTGGACCAGCCATATAAATACTGTGGCTACAAGAGCAGGTCAGAGGCTGGGTATTCTGCGGCGAGTGACTCACCTCCTGACTCCCCAAAGACTTTCCACCATCTACAAGGCACAAGTCAGGAGTGTGATGGAATACTCTCCACTTGCTTGGATGAGTGCAGCTCCAACAACACTCAAGAAGCTCGACACCATCCAAGATAAAGCAGCCCGCTTGATTGGCACCCCATCCACCACCCTTAACATTCACTCCCTTCACCACTGGCGCACTGTGGCTGCAGTGTGTACCATCCACAGGATGCACTGCAGCAACTCGCCAAGGCTTCTTCGACAGCACCTCCCAAACCCGCGACCTCTACCACCTAGAAGGACAAGAGCAGCAGGCATATGGGAACAACACCACCTGCACGTTCCCCTCCAAGTCACACACCATCCCGACTTTGAAATATATCGCCGTTCCTTCATCATCGCTGGGTCAAAATCCTGGAGCTCCCTTCCTAACAGCACTGTGGGAGAACTGTCACCACACGGACTACAGCAGTTCAAGAAGGCGGCTCACCACCACCTTCTCAAGGGCAATTAGGGATGGGCAATAAATGCTGGCGTCGCTAGCGACGTCCACATCCCATGAACGGATAAATTTAAAAAAAAGAGTCTGCGCCGGCTCTATGCAAGATCAATCCAGCTAGTCCCACTCCCCCGCCCTTTCCCCGTACCCCTGCAATTTTTTTCCTTTCATGTACTTATCCAGTTCCCTTTTGAAGGCCATGATTGAATCTGCCTCCACCACCCCCTCGGGATCCTAACCACTTGCTGTATAAAAAAGTTTTTCCTCATTTCATCTTTGGTTCTTTTGCCAATCACCTGGAATCTATGTCCTCTGGTTCTTGACCCTTCCGCCAATGGGAACAGTTTCTCTCTATCTACTCTGTCTAGACCCTTTGTGATTTTGAATACCTCTATCAAATCTCCTCACAACCAACTCTGTTCCAAGGAGAACAACCCCAGCTTCTCCAGTCTATCCATGTAACTAAAGTCCCTCATCCCTGGAATCATTCTGGTAAATCTCTTCTGCACATCTTTCCTAAAGTGCAGCGCCCAGAACTGGTCACAATACTCCAGTTGGGGCCAAACAAGTGTTTTGTAAAGGTTCATCATGACTTCCTTGCTTTTGTACTCTATTCCTCTATTTATAAAGCCCAGGATCCCGTATGCTTTTTTAGCCACTTTCTCAACCTGCTCTTTCACCTTCAACGATTTGTGCAAATACAGCCCCAGATCTCTCTGTTCCTGTGCCCCTTTTAGAGTTGTGCCCTCTAGTTTATATTGCCTCTCCTCGTTCTTCCTACCAAAATGTATCAATTTGCATTTTTCTGCATTAAATTTAATCTGCCATGTGTCCGCCCATACCACCAGCCCGTCTATATCCTCTTGAAGTCTATCATTATCGTCCTCACTGTTTACCACCCTTCCAAATTTGTCATCTGCAAATTTGGAAATTGTGCCCTGTACACCCAAGTCCAAGTCATTAATATATATCAAGAAAAGCAGTAGTCCCAGCACTGACCCCTGGGGCACACCACTGTACACCTCCCTCCAGTCCGAAAAACAACCGTTCACCACTACTCTCTGTTTTCTGTCCCGTAGCCACTTCTGTAACCATGTTGCTACTGTCCCCTTGATTCCATGGGCCGTAATCTTGATGATAAGCCCACCATGTGGCACTTTATCAAACGTCTTTTGAAAGTCCATATACACCACATCAACTGCATTGCCCTCATCTACCCTCTCTGTTTCCTCATCAAAAAACTCTATCAGGTTAGTTAAAAATGATTTGCCTTTAACAAATCCGTGCTGGCTTTCTCTAATCAATCCACACTCGTCCAAGCAACTGTTTCCCCACCACTGAGGTTAAACTGACTGGCCTGTAGTTGCTGGGTTTATCCTTACACCCTTTTTGAACAAGGGTGTAACATTTGCGATTCTCCAGTACCCTGGCACCACCCCCGTATCTAAAGATGTTTGGAAGATTATGGCCAGCACCCTCAATTTCCACCCATACTTCCCTCAGCATCCTAGGATGCATCCCATCCAGACCGGGTGACTTATCTACTTTAAGTACAGCCAGCCTTTTTCGTACCTCTTTATCAATTTTTAGCCCATCCAGTATCTCAACTATACCTTCCTTTACTGAGACTGTGGCAGCATCTTCTTCCTTGGTAAAGGCAGATGTCAAAGGAGATAGCTTGCTTCCAGTTACTACTCCATTTAGGAGCCCACTTCCTGGGCTGCCTGTCTGAGGATGGTGGAGAAGGAGTGCAGACAACCCGGGATGTCAAATCTTTAATTCTATAGTGCACACTACTATTCCTCTATCAGGACACCTTCTCAGTGTATATGTAGCACTGAGCAGGATGAATACGTGTAAAAACTCAGGGGAGCTTTTCCTCTCTACAGCTTGGGCAGAAGGGCTAGTTGCGAGGCAGAAGCACCTATAGCATTATGCTGGGTTGGGACTCATTAGACATCCCAGTGGGATTCCCACCATCAATAGGGAGTCTGCTAGCGACAGCCAAGAAACCTCTGCAACACCGCTGAAGCATCCAAAGATCCAACAAGGGACTTAAAGTATCAGAGGAACCCCGTAGATTGAAACAAGGCCTCGGCTGAGAAAGAGGACTTCGGTATCTGGGGCCGTCTGGAGGGAGAGGAGGCCGCAACAAGGCCCTCTCTCTCCATTTGGGCAATTACTGCTGCTTCCTGGGGCCTAGTGCCTGCTCCACACAGCAGCCAATGGAAGCAGGGGTAAGTGTGGCAGTGGGCAGGGAAGTCCACTAGGATCCCAGGCCCCATCACCATTTACGTGTGGTGGTTGAGAAAGAAGCAGGCGTCACTCATGGTGGGGGTGGGAGAGGGAAATCCCAATCGGGTGGTGAGGTAGCAGTAGGCTCGAATTTTCCACGAAAACCCTGCCCAATTTTTGATGGGACTGTGAAGAAGAATTTCCTCTTTTATGTCACTGTCAGAATTTTATGAGCTAAAAAGAGCCTGAGTCAGAAAATTTGAATTAAGCATTATGCATATCAAGCCTATGACTTCCTCCACCAAGAAAATGCCATGGTTATGCTGTTGGGAGACACAGAGGGGAGGGGAGGGGAGGGAGAAAAATGTATCAGTGGATGAATCATGCAGACACCTCGCAGCAACCTGATCGAGCCGGATTGGCAGAATAATATAGATGTGGAATAATATAACAGATATGTTCTTTTTTAGGTGGACAGGTAACATAGGGTTCAGACTGCAAAGGTACACAAAAGTAAAGCTTATTGCAAAATACTGCAAGTGCTGACATAAAAACAGAAAATGCTGGAAACACCCAGCAGGTCAGGCAGCATCTGTGGAGAGAGAGAAACAGAGTTAATGTTTTAGATCAATGACCTTTTATCATCACATTCTGAGATCAGAGCCCCGATATTTGCTCGGGGGCTGTTAAAAGAGTAGGGAGGAGGATTTCCGGACGGGAAACCCGGAAGCATGGGGGGGGTCGGATATCGGGGGGGGGGTGGGGGGGTGGAGATTGTGGGGGGGTTTGGATCTCGTGGGAGGGGGGCGGATATGGGGTGGGGGGGGGGCGATCGCATGTGTCGGATCGAGGCGGGTAAACCTGTTGGGCCTGGAGGAAACACTCCTGCTCCTCCTGGCCCACAAGCAGTGCAATAAAGGCACTGACCTGTTGAGCCGAGCCTTCTCGCCTCCTCTTAGAGAATCAGAAGGCCCTGGAATCCCAGCCCCCAGGAGTTAAAAATAAAAATGCTGTTTAAATGGAGGCATGCAGCCTCCTTAAAAGATTTTACTGAATGACCCGCCTCCGTTAAAACCAGAAGTGGGTGGGTTGGGGTTGGGTTTTATATTTTTACAATTTTTACCTTCCCACCCGTCCCCAACCCACCCATCTTTGGGGGTTAAAATTTACTCCCAGGATTCTAAAACATTCTGGTAAGTTATGCAATTGTCCTTTTACAGGCTAACATGGCAACTCAGAAAACCATGGTCTGAGATGAACAAAAGGTACCAAGAACTCCTACTCTATCAATATTGGTGGATGCAGAAATTATGAAAAGAGCAGATTTCATTGATTATTCCATAAGATCATATATTACAAATGGCAAAGTCACCACATGACCTTCAAAAGTAAGTCAGAGTCTACAAAATGAGAAAGGTCAAGAATTAATTGAAGAATACATTCTTGATCTTTGATAGTCTGTACTCAATTCCCATGTGGAAATAATGTTTTTATAATTTAGTTAATTGTAAATGTAATAGAGTACTTCATACTGAAGAATACAGATGAAATCTTAATTCCAAAGTCTCAGAATAGATTCTTATGTTGAAATTTTTTCATAAACCACGTAGCTGGAGTTCAGGTAGTCTGTGAACGTTACCGAAACCATGATTCTATTGCAGCTTTTAAAAGGGAAATTATTGTTTTGGGGAGAAAACCTGGAAGGGGTCAGAGAATCTGGAAAGGGTCGGCATCTGTCCTTTTATGATAATTCTACATGAAAACAATACAATAATGCATTTCTGATATCATGATGTTTTCATACTGGAAATAACACAGTGCATTGTGTTTCTTGACAAAGGGAAAATGCTTTCCTGGGAGCTTTCCTTGGGTGATAGTGTTTTTATTTCACTCCCTGGCAGTTTCTTATTTTATACTATACAATACATACTGAATAGTAAAAAGGTGGCAAGACATGGGACCATGGCATTGTTGTTTATTTTACTTAATTTTTTTTTTAATTAAATGGAGCAAAGTTTACACACTTTCTTGCCTCATTCTACATTACTGGTTGGATGGTACCTGCAAATATGTACACAAAGGATCTTACACAGTTCTGTACATTTGAATAGCACTGTGCACAGGAAATGGAAAATGCAATCAAATTTGCAGCTCTTTAATGATGTTGTTCCAAAACACAATAGCCGTCTCCATCATCA
This sequence comes from Heptranchias perlo, assembly GCF_035084215.1. NCBI lineage: Eukaryota > Metazoa > Chordata > Chondrichthyes > Hexanchiformes > Hexanchidae > Heptranchias > Heptranchias perlo. The sequence goes on along the minus strand of NC_090326.1, from coordinate 73,414,983 downwards.
GTGCTGTTTTTATTGCATGTAACAGAAGAAATGTGTTTATTTACTCATGCTTCTTGTTTCAGGTAGTTTTAAGTTCTGTGAAGTGCTGCAGATGCAGGAGGCTTAGGACAACAGGGATGGGTAGTTGTCAGGGGTCTACATGGTCACTGGACATTAGTAAAGTTTGGGCAGCCCTCGGAGTTCTTTATATGGGCCGGGAACCTTTTCATTCACTAGATGATTCTACAATTTCTTTGGTTTTGAGGAGATGGAGGATTGGTGGGATTTGTAGGAGAGGCCCGAACAGAGTGGACCAGCAGAAAGGGATTCATATTTGCTAGTGCTTTACGTTTATTAGCACGGCCCATTGGTGACTTGCTCAGATAAGTACATTTTCCACAGATGCCGTATCCACATGTTTTTTGTGCGGAATGTTGGGTTGCATCACATCTTGGGAAAAGCAGCTTGATGTTGTTAAAAGTAAGAACTGCATGAATTGCAAGTCACAGGGGTACCTTCTCCACTGCAAATCTACATAGTTGAGTTCCTCATGCTTGGGTAACTGACAAGTGGTAAAGAGTTGTTACCCAAAGGGGACTAAGTGATGATCTGATAGAGGTCTTTAAGATTATGAAAGGGTTTGGCAGGGTAGAGAAGATGTTTCCACTTGGGGAGTGGAAGGGGAGACCAGAACTAGGGGCCATAAATATAAGATAGTCACTAATAAATCACAGAATAGAAAGTGGTTAGAATGTGGAACTTGCTACCACAAGGTGTAGTTGAGGCGACTCGCATAGATGCATTTAAGGGGAAGCTAGATGAACACATAAGGGAGACAAGAATAGAAGGATATGTTGATGGGGTTAGATGAAGAAGGGTGGGAGGAGGCTCGTGTGGAGCATGAACACTGGCATGGACCTGTTGGGCCAAATGGCCTGTGTCTGTGCTGTAAAATTCTATGTAATTCTATGTAAAGGATGGAAGGAAAATCAAGTAGTGCATTAACTAATAGCACTCTCCCACTCTATCTAATGGCTAGTTAAAGAGTGGGACAGGCAGTGAGAGCTGGCTGCATTAACTGACCTCTTCATTTCCTTTTAACATTTTTTGCATCTCCCTACACCATCCTTAATCAAGTGAGCAGTAGGGTGACCCATTCCAATGCCTACATTGGTGTCACTCTTGAACCATCCTGTAAGCGGCTCAGTCTGGGATCTTTCATTCCAATTTTCCCTTGCTCTATGTGGGAAAGCCTTCACATCAGCTCTATAATTCCCTATGACAACATGCCTAAGACCAGTAAGACCACTGTGTGCAGATCACAGGTACAAATTCATGTCCTACCACTCAATAGTGCAGCTCAATGCTATATTGCCAAACAATTAGTCAGAAATTTGTTTGGGGACCCAAAGTGGGAGAGAAAATAATTTACACAATTGGGGAGCTTTTTTGATATATTAGAACAGATCAATGCTTACACAAGTGGTTAAAAGAAAAACATTTATTTGATATGAGAATCCTAATAGGGTCTAAAGCAAAGATGATTTAGTGAACTGTAGATAACTTTGAATAGCGTGCTAGAAAATAGCTTTGATCCTCTGGGATTCGCAACATGACATGTCTGCAGTCATAGGTTTAAACCTTGATTTGATCAGTGCTGTAATCTGCATGTCATGTTTCTGTTGTGTTTAATTGATGGACTGTGTGGTGGTGTTGCCTCTTTAGGGAAGACCTAAAAAGGTCTGCAAGGAAGAGTTGGATCTGTCCTATCCACTCTTGCCACTTGATCTCTTGGTATTCAAAATATGCCAATTTCCTGGAACTTTGTTGTGCATGACATAAAGTCTACTCATTTTTGAAAATTATTTGTGTGGAAGAAGTTCCTTCTATGATAGATGCAAACATCAGTGAAGTAACCAGTTAGCCACATTCTAAAAGTTTGCCTATGGGTACTTACTGAAAAAATATTTTTCAGAATAATCACATTTGCAAGGCTCCCGCATAAGAGTTCCAGTTGTTCTGAATTTCATCAGCCAACAGTGAAGTAGATGTATTGGGGTGTTATAGACCAAATGCTTCCTGTGGGAATGCATCCTATCACTGGTGTCAGTTTTATGGCACTATATTCAGACCAGTTGGCGCTTGCTTTACTTCTTTCTTAGTCATTCACTAAACATTTGATAAAGAGGTGGCTTGACTATTCACTCCAATGTGGCTAATTATGAGTCAATGTTCTGTTTTAAATGAGGAATGCTGCGAGTGCTCTCGTTACTATAATCATTGGCAATTGCTATCCTTGGTGTCATTTTTTCCTGATTGGTGTGGCAGACTGCCCCATGAGAACATATTGTCATTATAGAATCAAAGAACCATAGAATGTTTACAGCACAGAAGGAGGCCATTCGACCCATCGAGCTTGTGCTGGCTCTTTGTAAGAGCTATCCAGTTAGTCCCATTCCCTCGCTCTTTTCCCGTAACCCTGCAAATTTTTTCCCTTCAAGTAGTTATTCAATTCCCTTTTGAAAGCCACGATTGAATCTGCTTCCACTGCCCTTTCAGGCAGTGCATTCCAGATCATAACCACTCGCTCTGTAAGAAGTTTTTCCTCATGTCGCCTTTGGTTCTTTTGCCAGTCACCTTAAATTTGTGTCCTCTGGTTCTCGATCCTTCTGTCAATGGGAACAGTTTCTCATTATTTACTTTATCTAAACCCTTCATGATTTTGAATACTTCTATCAAATCTCTTCTTAATCTTCTCTGCTTTGAAGAGAACAACCCCAGCTTCTCTAGTCTATCCATGTAACTGAAGTCCCTCATCCCTGGAACCATTCTAGTAAATCTTTTCTGCACCCTCTCTAAGGCCTTCACATCCTTCCCAAAGTGCAGTGCCCAGAATTGGACACAATACTCCAGCTGTGGCCGAACCAGTGTTTTATAAAGGTTCAACATAACTTTCTTGCTTTTGTACTCTATGCCTCTATTTATAAAGCCCAGGATCCCGTATACTTTTTTAACCACATTCTCAACCTGTCTTGCCACCTTCGAAGATTTGTTCACATACACCCCCAGGTCTCTCTGTTCCTGTACCCCATTTAGTTTATATTGCCTCTCCTCATTCTTCCCACCAAAACGTATCACTTTGCACTTCTGTATGTTAAATTTCATCTGCTATGTGTCCGCCCATTCCACCAGCCTGTCTGTGTCCTCTTGAAGTCTATTACTATCCTCTTCACTGTTTACTCCCCTTCCAAGTTTGTGTCATCTGCAAATTTTGAAATTGTGCCCTGTACACCCAAGTCCAAGTCATTAATATAGTTCAAAAAAAGCAGTGGTCCTAGTACCAATCCTTGGGGAACATCTCTGGATATCTTCCTCCAGTCCAAAACTCAACTGTTCACCACTACTCTCTGTTACCTGTCAATTAGCCAATTTCGTATCCATGCTGCCACTGCCCCTTTTATTCCATGGGCTTCAATTTTGCTGACAAGCCTATTATGTGGCACTTTATCAAATGCCTTTTGAAAGTCCATATACACAACATCAACCCCATTGCTCTCATCAACCCTCTCTGTTACCTCATCAAAAAACTCAATCATGTTAGTTTAACACAATTTGCCTTTAACAAATCCGTGCTGGCTTTCCTTTATTAATCCACCTTGTCTAAGTGACTATTAATTTTGTCCTGGATTATCGTTTCTAAAAGTTTCCCCACCACGAGGATAAACTGACTGGCCTATAGTTGCCGGGTTTATCCTTACACCCTTTTTTGAACAAGGGTGTAACATTTGCAATTCTCCAGTCCTCTGGCACCACGACCATATCTAAGGAGGATTGGAAGATTGTGGCCAGCAGCTCTGCAATTTCCATCCTCAGCAACGTAGGATGCATCCCATCTGGACCGGGTGACTTATCTACTTTAAGTACAACTAGCCTTTCTAGTACCTCTTTATCAATTGTTAGCCCATCCAGTATCTCAACTATCTCCTCTTTACTGTGACTTTGGCAACATCTTCATCCTTGGTAAAGACAGATGCAAAGTACTCATTTAGTGCCTCAGCCATGCCCTCTGCCTCCATGCCTAGATCTCCTTTTTGGTCCATAATCGGCCCCACCCCTCCTCTTACTACCCGTTTAGCTACATTTTCATTAAATTAGTTGTGGTAGGGAATTCTTGGTCTGTCAAAGTTAAAAAATTGGAACAGAATGTTTCTCAGCTCTTTGGCTTGATGAATTTTTAATGCTAATAATTGTATTAATTAAGTATATGCTGTCTGCATACTGGTCTGCACGAGGAGGCCTTGTTTGACCCAAACAGCAAGTAGGAGGCATCTACTGCTAATGCTTAAACTTAAAGTTGTACAACTTCTTGCAATTTTAGTTTGTATTTTTATTTAAAATCAGGGGTCCGAGCTCTGGAATTCCCTCCCCACTAAATCTCTCGGCGTCTCTACCTTTCTCTCTCCTCCTTTAAGATGCTCCTTAAAACCTATCCCTTTGACTAAGCTCTTGGTCACCTGCCCTAATATCTCCTTATGGGACTCGGTGTCAAATTTTGTTTGATAATGCTCCTGTGATGCATCTTGGGATGTTTTACTATGTTGAAGATGCTATATAAATGCAAGTTGTTATTGTTGTCATTGTCATTTTCATTAAAATGAAGAACTCATTAAAACATGCATAAATTTGTTTAGTTTTGAGGATATAGATTTTAAAATGCATGCTGATTTGACTTATAAATTGATTAATTGTGCCTGCCTTGGTTGAATGAAAGAAAGGGTGTCTTGACCTTGGAACTATTATGTTTATGAAGACAAATTGAGTGAGAACATAACAAAACTTGGAACAGGAAAAGCCCTTTTGATCTACTTCTTCCAACTGGTCCTGGCTAATCTACGTCATGGGTTCTTCTCAACTTATTGAATTCCCGAAGGAAGTGAATAACCACAAGTAAAATCTCCTGACCCACTGCAATAATTGAGCAGGAACTCCAGGATATCAGTGTAAAAGTACAATTACATTATATTATTTAATGCTGACCTGCTGCAATCCACAAGTTATATTTCCATGTTTCCAAATTATGAACCATGATGTCCCACACGGCATTTCATTATCTAAACCTATACACATCCGTGCAACCTTCATTTGGTTCTTAACCAGATATTCAACCAACTTGTTCAAATTCTGCATCTACAATCTGTGGGAGAAAAAAAAGCGATTGTACCTAGAGCCTGGAATTTCTTGTAATAAAAACAGAAAATGCTGGAAAAGCTCAGCAGGTCAGGCAGCTTCTGTGGAGAAAGAAACAGAGTTAACGTTTCAGGTCAAAGATCTTTCGTCAGAACTGGAAGATGTTACAAATGGAAATCCCGTCGGAAAGAAGAGCAGAACTTCTTCAAGGTGGGCATTCCTGGAAGAGTAGTGGCAGTGAATTAAACACTAACTCTGTTTCTTTCTCCACAGATGCTGTCTGACTTGCTGAGCTTTTCCAGCATTTTCTACTTTTATTTCAGATTTCCAGCATCCGTAGTATTTTGCTTTTGATTTAGTGTTTAATTCACGGCCACTTCTCCTCCAGGAATGCCCACCTTGAAGAAGTTCTGCTCTTCTCTCCGACAGGATTTCCGTTTGTAATATCTTCCAGTTCTGATGAAAGGTCTTTGACCTGAAACTTAACTCTGTTTCTTTCTCCACAGATGCTGCCTGAGTTTCTTGTGTAGCTTTGGCAGAAGATTGGTTGAAGCCCTAGAGAAACGGTGTAAACCACTGTATTTACAAAACTACAAACTGTTTTTTATTTGCTTGCAAGCACAGTATCCAGTGATGTAAATCACATTGAAATATATCATTGTGCTATTAGCATGGGATGACATCACTGCAAAAATGACACACAACTCTTGTGCTTTTATCCCTCTCTCAGCACTAAAAAAGATTGCAAAAGATGTGCAGTTTAACCTCACATGTAAGTACTTTCCAGCAATGGTGAAAGTGGGAACCCAGGCTGATTTTTCTCCCTACCTAGCTCAGAGACACCAGAACTAATTGTAGTGCTCTGCCACTGCCCAAGTCGAGATCAGTTAACTGAGCACAAATCGCAGATTGAAACTGAGACTTGCAGGGCCTGTGTGGCTCAATACCACTCCAGAAAGTGCATATACCTATTGACCCACCAGACTAAAAGATGCTAGACTGTCATAATATGCCCATCCTATTACCCCCTTCTTTGGCTCAGTGTCAATTTTTGTCTGATTATACTTCTGTGAAGCACCTTGGTATGTTTTACTACCTTAAAGGCAATATATAAAGGCAAGTTGTTGTTGTAGACTGGGGTTAAAATACTAATGCTTCCAGAACTACTTTTCAAACACAACGCATAACCAGTTATCAATTACAAAAGACTTGCTTGCTGGACAGCCTGTCATTAGCTGGCATAGCCATGCAGGTTAAATGTATTTGGCATGTGCTGTATGTCCCATCTACAAAGAGTTTAATGATTCTAATAATATTTTGTTTGCCATGCCATAACAACCTCAGTCTGTCTCAACCAGAATTGTCAGAGTTCCAGCTCAAAGAAAGCATTTCAAACATTTTGTTCCTGGCCTGTATTCAGTAATGGTAGTTCCCAAATATTGCTACTCATAGAGAAGAGGGGGAACACCTTTTGGCACTGGTGCTGGTGTGAAACCTTCATTGTTGTCAATGCTGAAAGCTGAGAGAATTGAAAAAAAATTATGATACCTGTATTTGTACTCAGGTGAAAATGTGGCCATAGTGTATTTGACTCCCTGTAATTACACTCCTTGCCTAAAGCAGTGAGTTAGGATAATGTTCTTCCACTTTTTGGGTCTGGATTCAAATATTTTCTGTTCAGCAGTACCATTACTGCTACATAGAAAGGACAGGCAAGTAAGGAAAGGGTTGACTTGGTTTTCTTTGAGCTGGAACAAATATAAAATGATGCTCAGATACTGAATTGGAGAAGGGCCAATTTCAGTGGGATGAGAACAGATCTGGCCCGGGTAAATTGGAATCAAAGATTGGCAGGCAAAACTGGAATTGAACAATGGGCGGCCTTTAAGGAGGAGATGGTTCGTGTACAGTCTAAGTACATTCCCACAAGGGAGAAAGGTAGGGCAATTAAATCCAGAGCTCCCTGGATGACAAACAAGATAGAGAGTGAGATGAAGCAGAAAAAAGGGGCATATGACAGATGTCAGGATGATAACACAAGTGAGAACCAGGCTGAGTATAGAAAGTTCAGAGGGGAAGTGTAAAAGGAAATAAGAGGGGCAAAGAGAGAGTATGAGAATAGACTGGTAACTAACATAAAAGGGAATCCAAAAGTCTTCTATAGGTATGTAAACAGTAAACGGGTAGTAAGAGGAGGGATGGGGCCAATTAGAGACCAAAAAGGAGATCTACTCAAGGAGGCAGAGGGCATGGCCGAGGTACTAAAAGAGTATTTTGCATCTGTCTTTTCTAAGGAAGAAGATGCTGCCAGAGTCTCAATAAAGGACATACAGTTGAGATACTGGATGGGCTAAAAGTTGATAAAAAGGAGGTACTAGAAAGGCTCGCTGTATTTAAAGTAGATAAGTCACCCAGTCTGAATGGGATGCATCCTAGGTTGCGGAGATACTGGCCATAATCTTCCAAACATCCTTAGATATGGGGGTGGTGCCAAAGGACTGGAGAAATGCAAATGTTACACCCTTGTTCAAAAAAGGGTGTAAGGATAAACCCAGCAACTACATGCCAGTCAGTTTAACCTCGGTGGTGGGGAAACTTTTAGAAACAATAATCCGGGACAGAATTAGCAGTCTCTTGGACAAGTGTGGATTGATTAGGGAAAGCCAGCATGGATTTGTTAAAGGCAAATCATGTTTGACTAATTTGATAGAGTTTTTTGATAAGGTAACAGATTGGGTAGATGAGGGCAATACAGTTGATGTGGTGTATATGGACTTCCAAAAGGCGTTTGTTAAAGTGCTGCATAATAGGCTTGTCATCAAGATTGAAGCCCATGGAATAAAGGGGGCAGTAGCAGCATGGATACAGAATTGTCTAAGGGACAGGAAGCAGAGAGTAGTGGTGATCGGTTGTTTTTTGGACTGGAGGGAGGTGTACAGTGGTGTTCCCCAGGGATCGGTGCTGGGACCACTGCTTTTCTTGATATATATTAATGACTTGGACTTGGGTGTACAGGGCACAATTTCCAAATTTGCAGATAACACAAAGCTTGGAAGTGTAGCAAACAATGAAGAGGATAGTGATAAACTTCAAGAGGATATAGACAGGCTGGTGAAATGGCTGGACACATGGCAGATGAAATTTAACGCAGAAAAATGTGAGGTGATACAATGCGATAGGAAGAACGAGGTGAGGCAATATAAACTAGAGGGCACAACTCTAAATGGGGTGCAGGAACAGAGAGATCTGGGGGTACAAATCGTTGAAGGTAGCAGGGCAGATTGAGAAAGCGGTTAAAAAAGCATATGGGATCCTGGGCTTTATAAAAAGAGGAATAGAGTACAAAAGCAAGGAAGTCATAATGAACCTTTATAAAACACTGGTTCAGCCTCAATTGGAGTATTGTGTCCAGTTCTGGGCACCGTACTTTAGGAAAGATGTGAAGGCCTTAGAGAGGGTGCAGAAGAGATTTACCAGAATGATTCCAGGGATGAGGGACTTTAGTTACGTGGATAGACTGGAGAAGCTGGGGTTGTTCTCCTCTGAACAGAGTTGGTTGTGAGGAGATTTGATAGAGGTATTCAAAATCATGAAGGGTCTGGACAGAGTAGATAGAGAGGAACTGTTCCCATTGGCAGAGGGTCAAGAACCAGAGGACATAGATTTAAGGTGATTGGCAAAAGAGCCAAAGGTGACATGAGGAAACACTTTTTTAGTGTTAGGATCTGGAATGCACTGCCTGAGGGGGTGGTGGAGGCAGATTCAATCATGGCCTTCAAAAGAGAACTGGATAAGTACTTGAAAGGAAAATATTTGCAGGGCTATGGCGAAAGGGCAGTCAAGTGGGACCAGCTGGATTGCTCTTGCATAGAGCCGGCTCAGACTCGATGGGCCGAATGGCCTCCTTCTGTGCTGTAACTTTTCTATGATTCTATGCCTTTTTTTCTGTCAAGCTTATGAAAGGAGTAGCACTGTATACAGAGAGCAAGATCAGACAGGTAACGGGATAGGAAATAAGCTGATCTCTTGTGAAGAACTCAAGCAGTTTCAAATCCTGAAACACTGTAAGAGAGAATCTATAACAATTAATGTCAGCTTTAGTGCTGAGTCTGTCCTTTTCATCTATTTAGAGAATCAATTACCCAGAAAAAAGATATAGCAGACAGGATTCTTTACAACACCCAGGAGTACATTACAAGCATTTAATGCATTTAAAGGAACCTGGTAGTGTCAAGAACTGTGAGAATAAAGCTCAATTAGTTTGCCAACACTATCTCAACCATGAGTTTAAATTATTGCCAATAACTCACTCACTTTCCTATTTAATTTACATTTTTCTGCTACTGATATAGCTTTGAAGGTTGGTCGTTCTCTGATTGTCGACCAATTTTTCATTTCACAACAACACCTTGCATTTATATAGCTCCTTTAATGGAGCAAAACGTCCCAAGGTGCTTCACAGGAGCTTTATCAAATAAAATTTGACACCGAGCCACATAAAGAGATATCAGGACAGATTTTTTTTTATTCGTTCATGGGATGTGGGCGTCACTGGTGAGGCCAGCATTTATTGCCCATCCCTAATTGCCCTTGAGAAGGTGGTGATGATCCACCTTCTTGAACCGCTGCAGTCCGTGTGGTGAAGGTTCTCCCACAGTGCTGTTAGGAAGGAAGTTCCAGGATTTTGACCCGGTGACGATGAAGGAACGGCGATATATTTCCAAGTCGGGATGGTGTGTGACTTGGAGGGGAACGTGCAGGTGGTGTTGTTCCCATGTGCCTGCTGCCCTTGTCCTTCTAGGTGGTAGAAATCGCGGGTTTGGGAGGTGCTGTTGAAGAAGCCTTGGCAGTGCATCCTGTGGATGGTACACATTGCAGCCACTGTGCGCCGGTGGTGAATGTTTAGGGTGGTGGATGGGGTGCCAATCAAGCGGGCTGCTTTGTCCTGGATGGTGTCGAGCTTCTTGAGTGTTGTTGGAGCTGCACTCATCCAGACAAGTGGAGAGTGTTCCATCACACTCCTGACTTGTGCCTTGTAGATGGTGGAAAGGCTTTGGGGAGTCAGGAGGTGAGTCACTCACTGCAGAATACCCAGCCTTTGACCTGCTCTTGTAGCCACAGTATTTATATGGCTGGTCCAGTTAAGTTTCTGGTCAAAAGCTTGGTCACAGAGGTAAGTTTTAAGAACATCATACGACTTAAAGGAGGAGAGAGATTATAGAGAGGAGGAGAGGTTTAGGGAGGAAATTCCAGAGCTTAGGATCTAGGTAACTGAAGGCATGGCCATCAGTGGTGGAGTCAAGGAAATCTGTGATGTGTAAGAGGCCAGAATTGGAGGAGCGCAGAGATCTCGGAGGGTTGTAGGGCTGGAGGAGGTTACAGAGATAGTTTAGGGTGATGCCATGGAGGGATTTGAACACAATGATGAGAATTTTAAAATCGAGGCGTTGCCGGACCGGGAGCCAATGTAGGTCAGCAAGCACAGGGGAAATGGGTGAACGGGACTTGGTGCGAGTTAGGGTGACAGAGTTTTGGATGAGCTTAAGTTTACAGAGGGTGCAAAGTGAGGGGCCGGCCAGGAGAGCATTGGAATAATCAAGCCTGGAGGTAACAAAGGCACGGAAGAGGATTTCTGCAGCAGATCGGCTAATGTAGGGGCAGAGACGGGTGATGTTACGGAGGTGGAAGTAGGCGGTCTTTGTAATGGAGAGGATATGGGGTCAGAAGCTCAGATCAGGGTCAAGGTTGTGAACGGTGTGGTTCAGTCTCAGGCAGCAACCAGGGAGAGGGGATGGAGTCAGTGGCTAGGGAACGGAGTTTGTGGCAACTGTTTTTATGTGGCTGAACCTTTTCCATACATCCTCCCTGGTTCTTTCAGTCACAGATGCTTTGTTTAAACACTGTGCTCATCTAATCCTTCTAGACTTGGGACTAGTCTAGAGTCTAACCTTCTTCAAATGATCTCCTCTGCTAAAACTTCTGAATTCCTCTCAAAATTACAGATTTAGACATTCTCAGCATCACCATGCTATGTAGACGGAAGCTTCACTCATTTTTGTAGGTATTAAGTGAGTCCTTAACAGTGTTTGACTATTATACTTATTTTTCCACTGGTGGAAGATTTTGTGTTGTGGTGATGTATGGTGCAGTGGAGGATAGTAGGTTAGTTTTTTTTTGAAAAACACGTCAAAAATCCATCCTTCATTACCTTGCATTTTACGGTGAAATAGGATATTTGGCTTTTTTGTCATTAGCCACACATCATTGTAGTTTCATAACTGAGACAGAATGATGCAGGACTAAGGGTATTACTAGTAGCTGTATCATGTGATAAGTGTTCCATTCCTCCCATTGATATCTCTCAACATAATGAACAAATCTATCCAAAACCCAAACTAGGCCAAAAGCTATATATGTGACAGATCCTAAAGTATCAGAAGGTTTATCTCAGCAGCAGTTTACCAGTATTTGTATCGTGGACTGTATCGCCCATTCTATCTAATCACAATTTTCCAGTAACATTGCAATTGAACTTATCCACATAGTGAGTCCATCCTTTTAGTTACTATATATCTTACTATTTTTCATCAATAAATTAAACAGAAAATGCCTCAAGCTAGATAGTATACACATCAAATAGAGGGAGTTGTTGTAATAACCCACTCATGACTATGTTGTCCACGTGTTATTTTGTTTGCTTCATTCACTGAGTAAATATTTCTCCTAATGATATCCTGAATATATCCTGCCATTTGTGTGGAAAAATACCCGTGGAGATAAAACCATAGGGCTGATAATGCAGTGGTCGCTCAGGAAGCGACACCTGGCCAATATTATGTACAGCCCACAGAATTGGGAAGATAGGCCAAAGCACTGTGAGGCCATGCTATGTGGAACCACTGGAGAGGGTGTACCACTTCTGCCAAGCAGCTGGATCCGCAAAAGTGTAGGGCCTCATTGATGGCACCCATCAGAGTGCCACACAATAGCCATAATGCTTTCACCTTGTGACAATCCATTAGCCACCACTGTTTGAAAGAGCAGGCTGAATGGGCAGCTGGTTACTGGGGAATATTCCTTGCTGCCCTGTCTAATAACTGTAGTGCAGAAAAATCCAGATCTCTGCTGTTTTCCGCAGTGGCGGGGTGGGCGGGGGGTGTTGCTGGGAGGGGGGGGTGCTGCTGGTGGGAGGGGGGATTTCCACTGGTTTCCTGTTGGAGTTATTGCGGAAGACCGGTAAAGCCTCACAGATTTTTAGGACCTATACGTACAATCATCTTCTGTATCATTTTAGTTTCTGTTGTATAATTTTGATGATTTTTGATAAAGCGTCTTACATGAAATAGACTCAAGAGGGGTCATTTTAACTACTGGCGATAGTGTAAAATGGGTGATATCGAATTGGCTGCCCATTATACACCACACTCAATATTCCTTTCCATTGACTTCCATGGAAAGGAAAATTGGACGGGTTGTATAATGGGCAACCAATTTGATATCAACCATTTTACACCATCTCCCAAAGTTAAAATGACCCCCACGCAGTCTCAACCAAGTTCCAAGTGAATGCAAATCCATAGCACAGATTGGAAATTTTATTCAGAAAAACCATTTTGAAGACTGGTTTAGAAAATGAAACAGCTTCTAGTAGATTTTAGTGTTCATCAAACCTTAAATCACCCATCTACCACCTTAAGCATCCACTCCCTCTACCAGTGGTATAGCGTGGCTGCAGTGTGAACTATCTACAGATGCAATGAAGCAGCTCACCAAGGCTTCTTCAACAGCACCTCCCAAATCCTCGACCTCCACCACCTGGAAGGACAAGGGCAGCAGATGCATGAGAACACCGTCACCTCCAGTTCCCCTCCAAGTCACACACCATTCTGACTTGGGCTTATATGGCCATTCCTTCATCGTCGCTGGGTCAAAATCCTGGAACTTAAAAGCACTGTGGGAGTACTTTCACCACACAGACTACAGCAGTTCCAGGGCAACTAGGAATGCGTAGTAAGTCCTGGCCGTGCTAGCGATGCCCATATCCCAAGAATGAATAAAAAATCAAATTTAAAAGAAATCAAAATGAGGACTATCAGTGTTGGGGAATCATAGAATCATAGAAGCATTGCAGCAAGGAGGCCATTCAGCCCATCGAGCCTGTGCCAGCTCTTTGTAAGAGCAATCCAGTTAGTCCCATTCCCCTGCTGTTTCCCCGTAGATCTGCAAATTTTTTCTCTTCAAATATTTATCCAATTCCTTTTTGAAAGCCACGATTGAATCTGCTTCTGCCACCCTTTCAGGCAGTGCATTCCAGATCATAAAACTCACTTCGTAAAAAAGTTCTTCCTCACGTCGTCTTTGGTTCTTTTGCCAATCACCTCATCTGTGTCCTTTGGTTCTCGACCCTTCCGCCAATGGGAACAGTTTCTCTTTATTTACTTTAACTAAACCCGGCATGATTTTAAACACTTTTATCAAATCTCCTCTCAACCTCTCTGCTCTAAGAAGAACAACACCAGCTTCTCCAGTCTCTCCACGTAACTAAAGTCCCTCAATCCTGGAACCATTCTAGTAAATCTCTTCTGCACCCTCTCTAAGGCCTTCACATCCTTCCTAAAGTGCGGTGCCCAGAATTGGACACAATACTCCAGTTGTGGCCGAACGAGTGTTTTATAAAGGTTCAACATAATTTCTTTCCTTTCATTCTATTTATAAAGCCCAGGATCCCGTATGCTTTTTTATCCGCTTTTTCAACCTGTCCTGCCACCTTCAAAGATTTGTGCACATATACCCCCAGGTCTCTCTGTTCCTGCACCCCCTTCAGAATTGTACCATTTAGTTTATATTGCCTCTCCTCGTTCTTCCTGCCAAAATGTATCACTTTGCACTTCTCTACGTTAAATTTCATCTGCCATGCGTCCGTCCATTCCACCAGCCTGCCTGTGTGCTCTCGAAGGCTATTACTATACTTCTCACTATTTATTACACTTCCAAGTTTTGTGTCACCTGCAAATTTTGAAATTGTGCCCTGTACACCCAAGTCCACATCACAAAAAGCAGCAGTCCTAATATCAACTCCTGGTGAACACCACTGTATTCCTTCCTCCAGTCTGAAAAACAACCGTTCACCACTACACTCTGTTTCCTGTCACTTAGCCAATTTTGTATCCATGCTGCCACTGCCCCTTTTATTCCATGGGCTTCGATTTTGCTGACAAGCCTATTATGTGGCACTTTATCAAACGCCTTTTGAAAGTCCATATACACTTCTACCACATTGCTCTCATCAACACTCTCTGTTACCTCATCAAAAAACTCAATCAAGTTAATTAAACACGATTTGCCTTTAACAAATCCATGCTGGCTTTCCTTTATTAATCCACACTTGTCCAAGCGACTATTAATTTTGTCCCGAATTATTGTTTCTAAAAGCTTTCTCACTACCGAGGTTAAACTGACTGGCCTATAGTTGCCAGGTTTATCCTTACACCTTTTTTTGAACAAGGGTGTAACATTTGCAGTTCTCCAGTCCTCTGGCACCACCTCCATATCTAAGGATGTTTGGAAGATTATGGCCAGTACCTCCGCAATTTTCACCCTTACTTCCCTCAGCAACCTAGGATGCATCCCATCCAGACCAGGTGACTTATCTACTTTAATTATAGCCAGCCTTTCTAGTACCTCCTCTTTATCAATTTTCACCCCATCCTGTATCTCAACTACCTCCCCTTTAATTGTGACTTTGGCAGCATCTTCTTCCTTGGTAAAGACAGATGCAAAGTATTTATTTAGTACCTCAGCCATGCCCTCTGCTTCCATGCGTAGATCTCCTTTTTGGTCCCTAATCGGCCCCATCCCTCCCTCTTACTACCTGTTTACTATTTATATGCCTATAGAAGACTTTTAGATTCTCTTTTATGTTAGCCACCAGTCCATTCTATGATTCTATTCTGCCTCGGGATGCACTGTAGCAACTCACCAAAACTTCTTCATCAGCACCCCCCAAATCCTCGACCTCCACTGCCTAGAAGGACAAGGTCAGCAGGTGCATGGGAACACCATCACCTCCAATTTCCCGTCCACGTCACACACCATTCTGACTTGGACATAAATGACCGTTCCTTCATCATCGCTGGGTCAAAATCCTGGAACTTAAAAGCACGTGGGAGTACCTTCACCACAATCAAACACTTTGTCCACTAACAGTGTAGTTAGGTGCAGTGAAATTCTCTTTACTCAACATTGGAAAATCAACCTCTAGTGCACCAGTGTGAACCTTACCATTTACTCTTCTAGTTTCTCTAAGTGAGATTTTCCAGTTTAATACCAAATTGTGATTTTTTTTTATATGCTGTGGACTTGCATTTGCCAGGAATTTAACTGAGACTGTTTGAATTTCTTTCATGTACAGCCCTTCCAGCTGGCAGAAGGAAAGGAGATAATGTCATCAGTCTGACCTATATTAAGTTCAGATCTCATAGGTGAAAGGGTAATGTGCCAGTCTTACCATGGCACCTTCCCCTCCCCAACACCAATTTGTACCTTTTTAATGTTAGCTGAACTGACAATGAGTGCAGTGAATCGTTGCTTTTAGTTTTGCAATCTGTCCCTTTTAAGGATAGTGGTGATTAATATAAAACATGTGTGAATGGTAGGTGGAAATATTTTTTTAGGTAATTTTGGAATAAAGGTCAAAATCAGATTCATTAAATAATATTGGTGAATTAATGAAATTTCTTTCATGCTTCTTGTGATTGTTTACTATATTTAAATTTAGCTAACTGTGTGGTATGGTTGTTTTAGAGATTGAAAATAATGATATTTTGAGTGCTGCTGGGCTTTCTTTGTAATGCTGACAGATATCTGGTACATTTGATTATACTTGCACAGTACACCGACAAACTCAGGAGAAAGGTTTCTTTGTAGACAGTGCAGATAGAAGCTGAATGCTGTTTGCAAAGCTGTCAGCTAAAGCGATGGCTACCAGATAATTCTCCAGAAATTCAAGTTTAACTGTCAGTTGTCTGATGAAGATTACATCTGATGAGTTGGCCACAAGCCAGTTGGCCCCTATTAACATATCTTAATGAGGCCAGCGTTCATTTCAGGTGGCCACCAGGGACACCTAATGTCCACCTTTGCCAATATGGTGGAGTCCACTTCGTGTGCTCACTTCAAATGCTGGACATCCGACTGCGAAATTTGTAAATCCAACTCTGAATTCGCGCTTGTATGGGAATTTCTATCCCTACAAGTCCTATGTGGCAGTGGGAAAAAATGCCAACTAAGAAAGCAGTGTCAAACAAATCCTCCAAAAAGTGGACAGGGAATAGCTTGAAATGTGAAACTGTCAAGCTTCTTCAGTTAACTTGCTGCGAACATACTTTGCAAAATTCTGAACAGCTTTGACCCATCATTAGAGTGCCAAATCAATCATATGTTGCTCTTTTATCCTTGGGCAACCCCTAACTCATTTGCAATAGCAGGTTGCCTATTAAACTGGCATGTGAAGGAGTTGCTGGTAGGTGAAGTTACTTAATACAATGGTTCGGAAATCGCTCATTTTTTTTTATTCGTTCATGGGATGTGGGCGTTGCTGGCGAGGCCAACATTTATTGCCCATCCCTAATTGCCCTTGAGAAGGTGGTGGTGATCCACCTTCATGAACCGCTGCAGTCCATGTGGTGAAGGTTCTCCCACAGTGTTGTTAGGTAGGGAGTTCCAGGATTTTGACCCAACGATGATGAAGAACGGCGATATATTTCCAAGTCGGGATGGTGTGTGACTTGGAGGGGAACGTTCAGGTGATGTTGTTCCCATGTGCCTGCTGCCCTTGTCCTTTTAGATGGTAGAGGTCGAGGGTTTGGGAGGTGCAGTCGAAGTAGCCTTGGCGAGTTGCTGCAGTGCATCCTGTGGATGGTACACACTGCAGCCACGGTGCACCAGTGGTGAAGGGAGTGAATGTTTAGGGTGATGGATGGGATGCCAATCAAGTGGGCTGCTTTGTCCTGGATGGTGTCGAGCTTCTTGAGTGTTGTTGGAGCTGCACTCATCCAGGCAAGTGGAGAGTATTCCATCACACTCCTGACTTGTGCCTTGTAGATGGTGGAAAGGCTTTGGGGAGTCAGGAGGTGAGTCACTCGCCGCAGAATACCTAGCCTCTGACCTGCTCTTGTATTGACAGTATTTATATGGCTGGTCCAGTTAAGTTTCTGGTCAATGTTGACCCCCAGGATGTTGATGGTGGGGGATTCGGCGATGGTAATTCCGTTGAATGTCAAGGGGAGGTGCTTAGACTCTCTCTTGTTGGAGGTGGTCATTGCCTGGCACTTGTCTGGCGCGAATGTTACTTGCCACTTATGAGCCCAAGCCTGGATGTTGTCCAGGTCTTGCTGCGTATGGGCACGGACTGCTTCATTATCTGAGGGGTTGCAAAATGAACTGAACACTGTGCAATCATCAGCGAACATCCCCATTTCTGACCTTATGATGGAGGGAAGGTCATTGATGAAGCTGCTGAAGATGGTTGAGCCAAGGACACTGCCCATGAGGCTAACAGGGCTCACCGTTATTTCAGGACAACTGGTAGAGCAATTTCCGGCGAGCGCAGATGCGCAGTCAAACATGGAAATCCGGAAATTGCTCTACCATTTGCCCTGCTCGTTTGAAAGCTGCACGGGAAGGACAGCTCACTAGCTGAATGAATGTAGCAGCACGAACTTGCTGCATCGCCCAGCTAGAACCTAACTAATCTCTCCATAAAAAGGTTATATCAGGTCTAAACTAACTTTTAACGGTGTGGTAAGTATTAATGACTGCCAAACAACCTCTCTGGCACTGAAAATTAACTTTTAAAAATGTGGAGTCTCATTCCTCCCGATATTAATTGTTGTTCGACATTTTTAAAAAAATTATTTTTATTTAGATTTTAATTTTTTTTACTTATTCTTTCTGTCTCTTTTATCTCTGTCTGTTAATCCTACCCAGTTTTTATTTCACTTTCTCTAACTGATTTCATGGTGAATTTACAAATTTATCTGACACTTCCTGGTTCTTAGTCTACGTGGCTTGTGAAGGATGCTTCACTTCCTGGTTCTGACTGCGCGGCTTGTCAAGGATGCTTCAAGCTGATTGGTTGGTTGAGGGGGGCGAGAGATCCTTTCCCCGCTCTCACAGCTCACAGAAGCCCAGGAAAGTCCGCTGAACTTTTTGCAGCTCACCACTGAAGCACGTTGGTGTCCAGAAGCCCGCGAATAGTTTGTGGGTGAGTTTATAAATGACGAGCGGCGGGTGAGATTCGCTGCCGCTCAGCGCATGAAAATTTTGTCTACAGTACAATACATAGAACTATATGCAATCTATTATTCACCTTTCAAAGTTAAACAATAGATTTTGTCATAGAATATCTATAAGATGATTTTCTATAATTACATTAAAGAAATTTAGAATTCATCTTAATTACATCATCGGCCTGGATTTTTCTCTTCAGCACAA
Organism: Heptranchias perlo; assembly: GCF_035084215.1. Lineage (NCBI taxonomy): Eukaryota > Metazoa > Chordata > Chondrichthyes > Hexanchiformes > Hexanchidae > Heptranchias > Heptranchias perlo. Next base: position 73,396,323 of record NC_090326.1, on the reverse strand, counting down.
TTGGGCTGAGAAGTCCGACAGGTCAGAACTTCCCAAGCCTGTGTGATTCTGTACTGCCCCTGCTGAATTGACCGGGGTCACCTTCATTTGAATAGTCTGAGTGGGTTCTTGCAGCAAAGGAGGAAGAAGAAGATCTATCAGGCTTCCGGCACTGCCAGCACTTCATTGCACATCAATCATCTTCTCCCAGCCAAGCACCAGCTCAGAGATATCCACCCAAGGGGAATTAGAGAATGAGCAGTGGAGAGTGCACAGTGTGACAACAGAGCACGAGTGGGCTGGAAGAGCTGGGGGTGGAACATGAAGAGTCTGGCCTGGCTGAAGATTTGAAAGCCCACAAGTTTACACTACGGCTGCTCCCTCAATGGTGGGCCCAATATCCAAATGTCAATCAATCTCTCGTGGATCGATTCCTTTTGAATATAGCATTCTGAGGCCCACACATGACCCTTGCACATCAGTTAAATATGCAGGCGTACTTACTGCTGCCAGTAAGAAGGCCCGACTGGCGGATTTACTGGGGAAGCTTGGGATTCTGCTAGTCCCACCCCAAAAGTAATGTCAGGATGGAAGAAGTGCCCATGTCCCCCCAATCTCCAGCCCCTCCGCTCTCACCGCATCCAACTTTCACCACCAAATGCAGTGCAATTTCTGGGCTGCAGCCTGCAAAAGGTCCATCCCAGGCCTTGGATGCCCTGAGACTTTCTTACTGCATTTGATGACAGTAGCTGTGGGATATAATTTATATGTTTTTGCTTTCAAAGTTACTTCAGAAAAAGTTGAAGAGTTCACACTGTATCTTATTCTGAAGTTTCATACAAAAAAGTATAATTCTGGTTATCCTAAAATGTTTTCATTATCAGTAATTTTCCTTTTGAGCAGGTGGAGTATAAAATTAGCAGGGATTTTATGGATTTGCACTCCTGGTGTGGAGTTTTGCATACTGGAAGCACATATCAGGAATTTGCTCATGGAGGTCAGTGGAACCCTGCAGGATTTTCTGTCTACACAATATAGAAAATTACATTATACAGTTCACAGTATCTGAGAGTGACAGACGGAAATTGTGCGCATGCATCATGTTTTTATATTATCAGTAACAGATTTCTTGTGAGCAATGCCACGAGACATCTGTTACTGATATTATAAAAACAAGAGAGGTGCTACACCATATAACACACACAACTAACATTTACCTGAGGAAGGAGGAAACCTCCGAAAGCTTGTAGATTTCAAATAAAAATCATTGGACTATAACTTGGTGTTGTAAAATTGTTTACAATTGTCAACCCCAGTCCATCACCGGCATCTCCACATCATCATCAGGGCCATTGATTTATGGTGGTTGAATAAGTCAAATTGCATTTTTATTTTATGGAACTCCATGATTTTTACAACAGTTTGGAGATCGTATTCCACAACTCTGTAAATGAGTGGCATTGATTTTTATTATATGTTCCTTTAGCTGCATATTTAATTTTTATCTCATACCTTTTTCAAAGCCTAGAATGCATAGGAAGACAACGAGTAACATGGAGCATATTAGAATAGGTATGTGGTATTTTTTTTATTCGTTCACGGGATGTGGGCGTCGCTGGCGAGGCCAGCATTTATTGCCCATCCCTAATTGCCCTCGAGAAGGCAGTGATAGGGGGATGCTGGATTTTAACAGCGTTGGGGAGCGGTTCTGGAGTAGGGCAGCAGAAGGGAAACCTGGGGTCATTTATATTTTCTGATGACTTATTCCCTTAAACATTACAGCCAGATTCAGTGAGACCTCCCAGCCCAATCATATCTGTATGTTATAAATGAAACAAAGATTCCAAGGTTTTAATCTTTTGGTTACTAAAAATGACTGTCCTTCCACTATAAAATCAATTAAGGACTTTTGTTCACTTTGTTACAAGTTGAGTTGAAATAATTAGAGTTGTTATTGTTTGTTAAATAGGACTTGCAGTATTAAGGATGAAGGGTAATTAATATAATCATATAATTTTGAGCCAGATTCTGTACACAATATTGCAAAGTGGATCTTATTATTAATGGCATTTGTTGGCTGCATGCCCTGTGAAAATGTGTCTGTAAGTGATAATAAACAATGTCTAAAGAAGGAGAAATAGAAATACATGACAGGGATAATATTGACTCTCTCAAAGGCTCAGTGGGTGAATGCATCGCATGGGGTAGTACTAAGCTATCCAGCTGAGGCAGATCTCTGGTTTAGTCCTTGATCTGTGCTGAGTTCATAGAATAATAGAATCGTAGAAAGGTTACAGCATGGAAGGAGGCCATTCGGCCCATCGAGTCCACGCCGGTTCTATGCAAGAGCAATCCAGCTAGACCCACTCCCCCGCCCTTTCCCCGTAACCCTGCAAATTTTTTTACTTTCAAGTACTTATCCAGTTCCCTTTTGAAGACCATGATTGAATCTGCCTCCACCACCCCCTCGGGCAGTGCATTCCAGATCCTAACCACTCGCTGTGTAAAAAAGTTCTTCCTCATGTCACCTTTGGTTCTTTTCAATTAACTGATCTCAGCCTGGCAGGCAGTGGGGAAATACAATTGGCTTCAACATCTCAGGGCTAAGGAGGGAAATGTGTACATCTAATATAATCTAATTTCACACATTATGGAGCAGGTTTTCATCTTTTGTGCTTTGGCGTAATCGTCTGCACAGAGCGTATAGAGGAAAATCAGGCAGGGAAGATTGCATGACCCTAATGCAGCCCGCCTGATTTCTGACAATTAATTTAAATGGATGGAAAATCGGGCACCGCCCTTATGTGCATGTAATACCGCTGGCAGATTTTCCTCTTTTGTACTTGGGTGATTATTTACACCCAAGTACAAAAAAGGAAAATCTGCCTCTGTGTATACCTTCTAGTGCACTGACTATTGACCTGAGGGTGGGACTTGGGTGAGTATTAGGTGCATAGGATGCAACTCCAGTACACTAATTTTCTCAAGTTCACACTGATTGATATAAATTTGGCCAAGAAACTGTAGTCTAACAGCAGCAGCAGCAGCAGCAGCAGCAACAACAACAACAACAACAACAACAACATGCATTTATATAGCACCTTTAAATTAGTAAAATGTCCCAAGGCGCTTCACAGGAGCGATTATCAAACAAAATGTGATACCGAGCTACATAAGGAGATATTAGGACAGGTGACCAAAAGCTTAGTCAAAGGGGTCGGTTTTAAGAAATGTCATAAAGGGGTAGAGAGAGGTAGTAAGGCAGAGAGGTTTAGGGAGGGAATTCTAGAGCTTAGGGCTTTGGCAGCTGAAGGTACAGCCGTCATTGGTGGAGTGATTAAAATTGGGGATGCACAAGAGGCTAAAATTGGAGGAGCGCAGAGACCTCGGAGGGTTGTACGGCTGGAGGAGGTTACAGAGATAGGGACGATACAGAATCAAGTAAGATCCATGACAAGATGGGTTTCATTTAAGTGGACACGAGGGTTAAAATCCAATCTTTTGATCACCTCTCTTAATATCTCCTTCTTTGGCTCGGCATCCATTTTTTAATTACACCTTTCTGAAGTATTTGGATGTTTTACTAATTTAAAGACACTGGGGTAAAATTGGTTAGTGCTGGGCCACGGGTGGCATAACATCAGCGTGCACCCAGAGACGTCAGCCCGACAATCTCCAGAAATTCGTCAATGGGCCTTATCTTAATAAGTTGCCGGGGCTTGTCGCGGCTCCAAAGGCAGCTAGCCATTTCCCATTGGGCCACTTGCATGCTCCGCCTAGTTTTTGATGAAAATTGCAGAAGGGTGCTGAAACAGGCGTAGGACTCGTCTTTGCAGCGTTGGCCCAATTTTAATATGCAATCAGGCAGCCACCAGGGATGCCTAAAAACAGCGAGGATCAAAATGGCAGCGACCATGCTGGTGGTGCAGATTGTGGGCAAGACTTCACGCCCCGAAATTGGTATACGATGCATCTGTTTTACGCCGGGAAAAGGAGCAGATGCATACCAATTCTTCCCCCTCTCCCCGTACTATATTAATAGAAATTGTTGTTGTAGAGATCATTTAGTATTAAGCACATCCTTTGATCTAACAGCCCACACAGTCCTGATGTACTCCAGCATCAGGGCTTTGTCTCCTTAGATGCTACGTACCATGAGCGTCGTTTGTAAATGTTACTTTTAAAGGTAAGGAGATAATGTGGTTCTGTCCACCATGCATTCAAGCAGTACAGTCAACCATGATTTTTCATGGCCTACCGCACTGATGGAAATTGATTGAGCACTTTTTTGCAGTGTGGTACATTACTGCAGCATGTCGAATGTGAATGGAGTTTGATCCATCTTTCTAATACAGGCGAGTTCAAAATTGTGGTTTTTTGCTGCGTCAGTATGAATCATTGGGTTAGTTTATCTTCAATAGTCAACGGGAAGGTTTTGTGCGATGCCCTTTTTTCACCCAATAGACTAGTCATGCAACTCATAGAATCATAGAATCATCGAAAGCTTACAGCATGGAAGGAGGCCATTCGGCCCACTGAGTCTGCGCTGGCTCTATGCAAGAGCAATCCAGCTAGTCTCACTCCCCGCCCTATCCCATAGCACTGCAAATTTTTTCCTTTCAAGTACTTATCCAGTTCCCTTTTGAAAGCCATGATTGAATCTGCCTCCACCACCCCCTCGAGCAGTGCATTCCAGATCCTAGCCACTCGCTGTGTAAAAAAGTTTTTCTCATGTCACCTTTGGCTCTTTTGCCAATCACCTTAAATCTATGTCCTCTGGTTCTTGACCCTTCCGCCAATGGGAACAGTTTCTCTCCATCTACTCTGTCCAGACCCTTCATGATTTTGAATATTTCTATCAAATCTCCTCGCAACCATCTCTGTTCCAAGGAGAATAACCCCAACTTCTCCAATCTATCCACATAACTAAAACCCTTCATCCCTGGAATCTAGCAAATCTCTTCTGCACCCTCTCAAAGGCCTTCACATCTTTCCTAAAGTGCGGTGCCCAGAACTGGACACAATGTTCCAGTTGTGGCCGAACAAATGTTTTATAAAGGTTCATCATGACTTCCATACTTTTGTACTCTATTCCTCTATTTATAAAGCCCAGGAACCCGTATGCTTTTTAACCGTTTTCTCAACCTGCCCTGCCACCTTCAATGATTTGTGCACATATAGCCCCAGATCTCTCTGTTCCTGTGCCACTTTTAGAGTTGAGCCCTCTAGTTTATATTACCTCTCCTCGTTCTTCCTACCAAAACATATCACTTCGCGTTTTTCTGCGTTAAATTTCATCTGCCACGTGTCCACCCATGCCACCAGCCTGTCTATATTCTCTTGAAGTCTATTACTATCCTCCTCACTGTTTACTACACTTCCAAGATTTGTGTCATCTGCAAATTTTGAAATTGTGCCCTGTACATCCAAGTCCAAGTCATTAATATATATTAAGAAAATCAGCGGTCCTAGTACCAACCCCTGGGGAACACCACTGTACACCTCCCTCCAGTCCGTAAAACAACCACTCACACTATTCTCTATTTCCTGTCACTTAGCCAATTCTGTATCCATGTTGCTACTGCCCCCTTTATTCCATGGGCCACAATCTTGATGATAAGCCTACCATGCAGCACTTTATCAAAGCCTTTTGAAAGTCCATATACACCACATCAACTGCATTGCCCTCATCTACCCTCTCTGTTACCGCATCAAAAAACTCTATCCACTTAGTTAAACATGATTTGCCTTTAACAAATCCGTGCTGGCTTTCCCTAATAAATCCACCTTCGTCCAAGTGACTGTTAATTCTGTCCCGGATTATCGTTTCTAAAAGTTTCCCCACCACCGAGGTTGAACTGACTGGCGTATAGTTGCTGGGTTTATCCTTATATCCTTTTTTGAACAAGGGTGTAACATTTGCAATTCTCCAGTCCTCTGGCACCACCTCCGTATCTACGGATGTTTGGAAGATTATGGCCAGTATCTCCTCAGCAATCGAGGATGCATCCTATCTGGACCGGGTGACTTATCTACTTTAAGTAGAGCTAACCTTTCTGGTACCTCTTCTTTATCAATTTTTAGCCCATCCAGTATCTCAACCATATCTTCCTTTACTGAAACTGTAGCAGCATCTTCTTCCTTGGTAAAGACAGAAGAAAAGTACTCATTTAGTACCTCCGCCATCCCCTCTGCCTCCATGAGTAGATCTCCTTTATGGTCCCTAATTGCCCCCACTTCTCCTCTTTCTACCCGTTTACTGTTCACATGCCTATAGAAGACTTTTGGATTGTCTTTTATGTTGGTCGCCAATCTATTCTCATACTCTCTCTTTGCCCCTCTTATTTCCTTTTTCACTTCCCCTCTGAACTTTCTATATTCTGCCTGGTTCTCACTTGTGTTATCAACCTGACATCAGTCATAAGCCCTCTTTTTCCGTTTCATCTTACTCACTATTTCTTTTGTCATCTAGGGAGCTCTGGCTTTAGTTGCCTTACCTATCTGCCTTGTGGGAATGTGCCTAGACTGTACCTGAACCATCGTCTCTTTAAAGACTGCCCACTGTATAATTACAGTTTTGCCTGACAATCTTCGATTCCATTTTACCTGGGCCAGATCTGTTCTCATCCCATTGAAATTGCCCCTCCTCCAATTGAGTATTTTTACTTTAGAGTGGTCCGTGTCCTTTTCCATAGCTATTCTAAACCTTATGATACTATGATCGCTGCTCCCTAAATGCTCCCCTACTGACACTTGCTCCACTTGGCCCGCCTCATTCCCTAGAACCAAGTCCAGCAATGCCTCCTTCCTTGTTGGGCTGGAAACGTATTGGTTAAGAAAGTTAGCCTGAACACATTTCAAAAATTCCTTCCCCTCTTTTCTCCTTATATTATTATTGTTATCCCTGTCTATATTAGAATAGTTGAAGTCCTCCTTTATCACAACATTATGGCTTTTGCACCTCTCTGTAATTTCCCTGCAAATTTGCTCTTCTATATCCTTCCCACTAGTTGGTGACCTATAGAATACACCCAGTAATGTAATGGCACCTCTTTTATTTCTTAATTCTAACCAAATAGATTCTGTCCTTGACCGATCCAGGACATCCTCTCTCTCCAGTACTGCAATATTCTCCTTAATCAATACTGCCAACCCCCTCCTTTCTTTCCTTCCCTATCTTTCCTGAACACCTTGTATCCAGGAATATTTAATACCCAATCCTGCCCTTTTTGAGCCAGGTCTCCGTTATCAGCATGACATCATATTCCCATGCGGCTATTCGCACCTGCAGTTCACCAACCTTGTTTACCACGCTTTGTGCGTTTACACACATGCACTGCAAACCAGTCTTAGACTTTCTTGTACTCTCTCTTAGTCTGATCCCACCTAAGAGAGTAGGAATAAACGGATCTTTTTCTGGGTGGCAGGCAGTGACTAGTGGGGTACCACAGGGATCAGTGCTTGGGCCCCAGCTATTCACAATATATATCAATAATTTGGATGAGGGAACTGAGTGTAACATTTCCAAGTTTGCAGATGACACAAAGCTGGGGTGGAATGTGAGCTGTGAGGAGGATGCAAAGAGGCTCCAATGTGATTTAGACAAGTTGGGTGAGTGGGCAAGAACATGGCAGATGCAGTATGACGTGGATAAATGTGAGGTTATCCACTTTGGTTGTAAAAACAGAAAGGCAGATTATTATCTGAATGGTGATAGATTGGAAAAAGGGGAGGTGCAACGAGACCTGGGTGTCCTTGTACACCAGTCGCTGAAAGCGAGCATTCAGGTGCAGCAAGCAGTTAGGAAGGCGAATGGTATGCTGGCGTTCATTGCAAGAGGATTTGAGTACAGGAGCAGGGATGTCTTACTGCAGTTATACAGGGCCTTGGTGAGACCACATCAGAATATTGTGTGCAGTTTTGGTCTCCTTATCTGAGGAAGGATGTCCTTGCCATGGAGGGAGTGCAATGAATGTTTACCAGACTGATTCGTGGGATGGCAGGACTGATGTAGGAGGAGTGATTGGGTTGACTAGGCCTATATCCACTAGAGTTTAGAAGAATGAGAGGTGATCTCATCGAAACATATAAAATTCTAACAGGACTAGACAGACTAGATGCAGGGAGGATGTTCCCGATGGCTGGGGAATCCATAACCAAGGGTCACAGTCTCTGAATATGGGGTATGCCATTTAGAACCGAGATGAGGAGAAATTTCTTCACTCAGAGGGTGGTGGACCTGTGGAATTCTCTACCACAGAAGGCAGTGGAGGCCAAGTCATTAAATATATTCAAGAAGGAGATAGACATATTTCTTAATGCTAAAGGGATCAAGGGATATGGGGGAAAAGCGGGAACAGGGTACTGAGTTAGACGATCAGCCATGATCATTTTGAATGGCGGAGCAGGCCCGAAGGGCCCAATGGCCTACTCTTGCTCCTATTTTCTATGATTCTATGTTTCTAAGCCATGGACTGTGTGAATTCAGCTACTAACAGTGAAAATTTGAAAGCAACACACGTCCTAGGAAAGCAGCAGCAAGGAGATATAAAAGAAATGGAAGGCAATCAGCATTTAAATCATTTTTTAAACTTTTAATTCAGCTTAAATAAAGTCATTCTGCAACTGCTTCTTAAGCACAATGGAGAATACTGAATACCCAATTAAACCCCCTCCCCTCCCCCCACAAACAGATCCTGCTTACATTTGGGTTTAATCAATAAATATGCCAATGTTCATCTGTGAGGAATTGATTGCATGATACAATCCCAGTGGTAGTATCACATTTCTTGTTCTTTGGATTCCCTTCCATCAGTCAAATTTCTATTGCGTCTAAATGACCAAGGCTAAAAGGCCCAACCAGTCCCCATTCACCACCACCCTCCTCCGCCTGGCTGAACTTGTTCTTACGTTGAACAACTTCTTCTTTGATTCTACTCACTTCCTCCAAATAAAAGGTGTTGCTATGGGAACCCGTATGGGTCCCAGCTATGCCTGCCTTTTTGTGGGATATGTGGAACGTTCCTTGTTCCAGTCCTATTCAGGTCCCCTCCCTCACCTCTTTTTCCGGTACATTGATGACTGTATCAGTACTGTTTCCTGCTCTTGCCCTGAACTGGAAAATTTCAACAACTTTGCTTCCAATTTCTACCCTTCCCTCGCCTTCACATGATCCATCTCTGACTCTTCCCTTCCCTTCCTCGACTTCTCTATCTCCATTTCTGGGGATAGGCTTTCAACCAATATTGATTATAAGCCCACCAACTCCCACAGCTACTTTGATTACACTTCCTCCCACCCCGTTTCCTGTAAGGACTTTATTCCCTTCTCCCAGTTTCTCCGTCTCTGTCGCATCTATTCTGACGATGCCACCTTCCGCTCCAGTGCTTCCAATGTGTCTTCCTTTTTCCTCAGCCGAGGATTCCCCTCCACTTTGGGTGACAGGGTCCTCGACCATGTCCGTCCTATTTCCCGTTTTTCTGCCCTCACCCCTTCCCTTCCCTTCCAGCACCTTGATAGGGTCCCCCGTGTCCTCACCTTCCACCCCACCAGCCTCCACATTCAATGTATCACCCTTTGCCATTTCCACCACCTCCAGCACAATCCCAGCAAATACATCTTCCCCTCCCCTCCCCTTTCAGCATTCCAAGGGACCGCTTCCTCCGCGACACCCCAATCCATTCTTCCATCACCCCTAACACCCGCTCTCCTCCCAACGGCACCTTCCCATGCGAGCGCAGGAGATGCAATACCTGCCCCTTCACCTCCTCCCTTCCCACCATCCAGGGCCCCAAATACTCCATCCAGGTGAAACAGCAATAGCGGTTTACTTGTACTTCTTTCAATTTAGTATACTGTATTCGCTGCTCACAATGCGGTCTCCTCTACATTGGGGAGACCAAACGCAGACTGGGTGATTGCTTTGCTGAGCAAGTGTGACCCTGACCTGCTGATCATTTGCCATTTTAATTCCCCTTCCCACTCCTACTCTGACCTCTCTGTTCTCGGCCTCTTACGCTGTTCCAATGAAGCTCAATGTAAGCTCGAGGAACAGCACCTCACCTTTCGTTTAGGCACTTTACAATCTTCCGGACTCAACATTGATTTCAATAATTTCAGATCATAAACAGTGTTCCCATTTTTTCCGTCAGCAAGTGCTGATAGTGGTTCTGCTGCTGCCATTTACTGCTACTCCTGATCAATCTTTTGTTTCTTCACCTGTCCCATTACCATCCTCCTTGCCTTGCACCATCATTCATAGGAACATAGGAACAGGAGTAGGCCATTCAGCCCCTCGTGCCTGCTCCGCCATTTGATACGATCATGGCTGATCTGTGATCTAACTCCATATACCTGCCTTTGGCCCATATCCCTTAATACCTTTGGTTGCCAAAAAGCTATCTATCTCAGATTTAAATTTAGCAATTGAGCTAGTATCAATTGCCGTTTGCGGAAGAGAGTTCCAAACTTCTACAACCCTTTGTGTGTAGAAATGTTTTCTAATCTCGCTCCTGAAAGGTCTGGCTCTAATTTTTAGACTGTGCCCCCTACTCCTAAAATCCCCAACCAGCGGAAATAGTTTCTCTCTATCCACCCTATCTGTTCCCCTTAATATCTTATAAACTTCGATCAGATCACCCCTTAACCTTTGAAACTCTAGAGAATACAACCCCACTTTGTGTAATCTCTCCTCATAAATTAACCCTTGAAGTCCGGGTATCATTCTAGTAAACCTACGCTGCACTCCCTCCAAGGCCAATATGTCCTTCCGAAGGTGCGGTGCCCAGAACTGCTCACAGTACTCCAGGTGCGGTCATTCAATCACTTGAGCCCTCTACCCTACCACAGACCTTCCCTTTTGTTCTTTCCTCCACCCCCCCACCCCCCGCTTTCCCTGGTTCTGTACTTGGTTAAAAACTTTGACTCTTTAACATCTTCCAGTTCTGATGAAAGGTCTTCGACCTGAAACTTTAACTCTGTTTCCTTCTCCACAAACGCTGCCTCACTTGCTGAGCTTCTCCAGCATTTTCTGCTTTTATTGCAAAAGAGAACTCCTTGACTCCAAAATATCCAAGGGACCAACATGAAGTCCGACTGTAGTTAAGACCGGCTGACATATATAGTGCTACATTCCCACTTTGTCCATTCATATCACTACAGGTAATGAGCTTGATTAGTAATGGTGATGGTTCGGTCAATGTAACATCTTGGAGAAGCCCATCCATCCTATGTAGTTCAAGGTTGAAATGATATCATCTTAAGCTCAACATTTTTTTTATTTATTCATGGGATGTGGGCGTCGCTGGCCACATTTATTGACCATCCCTAATTGCCCTTGAGAAGGTGGTGGTGAGCCGCCTTCTTGAACCGCTGCAGTCCGTGTGGTGAAGGTTCTCCCACAGTGCTGTTAGGTAGGGAGTTGCAGGATTTTGACGCAGCGACGATGAAGGAACGGCGATATATTTCCAAGTCGGGATGGTGTGTGACTTGGAGGGGAACGTGCAGGTGGTGTTGTTCCCATGTGCCTGCTGCCCTTGTCCTTCTTGGTGGTAGAGGGGCTTGGGAGATACTGTCGAAGAAGCCTTGGTGAGTTGCTGCAGTGCATCCTGTGGAGCCAAGGGAGTGAATGCTTAGGGTGGTGGAAGAGGTGTCAATCAAGCGGGCTGCTTTGTCCTGGATGGTGTCGAGCTTCTTGAGTGTTGTTGGAGTTGCACTAGTCCAGGCAAGTGGAGAGTATTCCATCACACTCCTGACTTGTGCCTTGTAGATGGTGAAAAGGCTTTGGGGAGTCAGGAGGTGAGTCACTCGCCGTAGAATACTCAGCCTCTGACCTGCTCTTGTAGCCACTGTATTTATATGGCTGGTCCAGTTAAGTTTCTGGTCAATGGTGACCCACAGGATGTTGATGGTGCGGGATTTGGCGATGGTAATGCCGTTGAATGTCAAGGGGAGGTGGTTAAATTCTCTCTTGTTGGAGATGGTCATTGCCTGGCACTTATCTGCCGCGAATGTTACTTGCCACTTATCAGCCCAAGCCTGCATGTTGTCCAGGTCTTGCTGCATGTGGGCTTGGACTGCTTCATTATCTGAGGGGTTGTGAATGGAACTGAACACTGTGCAATCATCAGCGAACATCCCCCATTTCTGACCTTATGATGGAGGGAAGGTCATCGATGAAGCAGCTGAAGATGGTGGGGCCTAGGACACTGCCCTGATGAACTCCTGCACAATGTCCTGGGGCTACGATGATTGGCCTTCAACAACCAGTACCATCTTCCTTCGTGCTAGATATGACTCCAGCCACTGGAGATTTTTCCCCTGATTCCTATTGACTTCAATTTTAGTAGGGCTCCTTGGTGCCACACTCGGTCAAATGCTGCCTTGATGTCAAGTGCAGTTATTCTCACCTCACCTCTGGAATTCAGCTCTTTTGTCCATATTTAGACCAAGGCTGTAATGAGGTCTGGAGCCGAGTGGTCCTGGCGGAACCCAAACTGAGCATCGGTGAGCCAATTATTGGTCAGTAAGTGTCGCTTGATAGCACTGTCAACGACACCTTCCATCACTTTGCTGATGATTGAGAGTAGACTGATGGGGCGGTAATTGGCCGGATTGTATTTGTCCTGCTTTTTGTGGACAGGACATACCTGGGCAATTTTCCACATTGTCGGGTAGATGCCTGTGTTGTAGCTGTACTGGAACAGTTTGGCTAGAGGCGCAGCTAGTTCTGGAGCACAAGGCTTTAGCACTTCAGCCGGGATGCTGTCAGGGCCCATAGCCTTTGTTGTATCCAGTGCACTCAGCCGTTTCTTGATATCATGTGGAGTGAATCGAATTGGCTGAAGACTGGCTTCTGTGATGATGGGGATATTGGGAGGAGGCCGAGATGGATCATCCACTCGGCACTTCTGACTGAAGATGGTTGCAAACACTTCAGCCTTGTCTTTTGCACTCACGTGCTGGACTCTGCCATCATTGAGGATGGGGATGTTTACAGAGCCTCCTCCTCCCGTTAGTTATTTAATTGTCCACCACCATTCACAACTGGATGTGGCAGGACTGCAGAGCTTTGATCTTATCTGTTGGTTGTGGAATCACTTAGCTCTGTCTATAGCATGTTGCTTCCGCTGTTTAACATGCATGTAGTCCTGCGTTGTAGCTTCACCAGGTTTGCACCTCATCTTTAGGTACGCCTGGTGCTGCTCCTGGCATGCTCTTCTACACTCCTTATTGAACCAGGGTTGATCCCCTGGCTTGTTGGTTATGGTAGAATGAGGAATATGCCGGGCCATGAGGTTACAGATTGTGCTGGAATACAATTCTGCTGCTGCTGATGGATGTCCAGTTTTGAGCTGCTAGATCTGTTCTGAATTTATCCCATTTAGCATGGTGGTAGTGCCACACAACACGTTGGATGGAGTCCTTAGTGTGAAGACGGGACTTCGTCTCCACAAGGACTGTGCCGTGGTCACTCCTACCAATACTGTCATGGACAGATGCATCTGCGACAGGTAGATTGGTGAGGACGAGGTCACATAGGTTTTTCCCTCATGCTGGTTCACTCACCGCTTCCCGCAGGCCCAGTCTGGCAGCTATGTCCTTCAGGACTTGGCCAGCTCGGTCAGTAGTGGAGCTGCCGAGCCACACTTGGTGTTGGGACATTGAAGTCCCCAACCCAGAGTACATTCTGTGCCCTTGCTACCCTCAGTGCTTCCTCCAAGTGGTGCTCAACATGGAGGAGCACTGATTTACAATATAATGCCCTGGTTTAAACAATAACAAAACTCAAATGGCAAATAATAACAATCCAGACCTGAAGTCAGCTGAGATGAAGTCTGGTATCAGATGCAAATCAGTTGTCATTGCTCAGTTGCAAGAAGGGGGTCGAACGCAATCCAGAGCTTCTAATAATGCCATCAACTACAAAGGAGAATTGGCTCCCTCTCTCAAGATAATATTATCCAACCTTGGAGATGTCCAGATTTTTTTATATTGTTTGCATCATGTTTCATTACATTAGTGAGTTTTACAGGGGGAAGTATGACAGTTCAACCATTGAGTTTGAACTCATCATCCTAGTGTACAAATTTAAACCAGCATTACAGCTTTGCTGTGTCTCAGAATCTTCTCAATCACCAAGGCTATGTGTACTATTTTTTTATTTTTCAGAAGTACCAATATTTGGTTGCAGTGAGAATTTATTGAAGATGAATATTATGTTTGATGTGTCAAGTGATGTCGGTGCAATTGAAGTTGACAACATTTAACATAGCACAGGAAACTAAGGTTTCACAATACTTCTGATGTTGGCCTGCATGACAGGGCAACAGTGTTTGACTGAAAAAATATTATCTTCTTTTTGGATCTTTTATATATTTGGTGGGATGCTAATGAGCACAAAGGAAGTAAGAAGTAGTCGGAGTAGAAATAAGAAGTAGTCAGTGTCACCTCTCACAAGTTTACTCAAATTCTTTGACGAGGCAAATAAATCAGTGAGTGATGGTTATCCAGTGGATGTAAAGTCCTATGGACAGGTCTCTTTAACAAAGCCCCTCATATGAAGATCTGGATTAAGCAATTGGTGATGAATAAGCCTGGTATACAATATTGAACTTGGATGTCTAGCACATCAAGATGGCTGGCACACTGTGAAGGTTCTTGCATCATGCTGAAGGCAAATATCTGATGTCTTGCTGATGAGTAAACTCTACGGCTTGGCACCACACCTGTTGGAAAGTGTTTCTTGGAGGCTGCTTATGAGACCATTTGTTCATAGTTCCAGGGTTTAATGCCTACCATGATTGGGTTACAGGGAAAGAAGCAGCACTTGCTGAAATGTTGCACCTCCAATTCATGGAGCCACTGTTCATTGAGGTATGATGTATGTTCATGTCATGGTCAAGGGGAATGTTGGCAATGCACTCACATATCATATAATGAGTCGTGCTGCTCACCATATTGCTCGTGAGGAGTTTCTAGTATTTGCTGTCTGCCTAGGAAGGGCTGGAATCTGCATTTCTCAGTATTCTAATGACTGACTTGTAACTATCCTCCATTGTGGACGAAGGTAAATGGGGTCTCTCTGCAGTTGAGTTGGCTCCATATTAGCAACTTGGTGATGGAAAAATGGAATCTAGTCAACTCTCCATGGCAAACTCGGTAATCGAAAGCCCGAACTAGGCAGCTCTGTAGAACTACAGGGCACTGTTGATAGTTTACCAGCCAGCCTGCATTTTTAATAAGATTTGAAAGGATAGACCTGTCACTGCAGGCTTTGATTCTTTCCACTCATCTGCAAACTAATGCCCTGGGTAGGGATAAGCAGCTCTACTGATTAACTGCATGGTTTTAGCTGGTTAAACTCCAGCTATACCCTTGTGCACACTTGGGAGTGCCTAAGACTTGGCTGTTACCAACCTGTGCTTAAGCTTTCTGGGCTTAGGTAAGAGAGATGCATCCCTACAGGCAGAGAATATGCACTCTATATTGGCCGAGCAGAATCTCTACCTGTGTCCATTTCTCAGCAGCTTGTTTTGGAAATCCTTAAACATAGTGATGGGCTTCATATGTGTCACATTCCCAGCTCATTAAAAAAAAATCTGCATTTCTGTTTTAAAGACTATCAAACTTCATGGAAAATCACTTAAGTGGAGAAAATCTGTTCTAGGGGAAGTGACTAATGTGATTCTACAGAGGTTTGTCTGGAACCCCTGTTATTTGCAATACAAGTAGATGATTGGGACGTGGGTACACTCAATACGCGGGGCACGTGTTTCATCAAAAACATTCAAGTGAAGCTTGCTTGTATTGGAACCCATTATAGTACCTGTTACTCCTGTAGATGGCACTGTGATAAGAGTCTTACATACGAACATAAGAAATAGGAGCAGGCGTAGGTCACAAGGCCCCTCGAGCCTGCACCGCCATTCAATCAGATCATGGCTGATCTTCAACCTCAATTCCACTTTCCCGCCTGATCCCATATTCCTTGATTCCCTTAGAATCCAGAAATCTCAGCCTTGAATATACTCAACAATTCAGCATCCATAGCCCCCTGAGAATGAGAATTCCAAACATTCACAACCCTCTGAGTGAAGAAATTCCTCCTCATCTTGGTCCTAAATGGTTGACCCCTTATCCTGAGACTATGCCCCCTAGTTCTAGACTCTCCAGCCAGGGGAAACAGCCTCTCGACATCTACCCTATAAAGCCCTCTAAGAACTATATACATTGCAATGAGATCCTTTCTCATTCTTCTAAACTCCAGAGAATATAGGCCCATTTTACTCAATCTCTCCTCATAGTACAATCCTCTCATCCCAGGAATTAATAGAGTGAACCTTTGCAGCATCGCCTCCAAGGCAAGTATATTCTTCCTTAGGTAGGGAGTCCAAATCTGTACACAATACTCCAGGTGTGGTCTCACCAAAACCCTGTACAATTGTAGCACAACTTCCTTACTCTTGTACTCCAACCCTCTTGCAATAAAGGCCAACATACCATTTGCCTTCCTAATTGCTTGCTATACCTGCATGTTAACTTTCTGTGTTTTGTGTACAAGGACACTTAAATTTCTCTGGACATCAACATTTAATAGTTTGTCACCATTTATAAAATATTCTGTTTTTCTATTCTTCCTACCAAAGTGAATAACCTCACATTTCTCTACATTATACCCCATCTGCCACCTTCTTGCCCACTCACTTTACCTGTCTATATCCCTTTGCAAACTCTTTGAGTCCTCCTCACAGCTTACTTTCCTACCTAGCTTTGTATCGTCAGCAATCTTGGATACATCACACTTGGTCCCTTCATTTAAGACATTAATATAGATTGTAAATAGCTGAGGCCCAAGCACCGATCCTTGCGGCACCCCACTAGTTACAGCCTGTCAACCTGAAAATGACCCGTTTATTCCTACTCTCTGTTTTCTGTCCATTAACCAATCCTCTATCCGTGCTAATATATTACCCCCAATCCCATGAGCCCTTATCTTGTGTAACAATCTTTTGTGTGGCACCTTATCAAATGTCTTTTGCAAATCCATATATACTACATCCACTGGTTCCCCTTTATCTACCATGCTAGTTACACCCTCAATACATTCTAATAGATTTGTCAAACACGATTTCCCTTTCATAAAACCATGTGGACTCTACCTAATCATATCATGATTTTCTAAGTGCCCTATTACCACTTCCTTAATAATGGATTCCAGCATTTTCCCAACAACTGATGTCAGACTAACCGGCCTATAGTTTCCTGTTTTCTCTCTCCCTTCCTTTCTTGAATAGCGGGGTTACATTTGCTACCATTTGAGACCGTTCTAGAATCTAGGGAATTTTGGAAGATCACAACCAATGCATCCACTATCCCTGCAGCCACCTCTTTTAGAACCCTAGGATGTAGGCCATCAGGTCCAGGGGATTTGTCAGCTTTTAGTCCCATAAATTTCTCCAGTACTTTTTCTTTACTAATATTAATTACTTTAAGTTCCTCATTCTCATTAGACCCTTGGTTCCCCACTATTTCTGGTATGCTTTTTGTGTCTTCTGCTGTGAAGATAGATACAAAATATTTGTTTAATGTCTCTGCTATTTCCTTATTCCTCATTATAATTTCTCCTGTCTCAGCCTCTAAGGGACCCACTTTCGCTACTCTCTTCCTTTTTACAAATTGTAGAAGCTCTTACAATCTGTTTTTATATTTCTTGCTAATTTACTCTCATATTCTATTTTCTCCCTCTATCAATTTTTTTGGTCATCCTTTGTTGGTTTCTAAAACTTTCCCAATCCTCAGGCTTACTACTCTTCTTAGCAACATTATAAGCCTCTTCTTTTAATCTGATACTATCTTTAACTTCTTTAGTTAGCCACAGAAGGATCACTTTTCCCCTGGAGTTCTTATTGCTCAATGGAACGTATGTTCGTTGAGAATTATGAAATATTTCTTTAAATGTTTGCCATTGCTTATCTACAGTCATCCTTTTAATCTAATTTCCCAATCTACCTTAGCCAACTTGCCCCTCATACCTATGTAATTGGCTTTATTTAAGTTTAAGACTCTAGTTTCGGATTTAAGTACGTCACTCTCGAACTCAGTGTAAAATTCTATTGTATTATGATCACTCTTCCCCAGAGGATCCCTTACTATGAGATTACTAATTAACTCTGTCTCATTACGTAAGACAAGATCTAAAAAGCCATGGTTGGTTCTAAGAAACTGTCGCATTTTGCCTGTCACAGGTTCACCCAGCCTCGTGTCTTACCCAATAGGTGCTATTTTATACTGAGATTACATAGCAGTTCTCCCTCAGCCTTAGTTCAATTATCCCTTACCCTGTAACCACGCCTGACCTGTGGTCAGTTAGTTTTGACTCCTCATGGGCGATCGACTAATAATATTACAAAATTTGCTAATGATATCAAACCATGTAGCCAACAGTCCTTTTAAGGAAACTAATAATATTTAGAAGAACCTACACAAATTAAAT
The DNA here is from genome assembly GCF_035084215.1 of Heptranchias perlo. NCBI lineage: Eukaryota > Metazoa > Chordata > Chondrichthyes > Hexanchiformes > Hexanchidae > Heptranchias > Heptranchias perlo. The sequence continues at coordinate 73,377,851 of NC_090326.1, read as the reverse complement.
GGATAGGTTAAAGAAAATTGATCTTAAAATGGATAAATATAAGGCTATGCATATTAGAACAGGAAACATGAAAGATGGGTATACAGTGAAAATGGTGGAAATGGAAGAGGGTCCAAATAAAGCTATTGACTATTTGCTGAAAGCATCCAATCGATAATAACCTGTTATTCCCTCTATCATCCTACCACACGAGAACACTTATCCTAAGAGACAGCAGCATACTTAGTAAAGTGCATTCTCGGAAGCTGTGGCTGGCAACTTTTGCTTTGCCTGACCTGTTAAGGCCATTGACAAGGCACTCTTGCATCACTGACTGCCTTGGCCACTTCCTTCCATTGGGCCTGAGCAGGACTTTTTGGGGCCCTTCACTACACTACCACAGAGGATTCTTTCTCTGCTTCATTTGGTCCAGCTGCACTTCTACTGCTGCCTCTGAGAACTTGCGGGGGGGGGGGGGGAGGGGGCAGGGAGGGGGGCTCCATACCCTTCTGCAGAAATGTTTTTTTTGCCCCATGTTTAAGTCCTCCAACAGCACACTATTTCTCATTCCCAACTGGGGGCTCCCAGTAAGAAGCATTGATAATACCCTCAATATGATAATTAAGCCAACCCAGGAAACTTCAGAGGGATCAGGGTTAGTGTGGGTGGACAGAAGTCCCGCCCCACCACACTTCTGATGCGTGTTGCGCACTTTCAGAAAATATGACCTATATGATTATAATTTATGAAGATAGCCTCATAGAACTAAAGTTGTTTTCATTAGAAAAAAGATAATTGGGAGGAATATGATTCAGGCCTTTAACATGAAAGGCACGAGTAATGTAAATTAAAACAGGTTTTTAATTTTAAACTGTTGTCATAGAGTTAGAGGATATAAGTACAAAATTAAAAAGACTCAAGTGAGACCAGAAATTACATGAAATGTTTTCCCCACAGAGTAACAAATATATGTACAATAAATTTGATGTAAAAACAGGTAATGTTTTGTTGATTAGCTCCTTTAAAAACAATTAGACAAATAACTGTTGAAGACCAAGATTGAGAATTAAAGAGGCAAATGTAGATAAAAGTGATCAAATACTCTATGGAATAGAATGGTTCATGTGGAACTGGGATTGTGGAAGTATTGGGGCTGAAATTGTTTGGTCCTTCCTACTCATTCCCACTGTGACTGGCAGGAGTGCGGTGCAAGGATCGGATGCTAGTCCAGGACTCTGGCCTATGCTGGGCCTTCCCACTGCCTTGTAAGGGGCAGAGCTGCCTCCCACCCCTTACAATGCCATTGATATGGAGGAAGCGGGCTAGGGGCAGGGTTGGGGGTAGGGAATGTCCATGTTGGGCGGCCCTGCGACCTCAGCCTTGCAGTAATTCAGGGAATTTTTGGCTGCCAGTGAGAAGATGCATACAGACCCCTTCCATGGTGGAAGTGAGGCCTACCTGGGCTACAGGCCCGGGAAGCAGCATGGTCTCCTGAAGATTAAGGTGAGACTTGTTTTAAAAAAAACTTTTTATGTAGCGCCCTTACACCTGGAATTTCTTCCCCCCACCTCCCCCATCCAAATTGCACAGTTTCGATACTAAGAGACAGTAGGAATTTCAGGGCTGCGAACTTCAACTTAGAAGGCAATCAGGATGATGCAGAAATTATACACTTTAGTGGATCTCATGGCACTGCTTATAGTAAGTCAGAGCATATTCTGTTTTATAAGGACAGAAAGATTAAACCATGTAAAATAGAATGTAGGTGTGTGTCCCTTTAAGGATGAATGCTTGGGGCCACTTACATGTCAGGCTTGAGATCAGAATCCTGGCTTTCTTTGATTGACAGGTCAATTAAGAATATGTAGACACTGTGGAACACTTATGTCCTTATCCATCAAAGAATGTAACTCCATCTCTGGATTGAATTGCTGGCTGGCTGTATGTGCATGTTCTCGTGTCTTGATTGTTTCTAATATAAGCTGATTGTGGTGCAATTGGGTTTCGCTCTTTCTTAGCCTTAGAAAAAAAAATTGTGTCCTTAGAGGTAGGGAGCTGAAACACACATTGACTGTTACCAGTTCTATAGTATCTTTAATAATTGATTGGAAGAGGCTGTTAATTCCATTTGTCACAGATGTATTAACTGGAGGACCAATGCCATTGTCAAAGGATAGCGGCCCAATCTTAACTAATGAAAGGTGCGAATTTATTGGGGCCTTTTATTCTGAATATGCCTTCATAGGATCCTGAAATGTGCTAGTGAAAAGAGAGGAGTGTCAGTCAGTGGCTGTAGTCCTTGATTGACAGTACTTAGGCCAGAAGGTCCCAGTTGGGGTTTATCTGGGGTTGTCTGAGTGAGGTCTGCAGGTAGCCTCCAACCAATGGAGGAACTATGCCAGTTATGCATATGTGTGTGTATATATATATATATATATATATGTATAGCAAAATTTGTGAATTAAGCTGCTGAGTAATGATAAGGGTTCTCCGTTTGATCTCCGGGTCTCACCACTGTTTACCTAGATATTGGGCAGGTGAAGGCTCATTCCATATTATAGGAGATACGAGGTCCATTTCTGCTAGTGGTCAGTGACACTGAATCCATGGAAATATCTAGTGTAAAAACTCAAAGAGTTTGTTTTTCTCCATTTATTAATGACCTATTAACAAAATCACATTCTCAGAGATTACTCCTTTCAAAGCTGCGATTTCCTGCAATTTTGCAGCAGGTTGCTAATTACAGGCAAAAAACAGGTATTCTCCCATTTTGAGTTTACAAACATACGTACGATCATATGAATTAAGAGCTGGAGTAGGCCATTCGGCCCCTCAAGCCTGCTCTGCCATTTGATAAGATCATGGCTGATCTGATTGTGACCTCAACCCTACTTTCCTGTCAACCTACTATAACTTTTGACTCCCTTGTTAATCAGGAATCTATCTAACTCAGCCTTATACTCAATGACCCTGCCTCCACTGCTCTCTGGGGAAGGGAGTTCCCCAGACTCACGACCCTCTGAGAGAAAAAGATTCTCCTCATCTCCGTCTTAAATGGGAGACCCCTTATTTTTAAACTGTGGCCCCTGGTTCTAGTCTCTCCCACAAGGGGAAACACCCTCTCAGCATCTACCCCTTCTAGTCCCCTCAGGATCTTATATGTTTCAATAAGATCACCTCTCATTCTTCTAAACTCCAATTTATACATGCCAAACTTGTCCAACCTTTCCTCATAAGATAATCCCCTCATCCCAGGAATCAGTCGAGTGAACCTTCTCTGAATGCCTCGAAAGCAATTATGTCCTTTCTTAAATAAGGAGACCAAAACTGCACACAGTATTCTAGATGTGGTTTCACCAATGCCCTGTACAACTGTAGCAAAACATCTCTACTTTTATGTTCCATTCCCCTCGCAATAAATGACAACATTCCATTTGCATTCCTAATCACTTGCTGTACCTGCATACTAATTTTTTGAGATTCATGTACTAGGACACCCAGATCCCTCTGTACCTCAGAGTTCTGCAATCTCTCTCCATTTATATAATATACTGCTTTTCTATTCCTCCTGCCAAAGTGGACACGTTCACAATTTCCCACATTGTACTCCACCTGCCAAATTTTTGCCCACTCACTAAACCTATCTATATCCCTTTGCAGACTCCTTATGTCCTCTTCACAACTTACTTTCCTACTGACCTTTGTGTCATCAGCAAATTTAGCAACCATACATTCGGTCCCTTCATCCAAGTCATTGATATAGATTGTAAATAGTTGAAGCCCCAGCACTGATCCCTGTGGCACTCCACTCGTTACATCTTGCCAACCTGAAAATGACCCATTTATGCCTACTCTCTGTTTCCCATTAGCTAACCAATCCTTTATCCATGCTAATATGTTACCTCCGACACCATGAGCTCTTATTTTGTGTAGTAGCCTTTGATGTGGCACCTTGTCAAAAGACTTCTGGAAATCCAAGTACACCACATCCACAGGTTCCCCTTTATCCACGTTGCTTGTTACTTCCTCAAGGAACTCTAATAAATTAGTCAAACACGATTTCCCTTTCACAAAGCCGTGTTGACTCTGCCTGATTGCACTGAGATTTTCTAAGTGCCCTGCTACAACCCCCTTAATAATAGATTCTAGCATTTTCCCTATGACAAATGTTAAGCTCACTGGCCTGTAGTTTTCTGCTTTCTTGAATAGAGGAGTTACATTCGTTATTTTCCAATCTGATGGGACCCTTCCAGAATCTAGGGAATTTTGGAAAATTAATACCAATGCATCGACTATCTCTGCAGCCACTTCTTTTAAGACCCTAGGATGAAGTCCATCAGGACCTGGGGACTTGTCAGCTTTTAGTTCTAATATTTTTTCAGAACCCTTTCCCTGGTGATTGTAAATATTTTAAGTTCCTCCCTCCCTTTCACCTCTTGATTCACAATTATTTCTGGCATGTTATTTGTATCCTCTACAGTGAAGACAGATGCAAAATATCTGTTCAATTCATCCGCCATTTCCTTATTCTCCATTATTAATTCCCAAGACTCACCCTCTAGAGGACCAATGCTTACTTTACTTACTCTTTTCCTGTTTAAATACCCGCAGAAACTCTTACTATCTGTTTTTATATTTCTAGTTAGCTTTCTCTCGTACTCTAATTTCTCTCTCCTTATTATTCTTTTAGTCATTCATTGCTGTTTTTTATATTCTGTCCAATCTTCTGACCTGCCACTAATCTTCGCGGAATTGTATGCTTTTTCTTTCAATTTGATACTATCTTTAACTTCCTTAGTTAGCCACGGATGGTACATCCTTCCCCTAGAGTCTTTCTTTCTCACCGGAATGTATCTTTGCTGAGTGTTATGAAATATCTCATTAAATGACTGCCACTGCATCTCTACTGACATATCCCTTAACCTAATTTCCCAGTTCGCTTTAGCCAGCTCAGTCTTCATGCTCTCATAATTACCCTTATTTAAGTTTAAAACATTAGTCTTAGACTTACTCTTCTCTCCCTCAAACTTAATGTGAAATTCAATCATATTGTGATCACTGCTACCTAGAGGCTCCTTTACAATGAGGTCATTAATTAATCCTGTCTCATTACACATTACCAGATCTCAAATAGCCTGCTCTCTGGTTGGCTCAGGAATGTGCTGCTCTTAATGTTTAGTTTAATGTTTAAAATCTGAATGAAACAGGTCAGAGCCTGGAATAATTTTTATTTCTATTTCAATGATGCTTTAGTTTAACAAGTATTACCATTACATATAGAGACATCCTGAATGGCCTCCAGTACTTATGGTTCTATATACAAGGTGATTATTGCAAATTAATCTTGACTTTCAAAAATGATATGGAGAATGTTAGACATGTGGGAGTGATTGGAAGGAAATCCTTGAGGGGTAAAGAATTAAAAATTAAGTGTGAGCAGTTGTTGCATGCTTAGTATCCACAGAGAGAATGGCCCTGCTACAAGGCATACTAATAATGACACATAACTGTGTTTATATTTCTTTACTTATGTTTTGAGCAGCCAATTCTGTTCTAGTGTGATCTTGTATCTGTCAGTCAGTAACACCTCAGCTACACATATATTGGCGCTAAAATTCCATAGTGGTTCTCCCAATTCCACATTGTAACTTTGGCAGGAAATCTGCAAAACCGCCGGATTAATGGCTGAAAACAGCTGTTTCTGCCATTTCTCTTGGAGTTCCGCTGATTTCCCACCAAAGGTACGGTATGAGATCAGGGGAACCCCCATTGAGTTTCCAGGCCTTGGCAAACTTTAGTGAGAGAAATAGTACAATTCTACTGGGACTTAAGATGCTGCTTAATTTATATGTAAATTCCTATCGCTGTAGTGTGTTCAAGCAATTAGAAGTGGTACTGTTTAGTGACATGGTAAAACATCAGACCTCAATTTTGTTTCATTAATGTTTTAATAATGCTGCACCAGGTAATCTAGCAAACAAAATGCTTAAGGCAGCAGAACCTCACAGGACACTCGCAAGATTGATTACAAAATCTGGATGTTTACTGCCTGCTATTAGGAAAGAAGTTCATAAATCTTCCTTCTGCTTTCAAGAAACTAAAATGGGAAATGAATTACCCGTAGCTTTAAGATGTATGACCACTTTTTTTTAGAAACTTTTAATAAAATACTTCCTTTTAGTAGCTAAATATGGCCAGGTTAGGTAGAGTTCTATAATTGTCTCCGTTACATTGTATAATAGGTTCTACATTTTAATTGGGTTTTAAATTTTGATTGGCTGCCTTAAATTTTCAATTTTAAAATGATCACTTTCTTATCCATCACAGGGCCCTGCGGTGCATGATTCTAGGCCTGAGTTAGTCTGGCTGTCAGGGCTATATGGAATTATATACTATATAACGTTTGTCTAAATATATTTCGAGGGAGATGTGGTTGGGTGAGGGGAGGAGAAAGAAGTGGTGGAAGTCTATTTGGCATTAATGCTAAAGGGATCAAGGGATATGGGGAAAAAGCGGGAATAGGGCACTGAGTTAGACGATCAGCCATGAAGCCATGATCATTTTGAATGGCGGAGCAGGCCCGCAGGGCCGAATGGCCTACTCTTGCTCCTATTTTCTACGCTTCTATGTTTCTATATCATATCAATAATCTAGATTCTGAAGGCCTGTTCACAGTGCAACATGCTTTTTTTTGCACATGATGTTTCAAATTCATTCTGGGGGCTAAATTGGGCCACGTAGTGCACGTTCTGTAGGCGCTACGCGGACACCTTAGCCCTGAAAATGGCCTCCGAGATGCGCGTCCACACCTCCAATGTGATTTGTGCAGGACGCCATCTTGGTAAAGGCGTTTGCGCATGCGCACCTAACAGATGCCGACAGCGTGTAAACTAAAGAGATTATGACATTACTCAGTGTGGAAAACAGATTTGAAGCAGCCAGCTTCAGTCAACGCACTGTCCTAACCTCGCACAGCTGAACAGGAGTTAAAAGACATGAAGGAACCCCCACCAACGCTATTTAAAGGGATTATGCAGGAGTTACAGGTTAGTTGCTGGATTAGTTATTCTGGCTGCTGGTACAATTGTGGGTGTTTGTGGAAATTTCGTATACTTGGATAATGTTGCAATATTATATAGAGAGTGGTCTGGGTGGTTGTGCAGTACTGTTAGTGGCATTTAAAATAGTGTGCTGACCAAAGTTGCTGCCAGACATGGGTGGCCTGTTAGGGCTTCCTCTGGGAATTGAACATGACAGGGAGCATGCAGAGAGGCCATGCAGAGCAGGACAAGCTGCAAGGAGAGGGAGGAGGAGGAGGAGCAGGGCACTCAGCAGGAGGCCATATCCAACCCAGGCTTTCAGGGACCAATTCTCTTACCTCAACTTCAGCGATGACCAGTGCATCCAATGGCTGTCGTTCATGAAAGAGGTCGTGACTGAGATTTGTCAACTGCTGCAGCCACAACTGCAGCCTCAAAGCAGGGCAAGAACAGCATTGCCTGTGGCTGTCAAGCTAACTATGGCGCTTAATTTATGAGGCTCTGGCTCCTTTCAGGCTTCTGCTGGCAATATAAGCAACATCTCGCAGTTTGCAGTGCACTGCAGTATAGGAGAGGTCACTGAGGCTCTGTACGCACTCAGAAACAGATTCATCACATTCCCCCTAGACAAAGCATGAGCAAGCACGAGGGTTTGCTCATATTGCAGGCTTCCCCATGGTGCGGGGCACATTGCCATGCATGTTCCACATCTAACTCGGCCGTATTCATGATCAGAAAGGGATTTCATTCCCTCAATATGCAGCTGGCGTGCGACCATATGTAGCGCATCATGCAAGTCGATGCCCGCTATCCTGACAGCCGTCATGATTCCTTCATTCTGCGGCAGTCCAACATACCACCTCCCTGGAGTACTGCGTACAATTCTGGTGCCCTTATTCAAGGAAGGACCTGCTTGCATTGGAGGCAGTTCAGAGAAGGTTCACTAGGTTGATTCCGGGTATGGAAGGTTTGTCTTATGAGGAAAGATTGAACAGGTTGGGTCTATACTCATTGGAGTTTAGAAGAATGAGAGGAGATCTTATTGAAACTTACAAGATTCTGAGGGGACTCGATAAGATAGATGCCGAGAGGATGTTACCCCTCATGGGGGAATCTAAAACTAGGGGGCATAGTCTCAGAATAAGGGGTCACCTGTTTAAAACGGAAATGAGGAGGAATTTCTTCTCCCAGAGGGTCATGAATCTTTGGAATTCTTTACCCCAAAAAGCTGTGGAGGCTGAGTCATTGAATACATTCAAGGCTGAGTTAGACAAATTTTTGATCAGCAAGGGAGTCAAAGGATATGGGAAAAGAGCGGGAAAGTGGATTGAGGTAAAAATCAGATCAGCCATGATCTCATTAAATGGCGGAGTAGGGCCGAGGGGCCGAATGGCCTACTCCTGCTCCTATCTCTCATGGTCTTATGGTCTTATTTCAACCAGCACGGCAAGTCAAAGACTGGCTACTGGGCGACCAGGGTTATTCCCTTATGAAGTGGCTCATGACTCCGGTCTGGAATGCACGCACACGTGCACATACAAAGAGAGCCATGCTGCCACCCAGAACATCATCGAGCACACCATTGGCGTCCTCAAGTATTGCGTCCGCTGCCTGGACCACTCTGGAGGAGCCCTGCAGTACTCAGCTCAGCGGGTATCAAGATTTGTCGTTGAATGCTGCACAACCTCGCTATTATGAGGGAACGGTCCTTGCCACCACCTATCCGGCGAGAACCTGAGCCAGAGGCAGAGGAAGAGAAGGAAGAGGTGGAGAAAGTGGAGGAGGATGAAGAGATGGAGGAGGAAGTGGAGGAGGAGGAGGAGGAAGTGCAACAGGAAGTGGAGGAAGAGGCAGTGAGGCAAAAAGATAGACAGGCCCTGTCTGCCAGGGCTCTGCGTGATCAGATGATTAATGAGCGATACCAGTAACCTCAACAACACCTCCCCATTCACCAACAGTCCATCAAATCATCCTCCTTATGATTACACATTGCTTCCTCCCTTAGCTCATCATAGAAATAAAAACCACTACCATATGCAAATTCAAATCCAAATTTATAAGTTAACACATGAAATGATTGAAACAACATGAAGATCTCGGTGCGGCACGGACTTGATGGATCAAATGGCCTCCTTCCATGCTGTAACCTTGTAACTTTGCTATGGTTCTATGAGACTGTTCACCCTTGTGCATTCCCTTATTGGCTGTCATTCGTTTGCCTTTTCCTTTCCTAGTGCTCCAGTTGCTGGAGCATGTGTGGTGGAAGGCTGCTGACCTTAAATGGAGGAGAGCGCAGGTGGCAGTGGAGGACAACCTCGAGCAGCTCTGAGCCAGGAGGGCCTGACTTCAGACCTCACCATCTTGGCCTGGGCTGCAGCAGTCTGGCCTGGCTGGCTGACAGGCAACAGCAAGGGCACTGGCAGAGTGGTATGGGTGGAAGCAGGAATGCTGACATCGTGAGAGAGGATAGCAGGTTCGTCTCCCATGACGCCACAGCCACTCTCCCGGGAGGTGCCTCAGCAATCCTGGTGATCTGCTGGAGAACAGATTGCTGGAGTGCTGTGATGCTCTGGAATCTCCGTTCAGGTACCCAGAGCCACGAATACAGCAGTCTGAGCTTCCCAGGAAGCAGTCAGACCTTTGATGGCAGCTGTTTGTGCTGCAATGGAAGCTGTGACATCGGTCATCAGACGCTGCATCATGGTGGGTTCCACAGGTGTGCTGATGGAGGTGACCACCCGTTTCACGTGGGAAAGGATGGGCTCCAAGCTCTGCGTAAAGCCCTGTGCCAAGTTGGAGCTGGACTCCTCCATGCCCCTTGACATTGTGCGCAGGCTTTCTGGCAGGCTTTCCAGTGCACCAAGTATTTGGCTGTGTACACCATCAGCCGTCATCTGTAGCCTAGCCCATTGAAGTCATCATCTGATTCCTCAGCAGCAGAACTAGTGTGCAATCTCGGCCTCTGACAAGCTGGCACCTGTGGTATCCACTCCCCCCGCCCCGGCACCTGCTCACTTGTGCCTGGTGTCTCACCACGTGCAGATCCCTCCTCTATCCTAGCCTCTAAAGTACATGCAGTGGCAGTATCTAAACTGGTGGATGGGAGTGTAAGATCGAGTGACGATGTACTAGCATCATCACTGTTATCTTCCCCTGCCTCCTCTGACGGTGCCGGTCCCAGTTCTTGGGTATCTAAAATGACAAAGGGACACAGGTTATGTTGTGATGAAGGGAGAGGAATGAGTAAGGCATGTTTGCTGACACCATCTGCAGCATGCGAGTCAAAAAAGATTGTGGGCTGAGGGAGAAGTGGGAAGTGAGAAGGAGGATTAGGTATGCAGAGACCCTCATCATCGATCCCTCCAGCACCGCCAGTGCCCACGGCCTCAGCGACGGCCCACCCAATGATCGACAGGACTGTCTCCTCTGTGGGGGTGAGGACGTGTAGGTGTGCCTGCCCTCCCCCAGTTCTTTCCTGCTGCCTGTCGTTATGCGCCACCTTCTTCTGCAAGAGGGAAGTGTGTCAGTGAGTGTCCTGCAAGATGTTTGGGTGATGTGGCTGCCATGGTTGCAAAGCTGCCAGTGTGTGTGAGCTGTGAGTTGTGGGTGTGTGGCTTGCAAGTGTGGTAATGTGTGAGGGTGAGATGCAGCATCTGATTCATCGGGTTGCGTACTGATTGAAAGAGTTTGTTGGTAGGTGGGTGATGGGGGGTGTAATGCGTGGAGCAGTGGATGAGGCTAGTGGTGCAATTGGTAGGATATGCCACTTGACAGTTGAACTCACTCATGTTTACCACTCGTGTCAAATCAGTGAACTTCTTCCTGCACTGTATTCATGTAAGGAATCTTACAACACCAGGTTATAGTTCAACAGTTTTATTTGAAAATCACAAGCTTTCGGAGGCTTTCTCCTTCGTCAGGTGAAGACACTTCACCTGACGAAGGAGAAAGCCTCCGAAAGCTTGTGATTTTCAAATAAAACTATTGGACTATAACCTGGTGTTGTAAGATTCCTTACATTTGTCAACCCCAGTCCATCACCGGCATCTCCACATCACTGTATTCATGTGCGTGGTGCGATGCTACTGGCATTTACCTTGTCCGCTACTTCCTCCCACTGCCTCTTCAGCATGTGTCTGAAGCGCCTTCTGCCCCCTTGCAGATAAAGGATGCCCCTCTGTGCATCCACCTCTTGCACCAAGGTTTCTAATGTGTCATTCGAGAACCTTGGTGCACGTTTTCTCGCAGGCGCAGCCATTCCTCACTTTCCTGTGGCACAGAGTTAGTTGACAAATGAATTCCAGCTCTCCCTGCAGCCACAGTGCACCTCCCCTTTAAGAGGTACAGGCTGCCTTTAAGTAGTGCTAGCCACTTCGGATATCAGGGCCCCCTGCTGGTGCGATCAGCCAATCAACAGTGCAGGTAGCGCTGGCTGCACGCAGAAATCATGGAGATCATCAGGCAGCACGAATGTTACGAGCTGCCTGCATCTGAACCAATGGGCACGGGTTAATCACGCACGGCGATCCCAGCGACTGTTTTCAGGGGTTAACCTATTTAATCCCCATTGGCTTTGAACTTTTGAGTCATTTGCAATGTTTGTAAAGTTGTAAGTCAAATTGCTTTTAATGGCTGTAACAGACTGCTAGCTTTATTTCCAAAACTACAATTGGATTAATCATTTTTGTTTTTAAAGATTACTAATGAATTAAAAATATATATAACTAAATGAACCATAATATTTTCCAGTATTTTCCCATTATAGTATCTGCCAGCATAAGTTTATCGAAGATCTGCTCAATTCTTTTTGCAGTAAATGATGTGGGTAATTTAATTCTGGATTTTTCACTGGATAATAGGTTACTGAATGATTTTACAAGAAGTTCACACCCAAACTTTGTGCTTATGTCTTATTGCGAAGTAGATGGATATTGAGTCATGGAGGTAGCACAGTGTACGTTAATGAAGGGAAAAATATAATAGCCCTCATCATCACACCACTTTACTTTACTTTAAATAATTATTTTTCCTCATAGACATGACTGGGATCATTTTCTTGGTAGGCCAGGACTCCAGCTAAATGTTTGCAATATTTTTCCCACCAATTTAGTCCTCGACACTCTTCTCCTGAAGACGTTGGATACGTCAATATCGCCTCGTTTATGCTCAAAAATGGGACGGTAGAGGCAGAAAGAATGTTCCTCCCTCCCATGTGCAGCTGCTTTTACAGCTGGTTGAACTTTCTGGGGATACTAATCCTGACGGCTGGAGCTGCGGTGTGGGAGCCTCACAAACAAATTCAAATTATGGTCAAGTGCTGTCATTACAATGCTGGCACCATTTTCTGACCTCACCATCAAGTGTCACTTGCTGTGCCCACCCACCAACCATGGGCGTTACAAGTCCCGAGGAGGCCATTTCAAATGCTATTTAAAGGGATTTTCAGCTGCTTAGGTAAAGCTGTTTAGTGTTTTTTGAGACTTTTTCTTGCAGTAGCTTGTGAGTTTTTTTACCTTAAAGGATTGGAAAGTGCTTGTAGTTGCTACCGTAGGCTCTGAACTTTAAGGGGCTTCTGGCATTGCAGTTAATAGGAATCCTTCTAGGAATCACACTGAGAGGAGGAGAAAGAAGAGAAGGAAGAAGAGGACGGAGCAAACAGAGCTGCAGCTGCCGGCAGACCAGCAGAGTTTATAGCCCAGGACAACATATCTCTGAGGAGCACTGCATCAGAAGGCTTCGATTCTCTAGGGAGGTGGTAACAGAGTTGTGACCTGTCCTGCAAGAAGACCTGCAACCAACTGCTGCAGCTGGCGCAGCATTGCCTGTTGCAGTCAAGGTCACTGCAGCTTATTCTAAGCTGCCATAAGGAAGATGAGCAACACCAGTATTGTATTAAACAGGTGACTGGTGCTTTGTGTGCTACAGCAATCACATTGATCCCTTTCTCCATGGACATCTGGAAGCAGCAGGATAGGACTCTGGGGTTTGCATAGATTGCAGGATTCCCCCGAGTCCAGGGTGTCATTAATTGCACTCACATAGACCTGCAGGCTCCTTCACACAGCACGACTGCCTTCATGAATCACAGGGCTTCAATTCTATGAATGTGCAACTGGTGCCATGCTGCTTTTATATTGCGTCAATCATCCATTACCCCACTGTTGGCCCCTGCACAACAAGGATGCATGAAGACAAGGGCTATCCGCTACACATTGGGCCTATGACTCCTCTCAGGAACCCATGCTCAGCTGCAGAACCCTTCTACAAGCAGATCCTTAGGTCAACTAAAGCAAACCATTGGAGTCGTTAAACAATGATTCAGATGGCTGGACAGGCCTGGTGGCTTCCTGCCATACAACTCTGCAACGTGGACAACACATGGAACCATAATTGGACCTTCAGCATGATTAGGGAGAGGACATAGAGGATGGTGAAGAAGGGGGAGGGGACCAACAGTTGTCTGCAGCCGGAACACATTGAAGAGAACTTCACCTGAACAATCCATGCTCCCCTGCATCAACAGTCATGTATTCAACAGTTCCAGTCCTTCCTAAAGTAAACAGCATCTGCCAAAAGACTAAAATTGATATTCATGTGAACTACTAACACTGCAGGATCACCTGTTACTACAGCAGCATTCTGCACCCAAAGATTTCAACTAGCATTATAGCTTTATTAGCTTACACAAATACCTACACACTAATTTTAACCCTGGTATGAGCCCCTACTTCCTAACTGAAATGCTTTTTAATTACTCTAGTGCTTTCACAAGGTACTCCCTCAGAGATTGCAACATAGCTGTGGCTCATTCAAAGGGCTATGATTTATGGTCAGTGATTTCCAGGAGAGGGTTCAACTGCGGACTGTAACAACTCAGCATTTGCCAGGGCATTCAGACCCAGCTAGCTTCTAGGCATGAAGGCAGGCATTGATTCAGGAGGTCACAAGGCTACAGAAGTATTGTTGTCATGAAGGATGGCTACATGTTCCATTCCTGTTGCACGACTGCCCCTCCTGCTAAGCAGGCTGTTGACACCTGCTAACAGTGTTAACACCTCTATCATAAAGAAAGGATCCTCAAAGATATAAAAAATGTTTGATAATTCTTTTGCTATTTGGGCTCATCTAATTTGCAGGAGAGCAAACTCCAGGATAGACTGAAGACTCTATCCATTTGCTCTTTCAGCCTGTTTAGGTAGTGGAATGATACAACTTTTGAAGAAATCTCTAGAATGGGGCTTGAACCCACAAAGTTCTGACTCAAAGGCAAGAATCCTCCCACTGAGCCAAGGCTGACTCCGTAGATTAGTCCAGAAGCTGCATTCTATCATTTGAACATGGTATTTGAAAGTACAGAATGCTGATTGGATGGGTGCTGTGCTTTGAAAGTTAACTGACCAAAATCAGGCCCCTGAATGAAGGCATCCTCAGGGGATACTCTTGACTTGTGAGATGCTCTGTTAACCGATCAGCCTTATTTTTGTCTAATTAACGATAGTGGAGGGCTTCCTCCAGCTGAACAGGTGACTCAGTGTTAACACCGCCATCATAAAGAAAGGATCCTCCAAGGTATAAAAAATGTCTGCCACTTTTTTTCGCTATTTGGGGAGGTTAAAAAGCAAGAAGTGGGCGCATCCCAATCAGGTTACATGCAAGTGATGTGATGTGATGTGCTTCACATCACTGCTTTGTGTATTTGTCAAATCTTTTTGTTTGCTTCCAAACACTTTCCCATAAAGCTGGCAGCCGTTTAACTGTGACTGAACAGCAGTAAGGAGCTTCCCCGCATACAAGGGCAGGGAATTGAATGTTAGCCGTTTGATTACACGGTTTGATCTGCCTCCTTTGTTTACCCAGGAACATGTTCGTTGGTCAATTTGCGCATAGCGTGACTATAGTACAATGCAGTAAGGGAAGCCGATGTTAAGAATATTTTTTCCAAGAATACTAGCTCAGCATGCCTTGGGTGTGTGCAGAGGCATATAAGAAAATATTAAAATGGTCCTTTGAGTTTTTAAGAAATGGAAATTTTTCTTTGTTGCGTCGAATCTGTAACAACATTTTACATTTCTAAAGCTGAAAATGATCAGAAATGCAGAGATTCAGGCAACATTTATTGGTTTACAGGCTTCTTAGGATAAAGTATTGCTGGCATTGTGCTTGTGTATATTTATTTTGCTTTTGAAGCTATTGCAGTCCCCAAGGGAAATGACACAATGTGAAATGCAGCAGATGTTCTGTTCTGACAGGATTACTTTGAATTCTTTTGGGACTCAATGGTACTCAAATTAATTTCACCTTTTCAGTACTGAGAGATATTTTCATCTTTCAAAAGCTGCATCTTTATTCCTTCGTATATGTAAAGCTGAATTCATCCACATTTCTAATAATTAAGGTTGAAAAGTTATATTAAAAAGTGTACAGAATTTTAAATGTTCTTTTATTTTTTTGTATTTTTTTGGAATTGGCTGGAATATTATAATCTTGCACAATCCAGACAATTCTTACCAAAAGTAATATTGTAAACGTTAGCATTTTCCCTCATAAATAGAAAAATCCAAGAATATTCTGAGAAATTAAAATCAGTAGAGTTTAATAAAGTTACCAATATGTTTCTTAATTATGGAAAGGCAAAGATTAAAATTCTAATTTTTAAAGTTTATTTCCTACTGTTCCCATTACAGCTATGTAATTCTATGGGAAAAGATTTCTTCTGTTTGCTATTTGTAGTGAAATCATAAATGTGTGTATAAAGCTCACAATCATAAAGTTTACAATTTTATTCCAGAGAACAGAGGAAATCTTGCTCTGATGCTCTTGGAAAGTTAACTTCTCCTCATATCAAGTCTAAAAACTATGCCATCTGATGAGATGAAAAACAAAAACCTTTTTTCTTCCAAAATGTAATATATTTATAACATATAGCACAGTTATATCTTTTTTCCATTGTAT
This sequence comes from Heptranchias perlo, assembly GCF_035084215.1. Lineage (NCBI taxonomy): Eukaryota > Metazoa > Chordata > Chondrichthyes > Hexanchiformes > Hexanchidae > Heptranchias > Heptranchias perlo. Next base: position 73,361,880 of record NC_090326.1, on the reverse strand, counting down.
ATTATTGTGACTGTAAACCAATGACTCTTTCATCCATTGCTGAGTGCCAACATTTCATAGTGTAAGATGTATCAGTCGTTATTTCATTGCACTTTCTAGTTTCCTCTCAAATTGCTCCATCCATGCAATGATTGATTGCTCGTCTTCTGATTCTTTTCCCATTGATTCAGGGTTTCCCCAGAACTCTCTCCTCTCTCCCTTTCTGTTATTTCTTCGTATCAATGACCTCTACTATTCCACCCACTCTTTTGCTGGTGATTTCACTCTACATTCATTAACTTGTTCAGATTGCACATCCTCAGTGCCCACATCCTCCAGTCCTCTCACAATGCAATGGCTGAGTCACTGCATTTTGCTCTCCTCCATGCCCTTGAATAGAGCAATGCAAATCATGTTTCTTTCAATTCATCAGACACAGTTGCTTCATGTCTCTCACAAATCTAACCAACAGCTTCCATCCTTAGCCCTTCTTCATCTATTAATATTCTAGGCCTCACTGTCTCCTAAGATCTCAGAAGGAACTCTCACATGTCTTCCATTGCTGAAGCTGCCTCCAAGGAACTTTATTTTTCTCTGATCTACCAAACATTTCTTTTTCCCTGAACATATAGTACCTCACTTTAAAGCTGAAGTTCACACTTTTCACCTGGGGGTCGCTAGATAGCGAACAGGTGCAGGAACTCCACCACTGTCCTCAATACTCTCTCAAGGCCATACATTAAGAAACCCCCAGATCAGTCCAGGTCACAAATGACATCCTCTATGATTGTGACTGTGGTGTACCAACTCTCCTCCCCCTCCTCAACCTCTCTGCAACTTTTGACATGGTTGACCACACCATACTCCTCCAATACTTTTCCTCCATTCTGGGAGGAAGAAATCAATTATCTACATAAGATGCTGCTGAATTATATTTGCAAGGGTCAATTTAGCACAGGTAGATTCATCATTCTCCATTTGAGATACACTACAATGTGGCACTTCTGTGTCTATCAGAGGCTATGATGTGGAGATGCCGGTGATGGACTGGGGTTGACAAATGTAAAGAATCTTACAACACCAGGTTATAGTCCAACAATTTTATTTGAAAATCACAAGCTTTCGGAGGCTTTCTCCTTCGTCAGGTGAATGTGACACTCACCTGACGAAGGAGAAAGCCTCCGAAAGCTTGTGATTTTCAAATAAAATTGTTGGACTATAACCTGGTGTTGTAAGATTCTTTACATTTATCAGAGGCTAGAGGATTCTGTTTCATATGTAAAAGAGGATAACGAAGTAACACACAAGCGACAAAGAATACATGGTTTGTACAAAAACGGATAGATATGGAAATTACCTGCAAAGAAATAGTAGACAAACTAAGGGCATTAAAAAGACTAAGGACATTCATCCCTGATGGACTTTATACCAGAGTATCGAAGGAGGTGGAACATTAAATCGGCCACATCTTGAAGGATATCTTAAAGAAATCACTAAAGCGGTGCCAATTTATAAAAATGGACATAAGGATAACCCAGGGAACTATAGACCGTTGAGCTTTACATCAGTACTTGAAAGATTAATTAAATGTACCCTGAAAGTGAGAATAGTGAAGCATCAGGAAAAACACAGAATGAAAAAAAGTAGCCAGCAGGTAATAGATCAATGTCGACATGTATAACCCCCAGCAATGGAAAGGTTTTCCAAATGTGTGAATGGACCAGGTCCCAAAATGTCCTTAAAGCAGTGGCATTCCTTAATTAGCATTGTTTCAGGTAAAACAGTTAATATTGTAATTACACTATTAATATTTTCAAATCAAACACCTATATAATTAATTAATAAAATCAAATGGAATGGTGCTCCTGTATTGTGAGCCAGGCATGTTATTTCTATGTGACTGAGTGAAGCAGATTTGCAGCTGCACGTTCTCAGGCCCTGTAGTCTGACCCCCATTTCACAGGGTGCCCATGGAGCAACAATAATTGTGATAAACTCACCGCTGTGTCTGTCACTTCAGTTGATCCGGAGGCAGACTGAACAAGCTTGACCAGAGAGTAACCAGAAAAAATTGAAAGAAAGGTTGGAAGGAACTATATATAAAAAAAAGAAATACAACTTTAACATTATTTAAGGTAATGGTATAAATATCACAGTATCGTGTTATCATAGTAGGTACAGCACAAGAGGAGGCCATTCAGCCCATCGTATCTGTGCCGGCTCTTTGAAAGAGCTATCCAATTAGTCCCATTCCCCTGCTCTTTCCCCATAGCCCTGTAAATTTTTTCCCATCAAGTATTTATCCAATTCCATTTTGAAAGTTATTATTGAATCTGCCTCCACCACCCTTGCAGGCAGTGCATTCCAGATCATTACAACTCGCTGGGTAAAAAAAGGATACCTCGAGTCACCTCTGGCTCTTTTGCCAATCACCTTAAATCTGTGTCCTCTGGTTACCAACTCCTCTGCCACTGGAAACAGTTTCTCCTTATTTACTCTGTCAAAACCGTTCATGATTTTGAAAACCTCTATCAAATCTCAGCTTAACCTTCTCTGTTCTAAGGAGAACATCCTCAGCTTCTCCAGTCTCTCCACATAACTAAAGTCCCTCATCCCTGGCACCATTCTAGTAAATCTCTTCTGCACCCTCTCTAAGGCCTTGACATCCTTCCTAAAGTGTGGTGCCCAGAATTGAACACAATACTCCAGCTGAGGCCTAACATTTTATAAAGGTTTAGCATAACTTCGTTGCTTTTGTACTCTATGCCTCCAATAATAAAGCCCAGGATCCCGTATGCTTTTTAAACAGCTTTCTCAACTTGTCCTGCCGACTTCAAAGATTTGAGCACATACACACCCAAGTCTCTTTGTTCTTACACTCCCTTTACAATTATACCATTTAGTTTACATTGCCTCTCCTCATTCTTCCTACCAAAATGTATCACTTCGCACTTCTCTGCATTAAATTTCGTCTGCCTATTTCACCAGTGTGTCTATATCCTCCTGAAGTCTGTTACTATCCTCCACATTGTTTGCTACATTTCCGAGTTTCGTACCATCTGCAAATTTTGAAATTATACCCTGTATACCCAAATCTAGGTCATTAATATATATCAAAATATGGTCTCAATACTGACCCCTGGGGAACGCCACTGTTTACTTCATTCCAGTCTGAAAAACAACCGTTCACCAGTACTCTCTGCTATCTGAATCTTAGCCAATTTTGTATCCACGCTACCACTGTCCCTTTAATCCCATGAGCTTTAATTTTGCTAACAAGTTTATTATGTGGTACTTTATCAAATGCCTTTTGAAAGTTCATATACACAACATCAACTGTACTACCCTCATCAACCCTCTCTGTTATTTCATCAAAGAACTCAATCAAATTAGTCAAACACAATTTTCCCTTAACAGATTCGTGCTGACTTTCATTTATTAGCCCATATTTTTCCAAGTGCCAATTAATTTTGTCCCGGATTATTGTCTCTAAAAGTTCCCCCACCACCGACATTAGGCTGACTGGCCTGTAATTGCTGGGTTTATCCCTCTCCCCTTTTTTGAACAGGGTGTAACATTTGCAATCCTCCAGTCCTCTGGCACCACCCCATATCTGAGGATTGGAGGATATATGTGACAGTGTTTTCAGAAGAAAATAGGTTTTGGTGAAAAATTAAGAAATCATTCTTTCCCCAGTAATTCCCCTTCGGAGACATCCATCGGTACAGCATGTGGCATCATGACCCCTACATTTGTACAGATGCAGTCAATGGCTAATTGATGAATTGTTGGAGTACTCTGGCATGAAGCAAAATCCTTCCCAACTAACTGACTGACATAAGAAATGTAGTCATCTATTTAATTTTTAAAAATAGGTATGATAGTGTTTTTCAAAACCCGTGCAGTAGGGTCGGACCTTGACAAAAAATGCAGCACTAACTCAGTGTCTTTGATATGGCTGCCAATTGTGCAATGATCTGCGTGATGTGCATTTTCTGCAAAAAGCAATGCTTTATTAATTTTCCCATTCAAGCAGGAGTAATTATTGCACAAAGCAACAGTGTGCGTTTGCCAAACACCTGGGCTCCGTTCTCCCTTTTGGGGCAGCATGATGTGTATTGTTTCATCGGCTGTTATGAGGCAAATGCTACATGTGTGTCAGGTCAAGGAGACAGAACTTTTCCACTCAAACATCCATTTTAACAGCACCTTGATTCAGAGAGCAAAGTCACAGAAAGTTCATACCCTGAAAGACTAGCCTGTGTGGTTTTCAATATATGGAAACATTTTGTTCCATGGTTGACGGACATTGTCGCAGACAAATGTTTCCCATTTCATTTGATATTTTTAGGGGATTCCGTTATAAGAGCATAAGAACTTAAGAAATAGGAGCAGGAGTGGGCCTTACGGCCCTTCAAGCCTGTTCCGCAATCAATCAGATCATGGCTGATCTTCAAGCTCAACTCCACTTTCCCGCCGGATCCCCATATCCCTTAATTCCCTTAGAGTCCAAAAATCTATCAATCTCAGTCTTGAATATACTCAACAACTGAGCATCCACAGCCTCTGGGGTAGAGAATTCCAAATATTTACAACCCTCTGAGTGAAGAAATCTTGCCTCATTTCAGTCCAAAATGGCCGACCCTTTATCCTGAGACTATGAGCCCTAGTTCTAGACTCTCCAGCCAGGGGAAACAGCCTCACATCAACTACCCTGTCAAGCCATATTAGAATCTTATATGTTTCATTGAGGTCACCTCTCATTCTTTTAAACTCCAGAGAGTATAGGCCCATTCTACTTAATCTCTCCTCATAGGACAACCACCTCATCCCAGGAACCAATAGAGTGAACATTCGTTGCACTGCCTCTAAAGTATATCCTTCCTTAGGTAAGCAGACCAAAACTGTACACAATACTCCAGGTGTGGTCTCACCAAAGCCATGTACAATTGCAGCAAGATTTCCTTACTTTTGTACTCCAACCCCATTGCAATAAAGGCCAACGTACCATTTGCCTTCCTAATTGCTTGCTGTACCTGCATGTTAACTTTCTGTGTTTCGTGTACAAGGACACCCAAATCCCTCAGAACACCAACATTTAATAGTTTCTCACCACTTAAAAAATATTCTGATTTTCTATTCTTCCTATCAAAGTGAATAACCTCACATTTCATCACATTATACTCCATCTGCCACCTTCTTGCCTGCTCACTTAACCTGTCCATATCACTTTGCAGACTCTTTGTGTGCTCCTCACAGTTTTGGTCTCCTTATCTAAGGAAGGAAATACTTGCCTTAGAGGCGGTGCAACGAAGGTTCACTAGATTAATTCCTGGGATGAGAGGGTTGTCCTATGAGGAGAGGTTGAGTAGAATGGGCCTATACTTTTTGGAGTTTAGAAGAATGAGAGGTGATCTCATTGAAACATACAAGATTCTGAGGGGGCTTGACAGGGTAGATGCTGAGAGGCTGTTTCCCCTGGCTGGAGAGTGTAGAACCAAGGAGCATAGTTTCAGGATAAGGGGTCGGCCATTTAACACTGAGATGAGGAGGAATTTCTTCACTCAGAGGTTGTGATTCTTTGGACTTCTCTATCCCAGAGGGCTGTGGATGCTGAGTCGTTGAGTATATTCAAGGCTGAGATCGATAGATTTTTGGACCCTAGGGGAATCAAGGGATATGGGGATCGGGCGGGAAAGTGGGGTTGAGGTCGAAGATCAGCCATGATCTTATTGAATGGCGGAGCAGGCTCCAGGGGCCATATGGCCTACTCCTGCTTCTATTTCTTATGTTCTTATGGACAAGGCCAAAGGCTGAGGCTCTTCCATCACTGTATCCTGGGTCCCCCTACCTGCCTGACTCGCAGTCACATCCTCCTGACCCTGACCACTGACCAAATCTAAACTACTACCTAACCTAAGGGGTGTGACTGCCTCCTGGAACGAAGTGTCTGGGTAACTCTCCCCCTCCCTGATGCACTCCATGTCTGTAGCTTGGACTCCAGCTCAACAACCCTGGGCCGAAGTTCCTCAAGGTGCTTCCTTAAGATCGGAGAGAGCAGGAGTGGGCCTGGGTGTGAGAGACGAGAGGCCCCACACATAAAGCAGGAGCGGAGAGAGCAGGAGTGGACTTGGGTGTGAGAGGCGAGAGGCCCCACACATAGGGCCCGATATTAGGAGGGAGGCCGGTTGCCAGTGGGAGGTCGACTGGGCGTGTAGGTAACCCACCCAGTAAAATCGGTGGGTTCCCCACCCGATCGTAAGTAAATTAAAGCCACTTACCTTCCTTCCGGGTTTCGCGCTGGAAAGCTGCGCAGTGGGCGGACTGCGTACCCGCATCATAGGCTGTCAGCTGGAGGAGCCCTATTTAAAGGGGCAGTCCTCCACTGACTGATGCTGCAGAAATGAGCCAAAATTACAGTATGGAGCAGCCCAAGGGGAAGGCTGCTCCCAAGTTTAATGATGCCTCACTCTAGGTCCTACTGGATGGGGTGAGGAGGAGGGGGAGGACAGAGATCATCCCCCCGGCGGGTGGGAGGACGTGGCCTGCCTCTGCCACCACGATGGCCTGGCTCGAGGTGGCAGAGGAGGTCACCTGCACCACCAACATATCACACACCTGCATACAGTGCAGGAGGCGCTTCAGTGACCGAAGTAGGTCAGCCGAAGAGAATACACTTACTCATTCCCCTACACTCCATCTGCCACATCACCCCCCTCACCCCACATCTCCTTCTGCACTGCCAACACTACTCTATCACATCACCCCTCACACCCACTCAAAGCTCATCCTCATCTTACCTGCACTTACTCACCTCGCCAGTACTCATCCCACCACTACCACTCAACCCAATCCTCATACAATCTCATGGCTCTATCTCATACTCACCCTCTGATGCATCTCTTTCAAGGTCAGCCTCACCCCAGCTGCCATTACCTGTGCTGCAGCCACAGGGCATGCATCACATATGTGTAGTAGGAAGCGTAGGGCAAACGTGTCATGAGCTTGAAGGGGATGCACAAGGGTGTTTGAGGGTTTGTCATGGTTTTTACTTGTATTTTCTGATCAACTCACATTACATATATTGTCACCACTACTGCCACGTCTCGGCCATTCTTGACTGGCTTGTGCAATAATGCCCTTTCATGAGGTTCTCCATGAACACCCTTGATGCCACCCATTGGGTCACCCTACAGTGGGTGTATGTGTAGTTGCACGACTACTTTGTGCAGGTGCCTGTTGCGCAGCACTGTGTTGTGTAGCTCCACGTGGCGGAGGTGGACGGCGTGCCTGGCGAGGCTGGTGATGTTGGTCGTCCTCCAATAGAGTGATGAATGCAGCAATGAAACCCCCTCCCACCCCATCCTGATGGTGTGAGTGTGAGGGGGTCCACAAAGTAGATAAATGTATTTGGACAGCAGAGTTTAGGGGATGATTTAATAATTTGGAGTGTGGAGACAACGGTGTGGCAGCAAAACTTTGTCTGAGGTGACAGAGTGCCCTGCTGCAATGAATGAGGGTTTACCACACACCTGTTAAATGGACCTTTGCAGCTGCCACTGGCTGCTGGCTGCAACATGTCTGTTTAAACAGGGATTGTTTCCCCCAGCATGAGAAACAAGCTCTGGGTAGTCCAAAATCCGTATCCTCCTAAAATGTCCAACTAATGAGGTCTGTAACCGACCTCAAGTACCCAGATAATGATCTTAAGTGGGATCCCACCGGCTTTGATTGCCGATGGGAGTCCCGAATGCGGGGGCTACGCGCGCACCGATTCGCGTCATTGGGGAACCCAGAAGTGGGCGGGTTGGAGCCGGGCTCCGGACCCGCTCCAGGAATCCCCAATTTTAGGAGCCCCCCCCGCCACGAACGCACCCGCTTGGCCAGCCGAAAATTGACCCCATAAAGCGGGAGTGGAGAGAGCAGGAGAGGAGCTGGGTGTGAGAGGCGAGAGGCCCCACACATAAAGTGGGAGCAGAGAGAGCAGGAGAGGACCTGGGTGTGAGAGGCGAGAGGCTCCACACATAAAGTGGGAGCAGAGAGAGCAGGAGAGGTCCTGGGTGTGAGAGATGAGAGGCCCCACGCATAAAGCCGGAGCGGAGAGATCAGGAGAGGACCTGGGTGTGAGAGATGAGAGGCCCCACACATAAAATGGGAGCAGAGAAAGCAGGAGAGGTCCTGGAAATCAAATAAAAAGTCAAAAAGTGACATCGCAGGACAGGAGATTGGCTGGTGAGTATTACTGTTTTTTTTGCTCTCTAAGCTAGGGTAGTGTTTAAACTAAGAACTGGGAAACTATAACTTGCTATTACTTGATTAAATTAATAACTTAAAGTAAATACACTAATTAGTTAATAAAACTAAAATTATCGAGTGAATAAAAACTTCAACTAATTAAATATATAAAACAAGGTTAGATGGGGATGGCAGGGCAGGTGTTCTGATGTAACTGCAGCATGTGGGAGATTATGGAGAGCAGCGAGTTCCCAGACAACCACATCTCCGCTCCCACTTTATGTGTGGGGCCTCTCGCCTCTCATACCCAGGTCCTCTCCTGATCTCTCCCCTCCCGCTTTATGTGTGGGGCCTCTCGCCTCTCATACCCAGGTCCTCTCCTGATCTCTCCCTTCCCGCTTTATGTGTGGGGCCTCTCGCCTCTCACACCTTGTTATCCTCTGTTACAACCATTTAACACTTAGAATGAACTCTCATTGAAAATAATTTACAGAAAGCAATGCCCCAAAAACTATTTGGGTTCATGTGTCTTAAGGTCTGATCTTATCCAACCGCCCACCCCCCCACCACCCCTGCCCGGTGGGAATGGTGCAGGTGATGGGTTAAAACGGCAGGGGGGAGGGATTTATGCTGCATTCTCGATGCATTCCCACCACCTCCCCACCTTAACATGGCTGAATTCAGGCACATGAAGACAACATTGGGATGTGCACGCCATTTTAAATGCAGGCCCAACTAAGGCCTGCACAGTCTTGAACCTGTCGGCAAATGCTGGTAGCACCCTGGCCACAGGAAGCCCAGGTAAGTAAATTTGCTTTTACATTTCATGCATTCCTTCTGGGCCAAGATGTGCAGGAATGCTCCTTCTTCCAATCTTGGGCCTCCGCTGCCCCAAGCTTCTCCCCTCCCCCAATTGTGAACATTACCGAACACCCCAACCCCCCGCCTCATTTACTTTGCTGGGGACTGTTTCTTTGGGTCCCTGGTGGTGGCCTAACCCCATGATCATTTTAACTCCCACCTGCCAAGATTGACACCATCACTGCTCGCATTCGGCGGGAGTCAGAGTCGGGGTATTCAAATAAGGCCCAGGAGCTAAAGACACCAAGTGCTTTGGTCCCCACACTCCCGATTCCATCCCAAGTTAAAATTGGGGCTTTAGTGTTTTCTCAAACTAATTTAGTTTAATTCTAATTCAGTGACACAACAGGGTAATACTTACTCAGTATTAAGTGATTGGAATGGATAGGTTACCTCGTCAGAGAGGAACAATTGTTTGATCACTCATTTGCTGGAAGCAATGCTGCTATTTAATGAATACTTTCCCAACAATATCACATCATTTCACTTTACGTACAAATAAATATCATGTGAATGTGATACCTTTATCAACCTGAAAAAAATTCTAATCAACACGTGTTTTTCTCCCTTTAAGGATGCAATCGCATAATTGGCAGATTCTTGGCTTGGGATTTGGCAAGCTATCTTTTTTGGAATATTTGTCTTTTGAACAAGATAGGATGTGGCATTTATACAATAGGCTGGTCTAAAGAAATCACACACAAGTAATATCAGGTCTGTTCACTGAATATTGTATCCAGTGGCTCCACTTTGTGTTTCTCTGTCTAAGATTTATATTACAGATATCGCAATTTTTAAAAAATATTTGGGATGGATTTTTTCCCCCACAGAGATAGATATGTGGCTTGGAGATCCAGTTCTTATAGTTAATGCCATGTCGATTATTCTCGTTAAAAAAAACTGGATGAATATTTAATTAGGAATGAGTTGAGGGTCAGACGATAAATACAGACAGAGGTAATCAAATGTGCCGATTGCTTCTGAGCTGCTGAGATCATAAAAGTGTAATACCAAAGAAAACAGCTGATCTTTATTTGTATTTATCCTTCTAACTTTTAGTTCTTATTTATTTTATCTGCAAAAGAAACAATTGCGGGACATAAAAGATAGAGGCCTGGAAATTCCGTTGAGTTTCTCCCAGTCCCCACTGTGCTGGTGCAACATCTAAAGAACAGCATAAACAGCCATTTTCAGAGGTTTACGTTGTTCTTCCTTAGGTTCTGCCCATTGAAATTACAATGGAAGATGGGAACCCCTCCCCCCTCGGAATTTCATTTTCGATCATAGAATGTAGGATGGAAGGTTAAATAGATATGCTGGAAGATTTCCCTATGGAAGCAAGGAGAAACTTTATAAAGGGGAGATTAAATGGTTTGGCCTGAGTCCCTGATAGAATGGATTCTACATGATCTATAGATGGAATGAGCTTGATGGACTGAATTGTTTTACAGCTGGCAGAAAATAAAGGGAAATGAGATGGAGAGGCTCACCACCAGATCCCTGCCCCTAACAGCACCACCAGGAATTTTTCTCCTCCTCCCAGCTGGTAGATTGGCTTGCCGTCCAATTACTGTCCCTCCCCGCTTCATTTAAATAGTGGCAAGGGTTGGGAAATTGGCCAATTTCGTTGCTCCCCACCTCAACTACCGCTAATCTCAGGGGCCACCAGGAGGGTGCTACACCCTAACGCATTGGCGGCAAACCTGTTCTTGGCAATGTTGGAGGGAGAGGGCCCCTCTCCCTCTCTTCACCCCATTTATCTGGAGCTGGATGGCCCATAGCTCAGTAAGAACTTAAAAAAAAAATTGGGGGCATTTCTGCCCCCCTTTTAAAATTTCCTCCTCCTCCTCGAGGCTCTGCCGAGGGTTTTCAGGTGTAGCACCACCTAATTTTCCTAGGCAGCAGTAGCACACTCCTCTGTGTGGCAGGCTTCCAGCCGGAAGCCATCACTGCATACTTAATGACCCCACCGATCCAGGAATATGGGTAGGGGGTCAGGCTGGGGTCAAGGCTGTGGACAGAAGTCTTGGCCCACCCAACCCCTTCCTCTGGTAGCGAACCCATCCAGGAGGATGTAGTTTGTCAGTGTGAGTTGGTTTTGCATCTGTTGTGCTTAATGGTGTGTTGATTCTGAGAGTATAAGTGTAGGTCTGCATAGGTGTGTTTGCTGAGATTGTCAGTGTGTTGTGTGCAATGGGTTTATGTGAGAGCAAGTTTTCAAAGGGATGATTTCATGCCACTGAGAATTGAAGGGCTTTGAATGTGTAGAATGTGTTTGGAGAATGTGAACATTTCTCTTCTGGATGATTTACCTCATGAGAGATTTGGCTTTTAGGAGGAATTTACAGGTTGGATAGTGCAATGTGGACATACGTGTTTAAAGGGATGAGAAGGGAGAAAGTTTAAGGAGGGAGACTTTTATAGCTGAAAGTATGGACTTGTGATTTGTAATTTACAGGGTAGATTTCTTGCACTTCTCACTATTGTTGAAAGATGTTAATTGTAGGGAAATACAGATTGTAGGAGGCATCAATCATGGGAGTGGGATGCGGGACGGAGGCATCGATCTTTTGAGGCTGATCCTACAACTTTGAACAGCCAGAATAATTTAAGGAAATTAACTCTAAGCAGCCAGAATAATCTGAGGAACTCCTGCTGTGATGTCCAGGGGCTGAGATGGTTGGCCTCTAACAACCACAACCATCTTCCTTTGTGCCAGGTATGACTCCAGTCACTGAAGAGTTTTCCCCCTGATTCCCATTGACTTCAGTTTTTCTAGGACTCCTTGGTGCCATATTTGGTTGAATGCTGCTTTGATGTGAAAGGCAGTCACTCTCTCCTCATCTCTGGAATTCAGCTCTTTTGTCCATGTTTGGACCAAGGCTGTGATGTGTTGAAATGAATTCACATGCAAGAAACTGCCTGTTGTCGCAACTGAGCTACATATTTAGCGAATGGAAGCCTTTGTGATCCATATAAATATGGAGGTTTGCAATTGGGTCACACAAAACCACATGGGTGCAATCAGTCCTGGAATTTAGGATGGGTGATGTCATTCCATCCTAACTCCATCTGCCACTAGGGGGCTCTTCTTCAGCTTGCCCTGGAGCTTCACGGAATTTACACCAGGGTGTTTCTGCAACAAAAATTCCTGCCCCCGCAAACGTGCAGTGCTGACTTACTGCAGGAAAATCATGTCTCACGAATTTGATTGAGTTTTTTGAAGGGGTAACCAAGAAGATAGATGAGGGCTGTGCAGTAGACGTGGTCTACATGGACTTCAGCAAAGCCTTTGACAAGGTACCGCATGGTAGGTTGTTACATAAGGTTAAATCTCATGGGATCCAAGGTGAGGTAGCCAATTGGATACAAAATTGGCTTGACGACAGAAGACAGAGGGTGGTTGTAGAGGGTTGTTTTTCAAACTGGATGCCTGTGTCCAGCGGTGTGCCTCAGGGATTGGTGCTGGGTCCGCTGTTATTTGTTATTTATATTAATGATTTGGATGAGAATTTAGGAGGCATGGTTAGTAAGTTTGCAGATGACACCAAGATTGGTGGCATTGTGGACAGTGAAGAAGGTTATCTAGGATTGCAACGGGATCTTGATAAATTGGGCCAGTGGGCCGATGAATGGCAGATGGAGTTTAATTTAGATAAATGTGAGGTGATGCATTTTGGTAGATCGAATCGGGCCAGGACCTACTCCGTTAATGGTAGGGCGTTGGGGAGAGTTATAGAACAAAGAGATCTAGGAGTACAGATTCATAGCTCCTTGAAAGTGGAGTCACAGGTGGATAGGGTGGTGAAGAAGGCATTCGGCATGCTTGGTTTCATTGGTCAGAACATTGAATGCAGGAGTTGAGATGTCTTGTTGAAGTTGTACAGGGCATTGGTGAGGCCACACTTGGAATACTGTGTACAGTTCTGGTCACCCTATTATAGAAAGGATATTATTAAACTAGAAAGAGTGCAGAAAAGATTTACTAGGATGCTACCGGGACTTGATGGTTTGACTTATAGGGAGAGGTTAGACAGACTGGGACTTTTTTCCCTGGAGAGTAGGAGGTTAAGGGGTGATCTTATAGAAGTCTATAAAATAATGAGGGCCATAGATAAGGTCGATAGTCAAAATCTTTTCCCAAAGGTAGGGGAGTCTATAACGAGGGGGCATAGATTTAAGGTGAGAGGGGAGAGATACAAAAGGGTCCAGAGGGGCAATTTTTTCACTCAAAGGGTGGTGAGTGTCTGGAACGAGCTGCCAGAGGCAGTAGTAGAGGTGGGTACAATTTTGTCTTTTAAAAAGCATTTGGACAGTTACATGGGTAAGATGGGTATAGAGGGATATGGGCCAAGTGCAGGAAATTGGGACTAGCTTAGTGGTATAAACTGGGCGACATGGACATGTTGGGCCGAAGGGCCTGTTTCCATGTTGTAACTTCTATGATTCTATGATTCTCCAATCCAAGAATTTTGGGGTCAATGTCTACCCAAAACATTAAGCTGGTATTTCTTTTTGTCACATGCTGAAGCACCTGCTGTGTATTTCCGGCATTTTTTGTTTTTACGTCACAATATGGTATTAGCAGTTTGTCTTTAGCAGCAGAAAATCTATTATACAGTATATAAGATAGAAACTAATGACAGATTTTCACAATACTTTAATTTTTCAGTCCCTAAACAATCACATTCTGGGTTAATATCAAACACAAAGTAAGACTGTAACTGGGACGTGCGGATTCATCTTCAAAACAAGATTAATTGCTGTTCTCTCTGAATCTTATTTTATTTTTTCCCCAGGAAATATAATGATTTTCTTCTGAGGCATCATAAAACATAATTTAGAGCTGTCAGAATAGTGCTTTTGGGATCTAAACACATACCCTTCAATATATAATGTCTCTGCTCCTGAGTGCTCTATATTTCTCGTCTTACTGAATTATCCATTATTTATTTGGTGATTCATGTGTTTGGTTTATTCAACCAAACATAAAACATTTTGACTGACTTTTCACAGCTTTGAAAATCAGCATATTATATAAGGGTAGTATTGTGAATTCCATGCTGTTGTTCACCAGACTGTATCCTTCCACCACGAAGAGCTTCCTCAAAATCCACCTTTTCACCCAGCTTTTTGTCCCTCCCCTATCTCCTTCCCTCGTCTTGTTTGCGCGCCTGATGTCTCTATAAAGTGCTTTGGGATCTTTTATGAAAAGCATTATAAATATGCAAGTTGTGTTTCGCTCTCCATTTTACTGTTAGTGTTAAATGTACCGTGCTTTCCAAATCTTCTTGTGACTGATGCAAATACTTCATCATGCATTTTGCAATCATTCTACGCTCTTGTCTTCCATGATTAAACAGCAAGTTGAGTTAAAAATCTTTTATTTTTGTGAAGTAAGCTGAGTAATGAAGGGCTCACGGTGCACCACATTCAGATTAATAGAAAGGTGTGAAAGCAGACAATATTTTTCAAAGCTTAATGCACACAAATAAATCTTGTAACCTTCATATAGAGTAGTGCAGATTCACCGTTTAAATCTTCCAAACGTTTACATTTATTCAAGGTTAAATAATTGGAAATAATGAGGCAGTTGTTAAGTATTGTATTTATTCAATATCCTTCCAGGATTGATAGGTTTTGTGCCTTTGAGGTACTCTGAATTGGACGTTTGGTGGTTATTTAAGGCCCCTGATATCCCATTCCTCCTGCTCCACCAGCGAAGGAGTGGCGGAGCAGACCCTAAATCAGCACCAAATTATGGGAACATGATCATTTGAATATGCGGGACGAGTGCATCAGCAGCGTCCACCCTGATAGAGGAGCAGAATGTCAAAGCAGTGCCGTGCTGTTCCAACAGTGGAGTGAAGGCTTGGGAAGGGCCTAATAGAAAAGGTATGAAATCTTAAGCTCCTCACGGAACTTTTGAGGGATCTTTTGTAGATAATTAATCCCCTCTGCAACCGATTACCTTGTGCGTCACAAGCTCCAGGTCTTTCCAAAAGCCTCAGCTGGTGTTACACCAGTTTGTGAGAGTTCGGCTCAGGCCTTATAAAGGCATACTGGGCGGAATTCCTGGAACAACCTGGGAACTCCTCCGGACAGGCTCACTCGATGTTGGGGACGGGGGCTGGGGAGGGGGGAGTGGTGCAGGAGATTCGGCTGTGGCCTCCAGACTGCAAAATAGCAAACCAGAAAAATTGTAGCAGAATTGCAATGGAACTAGGTTCTGCCTCATTTCATTGTCCCCGACCGAAGATCTTCCTGGACTCAGCCTCGGTTCAACCGGAATATCGGGGCCAAAATGATTTAGCTGAGATGGTATTCAGTAATGTGACATGACTTTAAAATAAGCCCAGATAACTCACCAGAAAAATAAAACTCATGGTCCTGAAATTCCATGACCTTGCCAGTGATCTCCTGTCACAACTTCCAGGGGGAAGGCAGATTTAAAGGATAAAGTGCCAAAAAGCTGATGCAATCGATCACAGCGCATATTCGAAGGTGCTTTTATTAAAAAAATGTTGTTTTTACATTTATCCAGTAGAACAGCTGGTCGTATTACTTCGCAGCAGGCCTCTGAAGTGCCTGGACTATCTCCTTGGCCTCCGCTGGCCTAAAATATGCAAAGTGACCTGACCCTGAAGAATCATCTGGGGTTGGGAGTACATACACGGGGCGCACAACTCCTGGCCCATTGAGGAAGCTATTTAATTAAACTTAATACTTAAATGATTCTGAGGTCATAAGATCAACTGGGATCAGTGGTGCATCTCTGTGGCAATGGAAGTCCCTCCCTATTGGAGATATGCCCCAATTCTGTCAAAGTAGAAAATGTAGGCCATAATTCCTATTGAAATGTGGTGGCAGAGAATTTTGTGTATCGACTTCTATCACAGAAGCAAAGAGATTCTTCCTAAAGACATAGCTAATCTGAAGCCAATCGTTAATTTACGTTATTCTATCCAAAGTCTATAAAAGCAAAATATAAAACCGAAATTTTCACTATTTGACACATGACAGAGCTCAGCTTTCATCACAGTGGTGATATGGTAAGAAGGCATGTTCAGCACTCCGATTTCCCTGCCAGTGCAATGTGGAGGCAATAACCTGGAGTGGAAATTTCTTTAGGCCCATAAAACCAATTCATTTTACTGCAGTGAAATTATTTTATAGAAACAAATCATACACATGTTACATTATGTAATCATTGTAGGCTCAATAGGCAAATCTGTTTGACAGATATATATTTCATAGAATCATAGAAGTTACAACATGGAAACAGGCCCTTCGGCCCAACATGTCCATGTCGCCCAGTTTATACCACTAAGCTAGTCCCAATTGCCTGCACTTGGCCCATATCCCTCGATACCCATCTTCCCCATGTAACTGTCCAAATGCTTTTTAAAAGACAAAATTGTACCCGCCTCTACTACTGCCTCTGGCAGCTCGTTCCAGACACTCACCACCCTTTGAGTGAAAAAATTGCCCCTCTGGATCCTTTTGTATCTCTCCCCTCTCACCTTAAATCTGTGCCCCCTCGTTATAGACTCCCCTACCTTTGGGAAAAGATTTTGACTATCGACCTTATCTATGCCCCTCATTATTTTATAGACTTCTATAAGATCACCCCTTAACCTCCTACTCTCCAGGGAATAAAGTCCCAGTCTGTCTAACCTCTCCCTGTAAGTCAAACCATCAAGTCCCGGTAGCATCCTAGTAAATCTTTTCTGCACTCTTTCTAGTTTAATAATATCCTTTCTATAATAGGGTGACCAGAACTGTACACAGTACTCCAAGTGTGGCCTCACCAATGCCCTGTACAACTTCAACAAGACATCCCAACTCCTGCATTCAATGTTCTGACCAATGAAACCAAGCATGCTGAATGCCTTCTTCACCACCCTATCCACCTGTGACTCCACTTTCAAGGAGCTATGAATCTGTACTCCTAGATCTCTTTGTTCTATAACTCTCCCCAACGCCCTACCATTAACGGAGTAGGTCCTGGCCCGATTCGATCTACCAAAATGCATCACCTCACATTTATCTAAATTAAACTCCATCTGCCATTCATCGGCCCACTGGCCCAATTTATCAAGATCCCGTTGCAATCCTAGATAACCTTCTTCACTGTCCACAATGCCACCAATCTTGGTGTCATCTGCAAACTTACTAACCATGCCTCCTAAATTCTCATCCAAATCATTAATATAAATAACAAATAACAGCGGACCCAGCACCGATCCCTGAGGCACACCGCTGGACACAGGCATCCAGTTTGAAAAACAACCCTCGACAACCACCCTCTGTCTTCTGTCGTCAAGCCAATTTTGTATCCAATTGGCTACCTCACCTTGGATCCCATGAGATTTAACCTTATGTAACAACCTACCATGCGGTACCTTGTCAAATGCTTTGCTGAAGTCCATGTAGACCACGTCTACTGCACAGCCCTCATCTATCTTCTTGGTTATTTATGCCTTTAAAAAGCCATTGATGGACACTCTCTGTATGAGATGTATGTTCTAGATCTCGCGGGTGATTCTAGTTATCTTTACAACAAAATTATGCTTTCAATTGTAAACTTCATTATTTTGTAAAGCTGCAGTGTATCATGGAAAAATTAGTCTTTCAATGCTTTTCAGAATAGCTGCCTAATATAATCATAATTTTAGTTCAAAATTAAGATGCATTAATATGACAAGAAATCAGTTCCTAGCATTTTTATAGCAGGTTTGGTCTACTCTAAATAGTGCATGAATGACTTGATGGTCTCTAAGTCTAATAATGTTTTAAAACATATCCATAAAAACTAATAACTTAAATTCTAGAAGTTGATACATGAATAAGACGCAATGGACTGTCAACGTCTTTGAAGTTTAACTTGGTTCAGTAACCCTTCTGCACCTGTAACTCTTTCTAACTGAACTAGACGATTTTACAATTCATTACACTTTATTGTCGAGACAGATGATGCCAAAAAGTAGTATTCTGAGGTTTAATGCAATTTTCTTACAGCAATTTGAACTCAAATAAAATGTGCACGATTTGTTTAGACATTAACATTTGTTGACAAGATTTTTGCCTACAGAGAGGGTTACAGTTATGTTATATGAGGAAATTCTGGATATGGGAGTTTAGTGGTTTATACTCGTGGCAAGATGTATATCCCATGAGTGATGGTAACCAAATAATACGACTTCTAATAACACACTTTTATAGGCCTTGATTATAAATGGAGATAATCCAGTGGCTTACCATGAGTATTCCATTATGCTGTAAGTATATAATAACTGAGATTTTGTGTTGCTAGCAAAAATGGGATTGTTCTGGTCCTACTCACAGGCACACTCGTGGCCATAGTTCAAAGGCTAAGTCCTGCCCCTTACGTTTAATAGGCTACAGGCATAGGAAAAGCTTGCTCAGAGAGCTTGGCCTGCAGCACTCTTGAATGGGGATTGCAGAATCTAACAAGGGAGCTGCAGCTCACCATAAAAGAAAAAGTTGTGCTGGCAGAAAAGTTGATTAATTGTTCACACAAGCACAGCAGAAACATGTGGGCAACACTTTGATGTTGAAGAGTTGAAGTTCCAGCTGCAGAAGATGCACCATAGGAGGTGTCTTTATTTAAGCCTGAAGGCCATCTTCCTGTGAAAGCATATATGCAAGTTGCCTGGAGGTAGGTCATCAACTGAGTCAATTACCCATCTGCCTTGTACCCATCTGCAAATCGATGTGCTGGTTTCAGTAACAGCAGCAAGGGTAGTGTACTGCTTATTTTTGCAAACATTTCTTACGGAGCACATCAAGTATGCCACCTATGTTGCGAAGTCTCTCACGCTTTGAGATATACCATTATAAGTATTGTTCACAACCATTGCTCTTTTGAACCCCCTCTTTCAATGTGCCTACAATGCATGACACATTTTTCTTGAAGGTAGAGATGGCAGCCAAGGTATAACAATCACATGCTGAGGTGTCCAGGCCATGGTGCTCCTCTTCCGTTAGGGGCTTTCTCAGTGGGATTGGCAGCCATGGATGGAAAATAGGCCTGTTTTCCTAGGAGCCATCCACCCTGTGTTTCTTCTCCTTCAAATAACACAGGCATCATAGATTGCCACACAAATGAATGAATAATGGATGCTTCTTGGATAATAGCCACTAATGGATACAATGACATTTCTGTGATAGACACCATCTGAACATTAATTGGGATCAAACTCTTTCTCTTCATGAAGGCCATAGGGTTTATATGAATTGCCCTGATGCCCACATGGTACTGTGTGTGACCTCTTACATCAGGGGAATCCTGCCACTCAATAAAAATGTGCATGCTGTTCAAATGATGCCTCCTTTGGATGGAAAAATGAGGAATCGTTGCCTCTTGCAAACATAGTGGCTGCCACCTCCCTGATAATTGTATGCACTGCAGATTGAGAGATGTCTTGGGGTGGTCTGGAAGGATGTGGTAACAGAAAGGTTTTATGCTGCAGAAACCTGCACTTCTATGAGAAAAATCATCTCTGATCCAGATGTTGTGTACAGATTATTGCAATGCAGATTGTATAGCCATGTGGCAGCTTGGTTTGTGAAATAGAAGTGGTAAAGACATGTCCAGACACAGGTCCCAGGTTAGTGATCAGTGTCCC
Source organism: Heptranchias perlo (assembly GCF_035084215.1). Taxonomy (NCBI): domain Eukaryota; kingdom Metazoa; phylum Chordata; class Chondrichthyes; order Hexanchiformes; family Hexanchidae; genus Heptranchias; species Heptranchias perlo. The sequence goes on along the minus strand of NC_090326.1, from coordinate 73,342,153 downwards.
CAGAACATCTCAGGAGTAGTTGCACTTGCATTTGTTGGCCCCTCCTCATCCCTATTTAAATTACACAGAACATTTGGAACACCCCCAAAGGAATACCCATCTTCAGTCCTGTATAAGGTGCCGCATCAAAGCCCGTAATGAAGATAATTATTAGCAAGGAAAAGAATCCAAAATGGAGACCTTCTCAAAAAAAACCAACTAATGCACTCTTGGCCTATAGACCCTGTGGCCTTGAAAGGGTGTTCCCCTCACCTACTGTCTTCTAATAGGCCTAAATGCTGATCCACCTGGTTTCTGCTGCTGCTGCTGTTGTTCCTCTTCCTCCTCCAATTCCTCCATCCAAAACAATTAAGCAGGAATGGCATCCTTCATAAGCTGTGAGTGCTTATATAGGGTGAATAAGACAAAACAAAATCAGAAACAAACAATCTCCAAGCTCAAAAATGCCTTGGAAATCCCAAAACACAATAGCACACAGATCCCTATGATCTGAGTGCCTGTAACTAAGTGCTCCGATAAATAATGCTTCCAGTGCCCCTCTGAAACCAATAGATTTTACTCAGTTGGTTCTGTGTTGGGTGGGATGTCCAATTTTTCGAGTTAAAGGAGTGTTGGGGTCCTAATGATATCGTAGGCCCAGATTTTCCTGAGACGCCTGCCTGTGGGCGCCACGGCACCTAAAAAAAGTCTGATGGCAGGCGGGAATTGAGTGGGAACAGGACGGTACGTTTTCGAAGGTGATTTTAACCACATGGCAGCCTCGTTCCAGCCGGGCAGGGTGGGTTAAAATCGTCCACTGTCTTGTACAATACTAAAGAAACTTCAGTCCTTTAACTTATCAACTTCAAAAAAATACCTTGTATACTAAATGTCCTACAGTTGCTTGAAATCTTACAGGACTTATTATATTTTTTATTTCACATGTTTGTTAATTCCAAGAAAGAGCAATATCTGTTTGGCTTATCTGTGAATTAACTCCAGTTATTTGATTTGCCTAAGCAACAATCTATTTAGTAGGCACAGTACTCGAAGTGGGATCAAATGAAGATTGCTTCCATGACTCATTCAGGCACATTCAAAATTAGCAATAGACCAATCAAATAGAAATGCAGAGATTTTTTTAAAAATTGCTACTTGATAAGTAATATCCGAGGTTGTCATTAGCTAAAAACATTTTGTACCCTGTGCATTGGATTGTACATATCATCAAGCTGTCAGTGTGTGTTAAAGTGTTTCAGTACACTGCAGGATGCTCTATAATCAGTGGGAAGCTGTCAGTCGATGTTACGTTTTACTTTACAAAAGTCTCAGTGAAGAGATACTGTAATGACAGAAAAATTGCCAAAGATAATGACCATTTTAAGTGTTGATTGGTGGTTTGTTACATTTATCTAGGAATGTAGCAAGAAGGAAGTGCATGGAATATTCTGGCTCATTAAAAGATGCGTTTTGTTTATTTTACTGCAGTCGTTTGGTAACTTGTGATCCACAAACCAAATTTTAAATAGAAATGGGTTACTTCGCTTGGAATATTTAAGGTCTAGAAATACTTCTGGAAAAGAAGCTATTTTGCTGTTTTGATATATTTTAAGGTACTCAAAACACACAATTCTGGGTTCGTGCTCCTCTCGGTCCCACAAAAACTTTTTCCACTTACTGATGGAACCCTTTCATGGATTGGCTCTTAGAAGCCAAAGAAGCAGGATGCAGGAATGAAGGGTGGCCCTAATACAGGGAAAGGACCACCTGAGAGTAAAACTGACATCTCCTGAAGTACCCTTTGGAATCGAACGTTGTGCATCTGGAACATGTTCAGGTGCTCAAGTCACATTATGGGGTAGATTTCTAATGTAAATGAAAGCTGGGGCATAAAGAACCTAGTGCATATGTGCAGTGGCTGTCAGTGCCATGGGTGCTTCAGGGTATATTACAGTGTACTAGGCAAATGGGGCAGGCTTCAGTGCTCCAAAATATAGGGAGCTAGCACCCAATATGTAGCAGTGCGATAGTCATCAAGCATTGCATCAATGCTCCTCTTGCTCATTTCATTATTGAATACTAGGAGGCTCAGTTCAAATGATGCAAGGCAAATGATTTAAATCTTCTTTCTCTCTCTATGGGACTTTTCACTTTCTCAGGAAATGTCGTTTATCAGTCTGGCCATGAGCTGATGAAACTTCCAGTAGAGACAAGACTGAATGAAGAAATCCCTAGAATTCCCAGTTCAGAGCCATTTAATGTTGGAAGTGAAATACTTGAGCTACAAACTATTTAACTGTCTTTGTACCGCTTTCAAAATAAGAACCCAATATGAAAAGCTAATATTTCAATAAAGAAAGGAGTTAAAATTTTGACATAATACTACCTAGAATCAGTTCAACTAATATTTTTACTCATTGTCTATTTTTCCTCCTGTTATAAAGCCTACATTACAGTAAGGTGGAGATGCCGGTGATGGACTGGGGTTGACAAATGTAAAGAATCTTACAACAAAATTGTTGGACTATAACCTGGTGTTGTAAGATTCTTTACATACATTACTGTATGCAGATCCTAGTTAGCTCTTATGGTGAATGATACAACCAGTAAATAATATTTTGCTGCTCCAATCATGAGTGTAATTACTTCTGAAGAGTGAAAGTATTTTAAGTGTTTTTTCTGTTATTCTATTTTTATTTCACTGTATATTCAATAAAGACAATCTTTTCTAACATCAGGGGATTCGTATCTTGAATTCTGCTGAGTATTGAATCCATTATTTTACCTCAGAAAATGAAAAGTGCCACTCGCAAAATATTCAGAACACAGCTGCTAGGAGCTGTTACTGTCTACACCACAAGCTAGAAAAAAGGAAACAGACTGCTGACCTTCTTGATCGTTTAAAATAAATTATAACTGAGAGTAGAGAAAGAAAGTGCTATCATCAACAACTTAATTTTATATTCTAATAGTTCAAATATTTTAGCAAAGTGTATAACTTGGAAAATTATTCAAACATTTATGGTTTTCAGCATAACCTCTCACTGGAGTTGCAGTTTCTGATAGTCATAATATACTACCTATCCATGGATTGGAATAGATATGAAAAAGATCACTCCATCTCTTGGTATGATTTCCTTTGGCAACTCCACAATGCAGAGCGTAGCGGAGTTGTCCTATATTCCAAGCACTGGGAGACAACTTCCCATTGGAAAGACTTAGAATCCAATAACTTCAAAGTCCTTCAGGGTTCTATTGTCAGTGCAGTGAACAGGATTCAAGCATCAATTTTTGGTGCATTATTCTCCTGATTGGTCACTTTGAGTATTCAAAAAGCAAAATCAGACCATTACCATGCTGTATCCCTCTTTGCTATTAATAGTAACAAACCCCCTTGTTTTACTTTCCATCCGGAGTTATTGCCTCCTGAAGAAGAGTGTTCCTGAGTGGAGGTTAAGGAAATGTCAGTTGTTGACTGAAGAGCATTTGAACAATGATCTCATGGGTTCTGCGATGCAAAGGAGCAGCAGAGTCAGGGCTGATGGCAGAGTCCAATTCCCTCCTTTACAGCAACATTAGAGAGGGCTTCTTAACACCACAGAGCAGCCTGGAGTGAGTAACAGCTGCAGGAATCAATCTTTATGTCCTAAAGAACACAGGAGTCCTAAAGGCCTGGAGGCAGGTCATCACCTCCAACGTGCAGGCTTTAACTAGTGGCATTCGACCTTGGGTGGTAGAATGGACAGAACAATACCTACCAGAGTCCAAGATCTCCAGGGTTTGCAGGATATTCTGGACACTCCATCCCAGGGATTGAGATATTTGTACTTCCATATGGTCTGCTTTCCTACAGATCACTGGCAACCAATATCCTGATCCCATGCCTAATGGGAAAGCAGGAGATGGTGCCAAAGATGTTGCCTTCCCTCAGGACAGCAGCACCAGAGAGTTCTCTGCTCAGTACCCTCAGATGCCTTCACAGGTGGAAGAAAGTCAGCAGGGCAAGGCTCTGGAGATTCCAAGCCCAGAGAAGCAGTCTGTCACAAGTCCATCCCAGGACTCAGTGATCCTGAGGACCTCTGTCCCAAGAGACTCAGTTATATAAAGCAGCTGTCCACAACTCAGACCCCAGACGGCACAAGAAGTGTTAGAATAGAACTGAGGAAAAATCATAACGTTACAAGGGCTGTGCACAGTGGTGATTCTAGTTGACTTGTCAGTTATAACGTTCCAGAAACCTTACATGATTGCTGTTGTCACAAATACGATGTTCATGATTTTTCAATTGAACATAAGAACATAAGAAATGGGAGCAGGAGTAGGCCAGTCGGCCCCTCGAGCCTGCTCCGCCATTCAATAAGATCATGACTGATCTGATCCTAACCTCAAATCTAAATTCATGTCCAATTTCCTGCCCGCTCCCCGTAACCACCAATTCCCTTTACTTCTAGGAAAATGTCTATTTCTGTTTTAAATTTATTTAATGACGTAGCTTCCACAGCTTCCTGGGGCAGCAAATTCCACAGACCTACTACCCTCTGAGTGAAGAAGTTTCTCCTCATCTCAGTTTTGAAAGAGCAGCCCCTTATTCTAAGATTATGACCCCTCGTTCTAGTTTCACCCATCCTTACCGCATCCACCCGATCAAGCCCCTTCACAATCTTATATGTTTCAATAAGATCGCCTCTCATTCTTCTGAACTCCAATGAGTAGAGTCCCAATCTACTCAACCTCTCCTCGTATGTCCGCCCCCTCATCCCCGGGATTAACCGAGTGAACCTTCTTTGTACTGCCTCGAGAGCAAGTACGTCTTTTCTTAAGTATGGACACCAAAACTGTATGCAGTATTCCAGGTGCGGTCCCACCAATACCTTATATAACTGCAGCAATACCTCCCTGTTTTTATATTCTATCCCCCTAGCAATAAAAGCCAACATTCCGTTGGCCTTCTTGATCACCTGCTGCACCTGCATACTAACTTTTTGATCTTGCACTAGGACCCCCAGATCCCTTTGTACTGCAGTACTTTCCAGTTTCTCGCCATTAAGATAATAACTTGCTCTCTGATTTTTCCTGCCAAAGTGCATAACCTCACATTTTCCAATATTGTATTGCATCTGCCAAATCTCCACCCACTCACCCAGCCTGTATATCCCCTTGTAGGTTTTTTTATGTCCTCCTCACTCTCTACTTTCCCTCCCATCTTTGTATCATCTGCAAACTTTGATATGTTCACTCCAAATCATTAATATAGATTGTAAAGAGTTGGGGACCCAGCACCGACCCCTGCGGAACATCACTGGCTACCGGTTGCCAGTCCGAGAATGAACCATTTATCCCAACTCTCTGCTTCCTGTTAGATAACCAATCCTCCATCCATGCCAGAATATTACCCCCAATCCAGTGATTCTTTATCTTGAACAATAATCTTTTATGTGGCACCTTGTCGAATGCCTTCTGGAAGTCTAAATACACTACGTCCACTGGTTCCCCTTTATCCACCCTGTACGTTATGTCCTCAAAGAACTCAAGCAAATTTGTCAGACATGACTTCCCCTTCGTAAAGCTATGCTGACTTTGTCCTATTAAATTATGTTTATCCAAATGTTCCACTACTGTCACCTTAATAGACTCCAAAATTTCACCCAACACAGATGTTAGGCTAACTGGTCTATAATTTCCAGCCTTCTGCCTACTTCCCTTTTTAAATAAGGGTGTTACATTAGCAGTTTTCCAATCTGCCAGGAACTTTGCCGAGTCCAGAGAATTTTGGAAAATTATTACCAAAGCATCCACAATCCCTACTGCCACTTCCCTCAAGACCCTAGGATGTAAGCCATCAGGTCCAGGGGATTTATCCGCCTTGAGTCCCATTAATTTACTGAGTACCAACTCCTTAGTGATTTTAATCGTATTTAGCTCCTCCCCCCCTAGAGCCCCCTGTTTGTCCAGTGTTGGGATATTCTTAGTGTCCTCTACCGTAAAGACTGAAACAAAATATTTGTTCAGCATTTTTGCCTTCTCCATGTTTCCCACCATTAATTTCTCGGTCTCATCCTCTAAGGGACCTACGTTTGCCTTAGCCACCCTTTTTCTTTTTATATAACTGTAGAAACTCTTACTATCTGTTTTTATATTTTTTGCTAATTTATTTTCATAATCTATCTTCCCTTTCTTAATCAATCCTTTAGTTACTTTTTGCTGTCATTTGAAGACTTCCCAATCTTCTATCCTCCCACTAAGTTTGGCTACCTTATATGTCCTTGTTTTTAGTCGGATACTAGCCTTAATTTCTTTACTTAGCCACGGATGGCTGTCTTTTCTTTTACACCCTTTTTTCCCCTCAGTGGAATATTTTTTTTAGAAAGTTGTAAAATAACTCCCCAAATGAACACCACTGTTCATGTACCGTCTTACCCTTTAATCTATTTTCCCAGTCCACTTTAATCAATTCCGCTCTCATACCATCATAGTCTCCTTTATTCAAGCTCAGTACACTTGTTTGAGAACCAACCTTCTCACCCTCTAATTGGATATGGAATGTAACCATGTTATGGTCACTCATTCCAAGGGGATCCTTCACAAGGACATTATTAATTAATCCTGGCTCATTACACAGGACCAGATCCAAGGTTGCTTGCCCCCTTATCGGATCAGTTACATACTGCTCAAGAAATCCATCCCTAATACACTCAATAAACTCTTCCTCAAGGCTGCCCTGCCCAATTTGATTTGTCCAGTTAATATGATAGTTAAAATCCCCCATAATTATAACTGTTCCCTTATTACATGCCCCGACTATTTCCTGATGAATACTTCTTCCAGCAGAGTTGCAACTATTAGGAGGCCTATATACTACGCCCACGAGTGTTTTTTTCCCCCTTATCTCTGCCCAAACTGTTTCATTATCCTGATCCATTGTCCCAATATCATTTCTCTGCATTACAGTGATTCCTTCCCTTGTTAACATAGCCACCCCAGCTCCCCTTCCTTCCTGCCTGTCCTTCCTGATTGGGAATTAAATATGCCAGGGTATTTAACAGTCGTTGTCACCCTGCAGCCATGTTTCTGTAATGGCCACAAGATCATACCATACGTAGTTATTTGTGCCGTTAACTCGTCCATTTTGTTACGAATGCTACGTGCATTCAGATAAAGAACTTTCAAATATGTTTTGTGACACTTAGTTCCTGCTTTTTCCTTTTTTAACACTTTACCTATTACTCCATACCTTCTGTCCCTTCCTAACACACTTTCTTCTGTCTCCCTGCTCAGGTTCCCAACCCCCTGCCACAGCTTTGATGCTGGGTTAATCACCTTACACCTTCTAGTTTTTATTTTATCTGTCGTGCCTAAAGTACACTTTCTTTCCGCTGCTCTACGCTTTTCCCTTTCACTTGTTCTTGAACAACTGTTTGTACTGTAGATTTCCCCTGGGTCTTCCCCACTCAACTTTATTCCCTTCTGACTCCCCACTCAGGTTCCCATCCCCCTGCCACTCTAGTTTAAACCTTCCCCAACAGCACTAGCAAACACCCCCGCGAGGACATTGGTCCCGGTCCTGCTCGGGTGTAACCCGTCACGCTTGTACAGGTCCCACCTTCCCCAGAACTGGGCCCAATGTCCCAGGAATCTAAATCCCTCCCACTACACCATCACTGCAGCCACACATTCATCCTGTCTATTCTCCTGTTCCTATACTCACTAGCACGTGGCACCGGTAGTAATCCTGAGATCACTACCTTTGAAGTCCTGCTTTTTAATTTATCTCCTAACTCCTTAAATTCACCTTGCAGGACCCCATCCTTTTTTTACCTATGTCATTGGTACCATGACAACTGGCTGTTCACCCTCCAGAATGCCCTGCAGCCGCTCCGTGACATCCTTGACCCTAGCACCAGGGAGGCAACATACCATCCCGGAGTCACGTTTGCAGCCGCAGAAACGCCTATCTGTTTCCCTTACAATTGAATCCCCTATCACTGTAGCCCTGCCACTCTTCTTTCTCCCCTCCTGTGCAGCAGAGCCACCCGTGGTGCCCCGAACCTGGCTCTTGCTGCTTTCCCCTGATAAGCCATCTCCCCCAACAGTATCTAAAGCAGAATATCTGTTTGAGAGGGAGATGGCCCCAGGGGACTCCTGCTCTACCTGCCTAGTCCTTTTCTCTGCCTGGCGGTCACCCATTTCCTTTCTACCTGCGTAATCTTTACCTGCGGTGTGACCACGTCACTGAACGCACTATCCACGATAGTCTCAGCATCGTGGATGCTCCACAGTGAATCCACCCGCAGCTCCAGCTCCAAAAGACGGTTAGCCAGTAGCTGCAGCTGGATACACTTCCTTCACACATGGTTGCCAGGGACACTGGGAGTGTCCATGACTTCCCACATAGTGCAGGAGGAGCATATCACGGGTGCGAGCTCTGCTGCCATGACTTGCCTTAGACTCTCAGACTCTCCTCCCACTCTAGGTCTCCCCTTTTATACTGTGCTCACCTCTCTGACTCTCCTGTCTCACCTGTGACATCACACAGTAGTTGTCTCTTGTTGCAGGTCTTTTGCTGCTTTTATTCCCCAATCTCAGTCTTCTACTCTCAGGTCCACTGCCGCTCTGCGGAATAAGTTCAGAAAAGCAAGGCAAAGCAGCACCTCCTTCCCCCACTGCACCGAACTCCCACACGTACCAAACTCTCAGCAGCTCACACTGTGTTGTCCGCACTGACAGGCCCCTGTATTTCTACAGTTTGTGACTCAGATGAGTCAGGCCTGCCCCACCTTCAAGTACCAGTTTAATCTAGCTAACCAATTAACTTGCTACAGCAGCTCTCTCTGCTGAAGCCTGACAGAAACTTAAAAATTTAAACTTTTAAATTGAACTTAAACAGTTGAAAGCAATTGAACTTAAACAGTTGAAGCAATAGGCACTAGATTTAAAGAGATTAACCCTTAAACTCCCACACGTACCAAACTCTCAGCAGCTCACCATGTTTTGTCCGCATAACATAAAGTTACATGGGAATTGAAAAAGATGTTTGTAGACTTGGAACCGTCATGGGGCTTTTGCTTTTAATGATGAATAGAGTGTTCTGAACGATTGTACATTTAAATTACGTGGAGCATCCTGGTTATGACATATGATGTATAACTCAGGGGGAGAGGTAGAGATTGCGGGGGGGAGAGATTGTGTGTGGGGGGGTGAAATCGTGCTGGAGGGGCGGTCTGAATATTGCGGGGGAGGGGCGGCTGATTGTGGGGATGTCTGGAGATCGCAGGGGGTGGCCGAACGTGGGGAGGGAGAGATCGCGGCAGAAGATCTGCTTGAACGCCATTAAATTTAAATGGCTGCCAAAATCTGAGGAACGCAGCCACATTCAAATATTAAAATCACTGACCCGCCTCTCCAGAGCGGGTTACTCGGATGCCCCCTAACCCACCGCGGTAAAACTGGAAGTAGGTGCGTTCACGGCGGGTTGGGGTTGGGTTTCACATATTTAACAATTTAAACCCCCCCACTGACCATCTCCCACCCATCGTAGGGGGCATTAAAATTCCACCATGCAGTAGGCCCCATTTGTTTCTCTATTCTGCAGTTAGCTCTGCTATTTTTGACCTGGGAATATTCAATACTGATATTGGATGACAAATGTGAAAAAAAGTGATGGGCCAAATGACATCCTCTTGTGTTCCCTAGGACTGACATCCTTCACCATGGTGAGCACAAAATACACATAACAAATGAAAGTCATCTGTTACCCAAGGGCAGACTCCAAAAGCTCCTTGGAGTTCATAAACACAATTAAAATAATAAAGATGAAGTTCAAGAAAGTTAAACCACTCTGAAAAGCCTTAGTGCCTGATAGTGTAAATATTCAGGTTCTCAATCCCTTCTGAGGTTTGCCACTTCTCTTGTCTATCTAGTTCAACTGTTCTTCCGTCTAAGTTGAAAGCAGTTTACAAGGAATCAATATCAAAATCCAACAGCTACAAACCAATATCACTGCTGCTGAGCAGGTCAACGGTCATGGAAATGTTGGGAATAAGAAGCTATTACATCTCATTGAAATAACCGGCATCAGATCAAAGTGATCAACTTGTGATGTTTCTCCATTTCAAGCATGAAGTAGCTCACAACATTTATAGACATTCAATGGAGCAGATTGTATAATAGCTTTTAAAATTAAACTGATCAAATATTTGTAAACGACAAATTTAAAAGGGTATGGGGAAAGGACAGGGGAATGAGACTAAATGGATATATCTTTCAGAGAGATGTTGCAGCTGTGATGGGCCAAATGACATCCTCTTGTGTTTCAAAGTTGTAAGGGCCCGAAATTCTGATTAAGTCCAATGGCACAACTTGGGTGGATAACCTGATGGGGACCGAAATTTGGGGCATTCCAAGTGCCTCTTTAAATTACCAGGGGAGGGGGGGGGGCATGCGTGAGTCTTCTGCTCACGCCCTACTACACCGAAAGGACATGTTTAGGGCGGTCTGGAGTTACCACAGGAATTCTGACAAGTATGGCCTTTCTAAGGCCTCAACGGAACTCTTGCAGGTGAGAGCTATCATGAGTTTCTGGGAGACCCTGGAAAGGCCCCAGATTCTTCACAGACACAGGTAATCAATCCCAGAGGAGACTTGGTTCCACTAAAATTGACACATAAATGGTTTCCATTTCAATTTAAATGCCCCTGCAATTTGTCTAGGTTGCCTGACATAAGCAGACTTACAGGCCACTATACAACATTTCAGGCTCTATGATTCTACGTGATGAACTACATACATGATTTATTGATAAGATACAATTCCAAATATCTTGAAAAAAGTGAGGTTGCAGTGAGAAGATGTCACTCAGGGACACAGACTGTGCAATATGGCTGCAATTCTGATTAAAGCACGATTTTACTGCATTCCTCACATGTACACTAACATTTACAGTTTTCAGGTAAAAACCTAACTGTAGATTAAAACTTTTTCACATCTTCAATTAAAACTTTTATTCATTCATTTTTGCCGTGTTAAATTTGCAGTGTTTTTTTTCCATCTTTGACAAGGCTCATGGATACAGTTGAGAAATTTACTTGAGTTCCCTAAACAGAGCGAACTATTCATTAGCCTGCATAAGTATATACATTACTGACTTTTAGTCTATGGATTATTGTCCATCACTTCTCTCATTACAACATACTTTTGGTTAGCTTCTTCAGCATGTTATTGAGGTGTGATCGATGTCTTTTGAACTGTTACTTTAGACTTTTATTGGCTGTAGCAAAATTTAGATGTTAAGCAGGATAGGAATCCCAATTTATAATTGAAGGATATGTTGACGGGGTTAAGTGAATCAGGGCTGGAGGAGGCTTGTGTGGAGCATAAACACCGGCATGGACCAATTGGGCTGAATGGCCTGCTTCTGGCTGTACATTCTATGCAATAATTCTTAACTCCTGAGTATTGAGTTAATCCTTTAAATGAAAATCGAAGAAGTTTGACCTGTTTCCCTGAGAGCTCAATAAGGCCTACAGTCCAGAAAAGTTCCAGGTTCGATTGCTAGTCTGTGCTGATTTAGCTGATCTCAGCCAGGGTTGCTATAATTGGCCTCTGTGGCCTTGCATTAGGTTCCTGATTATTAGCCAACGCCACTGGCTGATGATGCGCATGTGTACACGTTAGGTCAGGACAGGTTTGGGTTTGGCCATCAGGCCGCACCAACCATACTCAGAGGATGTACACCCGGCATTAATGGAACTAAACATCAGGAAGGAATCAGTGATTTCAGGAGAAGGAAAGAAGTGAGAAATTTGGTGAGAAGAAAAATGTTTCACCCATTTTAGTATTGTTTGAAGCTTTTCTTTGTAGTGGGAGTTTTTGTTGTGGTGTTAGTTTGTGAATTTTGCTACTTTGATATTACATGTTTCTGTCACTCTCAAGGTTTGTGGCATTAAAGAGCTTCTTTATATGCTGAGTATTGTTCATGGTTTTTTTGTCTATAATGTACTGTTGGAAACAGAATATTTCTAAACATTTTATTGTGGTATCTTTGCCTTCAGCAGCTAAAGCACAATTCAAATGAATAAAGATTACTTTCAGATGCCTGGAAATTCAGCCACGTAGTGCCCGTATTTCGGGCGTTAAACAGCCTCCTAAGCCTCGTGAACATTTTAACTACAGAATAATGTATTTAAATTAGGGTCCTGCGCACCTTGCAGGGCCCGTTTCCGATTTGAGAACGCCCCAGTGCTTCACTCGTCACGTGCTGAACTCACACAACACAACGTGCCGCTAACAGGCAGGAAAGCCCCCAAACTTACCTGAATGCTGCTATGCCCCTGCCGATCGCCACGGCAACCCTTACCCCCCACCGGGATACCGATTCCTCCCCGAGATCTGATTCCAACCCCCCCCTCACCCACCCCCAGCTTCTGATCTCCCTCCCCGGCCTCCATTTCTCCCCTACCCCTGGCCTTCACACACGCAAAATATGAAATCTGAAATGTGTGGTTCAAAAGAGAGTTTTTACTCTGGACTCCACATGCCCATGAGTAAATCTGTATTAATTACACAAATTAAAGCACACAAACTAGAACCAGAGCAGAATTAGCATTAGCTCAATATAATTGCTGAGCAAGTAAGACATTACAAGAAGCTTTATGACTAGTCTAAAGAACTAATCCGAGGTTTTCTTATTGTATTTGTTCCAACAGCAATTTAAAATGACCTTTCCTTTTAAAATATTGTAAAAAGGATGGTGAATGGATTTGCAATTGCCCATTTTTGAGTGCCTCATTACATTCTTAACATTTTTTTAAGCAACATTGGCAATTTGTTGGTGAGGAATAAAAAACTACAAAATAAATACTTGCACTTCTAGGTGATGGTAACTGCAATTTCTTCTAAATATTGGAGATTTATTTCTGTCTGGGTCTAATTGCAAAGACAAAGTTAAATTCGTTTTTGTGCTGATGCTAAAGTGTATGGTCTGTACATGCAAAATAGTTAATGCTCACTCAGAATGCTGCAAAAAGGATTTGGAGAAAAATAGAATAGCACATAAAATACTGTAAAGATTGCATGAATTTTCCTGTATGACTATTAACATCTTTGAAACGGATATATAATTTTAATCAGCAAGGCTTTCAAATCTATAACAGATGGGTGAGGCTGGCTTAATCTGAAGGTTTTAAAAATCATTCCCAATATTAAAAACTCATTTCCTATCAGCTGTATGACATTTTAGTTATTGCATTCACCATAAGTTATGGCATTCCTAAAACCAAAACTGAACAATCTGGAGATAATTCTGCACTATTACAGGTATAATAAATGAGCAAAAGCAAACAGAAATAAGTTCTCTCTTTAAAGAGGAGGTTTCACCACCAATGGTCCTTTTAAAAAATCAAGGAAGCCATAACTCAACATGTGGGCATTAGGTGCTTTGGACAATTAGCAGCAGTGAGTGCAATCATATGGAAATAATATAAATTCTTATATACAATGTCTTAACTTGCCTCTGGCAGTAAGTTAAGACACTAATGAGAAGTTAATTGGAATTATTCAAATTTACATCCTCAAGGATCAAGAGTTGGCATTTTATGTATGCTAATATATTCTAATTAATGCGAGTGGGAATGTAACATTGTGCACTGGTGGAGGTAAAGATAACAAAATGGAGGTGAAAGCTGAACTCAAAAAGCAGCTATCAACTGGGGAGAAAAAGTACTGGAGAAATTAATGGGACTAAAAGCCAACAAATCCCCTCGTCCTGATGGCCTATGTCCTAGAATTTTAAAAGAGGTGGCTGCAGAGAAAGTGAATGCATTGGTTTGATCTTCCAGAATTCCCTAGATTCTAGAACAGTCCCTGTGGATTGGAAGGTAGCAAATGTAATCCCGCTATTCAAGAAAGGAAGGAGAGAGAAAACAGGGAACTATAGGCCAGTTAGCCTCACACCAGTAGTAGGGAAAATGCTGGAATCCATTATTAAGGACGTAGTAACAGGGCACTTAGCAAATCATAGTATGATTAAGCAGAGTCAACACGGTTTCATGAAAGGGAAATTGTGTTTGACAAATCTATTGGAGTTTTTTGAGGGTGTAACTAGTAGTATAGATAAAGGAGAACCAGTGGGTGTAGTATATTTGGATTTTCAAAAGGCATTCAATAAGGTACCACTTAAAAAGTTGTTACACAAGATTAGGGCTCATGGGATTGGAGGTAATTCATTAGCATGGATAGAGGATTGGTTAATGGACAGAAAACATAGAGTAGGAATAAACGAGTCATTTTTAGTTTGGCAGGTTGTAACTAGTGGGTGACGCAAGGATCAGTGCTTGGACCTCAGCTGTTTACAATCTATATCAATGACTTAGATGAGGAGACTGAGTGTAATATATCCAAGTTTGCTGACGATACAAAGCTAGGTGGGAAAGTAAGCTGTGAGGAGGACACAAAGAGGCTGCAAAGGGATAAAGACAGGTTAAGTGAGTGGGCAAGAAGGTGGCAGATGGAATATAATGTGGGGAAATGTGAAATTACCCACTTTGGTAGAAAGAATAGAAAAGCAGAATATTTTATAAAAGGTGAGCGACTAAGAAATGGTGGTAGTCAGAGGGATTTTGGTGTCCTTGTACACGAATCACAGAAAGCTAATATGCAGGTACAACAAGCGATTAGGAAGGCATACGAATATGCAAATTAAGAGCAGGAATAAGCCATTCGGCCCCTCGAGCCTGCTCTGCCATTTGATAAGAGCATGGCTGATCTGATTGTGACCTCAACCCTACTTTCCCATCTACCTACTATAACCTTTGACTCCCTTGTTAATCGGGAATGTATCTAACTCAGCTTTAAATATATTCAATGACTTTGCTTCCACCGCTCTCTGGGGAAGGGAGTTCCACAGACTCACGACCCTCTGAGAGAAAAAAATTCTCCTCATCTCCATCTTAAATGGGAGACCCCTTATTTTTAAACTGTGTCTCCTAGTTCTAGTCTCTCTCACAAGGGGAAACATCCTCTCAGCATCTACCCCTTCAAGTCCCCGCAGGATCTTATATGTTTCAATAAGATCACCTCTCATTCTTCTAAACTCCAGTGTATACAGGCCCACCTTGTCCAACCTTTCCTCATAAGATAACCCCCCTCATCCCAGAAATCAGTCGAGTGAACCTTCTCTGAACTGTCTCTAAAGCAATTATGTCCTTTCTTAAATAAGGTGACCAAAACTGCACACAGTATTCTAGATGTGGTCTCACCAATGCCCTGTACAACTGTAGCAAAACATCTCTACTTTTATATTCCATTCCCCTTGCAATAAATGACAACATTCCATTTGCATTCCTAATCACTTGCTGTACCTGCATACTAACTTTTTGAGATTCATGTACTAGGACACCCAGATCCCTCTGTACCTCAGAGTTCTGCAATCTCTCTCTATTTAAATAATATACTGCTTTTCTATTCTTCCTGCCAAAGTGGACAAGTTCACATTTTCCCACATTATACTCCATCTGCCAAATTTTTGCCCACTCACTTAACCTATCTATATCCCTTTGCAGACTCCTTTTGTCCTCTTCAAAACTTACTTTCCTACCTACCTTTGTGTTATCAACAAATTAAGCAACCATATATTCGGTCCCTACATCCAAGTCATTGATAGAGATTGTAAATAGGAAGGCAAATGGTCTGTTAGTCTTTATTGCAAAGGGGTTGGAGTACAAGAGTAAGGAGGTCTTACTGTTATTTTATAGGGCTCTGGTGAGACCACACCTAGAGTACTGTTTACAGTTTTGGTCTCCTTACCTAAGGAGGAATATACCTGCCTTAGAGGGGGTGCAACGAAGTTTCACTAATTGATTCCTGGGATGAGAGGGTTGAGTAGAATGGGCCTATGCTCTCTGGAGTTTAGAAGAATGAGAGATGATCTCATTGATAAGTATAAAATTCTTAGAGGGCTTTACGGGGTAGATGCTGAGTGGCTGTTTCCCCTGGCTGGAGAGTCTAGAACTAGAGGTCATAGTCTGAAGATAAGGGGTCAGCCATTTAAGACTGAGATGAGGAAAAATTTCTTCATTCAGGGGGTTGTGAATCTTTAGAATTCTCTACCCCAGCGGGCTGTAGAGGATCATTCATTGAGTATATTCAAGATTGAGATCGATAGATTTTTGGACACTAAGTGAATCAAAGAAAACGGGGATAGGGCGGGAAAGTGGAGTTGAAGTAGAAGATCAGCCATGATCTTATTGAATGGCGGAGCAGGTTTGAGGATCCGTATGGCCTCCTCCTGCTCCTATTTTTAAGTTCTTATGTTCACACAGTAAATCAAAATGTGTAAGAAAAAGACCACCAGGACAAGCTGGGGACGGTTACCCAAATAAGAGTTTTGCATGTAGCATAAGAAATAATACCAAGAAGCACAAATTCAGCTTAAAGGTTATGATGTCGCCATTACTGAGATCTGGCTAGAAGCTGGGCATGATTAGGAGCTAAATATTCCTATAGGATCTTCAGAAAGGACAGAAAAATTGGGAAAGAAGGAGTAGCAATTCCTGTTGTAATATTGTAGTAATATAGTGGGGGATGTGTAAATATAGAGATTAAGGAAGCATGTAGCAAAAACAATGTGATTATAATGGGAGATTTTAATTTTCACATAGACTGCAAGAAACAAAACATTCCAAGTAGTAAAGACAATGAATTTCTAGAATATATTTGGGACAGTTTTCTAGAACAATATATTTTAGAGCCGACAAGAGAACGGGCCGTATTGGATTTAGTGATGAGTAACGAACCAGAATTAGTTAACAATCTGACAGTGCAGGAACATATTGGGAATAGTGACCATAATATGATTGACCTTGATATTAGGTTTGAAAGGTGAAGGAAGAGACAGAAAGCAAGGTTTTAAATTTACATTAAGGCAAACTTCAAAAGGATGAGAAATAAATTGACCATAGTAAACTGGACTGAACTGTCAATGGGTAAATCTACAGGCAAACAGTGGGAAATATTCAACAAAATATTTGGTACAATACAAAACCAGTACTTACCCCTAAAAGGCAATGGCTCCATTTGTGCAGTTAAGCAACTATGGTCAACAAATGATGTAAGAGACAGTATCAAACTACAATGAAAGGCTTACAAAAATGTAAGGAAAAAGTAAAAATCCAATGGACAGGGAGAGCTATAAAAAGCAGGAAAAGGATGCAAAGAAAGTAATGAGGTGCAAAGGGAATAGGGAAAAAAAACTTCCAAGGGATATCAAAGCTAACAACATTTTTTATAAATATATTAAGAGAAAGAGAGTGGTAAAGGGTATTGTGCGCCCATTAAAGACAAGACTATAGTGGATAATAAGGAAATAACAGACTTGTTAAATGAATACTTTGTAGCTGAATTCACAGTGGAGGAAGAGGAATAAAATACCAGCCGTGCAAGGGAACTTAAAAATAATTTTGTGGATTTAATACAAGTTAAAAAAAATGGTAATGGAGAAAATAATGGGAAATAAGACAAACAAATCTCCAGGACCTGCTGGTTTCAACCCCATAGTATTAAAAGAAGTAGATGAGAAACTGCAGAAATGTTGGTTATAATTTTCCAAAGCTCTCTAGATTAAGGAATTGAGCTTTTGGATTGGAAAATTGCAAATGTCACTCCATTATTTAAGAAGAGAGGGAGGGAGGAACTAAGATCTCCTATTGGGTGCAGTCATAAGGGCAGAGGAAATTGTAGCACTGCTCCAGGACTTAAAGGTCTGTGGGAGTTTAGAGGAGCTGGAGTATTTTTGGGGCTTTGGGAGAGCCTCTGAAGGGAATAGGGAAGCCTGAGCTTGAGCATTATGTAAGCCTACAATTTGCAGACAAATGCCCTGGACTGCTTCTGAGAAGTCAGTTTTGCCAGGAGATTATTTTTAAAGTGACAGTGCAAAGGAACAAGATTTTGTGACAGTGGTAAAAAAAAGACAGGGCTGGTTGTCATAAGGTCACTCTGTTTTGAAGGCAAAGCCATTAAACAGCTGTTGCAGGAAGTAGAGTAGAGACAAGATGCTCTATATTCTCACCACGGAAGGAAGGCCATGAAGGCTATGGCATGGAAGGCATGGCCTGAGGTAGCTGAGGCAATCAACAGCAGCAACACTCTGTCAAGGACACAAGGGCAATGCTGAAAGAAATTTAGTGATCTCGCCAGGGTGGGGAATACACAGTTTGTGTGTCATGTGGTAATTACCTTGTGTTTCCCATCATTCAGTGGTAATGAGGTTGTTAAAATTGTATCATATAAGAATGGTATAATGTTATAGACATTAAGGATTGACTCACTAGTTACAATCACTCCACACAAGGATCTGCGAGGGTTTAATGCGTGAAAGATTAATAAAGTAGCACCATCTTCATAGCGACTATAGCAACTACAACTACTTCTGAATACAAATGGAAAAAAAATTGCTCAGGTTATACAGGGGTCATAATGCTGCAGTATGTCATGGAACATGTGGGAGAACCTTCACCACACGGACTGCAGCGGTTCAAGAAGGCGGTTTATCACCACCTTCTCAAGGGCAATTAGGGATGGGCAATAAATGCCGGCCTTGTCAGCGATGCCCACATCCCATGAACGAATAAAAAAAATACATATATATGTCTCTGCAGGAGAAGGCAGCAGATACAGAAGACAGGCCATCATTATTGGAGAAAGATCTACAGTTCAGGAAGTCACCCCATTTGAGGAAAGGGCAATAGAGCTCCAGCAATGCAATTTGAGAGAGCTGGCAGGAGATGGTGAGGCAGATGGGCATGTCCCCAATGAGGGTATGTTGTTCTCTTTCCTTCCTTCACTCCCAGTCCTGGTCAATGTGTCTGAAAATTTCAGGACCTTCCTGTTTTGATGACAATGAATATGAAGCCCATGAGTACACCTATCTTGCATTTTTGTTTGTCCCTCTTTATGTCTTTACAGGGACTGCGCAGCAATCAGAGGTTGGACTTCCTCAGAACCTGCAAGAAGAACCTTGTCTGGCACCTCGTCACAATTCCAAGGCTTGGCATGTGGCAAGAATTTACATTCATTCAAGTGGTTATAGATAGAGGGGAGTACAGTGGTGGAATCAGTGAGCACTGGAGATCAGAAATGGGAAGAGCAGGAGGAAGAAGAGGAGGCTCCTCATTGGTGGATGACATAACCTTCAGATGCTGCACAGGGAGTTGACCTAAATCTCTGTGCCCCTGCATTCAAATAAAGAATGCTTTCAAATCACGATAGACTGCTGCAGTCTTTGGGTCATGTGCCTAGCAGCTTCCTCACGACAGGAGTGGAGGAGGTGCTGATGCATGGTGTTGAAAGCATACAGACATCCTTGGAATGAGTGGCAGCTGTACAGCTCCTCACAGCTGAGTCTTAGGTTTTCTCACAAAGTCTTTAGCCTTCAGCTGTATTGTAGCAACCTCCATGGACAGGCTCACAGAAGAGGGAGTTCAAAAAAGGAGGGAAATAGTGTGCGCCATGCACCTGGCCACTCCATATCCCTTGATGCCACCTGGAAGAGCAAGAAGTGGAGTGGATGAATAGCCTACTCCTGTTCCTATCGTGGAGTTTGACAACTCTCAGGCCTACAGATTGAGCGGTAGAGAGGCTGGGAGAAGGAGCAGATTTGAACAGAGTTTCTTCATCTCCATAGCTATCAATCTCCCCTCTCGCCCTGTCTCCCTGACAGCACAGGAGCCTGAAAGCAGGCGGGGCTAGGCTGTCTCCGCAGCTTCGGATAAGCTTCAGTCTGAAGCTATCCCATCTTGTGTGCAAGCTCACAGAATTTGAAAGTCACCTCGAGTCCCAGAGGCTGATGGTGACACACAGTTGCCCCGTTCTTGTCTCCACTTAGACAAAGTACTGGAGTCATTAACCGTGCACAAAAGACAGCTATTGTTAGAAAGGGTGGCGGGAAGAATTTGGTTGACAGTCACAATTGCATATCTGTGCTATAAATGTGCAGCTACAGATTATGCTTTGTACCAAGCCCTTTTAATGCTACTGAAAATTGAGGTTTTTATAGCAGGTTGAATTTTTTTTTATTATTCGTTCATGGGACGTGGGTGTCACTGGCAAGGCCAGCATTTATTGCCCATCCCTAATTGCCCATGAGAAGGTGGTGGTGAGCTGCCTTCTTGAACCGCTGCAGTCCGTGTGGTAGGGACTTCCAGGATTTTGACCCAGCGACGATGAAGGAACGGCGATATATTTCCGAGTCGGGATGGTGTGTGACTTGGAGGGGAACGTGCAGGTGGTGTTGTTCCCATGTGCCTCCTGCCCTTGTCCTTCTAGGTGGTAGAGGTCGTGGGTTTGGGAGGTGCTGTCGAAGAAGCCTTGGCGAGTTGCTGCAGTGCATCTTGTAGATGGTACACACTGCAGCCACAGTGCACCGGTGGTGAAGGGAGTGAATGTTGAGGATGGTGGACAGGATGCCAATCAAATGAGCTGCTTTGTCCTGGATGATGTCGAGCTCCTTGAGTGTTGTTGGAACTGCACTCATCCAGGCAAGTGGAGAGTATTCCATCACACTCCTGAACTGTGCCTTGTAGATGGTGGAAAGGCTTTGGGGAGTCAGGAGGTGAGTTACTCGCTGCAGCCTCTGACTTGCTCTTGTAGCCACAGTATTTATGTGGCTGGTCCAGTTAAGTTTCTGGTCAATGGTGACCCCCAAGATATTGATGGTGGGGGATTCGGCGATGGTAATGCCGTTGACAGTCAAGGGGAGGTGGTTAGATTTTCTCTTGTTGGAGATGGTCATTGCCTGGCACTTGTCTGGGGCGAATGTTACTTGCCACTTATCAGCCCAAGCCTGGATGTTGTCCAGGTCTTGCTGCATGCAGGCTCGGACTGCTTCATTATCTGAGGGGTTGCGAATGGAACTGAACAATGTGCAATCATCAGCGAACATCCCCATTTCTGACCTTATGATGGAGGGAAGGTCATTGATGAAGCAGCTGAAGATGGTTGGGCCTAGGACACTGCCCTGAGGAACTCCTGCAGCAAGTCTCAGGATAAGGGGTTGGCCATTTAGGACTGAGATGAGGAGAAATTTCTTCACTCTAAGGGTTGTGAATCTTTGGAATTCTCTACCCAGAGGGCTGAGGATGCTCGGTCGTTGAGTATATTCAAGTCTGAGATTGATAGATTTTTGGACTCTAAGGGAACCAAGGGATATGGGGATAGGTCGGGAAAGTGGAGTTGAGGTCGAAGATCAGCCATGATCTTATTGAATGGCGGAGCAGGCTCGAGGGGCCGTATGGCCTTCTCCTTCTCCTATTTCTTATGTTCTTATGTTTCTTATGTTCTTGTGTTCCTGAATCCTCCTACTCCTCCTCTGTCTGCTTCACTTCTTGCTCTTCCAGGTGGATGTCATTGCCTAGGTTGTGGAGCACATAGAAAGCCTCAATGATGCAAGAGACGTTCCCCATATAATGTTGCAAGGATATCGCTGGAACTTTCCAGGCATTGGAACCTTTACTTCAGAATGCTAACGGTTTTCTCAGGAGTCACTCTAATGGAAGGATGAGCTTCATTATATCTCTGCTCTGCATCATTTGATGCAGCTCACAGAGGTGTCAATAGCCATGACAACTGGTAGCCAAGGCCCCTTAGCAGCCAGCCCTTCAATTCTTGTCCTTCTTTAAACAAGGGCAAAATGGCGGATTGTCTGAGAATGAAGGTAACAAGAAAGCTGCCACGGAACCTAGCATTCTCCTGCATAATTTTGTGCTGGCGGTTGCAGACTAAGTGGCCATTAATGGAGTAATACCCTTTTTGATTCATGGAAGGGGCACTCCCCTCTGTGGGAGCCCACAGGCCCACTTGTCAATCACGCCCTGCACCCTAGGCAAGCCAGTGAATCAGTAGAAGCCAAGGCCACAAGCTTGTTGGTCGCTAGCATTCAGGGAGAATATGATGTATTGATCACTCTGGAAAACAAGGCATCTGTGAACTGGTGGATGCACCTATGCATTGCCAATTGGCTTATGCATGCTATGTCCCCAGACACCCCTTGAAACTCTGCTGTGGCATAGAACTAGAGTGCCATGGTGACCTTCACTGGCACACACTGTACAGTGGAGACTCAGGACTGTGGATTCAGGTCCTCTTCCAGTAGGTGACACAACTCTCTGATGAACTCTGTACTGAACCAGAGCCTCTGGAGGCATTGCTCTTCACTCACCAGCTCATCCAGGTACCTCTGAGTTGGTGGTCTCCTCCTCTGGTGTTGCCTAACTGCTCTTGCATCAGAAAGAGCTTCCTGCTCATCCTCTCCCTCTTCCAGATAGTACAAGTACAGAGGGATTCCAGAGAGGACCCCCATCTTGCAGTTTTGACAGCTGTCCTCACTGCAGCCAAAATTTTTGGCAGACATTATCTCTTTAAGTTCTAAAATAGCAACAAAGCAATGAATTTTCTCAGTAACTAAAGCTCCTGTACGATATAGTTCTTATGACTCTGGCCCCTCAGTGCTCCAAAAGCTCTTTGATTTTTGACAGTGTCCCCTTTTCAAGTGAGCATATAGCAAACGAGCAGTGGTGGGGCAGGAAATTGGGCTGCATGTTGTTCTGATGTCACTAACACAACAAAACCTATTCATTTTAATACCTATGCCTCCTTCAGACGCAGCACTGCGAAGCCTTCTTGATCAGGTCCCTGCCCAAATTTCCGGTTGCCTTCTGTTCAGGCACTCCTGAGCGCTATACCCGGGAAAAACAATCCTTAGAAGTTACTGTTTGTTATATTAGCAGATGAATGCTTAGCATGTTTGTATGGCATTCCCCTCTCTTCTATTTAAATGCGAACTGAATGTGTTTGTTTCAAATAGATTAACACTAGTGTTAAAATAGCAAAGGAATGCCCTATGAATGCTTTAACATACATACTTGCTATTAAAATAAGACAACTGGTATTCTAATGATGCACATTTTTACAGGTTAAGTGTCATGGCATCACAAGGCCTTTGCATCTATATAAGGTACAGTACAGTTGGCATAAATCTCCACAACTAATGCAAGCAAACCTTGAGGTAATTTTGCAACAAACTCCTCATCACTAGGAGATCTGCAATTCATCAGTGCATATTGAGTTCATGAGCAGTGACCTTTAATTGCCAAGAGAATCCTCACAAGGATCAAACAAATCTTTATGCTAATATCTGCAACAGATAAATTATACATTGTGAGCAACTGATGTTGAAATAAACATCAATGTAACTATTTATAGTGAGGGGTGAGAGTGTTGCACCCTCTCTAATCCATAAAATGCGTGGAGTTCCTGTTAATACATACAGCAACAATTTGACAATGATGCTGACAAATTATGCTTGGCACAACCTGTCCCTGGAGCTTAGCAATTGTAAACAATTTTACAACACCAAGTTATAGTCCAGCAATTTTATTTTAAATTCACAAGCTTTCGGAGGCTTCCTCCTTCGTCAGGTAAATGAAACATTTACCTGACGAAGGAGGAAGCCTCCGAAAGCTTGTGAATTTAAAATAAAATTGCTGGACTATAACTTGGTGTTGTAAAATTGTTTACAATTGTCAACCCCAGTCCATCACCGGCATCTCCACATCATGGAGCTTAGCAGGTATAGAAACATAGAAACATAGAAAATAGGAGCAAGAGTAGGCCATTCGGCCCTTCGGGCCTGCTTCATCATTCAAAATGATCACAGCTGATCATCCAACTCAGTACCCTGTTCCCGCTTTTTCCCCATATCCCTTGATCCCTTCAGCATTAAGAAATATATCTATCTCCTTCTTGAATACATCTAATGACTTGGCCTCCACTGCCTTCTGTGGTAGAGAATTCCACAGGTTCACCACCCTCTGAGAGAAGAAATTTCTCCTCATCTCGGTTCTAAATGGCATAGCCCATATCCTGAGACTGTGACCCCTGGTTCTGGACTCCCCAGCCATCGGGAACATCCTCCCGGCATCTAGTCTGTCGAGTCCTGTTAGAATTTTATATGTTTTGATGAGATCACCTCTCATTCTTCTAAACTCTAGTGAATATAGACCTAGTCGACCCAATCTCTCCTCATACATCAGTCCTGCCATCCCAGGAATCAGTCTGGTAAACCTTCGTTGCACTCCCTCCATGGCAAAGACATCCTCCCTCAGATAAGGAGACCAAAACTGCACACAATACTCCAGATGTGGTCTCACCAAGGCCCTGCATAACTGCAGTAAGACATCCCGGCTCCTGTACTCAAATCCTCTTGCAATGAAGGCCAACGTACCATTCGCCTTCCTAACTGCTTGCTGCACCTGAATGCTTGCTTTCAGCAACTGGTGTACAAGGACACCCAGGTCTCGTTGCACCTCCCCTTTTCCCAATCTATCACCATTCAGATAATAATCTGCCTTTCTGTTTTTACAACCAAAGTGGAAAACCTCACATTCATCCACGTTATACTGCAGATGCCATGTTCTTGCCCACTCACTCAACTTGTCTAAATCACATTGCATCCTCCTCACAGCTCACATTCCACCCCAGCTTTGTGTCGTCTGCAAACTTGGAAATGTTACATTTAGTTCCCTCATCCAAATCATTGATATATATTGTGAATAGCTGGGGCCCAAGCACTGATCCCTGCGGTACCCCACTAGTCACTGCCTGCCACCCGGAAAAAGCCCGGCTCCAACCCGCCCACTTCCGGGTTCCCCACTGACGCGCTGGCGTGCGCGTGCAGCCCCCGCAGGTGGGAATCCCCCAGGCAATTAAAGCCAGCGGGATGCCACTTGAAAGTATTTATGTTGCTTGTTCAGGTCATTTACAGACCTGATTGAGCTGTTTTATTAGGAGGGGTGGGATTTTACATTGAACTGAGACTGTTTCCCACACTGAGGGAAACACTCCCAGTTCAAACGGAGGTGTTGCAGCCAGCAGCCTGTGGCAGCTGCAAAGGTGCATTCGACAGGTGGCCACTCCGTCACTTTGGACAAAGTTTGGCCTCCACCACCCTCATCCTAACAAGAAAATTCACCAACCTGGAACTGCAACCCCGGTGTGAGGACACACTTACCTACCTTGCGGACCCCCTCAGATGTACATCTTCTGGATGGGGGCCGCTGTAGCTGCAGTCATGACCTCCTCGGAGGGCGAACAGCATCACCAGCCTCGCTTGCCACGCCGTCCACCTCTGACACGTGGAGCTCCACAACAGAGTGCTGTGACACATCCACCTGTACAGCAGGAGGGAGGGCTACCGCAGAGAGAGATGTGTCGCAGAGGGCACTACCCTCGCCACAGGGTCCACAGACCGAGGCTCAGCTTCCTGGACCTCTCTGAGCAGCAGTGCACACGGAGGCTCAGAGTCACTCGACATGTAGTCGTGGACATCTGCAGCCTCCTTCATGCCGAGCTGCTCCCAGCTGGCCCGAGCACCATCTTCTTACCTGTCGCTGTCAAAGTCACCGCTGCCCTCAACAACTTCTCCTCCGCATCCTTCCAGGGTGCCACCGGGGACATCGCCGACGTCTCCACAAAAGAGCCCTGCAAATACACCTACACCACTCTACAGTGACACAGTGGGTGGCATCAGTTGTGGGTCTTCATTGTGATCCTCAGGAAAGGGCATTATTGCACAAACCAGACAAGATTCGCAAAGACGTGGCGGTAGTGGTGACAATATAATATGTAATGTGAGTTGGTCAGAAATTCAATATAAGTACAAACCATGACAAATCCGCAAACACCCTTGTGCATCCCCTTCATGCTCACGATACGTTTGCCTTACACTTCCTACTGCACATATGTGATGCATGCCCTGTGGCTGCAGCACAGATAGTGGCAGGTTGAGTGAGGCTGACTGTGAAAGAGATGGATGAGAGGGTGAGTATGAGATAGAGCCATGAGATTGTATGAGGATTGGGTTG
Organism: Heptranchias perlo; assembly: GCF_035084215.1. Classification (NCBI taxonomy): domain Eukaryota; kingdom Metazoa; phylum Chordata; class Chondrichthyes; order Hexanchiformes; family Hexanchidae; genus Heptranchias; species Heptranchias perlo. Next base: position 73,316,267 of record NC_090326.1, on the reverse strand, counting down.
AGTGGTAGTGGTGGGATGAGTACTGGCGAGGTGAGTAAGTGCAGGTAAGATGAGGATGAGGTTTGAGTGGGTATGAGGGTGATGTGACAGAGTAGTGTTGGCAGTGCAGAAGGAAATGTGGGGTGGGGGCGGTGATGTGGCAGATGGAGTGTAGGGGAATGAGTAAGTGTACTCACTTTGGCTGACCTACTGAGGTCATTGGAGCGCCTCCTGCACTGTATGCAGGTGGGCAATATGTTGGTGGTGCAGGTGACCTCCTCTGCCACCTCGAGCCAGGCCTTTCTGGTGGCAGAGGCAGGCCGCTTCCTCCCGCCTGCCGGGGGGATGATCTCTGTCCTCCCCCTCCTCCTCACCCCATCCAATGATACCTGGAGTGAGGCATCATTAAACTGGGAGCAGCCTTCCCCCTGGGCTGCTCCATGCTGTAATTTTTTCTATTTGTTGCAGCATCTGTCAGTGGAGGACTCCCCCTTTAAATAGAGCTCCTCCAGCTGACACAGCTTACTGCGCATGCGCAGCCCGCCCGACGCGCAGATCAGCAGTGGGGAACCCGGAAGACCAAGTAAGTGAATCCAACTGGGCTGCGATCGCGCGGGGGGCTGACTAATTTCACTGGGCGCTTTACCCACGCGCCCAATAGCCCCCCCGCCGCGAACCCGCAGTCCTGGTAACATCGAGCCCAATGCCTTTAGACTTGTCTTTTTAAGATTGCTAGTCATCTTAGTTTTATTTTGCAGTATGGCCCTAATTGTTTTTCGCCCTTATTTTCTCTGCCTTCCACTATTGCTTCTTCCCTTTCTGCCTTTTGTTTCTATCCTTGTTTCCCCCTCCTCTGTCTCCCTGCTCATGTTCCCATCCCCCTGCCATTCTAGTTTAAACCTTCCCCAACAGCACTAGCAAACACCCCCACGAGGACATCGGTCCCTATCCTGCTTGGGTGTAACCCGTCCCGCTTGTACAGGTCCCACCTTCCCCAGAACCGGTCCCAATGTCCCAAAGTACAGGGTGGATAAAGGGGAACCAGTGGACGTAGTGTATTTAGACTTCCAGAAGGCATTCGACAAGGTGCCACATAAAAGATTATTGCTCAGGATAAAGAATCACTGGATTGGGGGTAATATTCTGGCATGGGTGGAGGATTGGTTATCTAACAGAAGCAGAGAGTTGGGATAAATGGTTCATTCTCGGACTGGCAACCAGTAGCCAGTGGTGTTCCGCAGGGGTCGGTGCTGGGTCCCCAACTCTTTACAATCTATATTAACGATTTGGAGTGTAACATATCAAAGTTTGCAGATGATACAAAGATGGGAGGGAAAGTAGAGAGTGAGGAGGACATTAAAAACCTACAAGGGGATATAGACAGGCTGGGTGAGTGGGCGGAGATTTGGCAGATGCAATACAATATTGGAAAATGTGAGGTTATGCACTTTGGCAGGAAAAATCAGAGAGCAAGTTATTATCTTAATGGCGAGAAACTGGAAAGTACTGCAGTACAAAGGGATCTGGGGGTCCTAGTGCAAGAAAATCAAAACGTTAGTATGCAGGTGCAGCAGGTGATCAAGAAGGCCAACGGAATGTTGGCTTTTATTGCTCGGGGGATAGAATATAAAAACAGGGAGGTATTGCTGCAGTTATATAAGGTATTGGTGAGACTGCACCTGTAATACTGCATACAGTTTTGGTGTCCATACTTAAGAAAAGACATACTTGCTCTCGAGGCAGTACAAAGAAGGTTCACTCGGTTAATCCCGGGGATGAGGGGGCGGACATATGAGGAGAGGTTGAGTAGATTGGGACTCTACTCATTGGAGTTCAGAAGAATGAGAGGCGATCTTATTGAAACATATAAGATTGTGAAGGGGCTTGATCGGGTGGATGCGGTAAGGACATTCCCAAGGATGGGTGAAACTAGAACTAGGGGTCATAATCTTAGAATAAGGGGCTGCTCTTTCAAAACTGAGATGAGGAGAAACTTCTTCACTCAGAGGGTAGTAGGTCTATGGAATTTGCTGCCCCAGGAAGCTGTGAAAGCCACATCATTAAATAAATTTAAAACAGAAATCGACAGTTTCCTAGAAGTAAAGGGAATTAGGGGTTACGGGGAGCGGGCAGGAAATTGGACATGAATTTAGATTTGAGGTTAGGATCAGATCAGCCATGATCTTATTGAATGGCGGAGTAGGCTCGAGGGGCCGATTGGCCTACTCCTGCTCCTATTTCTTATGTTCTTATGAATCTAAATCCCTCCTTCCTACACCATCCCTGCAGCCACTCATTCATCCTGTTCCTATGCTCACTAGCACGTGGCACTGGTAGTAATCCTGAGATCACTTCCTTTGAGGTCCTGCTTTTTAATTTATCTCCTAACTCCTTAAATTCATCCTGCAGGACCTCATCCCTTTTTTTACCTATGTCGTTGGTACCCATGTATGGACCACGACTACTGGCTGTTCACCCTCCCCCTCCAGAATGCCCTGCAACCGCTCCGTGACATCCTTGACCCTAGCACCAGGGAGGCAACATACCATCCCGGAGTCACGTTTGCGGCCGCAGAAATGCCTAGCTGTTCCCCTTACAATTGAATCCTCTATCACTGTAGCCCTGCCACTCTTAATCCTCCCCTCCTGTGCAGCAGAGCCACCCGTGGTGCCACGAACTTGGCTCTTGCTGCTTTCCCCTGATAAGTCATCTCCCCCAACAGTATCCAAAGTGGTATATCTGTTTGAGAGGGAGATGGCCCCAGGGGACTCCTGCTCTCACTGCCTAGTCCTTTTACTCTTCCTGGCAGTCACCTATTTCTTTTCTTCCTGCATAACCTTTACCTGCGGTGAGACCACCTTACTGAACGTGCTATCCACGATAATCTCAGCATCACGGATGCTCTACAGTGAATCCACCCGCAGCTCCAGCTCTGAAATACGGTTAGTTAGTAGCTGCAGGTGGACACACTTCCTGCATGTGTAGTCGCCAGGCACACTGATAGTGTCCATAACTTCCCACATAGTGCAGGAGGAGCATATCACGGGTGCGAGCTCTGCTGCCATGAATTGCCTTGTATGTCACAGAACCATTGAAGTCAGTGGAAAAGAAAATCAGACGGAGTATAAAAGGGCCACCGATTTGCTATTGTCTTTGGGCGCAACGGTCCTCCCCATCCCCCACCCCCCCACAGAGCGGCAAAGAGCTGCTCTGATATTCCTAGTCCCTCGAAGGGCAGCTGCCCAGGAAGCGCTGTAAATGACATGAGTGCCTACTGCTTTCTGTAAATGATCCTGTGTCCAGGATTTGTTACAAAGTCAATACCAAATCAAACTGGTGGACAGAAGCCCTGCCCTGCCCCACTTCTCGAGTGGTTCCGTGCATCCACATAATTGTGTCATAATATTACTTCAATATTTGTATTAAAATCTGGGAGCTGATTTTAAATAGCATAAGATTCATTAACATTATTTTGATTACTTTACTTATATATTTTATCCTCTATTCATTCTATTTTCTGAGGCACTTAAAATGGGAGTTTGCATCATGATGTCAACTGTCACCCTTTGTGCAAGCAGTGTGTGGGCCATCATTTTAGGAACCATTTTAGCCCAAGAGCAGCAGCAGATCACTCTATAAATCAGGGAGAGCAGTACACATAGGTCGTGGGTCTCCCTTTTAATGTCACTGTGCTGGGACAGATCCCATAGATAAAAATGCTAAGGAACACACTTTGTAAGAACAGCCAACTACACTTTTATTGTAAGGGTAGTCCCTGGTTCTACTTTTATTGTAAGGACATCGCCTAATATTCATTCAGGTCGTGATAGTCTATAAACTCATTAGTATTCAGTGGATTACATTGATTCACCAGAGAATAGGTTGACTGAATACTTGGTTTGGTTAATTAAGAGAACTTCACAGTGTTAGGATTTTAGCTTTGAATGGTAATGTAGTAAGAATGCAGAGCTACAAGTGTGCTTGGCTGTAATCTCCTTTTACATGTCCTTTGGCTAAGTGAAACACATTTCCTTCTCTGCAGGATTTTTCATACAGATGTATTGACAAGGGAGTTTTTATGTAAACTTGCTCCCTACGTTAATGTGGACAGAAAGTGTTTGATTTACATCCTGTGAAAAGAAAGCTATTGACTAAAACTCATTGCAGTAAGATCATAGGTTTTCAAATAATTAAAGATAGCTTAAACCTGGGTGAGGGGAATCATTTCATGATACACTGCATTCTGTCACATCTGAGTGTTGAGTAAGACTGTTCTAAATTGCTCCTTTCTAACTTTGATTTTATTTTAAAAGGCACTTGGGGAGGGCGGGGATTTCCTATGTATTTGCACCCGGAGACATGAAAAGCAAATACGTGGCGTGAAAGATCGAGGAAACTTGGGCTCAAGTGTATTACACACGTTATTACGCTACGCCCAAATTTCGTCGGACTTTGCGAGGGTCAATGGATGGCCTTTGGGAGTCCAGGTCTACCCTTTGGCTGATCATCCCCATCAGTAATCCCCACATCAGCAGAGCACCATTACAAGGGAACCTATGCCACCAACAGAGTTACTAGAGAGCACACCAGAGACGTACTGAAGCAACATTTCCATTATTTGGACACACAAGAGGGGTACTTCTGTACAGTCCAGCCAAGATAAACAAGATCAATGCTGTGCGCTGCAAATGTCACAATTTAGCCATCAGAACAGAAGTGGGAATGCAGCACAGTGAGGGGACCAGGTACCTGCATCTTCCAGGAAGAGGAGGAGGAAAGCCAAACAAAAGGAACAGATCTCCAAGTAGGTAGAGTGGAGCAAAACACACTGATCGACAAGTACTTTCAGCAATGGTCATCTCCTGCCACTGTCCAGTTGTGGTTGTTGTAGGGTTTGTCACTATACAATCCAAACACCAGTCCCTACCAGTGTCCAAGAATTGTTGAACTCGACGGTAAATTTTGGAAAAGAAATACATGAACAAATCACTTTAAGACTAAACACAATTTTATTTAAATGATTGGTACAAGTTCATATATCCTTTTGGCAGTAGAGTGAATTAGGGGTTACGGGGAGCGGGCAGGAAATTGGACATGAATTTAGATTTGAGGTTAGGATCAGATCAGCCATGATCTTATTGAATGGCGGAGCAGGCTCGAGGGGCCGATTAGCCTACTCCTGCTCCTATTTCTTATGTTCTTATGTAGAGTGGTTGTTGAGTTTACTGGGTGATCAACCCACCGCCCTCAATGCTGTTGCTTCTTTTTTGATGTTGTGGCTCTTTGACTGCAGTCATAGTAAGAGAGAGAGCTTTTGCCTTGAGGTCTTAAATATTGTTTCATAACAAAGCGATGTAGAATTGGGGGAGGCATCACCCATGTCCAATTGCCTCTCTGGTTAGGCTTCGACCACCAGCAGAACTCAATGATTGACAGGTTAGGCTTCGATTATTAGCGTACCTCAATCATTGACAGTTAAGTCAATTATGACATGCCATGATCTCATATGGCAGACAACTGGTCTTCAATGTGTCCTGTTGGTGCTTCACACTTCTATTGTCTAATCATTCTGAGTGTTGGAGACTTGACTACCTTCATAGTCTCTTGATGGCCTGATTGATTTTGTGGTCTGTGGCCTCTTTATCTCATCAATGGTTTTTTTACATCAAAAACCTGTTAGAAGACTTCTGGTAATTTCTGTTCGTTTAAATTGATTGTCCAAATGTTCAAATGTAATGTTGAAAAGCTATCTACCAGTTTCTGCCCCTCCATTGTTCCGGCTAATCTCTGGTATTAGCACATCTCAGAAGAAAATGGGATCCCTTCCACACACAGTGTGGATTAGGGCCGCGTTGTCTGCCTACATTGTCCCAGCTAAGTTCCAATGTTTTTACAAGCCAAAAGCTTGTTCTGCATGTTTAAGGGGCAAAGTTAACCCTTTCCCTGAATGTCCAATGTTTCGAATTCACATTATCAAAAGGAGTTTTAACCCTTGTCTTACAGTGTCTTTAGTGTACAGACACGCAAGAATGTCCAACTCCATGATGCTAAATGGCTCTCAAATCTCACATTGTGCTATGAAAGCACACACATTCTAACCCCCATGACATACATTTTTCACTGCTCAACCTTGATTGTCCTCTTTCTGCCATTACATCTTTGTCATGACCCTACAACAAACAGTACCCAGATGAACAAGAAATAAAAAGGTCTCTATTTATTTTGTGCTATTTAGATTATGCTAACTACTCTAATCCTTTATCTGTGCTTCTCCTTGGCTGCCCTACACAATGTACTGGGCCTACTCCTCGACCTTGCACTGTGACAAAGTACTCCCCGTGTAGAAGGGCCAATGCAGGCGGCTGTGGCCCTGTTCAGATGGTCATGGCCTAGAACCTCTGGGTGCAGGGTCAATGACTAGACCCACATCCAACAATGCAATGGCTGCCCAAGCTTGCCTAGCATATGGCACTTCTTCATTCCTTTGAAGAGCTGACTGGAATGGGAACGTGTGCCAACTCTGTGAGGAGACCACCTCTTTGAACCTTTTTCCTGTCACAACATCAGTAATGGGCTTTCCAACCCGATACCCTGTGATCTGTATGAAAGCACTCTGTGTAAATGGTTGTTTTTAACTGTTATCTATTATATATTAAAAATACTGAGTGGGTCACAACATTTCATTTCAAAATAAATCGAAAATTCTTATGACTTTGTCAGTGGGACAACCCATTTTAAAAGTGTCAACATTTACTTGATGTACCTGTTATGCCTGTAGGTTGTGTTGTGATTAGTATTTACAGTATTAACAGCAGGCCCACTTCAGCTGGGATTCCCAGCCTCCTGGGATGGATGGACACCTTAGATGCACGCCCAGTGGCAAGAGCACCTGCATGTAGAGTGAAGGACCATCCACCGATCCTGTGGGATGTTCCCTTTCTGATGATTTTTGGCTTCACCAGCCTTAAATGAGTATCATTAATATAATGTGTTTTGGAAGGCATGCATAAGCAAATGTGCACTTAAATTGATGCTTAATAAACTCTTAGCAATTTTAGAAGTGTGGGCAAAAATGCACTCTTGCTAATACAGCAAATTATTATGTATTAATGTACACTTAGTACTTGCATTCACTCTTACACACCAAGGAATTTCACCCCTTAGAAATTTGTTTATTCCTGTATATGGAGACATTTTCTGAGTCTGGGCCAGGAATGAGGTACCTTGCCCACTGACAGTACATATCAGAAAATTGTAGATACATTGCCTGGGATTTTCTGTTATGTGCTAGCAGCAAGCAAAGTATCCCACTGCCAAGCCAGACTTGGACAATTTAGTGTTCAGATCTCCTTGATTCTCTCTCCTCGTGGAGCAAAAGCAGCGTTGGCACCCTCGATTTTCTGTGAGAAATCCTAGGGTTAAGTGATATTTAAATGTAATGTCTCAATACTCAGGACTCAAAATTCTTCTTTTAATTAAAAGGAGAGAATGCTTGTTTTCCTCCATAATTAATGATCTGCTAATAAAACTGCGAGAATCCATGATTTCAAAGGCACAATTGCTGAGAATACGATTTGTTAGCAGATCTTTGACTTTAGAGAAAAACAGTTGATCTCCTGGTTTTGTTAAGAGAGGAATTCGTATCCCTGAGTTCTTCACTACCTCAAAAGGTTCACTGTAGGAGGTAGCTGGCAGGTTTGTGCCATTTTTTAGGTTTATTAATTTCTGTCTCATTCTTCATTCTTGGAAAGGTTAGTAAGGAGTGGTGGAAGGGCACGAGTTAGCAGATGACATTTGAACAGTCACTTGGTACGAAGGCTGCAGGGAAAATAATCTAAGTTTAATTAAATCTGGAGGCTGCTCCTATCTTACATTTTGAAAGTCAGGTCTGACGAAGGATCTTAATGACTTGGACTTTTCCACTGTTCCAGCTTCCTGACTGCTTCTCATCGCTCATTTTCCCCCAACATCAAGAGAAATCAAGCATCAAGCACAGCAATGTGCACAGTATCCGAAACAAAACAGGGGAACTGGAGGCAATAATTCATAGCGAGGAGCCAGATGTGGTAGGGATAACTGAAATATGGCTGCACAGGGAGCAGGACTGGCAGTTAAATATTGCAGGATATAATGTATTTAGAAAGGATAGGGAAGGAAGAAGGGGGCGGGGTGAGGTAGCTGGACTAATTAGAGATAACATAATGGCAGTAGAAAAAAGGGACATAAGTAACACTAAGATAGAAACAGAATCCATATGGATTGAGACAAAGGATAAGAAGGGATCGATTACGTTAATAGGTATATTCTACAAACCATCTAATATTGGAAGGGAAGTGGAGGATGAAATATTTAGACAAATTTATGAAATGAGTAAAAAACATTGAATAATAATCATGGGAGATTTCTACTACCCCCAAATAAACTGGCAGGAAGAGGTAGGGAAAGGAGAAAAGGGAATGGAGTTTTTACAGTGTGTACAGGACTCCTTTCTTACCCAGTATGTGAGAAGCCCAACAAGAGAGGAATCACTGCTCGATCTAGTAATGGGAAATAAAGCAGAACAAATAAGAGAAGTAAGTGTGGGGAACATCTAGGCAACAGTGATCATAACATAATAAGGTTTAAAATAATAATTAAGAAAGACATAAGTGAGATAAAAACCAATGTAATAGATTGGAAAAAAGCTAATTTTGAGGAGATGAGAATGGAACTAGGGCAAGTAAACTGGAAAAAAATGTTGACAGACAAGGAAATAGAACCACAGTGGATAATATTCAAAACGGTAATAGAGCTCAGGAGAAATATATTCCTCTAAAAAGCAAGAACAAATTAACCAATAATATAACACCATGGATGAATAAAGAGATAAGGGTAAAATTGAAACTGAAAAAAAAGCCATACTCTAAGTACATAGACAAAAAAGGAGAGGATGACAAAAGGGAATATGAAGAAGTTAGGAAAGAAGTAAAAAAAAAACAAAGAGGAAAGCAAAGAGGAACTACAAAATTAAATTATCAAAGAATATAAAAAGAAATAGTAAAGTATTCTACAGACATATAAATAACAAAAGAAAAATCAAAAATAGGGATCGGGCCACGAAGGGATGCACAAGATAAACTCACAGGTAATGACAGGGAAATGGCAGAAATATTGAATAGTTACTTTGCCTCCATATTTACCAGGGGGATAACAAGGTGGGCAGGACACTAGAAGGAGAGATTGAAAAAGATATTAAAACATTTAAGATAGAAAGGGGGGAGATAATTGATAAACTAATCAAACTTAGGGAGGATAAGACCCCTAATCTGATTGGATTGCATCCGCAAATATTAAAAGAAGGTAGGGAGGAGATAGCAGAGGCACTATTAGATATGTATACAAATTCACTCGAAAAGGGAACAGTGCCAGAGGACTGGTGGACAGCTAACGTGATTCCTATATTTTAAAAGGGAGATAGAACAAGTCCAGGGAATTGTAGACCAGTTAGCTTAACATTGGTGCTAGGAAAGATAATGGAATCTTTACTCAAAGATATAATAGAAAGACGTCTAGAGAATGAAAATATAATAAAGAGTAGTCATCACGGATTTCAGAAGAGAAGGTCATGCTTGACCAACCTCGTTGAATTCTTTGAAGAAGTAACAGAAAGAGTAGACAAGGGTAATGCAGTAGATGTAATATATTTGGATTTTCAAAAGGCCTTCGATAAGGTACCGCATTGTAGACTCATGGCTAAGGTCAGAGCATGTGGAGTCAGGGGACAGGTAGCAGGATGGATAGCAAACTGGCTACAAAACAGAGAGTGCGGGTTAAGGGTAGCTACTCAGACTGACAAAGGGTGGGAAGTGGTGTTCCTCAGGGATCGGTGCTGGGACCACTGTTGTTCACAATTTATATTAATGATTTGGACTCGGGAATCGGAAGTACACTTTCAAAATTTGCGGACGGCACCAAATTGGGGGGTGTAGTTAATATAAAGGAAGAATGCATCAAAATGCAAGAGGACATTAATAAACTGGCATAATGGGTGTGTAATTGGCAAATGAATTTCAATATAGATAAGTGTGAGGTGGTGCATTTTGGTAGGAAGAATAAGGAGGCCACATACTGCTTGGATAATAAGAGTCTAAACGGGATAGAGGGACAAAGGGATCGCGGGGTACTGATACACAAATCACTAAAAGTAGTGACACAGCCATAAGGCCATAAAAAGGCAAATCAAGTGCTGGGGTTCATTTCTATAGGTTTAGAATTGAAAAGCAAAGAAGTTATGTTAAACTTGTATAGAACCTTGGTTAGTCCACACTTGGAGTATTGTGCACAGTTCTGATCTCCATATTATAAAAAGGATATAGAGGCATTGGAGAAGGTGCAAAAAAGATTCACAAGGTTGATACCAGAACTGATCAGGAAAGGCTGAACAGGCTGGGGCTCTTTTCTCTAGAAAAGAGAAAGCTGAGGGATGACCTGATAGAGGTCTTTAAGATAATGAAAGGGTTTGATAGATTAGATGCAGAGAAAATGTTTCCACTTGTGGGGCTGTCCAAAACTAGAAGTCATAAATATAAAATAGTTGCTAATAAATCCAATAGGGAATTCAGGAGAAATGACTTTAGTCAGAGTGATAAAAATGTGAATCTCGCTACCACAAGGAGTAGTTGAGGCAAATAGTATAGATGCATTTAAGGTGAAGCTAAATAAGCACATGAGGGAGAAAGGAATAGAAGGATATTTTGATATGGTTAGATGAAGTAGGGAGGAGGCTCGTGTGGAGCATAGACCAGTTGGGCCGAATGGCCTGTTTCTGTGCTGTAGTTTTGATGTAACTCGATGTGCTATACCCCTTTTGGTGCGAAATAGGAGGTAAGGGTATGAATTATTGTTGAACTATGTATTGATCAACATATAGATTTGGGCCATGTTGGTCCAAAAGTAAGATAATGGTTTCTTTCAAACCTTCACTAAAGATTATGAAGACTAAACACTTGCTTTCAGGATCACATAGCTCCCTTCATCAGATGGGTAGTGAAGAAGATGAGGGACAATGTAGGAAATAGAAAATCTTCCATTTTCGCCACCTATTGTTGTAATCAAGGACCAAGAATTTGAGTAAAGCTCCCTGCATGCTGTCTGTGCAATGTGCCTAAACTCTGTAGCCCCTGTTTTACCAGTCTGATATTTCCATTCCCCCGCAAGCCACTCCCTTAGACTCTTTCAGTTTAGTTATTACTAATTGTTGAATTCAGTGCAGTTTTGTGCTTTTGATCTATGTGCATGGAGAACCTAGTTTGCCCTCTCTAAGGTCATTTCACTTAGGACTGAATGGCTAACAGAGAGGAGATTTTCATCCTCTCAGTCTGGCTGAATTAAAATCCAGGCCTCAGAGGTGATGAAGCACTTTTCTCACCTACTTTGCCAATCAAGACCCATTTACTGCTATGACGAAAGGACATGGATTATTCAGACAATAGAATATATTCATTCGGATTCCTGTTAGTATCCTGTGTATGCAACTTCAATACGTGAATCCACAAAGTCTGAAAAAGAATTTATTTGCCAGCTTTTCTTATTGTTGCATAAACATTGATACTGTATTTAATACCTCCTAACCTCAGTCTGTAATGAGGGAAGAATATAATGGCATCATAAATGTGTTTGTGAAGATTTCCTCTGTTCGGTATTTCTAGTGAAATCATAAATACGCTTTAAAGAACACATCTACAATGCAATAGATTAGGATGACCTCACCAGGGGATAAAATCTTCAGATACATTGACACCTCAGCTGCTATGTACTTACCTATCAGTATGCATTGATCTGTATTTGTACACTGCGACACTCCTGGCTGGGTGTTTTTACATGTCTTTACCACCTCCGGTTCATTGGAGAGGAAATAATTGAGTTATGCCATCTTTTTTTTATTCGTTCATGGGGTGTGGGCATCGCTGGCGAGGCCGGCATTTATTGCACATCCCTAATTGCCCTTGAGAAAGTGGTGGTGAGCTGCCTTCTTGAACCGCTGCAGTCCATGTGGTGAAGGTTCTCTCACAGTGTTGTTAGATAGGGAGTTCCAGGATTTTGACCCAGTGACGATGAAGGAACGGCGATATATTTCCAAGTCGGGATGGTGTGTGACTTGGAGGGGAACATGCAGGTGGTGTTGTTCCCATGTGTCTGCTGCCCTTGTCCTTCTAGGTGGTAGAGGTCACGGGTTTGGGAGGTGCTGTCGAAGAAGCCTTGGCGAGTTGCTGCAGTGCATCCTGTGGATGGTACACACTGCAGCCACTGTGGGCCGGTGGTGAAGGGAGTGAATGTTTAGGGTGGTGGATGGGGTGCCAATCAAGCGGGCTGCTTTGTCCTGGATGGTGTCGAGCTTCTTGAGTGTTGTTGGAGCTGCACTCAATCCAGGCAAGTGGAGAGTATTCCATCACAATCCTGACTTGTGCCTTGTAGATGATGGAAAGGCTTTGGGGAGTCAGGAGGCTAACCTACAGACAACTTTGGGGCCTCCGACAGCTCCTGCTAAGGTTATGAAGGTCAATGGCTTAGGGGTTCTATGCTATAGGATCCTTCCTGGCCCCCACAGGGGATGTATGCCAGATCACCTGGTCTGCAGTGAATATTTGTATAAAACAAGAGATTGATGTCATGTTTGCCACGGGAAACATCTTCATAATTTTCCCAGCAGAAAGGAGACACCAACTGGAGGGGGCCCAGAAATTTTACTGCCTAGCAGGGTTTCCAAGGGCACTTTAGATGGCATCCATGTGGATATCAGGGCTCCACATGTCAAATCCAGTGCATGTGTAAACAGGAAGGGATTACACTCCATAAATTTTCAGGTGGTATCTGGCTACAGACGCATGATCCTGTATTTTAATGACATTTGACTGAATTCTTTGATGAAGTAACAGAGAGGGTTGATGAGGGTAGTGCGGTTGATGCTGTGTATATGGACTTTCAAAAGTCGTTTGATGAAGTATCACATAACAGACTTGTCAGCAAAATTAAAGCCCATGGGATTAAAGGGACAATGGCAGCTTGGATACAAAATTGGCTAAGGGACAGAAAGCAGAGAGTAGTGGTGAACAGTTGTTTTTCAGACTGGAGGGAAGTATACAGTGGTGGTCCACAGGGATCCGGATTAGGACCACTGCTCTTTTTGATATATATTAATGACCTGCACTTGGGTATACAGGGTATAATTTCAAAGTTTGCAGATGACATGAAACTCGGAAATGTGGTAAACAATGTAGAGGATAGTAACAGACTTCAGGAGGACATAGACAGACTGGTGAAATGGGCAGTGATACATTTCGGTAGGAAGCATGAGGAGGGGCAATATAAACGAAATGGGAGACCTTTCGGTGTTTGTACACTGGACTTTATTAATAGAGGCTTAGAGTGCAAAAGAAGAGAAGTTATGCTAAATCTTTATAAAACACTGGTTAGGTCTCAGCTGGAGTATTGTGTTCAATTCTGAGCACCATACTTTAGGAAGGATGTCAAGGCCTTAGAGAGGGTGAAGAAGAGATTTGCTAGAATGGTGCCAGGGATGAGGGACTTCAGTTATGTGGAGACTGGAGAAGCTGGGATTGTTCTTCTTAGAATAGAGAAGGTTAACAGGAGATTTAATAGAGGTGTTCAAAATCATGAAGGGTTTTGATAGAGTAATTAAGGAGAAACTGTTTCCAGTGGCAGAAGGGTCGGTAACCAGAGGACACAGATTTAGAGTGGTTGGCAAAAGAACCAGAGGCAACATGAGGAAACATTTTTTTACACTGCGAGTTGTAATGATCTGGAATGCACTGCCTGAAAGGGTGGTGGAAGCAAATTCAATAGTAACTTTCAAAAGAGAAATTGATAAATATTTGAAGGGAATAAAAGGAAAAGGGCTATGGGGAAAGAGCAGGGGAGTGGGACTAATTGGATGGCTCTTACAAAGAGTCAACACAGGCACGATGGGCTGAATGGCCTCCTTCTGTGCTATATCATACTATGATACTATTATCTAGAGAGTTCCCATTATGTTTTTCTAATGCAGCAGTTAACGGTGCCCATATTATTTGAAAGTCCTGAGAGAAGGAATGGATAACTGTTGGGAGATCAGGGTTACTTTTTGCATCCATGGCTGATGACCCTACTTAGAAACCCCCACACTGCAGCGCAAATACAATCAGGCCCAAATGTGGCTGGGAAGGTCCCAGCCGGGAGGTGGGGTCTGCTTCTTGTGCAGCCTGACCTACCTGACATCATAGAATCATAGAATCATAGAAGTTTACAACATGGAAACAGGCCCTTCTGCCCAACATGTCCATGTCGCCCAGTTTATACCACTAAGCTAGTCCCAATTGCCTGCACTTGGCCCATATCCCTCTATACCCATCTTACCCATGTAACTGTCCAAATGCTTTTTAAAAGACAAAATTGTACCTGCCTCTACAACTGCCTCTGGCAGCTCGTTCCAGACACTCACCACCCTTTGAGTGAAAAAATTGCCCCTCTGGACCCTTTTGTATCTCTCCCCATTGTTTCTCCTCATCTTCCTCCAAAATACATAAGTAAAGGGGAATTCCCACATGAAAACCCCATTGTCCCAAAATCATGGATGTATCAAAAAGTGACATTACTGGAATACCTGGCACAAAACCCCGATTATCTAAATGGAAACAGGAAAAAAATAAAGAAAAGGGCAACAAAAAGGTTTTGTAATAGCTTCAAAATACTGCTACAAATCTTAAAGCCACTTCGTTAAACAGCATATACTAGCAGCCCTGAAAGTCCATTTTATATCGATGGGTAGATTATTAAACGCTACACCAGCATAAATGATAGGCAATTATGTGGACAACTAAATGATGTAATTGGAGACTAATTTTAATATAATTAACTGCAAACCAGGGAGCAACTGGGAAATTGGATGGGGTGCTAAATAAGTGGAAATCCGGTATAATGATCCCTGCTCATTTTCCCATCAGTTATGTCCACTTTACGTACGTTGATCGATCATAACTGATTGGAAAATCTAGTTAGTGAGTCAGGGTAGGACGGTAATAATAAATGCAGGATACTTGCTGGGTGGTGGCACCATACCTTCAAACTTGCCCTGGCCTGTACCCTCTTTTCCATAAGGTGCCAGGGCCAGGCCAACTCCTCAAATTACAATAGCCCTTCTCATATAGCAGGCCCAGTGCTTGTCCTGGTCCTCTTTCTGTGGTCCTGTGCAGCCATGGCCTGGAAGTGCACATAATTTGTGAAGACATTAGAAACTGTCTGAGCACCCCAAACACCATCCCATGTGCCCAGTCCACCTACATCCCTGTACAAAGGCATTTTAAAGTAGCATGCATGTTAGTTGTGGTGGAAGAATTCCTTCAGGGAATTGTTATGTGCAAGGTAGTAGTTTGCACCACGGGAATTGTACCCTCGAGTTTTTGTACAATGAAAGAGAGAGGAGAAAGGGTTACTTCCTTGATTTGCCCATGAGTGCAGCAGTTCAATATTTACATTGGTGACGTGTTTTCTAGACCCCAGTAGTAAGAAAGAAAGAACTTGTATTTAAAAAGCATCTTTCACATTCTTAGAACATCCCAAAGCACTTTACAGCCAATTTAGTCATGGTTGTAGGCAAACACAGCAGCCAATTTGTGCACAGCAAGGTCCAACAAACACAGCAAATTAGATAAATAACCAGTTAAACTGTTTTGGTGGTGTTGGTTGAGGGATGGATGTTGGCCAAGGAACTCCCTCTTCTCCTTTGTATAGTGTTATAGGATTTTTTACATTCACTTAAACAGGCAAATGGGGCCTCAGTTTAACGTCTCATCCAAAAGGGGATACCTGCAGCAATGCAGATCACGTCAGTACTGCAATGAAGCAGTAGCCTATGTGCTAAAGTCCTGGAGCTACCACTGAGCCAAACTGACACTCAATAATGTATACAAAAGTATGGACATTTAACTTGGCAATGTTCCCGACGCAAACAAGCTGCTTTCACACTTGCTTCTAGGTCCAATGAATCTGGGAGATTTCATTAACTTGCTCCACTATCGCCGCCCATGCAGCTTGTACCTGTGCTCTAACAGGAGGGTGGTCTTCTGTTTCAAAAAGGGCCACCCTTCTTTGTTGTATCTCCTACAGCTGGGCCTCCAATGATTCCTCTGAAAAGGAGGAACTCTTCCCCATTACTCTCTGTACAAAAACAATTCATACACCCTGTCCTCACACCAATAGCTGTCCGACTGAAGCCATGTTAGGGTAACAAACCATCCCCTTTCCTTTAATGGTGAGCATCAGCCCTTTAAGAACTGAATAAGCCAGCACTTCAGAGCATCCTTCCTTACTCTCACTAACTATTGCAAGCCCCAGCATGCCTACACACTTGAGGTGGTAACATTGGGTGAGACACAGTGCACGGTGAAAAGTGGGAAGTGATGATGGCTGAGGAGCAGCAGGAACTTGCTTTCCTTAACTGCAGTGCCTAGGAATATAAAAAGTTTGTTGTTTGAACAGTATTGTCTTCAGGAGTCACTTGGATCTATCCAGAATACCCTGTAAGTTGGGGTGTGGAGAAGTTCACAGCCATATCTGCAGTCCTGTAGGAATGGTTGTCTGTGCTCCGGTTTACCCTGAATGGTTGTCTGTGCTCCGGTTTACCCTGAATGGTTGTCTGTGCTCCGGTTTACCCTGAATGGTTGTCTGTGCTCCGGTTTACCCTGAATGGTTGTCTGTGCTCCGGTTTACCCTGAATGGTTGTCTGTGCTCCGGTTTACCCTGAATGGTTGTCTGTGCTCCGGTTTACCCTGAATGGTTGTCTGTGCTCCGGTTTACCCTGAATGGTTGTCTGTGCTCCGGTTTACCCTGAATGGTTGTCTGTTCTCCGGTTTACCCTGAATGGTTGTCTGTGCTCCGGTTTACCCTGAATGAGTTGTAGACTATCTCAGGAATGAACACTAGGACGGCCATGCCAAAGAATACCAAAGAGCTCATGCTAAAACCATGCAGGCACCCAAGAGATGTACCGCTTTCACAAGGGAATGACTGAGAAGAATTCATAGGTTAGTGGTTAGAAGTCACATACAGCACAACAGCACTAAATTAAATGAAGGTGCTTGCCCTGCTGAACAATGCATCAGTTGCTTGTTTGATACATCAGTGGACAGAACACTGGCTGATACTGCAGAAGTCTCCTGTACTAGCATGGAAGGAGCGGAAGGCATAAAAGTTTAGATTTGTGGTCATTTTTGACTGCCATCTCTATGGAGGTTGGCTGCAGGTCTTCCTGAAGCAGAAGGCACAGTCTTATTGCCATTTCTTAGATGAACCTGAGCCTGCCGAGGTGGTGCTCCTCATTCATGAGCAGGTAGCTGTGCCTGGTCCTTTAGATATGGTGGGTGTGGCCAGCCAAACTCTGAAGTCATCTTATGTCCTATTCTATTAAATAAAGTGAGTGGGGAGCACTGAAAGCAATCTCCATAGCTTGCATGTGTCCGGCAGCAAAAACAAATGAACACCGCTGCTATTAAGTTTCAGTTCCAATGTGACAACACGGTTGGCCTTTAACATGATTTGAAATGAGCAAAGTCAGCACACTGCCCGTGTGATGCATGAAGATAGAAAATTTTCATGTTGCTCCCTTAAACAGTATACAGGAGCAGATTTGTATTGATATTGAATTAAGCGCATAGTCTGCATGAGAAACCATACTTTGGTAAAAGAAAGAAAGAAAGACTTGCATTTATATGGCGTCTTTCACGACCTCAGGATGTCCCAAAGTGCTTTACAGACAGTTATGTACTTTTGAAGTGTAGTCACTGGTGTAATGTAGGAAACGTGGCAGACAATTTGCACACAGCAAGGTCCCACTAACAGCAATGTGATAATGGCCAGGTAATCTGTTTTAGTGATGTTTGTTGAGGGATAAATATTCACCAGGACACTGGGAGAACTCCCCTGCTCTTCTTCGAAATACTGCCATAGGATCTTTTACGTCCACCTGAATGGACAGAAGGGGCCTCGGTTTAACGTCTCATTCGAAAGAAGGCACCTCCAACAGTGCAACACTCCCTCAGTACTGCACTGGAGTGTCAGCCTAGATTTTGTGCTCAAGTCTCTGGAGTGGGACTTGAACCCATGACCTTGATATGGGACGTATACAGGAATTCTCAGCACTGCACTCAATGGGTGGAAAACGCACAAGTTCAGCAACTTGCACAATTGCTGCCAGGAACACAAATTCAGAAAAAATACACTTTAGTGCCATGGAAGGAGGCAGGAGAGTCAGAGAGGTGAGCACAGTATAAAAGGGGAGACCTAGAGCGGGAGGAGAGTCTGAGAGTCTAAGGCAAGTCATGGCAGCAGAGCTCGCACCCGTGATATGCTCCTCCTGCACTATGTGGGAAGTCATGGACACTCCCAGTGTCCCTGGCGACCATGTGTGCAGGAAGTGTGTCCAGCTGTAGCTACTGGCTAACTGTCTTTTGGAGCAGGAGCTGCGGGTGGATTCACTGTGGAGCATCTGCGATGCTGAGACTGTCGTGGATAGCGCGTTCAGTGAGGTGGTCACACCGCAGGTAAAGATTACGGAGGCAGAAAGGAAATGGGTGACCGCCAGGCAGAGTAAAAGGACTAGGCAGGTAGAGCAGGAGTCCCCTGGGGCCATCTCCCTCTCAAACAGATATTCTGCTTTAGATACAGTTGGGGGAGATGGCTTATCAGGGGAAAGCAGCAAGAGCCAGGTTCGGGGCACCACGGGTGGCTCTGCTGCACAGGAGGGGAGAAAGAAGAGTGGCAGGGCTACAGTGATAGGGGATTCGATTGTAAGGGGAACAGATAGGTGTTTCTGCGGCTGCAAACGTGACTCCAGGATGGTATGTTGCCTCCCTGGTGCTAGGGTCAAGGATGTCACGGAGCGGCTGCAGGGCATTCTGGAGGGGGAGGGTGAACAGCCAGTAGTCGTGGTCCATATTGGTACCAACGACATAGGTAAAAAAAGGGATGGGGTCCTGCAAGGTGAATTTAAGGAGTTAGGAAATAAATTAAAAAGCAGGACTTCAAAGGTAGTGATCTCAGGATTACTACCGGTGCCACGTGCTAGTGAGTATAGGAACAGGAGAATAGACAGGATGAATGCGTGGCTGCAGGGATGGTGTAGGAGGGAGGGATTTAGATTCCTGGGACATTGGGACCGGTTCTGGGGAAGGTGGGACCTGTACAAGCGTGATGGGTTACACCCGAGCAGGACCGGGACCAATGTCCTCGCGGGGGTGTTTGCTAGTGCTGTTGGGGAAGGTTTAAACTAGAGTGGCAGGGGGATGGGAACCTGAGTGGAGAGTCAGAAGGGAATAAAGTTGAGAGCAGCAAGAGAGGGGAAGACCCAGGGGAAATCTACAATACAAATAGTACAAACAGTTGTTCAAGAACAAGTGAAAGGGAAAAGCGTAGATCAGCGGAAAGAAAGTGTACTTTAGGCACGACAGATAAAATAAAAACTAGAAGGCGTAAGGTGATTAACCCAGCATCAAAGCTGTGGCAGGGGGTTGGGAACCTGAGCAGGGAGACAGAGGAAAGCGTGTCAGGAAGGGACAGAAGGTATGGAGTAAAAGGTAAAGTGTTAAAAAAGGAAAAAGCAGGAACTAAGTGTCACAAAACATATTTGAAAGTTCTTTATCTGAATGCACGTAGCATTCGTAACAAAATGGACGAGTTAACGACACAAATAACTACGTATGGGTATGATCTTGTGGCCATTACAGAAGCATGGCTGCAGGTTGACAATGACTGGGAATTAAATATGCCAGGGTATTTAACAATCAGGAAGGACAGGCAGGAAGGTAGGGGAGGTGGGGTGGCTATGTTAATAAAGGAAGGAATCACTGTAATACAGAGAAAAGATATTGGAACAAAGGATCAGGATAATGAAACAGTTTGGGTAGAGATAAGGAATAATAAGGGGAAAAAAACACTCATGGGCGTAGTATATAGGCCTCCTAATAGTTGCAACTCTGCTGGAAGAAGTATTAATCAGGAAATAGTCGGGGCATGTAATAAGGGAACAGCTATAATTATGGGGGATTTTAACTATCATATTAACTGGACAAATCAAATTGGGCAGGGCAGCCTTGAGGAAGAGTTTATTGAGTGTATTAGGGATGGATTTCTTGAGCAGTATGTAACTGATCCTACAAGGGGGCAAGCAACCTTGGACCTGGTCCTGAGAGCGGAATTAAAGTGGACTGGGAAAATAGATTAAAGGGTAAGACGGTACATGCACAGTGGTGTTCATTTAAGGAGTTATTTTACAACTTTCAAAAAATATATATTCCACTGAGGAAAAAAGGGTGTAAAAGAAATGACAGCCATCCGTGGCTAAGTAAAGAAATTAAGGACAGTATCCGACTAAAAACAAGGACAGATAAGGTAGCCAAACTTAGTGGGAGGATAGAAGATTGGGAAGTCTTCAAAAGACAGCAAAAAGTAACTAAAGGATTGATTAAGAAAGGGAAGATAGATTATGAAAATAAATTAGCAAAAAATATAAAAACAGATAGCAAGAGTTTCTACAGTTATATATAAAAAAAGGGTGGCTAAGGCAAACGTAGGTCCCTTAGAGGATGAGACCGGGAAATTAATGGTGGGAAACATGGAGATGGCAAAAATGCTGAACAAATATTTTGTTTCAGTCTTTACGGTAGAGGACACTAAGAATATCCCAACACTGGACAAACTGGGGGCTCGAGGTGGGGGGGAGAAGCTAAATACGATTAAAATCACTAAGGAATTGGTACTCAGTAAAATAATGGGACTCAAGGCGGATAAATCCCCTGGACCTGATGGCTTACATCCAAGGGTCTTGAGGGAAGTGGCAGTAGGGATTGTGGATGCTTTGGTAATAATTTTCCAAAACTCTCTGGACTCGGCAAAGGTCCCGGCAGATTGGAAAACTGCTAATGTAACACTCTTATTTAAAAAGGGTAGTAGGCAGAAGGCTGGAAATTATAGACCAGTTAGCCTAACATCTGTGGTGGGTAAAATTTTGGAGTCTATTATTAAGGAGACAGTAGTGGAACATTTGGATAAACATAATTTAATAGGACAAAGTCAGCATGGCTTTACGAAGGGGAAGTCATGTCTGACAAATTTGCTTGAGTTCTTTGAGGACATAACGTACAGGGTGGATAAAGGGGAACCAGTGGACGTAGTGTATTTAGACTTCCAGAAGGCATTCGACAAGGTGCCACATAAAAGATTATTGTTCAAGATAAAGAATCACTGGATTGGGGGTAATATTCTGGCATGGATGGAGGATTGGTTATCTAACAGGAAGCAGAGAGTTGGGATAAATGGTTCATTCTCGGACTGGCAACCAGTAGCCAGTGGTGTTCCGCAGGGGTCGGTGCTGGGTCCCCAACTCTTTACAATCTATATTAACGATTTGGAGGAGGGGACCGAGTGTAACATATCAAAGTTTGCAGATGTTACAAAGATGGGAGGGAAAGTAGAGAGTGAGGAGGACATAAACAACCTACAAGGGGATATAGATAGGCTGTGTGAGTGGGCGGAGATTTGGCAGATGCAATACAATATTGGAAAATGTGAGGTTATGTACTTTGGCAGGAAAAATCAGAGAGCAAGTTATTATCTTAATGGCGAGAAACTGGAAAGTACTGCAGTACAAAGGGATCTGGGGGTCCTAGTGCAAGAAAATCAAAAGGTTAGTATGCAGGTGCAGCAGATGATCAAGAAGGCCAACGGAATGTTGGCTTTTATTGCTAGAGGGATAGAATATAAAAACAGGGAGGTATTGCTGCAGTTATATAAGGTATTGGTGAGACCGCACCTGGAATACTGCATACAGTTTTGGTGTCCATACTTAAGAAAAGACATACTTGCTCTCGAGGCAGTACAAAGAAGGTTCACTCGGTTAATCCCGGGGATGAGGGGGCAGACATATGAGGAGAGGTTGAGTAGATTGGGACTCTACTCATTGGAGTTCAGAAGAATGAGAGGCGATCTTATTGAAACATATAAGATTGTGAAGGGGCTTGATCGGGTGGATGCGGTCAGGATGTTCCCAAGGATGGGTGAAACTAGAACGAGGGGGCATAATCTTAGAATAAGGGGCTGCTCTTTCAAAACTGAGATGAGGAGAAACTTCTTCACTCAGAGGGTGATAGGTCTGTGGAATTTGCTGCCCCAGGAAGCTGTGGAAGCTACATCATTAAATAAATTTAAAACAGAAATAGACAGTTTCCTAGAAGTAAAGGGAATTAGGGGTTACGGGGACCGGGCAGGAAATTGGACATGAATTTAAATTTGAGGTTAGGATCAGATCAGCCATGATCTTATTGAATGGCGGAGCAGGCTCGAGGGGCCGATTGGCCTACTCCTGCTCCTATTTCTTACGTTCTTATGTTCTTATGGAACCTACGCAAAACTGGAATAAAATAATTTACACAACAGTGCAAAGAAGTGTAAATATAAATTTTAAATATTTAAAAATTGCTATTATTGTAGAAGTTCAAAGACAGTATTTATGTGCAGTATTTATGTAATAAATATAAAGAATACCACATAGATTCCAGTGTGATATGATAAACAATGACTGGCCCTGCCCAATTAACGTGAGTGATGAAATCTTCAGCTGTGTTCACTTGTTTTTTTTAAATATCACATAACACCAGTTATGAGGAGGCAGGTGTGTTGTATTCTGTTTATATATAGATCAACTAATCATGATATTTTATTTCAGAAAGGTTGTTATTAAGTAAAAAAAATAAAGAAATAGGTATTTATGTGCAGTGTTGTGGAAGAAATCATGGTGATTTGGTCCATATCGTAGCAGTTGGGATTTGGTCCTTGTGATGAGTAGCTTTATAAAAGCTGTTGAGTGATATAATTACTGATATTAACTTTTAGTAATATTTCCATATGTTTTAGTTTATGAAGTATTCATTGTTTCTTTTAGTTAATCCTGTCACCATTTTATTAACTGAAAGTTGAATAGAGTGGCAGAGCCATGGACTTAAACATGGTCACATATTACAGTTAGTTCACAACAGTTAAAAGTAGTCCTGTAAAAAAAATGGTACACCCTTAGTCTGATCACTCTGCTGTAGGGATCACAAAAATTATTTTGTATACTACAATGTACCATAGTAATCATATAAACTACTGCATTACCAGCTTAGAAATTAACTATATTATCTTTGTGTTTAAAAAAATATTACTACATAATTTGGTTGATATTAACTCTTTTCTTTTGTATTTTATGTCACTTTAATTTGGCCCATTTTGATTTTCATCAACCCTAATATATTTAGAATCAGTTAACCTTCCATGAGTTGATGAGAACAAAAGCACTACTCATGCTCAATTCTCAAACGATGTATTTTGAGCAACTATTCAGAGTATGTGAAGTGGCAAGAATCCAGATGTGGATGAAATCCCTGATTAAATTCTGTAAGAAATTCTGCTCTAACTTTCCAGCCTAATACTGTACATCATCAATCATGCTCCCAAAACAGGTGCATGTCCAAACTCAGTCTGATAAGCCGTCATTTCTCTTCGTCATAAGATAGGAAAGTGTCTAAATTGTTCTTTCTCCATACCATAATCTGACATTTTTTGTCAGTTTTACAAAAAACATTAAATAAAATTAAAATCTCAAAACAGATTGAGTGGGACTGAAAGCAATCTATTACATTGGGTACAGTAGTGTAATAGTTATGTTACGGACCAGTAATCCACAGCCCGGAACTAATAATCCAGAGAGCTTGAGCTCAAATCCCACTATGGCAGATTGAAAACTTGAATTCAGTTTGAAAAATCTGAAAATAAAAAGCTGATATCAGTAAAAGTGACCATAAAACTGTCAGATTCTCATAAAAATGCAACTGGTTCACTAATATCTGTTAGGGAAGGAAACCTGCTGTTCTTACCTGGTCTGGCTTATAAATGATTCCAGTCCCACATCAACGTGATTCACTCTTAACTGCTTTCTGAAGTGGTCACTCAGTTGTATCAAGCTGCTACAAAGAATACCACATGGACAGTAGTGGTTCAAGCAGAAGGTCCACCATCACCTTCTCAGAGCAACTAGGGATGGACAATAAATGTTGGCCTTACCAGTGACTCCCACATCCCAAGAATTAAAAAAAATTCCAAAGTTTAATTAGCAGTGTCTATGATTCATAGTTTTCTTCCTAAAAAGTGAAAGGTTTAATTCTATCAGTCCAACCCGCCATGATGCTAAAATGCCATTTAACAGTGATTTTATTGACCTCACGACAATACAAAACATACCAGCCAAGCAGGCAATAGCGGTTGCTCAAATAGCACAACTCAGCTGATGTTAAGAGACTAATAAACATCATACACAACATGCCAAACAAAATAATGGGGTCGCGTTCCTCAGCCATTCTGCTGGATTTCCACCTTAAGTCTGGCGAGAGTCGGGTGGAACGGCTCTTAATAATAAAGGACGGAAGCTGGATATGCTGGGTCTCGACCTGAATTGGGATTTCCTACTAAGCCTTGTAAGTGGCAAAGTTTTCACCGGCTTCTTACAAGGCCAGTGGTGCAGACAGGGCGGCGTCCAGGAGAGCGGGGGCCAAGGCTAGGGAAATGGCTTGGGCCCCGCAGATGGGAAAAAATTTAAATTTCAGGGTCGGTCCCCTTACACTGGGGGCCGAGGGGGAGGTGCAGCATGGGGTCTCCTGGTGGAGTCTGGTCAGCCTCCATAGCCTCCAGCTACCAGTGTATTCTAGTCGCATAGGGTGGGGCAGGCAGATACCCGAGACATTCCTTTACTGGCATTGGTGCCTGCCATCCCCATGCAACTAAGGTACCCTCCCCCTGACCTTGCAAAGTCCAGTGGGGTCAGTGCTGGAGGCCCGAGCGATGCTGTCCTGTGGATTTTTGAGGTAATTGGGCATGATTTTAACATGGCGGTGGAAAATCAGCGGGTGGGTGAGTAGTTGTGTGGGAAACCCGGAAAAATTTTTTGTGCGTCGGTTTGAGCCATCCCGACTGAATGGAAAGTCCTTAATTTTACTTCCGGGTTTCACGTCACCAAGCTGCACAGCGGGCGTACTGCGTACCCGAATAACCTGCTGTGAACTGGAGTATTTAAAGGGCCAATACAACAATGGATTTTGAAGGAGGAAGGAGGATAATTCCAGAATGCAGCACCCTGTTTCAGCGATTCCTCCCTTGAGTTGCTGCTAGCTGGTATTAGAAGCAGAAGGAAGCGGCTTGCTTCTGCCACCAAGAAGGCATGGCTGGAGGTGGCAGAGGAGCTGAGCAGCAGAAGCGTGGAGCACGCTTTCAATGTAGAAAGCAATTTAATGATCTAACCAGGTCAGGAAAAGTGAGTACTTTTGGTGATTCACCTACATCCTGTGAAAAGAACCCCCCTCCCCCCTCACTGTGTTGCCAAGCCTACTCCATCGCATCACTCCTCAAACCCACTTAAGTTTCA